>NC_091844.1:16369951-16994951 GCF_037783145.1 Equus przewalskii
GCTACAATAAAATGTCCAATAATCTACATAGGAACAATCTTTGATGAATGAAAATGATGAAGACTGAATAAGGCTATTGATTACCTTATCTTATTTACATATAAAGGATAGCTACCCAATGGTGAGGAAGAGACAGAAATCGGACAAATACTCATAGGTGTAAAAATTACATCTACCTTTGAGCTTATGCTGTAAATGAGACGTTTTAAATAGTCCTGTAGCCCATGCCTATTTTTCACTCAGACAAAGAAAAGCTGCCTTCATGACATCCCCTCTTGTTTCAGTTTCCACAGTGTCACTTGAACTTTCACTCAGAATCTTACTTTCTTCAAAAAATAAAGAAAATACCCCCCAAGTACCTCCCCTCCCCCAATCCCTCTGGTTTCTTTTTCAGTGCCAAGTTGCATGATCAGGTCCCACCTCCTGGGTTTTTTTTTTTTTTTTTTTTTTTTGTCCATCTATTGATCAATTAGAGTAGATAACATGAACCAGTTCTGGAACCGCTACTAGGAGGAACATAAGCTCTTCACTACAATCACACAGCAGGAAAGAAAGGGATAACTCAATTCATCCCTGGTGCTGGGCCTCCAAAATTGAAAGAACTTGGCACAACTGGAGCACTGAATTTGTATCCTCCACGCTTTTCTATCATTTTGGATTCACGGGCTGCTCTTTGATCAGCCAGAGTTGCTATATCCTGTAACTGTTTTCTTTGTTCTTCATTAAGACCATGAGTCAGAGCCTGATACCACACAGGATTACGACTTTGTATAGTTTGAAATATAGCTTTAAATATCTGATACTCATCAACAGGATTATCTTCGTCATCAATGATTGTAGAATAGCCTTCCAGAGCAGTCTCCTCAGCATCATCTTCTTCCCAGTCTTCATCATCTCCATCTTCACCTGCTTGTTTAGCCAGCATCTCCAAATATTCCCGCCCATCTTCATCAATGTCATCTTCATCACTCCCCAGTTCCTCCGTTTCATCATCATCTTCAGCTTCATCATCGTCGTCACTGTCATTCTCGTGTTCTGCATGGCAGGCATAAGCTCTTTTTAATCCATTAAATAAAAGGATAAAAGCTGGCAAAAATCTGTCCAGAAACCTGATTTAAAACTTGTGGTATTTGTTCCATATCAATAAAAGCACACAGGCCCAGAACACACATCTTTCTGTCATGAAGCCCCAAGAAACAATCAACATCATTAAGCCACTGTGTGATAAAATGATTTGTAACTGGTTCAACATTATTAGGGAAGCGAAGATTTTCTAAGGTATTGAGAAGCAGGTGTGGATTATAATACAAAGCTGCAATGGCAACTTGCAGGCACATTGTTCGAAGTTCACTTGTCTTCACTTCTCTTGTCAGTCTCTCTAAAGCTGCTTCCACAAATAAGGGAATTCACTAATCAATGCCATGCCCTTTGCACTGTAGAATGATGACCTCTAACAATTTTGCTGCATGGCACTCTGCATCTTCTCCTGCAACTCCTGTAAGAACCTTTTTTGCACATACTGTATATCATTTCAAGATAGTTGGTATCAGACAGAAGTGTGTCTGTATCAACTGTTACATAATTATGGAGCAGAGGCATCATATCTGTGACGTAATCAAAGCAATCTTGCTGAAAAACTTCAAATACCAGAGGTACTAGCTGCCATATCTGCAGAGACACCTGCTGACATGTCAAACTATGTGCTAAAGAGATCTCCTCATAGAATTCTAAGACACGCTGTTGTAAAACAGTTCCAATGACCTGTAAGCAGATTGCCTCAAGCTGCTGGGTTATCTCTTTATGATCTTCAACTACACTAAGAAGTGTGTCGATGGTATTCAGGATTCCCATAACAGTAACTGCTTTGTCATCACTTCCTTCTTCATCTGGCCCAGTCTGGATTACTTGATTAAATGTCATTGCCAAATGTTGGGTCATTTCTACTGCAATAGGAGTAACTTCTTCACTATACTCGCAGATCATTTTCTGAATGACATTGGTAAGATCATCATTTTCTGTTTCTCTTATAATATGAAGAAGAGCCTGCATTACAGGTCTGATGAACGGTGTGATATATTCTTTAGCTTTTTCTTGATTGCTGATCAACACTTGAAGTGCAATGGCAGCTTCCACTTTCACAGGCATTTCCCTATCATCAATCAGACATCTTCGTGTCAGCTCTAAAGCTGTTTGCAGGTTCTGGACACTTTTGAACTTCACTTCACAAAAATAATGAAGGACCAAGCAAGCCCTTGCTCTCATGTAGCCTAGTTCACTGCTGAAGAGAAGGAATACATGATTCTGCAACATGTATTCCATCTGATCTTTGTAGATCTTTTTCTTCAAAAGTATTTCAGCTAAAGAGCCAACCATATGCAGGGCTCCTTCTTTTTTTCGAGGATCGGCATTTGGTTCAGTAAGAATCTGGTAGCAGAATCACATAGTCTTTTGTAGTACCTCTTTTCTCTTACTACAGGCTGTAAACAAAAGTGTCTGGGCAGCAGTGGTAGGAGAAATGAAATCTTCAAACACATCAAACTTCATGTGTATATATTCATAAGGGTCTTCCTCCCAAGTTCCTCATCAGCATCTGTCTAGCACATCAATGGAAAAATAACATCTTGGATAATGCCTTGTATATGAGGCTTCAGATTCTTCCAGGTGAGGGCATGAGAAACTCCTTGATTAATATAATTTAATGTCTGCTGTAAAACTCAAGGAGCCATATATGCTTTTCCTTGTACTGATACAACACCTTCAATAAAACTTGCTGGACACCAACAGCAAACGCCTTCAGAAATACTTCGGCAAATTCATTATACTCCTTGCATACATTGCCAGGGATTCCATAGCCTTCAAAAAGCCTTGCTAAGATATGTAAATCCCACTTCTTACATTTCCACCACAGTAACTCAGGTCTATCATCTTCTTCAACTTGAAGTGTTTCATTAGGTACATCCCTGTTCACAACAGTTTTTAAAATTTCTATCCATTCTGTCAGGTTCTGTTGGTTTATCAGCTCCAGTGGTAGTGTATACTGAACAAGAGCAAAGAAGATCTTGAAAATTTGTTTCTGAATGAGGACAGATTGATCAGACTGATCAGAAAGAAGCTGGATAGAATGGTCCTTTAGAACTGGCAGGAAATGCTGCATTGCTGCACCAATGGATTCCATTCTTCTGGTTTCTTGTACTCATAATTTTTCACAAGCTGGTAAAGGCAAAGAAGAATTCCTAGCCAACAAGCACTGTTATCAGACTGAAGATAAAAGTCAATTTTGTCCACAATGGCAGCCCAGCGGCTTGGATAATCATGTTTGATGATATGATGAATGCAAGTAGTAAGTTGTACCCTGATAAGTTCAGGAGAGTAGATAATGGCTTCTACAATATTTTCTCGAATACAATGTCGATCTTCTTCGGGAATAGTATAAGCGGATATATCCCCTGGTGCTGTTTCCCGATCAGGTCAATACTGTGTTATCATATTTTTCAAACAGATAACACCTGCCTGTCTCACAGGTAAATCCAGTTGTTCCGACATAGTAATCTGAAGCAGTGTTGAAACAAAATTCAGAGACTTGTGTGCTTCATTGAGCTGGCGCCCCGCAGCCTCACACAAGGCTGGGTCCATGGTGCCCCACAGGGCCTCGATAATGGTATTGGGGTCCATCGGAGCATGGACTCGGTCAAACCCGAGGCTCGGGTGCTACAGGACCAGGAAAAGGGCCGCTCACTGCGCACACGGACCCGCCGCGCTCCGCAGCGGCAACCGGCACAAAGGGAGGTTTTTTTTGTAAATAGCCACCATACTACAATACAGAATTAATTCTCTAATATTATCTAATACCCAACATCTTTTCAAACCTCTTTGATTGTCTCTAAACACTGTTGTTACAGTGTTTGTTTAAATCAAGGTCCAGGTCCAGATAAATGCGTGGTTAAATTTTATCAAAACCCACAAAAAAAATCCCTATTTTAAAAAATATTGTCCACGGAATAGTAAAAGAGGGCAAACTACCATTATTTAGACACATAAATGATATCATGTCATGATAATCTTGAAACCAAAATCAAAGGCTGAACATGAAGAAAAGTAGAGACTAAACTCCCTTCTGATCCAAAATCAAAGCTCCAAGAGAAATCTCAGAAAGCTGCCTCGGTTAGAACTTCATCTGGAGAGAACACATTAGAGGTTACCAGAGGGTACAGGGGTGGGGAGTGGGCATAAGGGGTAAAGGGGCACATACATGTGGTGACTGACAAATAGTAATGTACAACTGAAATTTCACAATGTTATAAACTATTACGACCTCAGCAAAATAACTTTAAAAAGTGTTCTGTCTTTCTAGGCTCCCCTGCCCTGGCCCTTTGCCTGGAGAGAGCCGGAGTGTGTTAGGGCTCTTTTTGGTCTGTACCCATTTGTGTTTCCACGTTGCCAACTTCCCCAGCACCTAATCTGCGATATATGAGGCAAAAAGAAAACCCGGGCAGTTTTCTGTCATTGTTCAGGTCCCAATATCCCTACATGGAATGACTTAATCTCTCCACCTGTATTTGTTTCCTAGGTGCCAAAAGAAAGCACCGCAAATTGGATGGCTTAAAACAGCAGAGATTTATCCTCTCCCAGTTCTAGAGGCCAGAAGCTCCAAACCAAGGTGTGGGCAGAGCCCTGCTCCCTCTGAAACATGCGGGGGATAATCAATCCTTCCCTGCCTGGTCCTAGCTCCGGGTGGCAGCTGTCAATCCTTGGCGTTCCTTGCTTTGCAGCTGCATCTCTTCAGGGTCGGCCTGTGTCCACACGTGCCATTCTTCCATCTGGGTTTGTGTCCAAATTTCCCTCTTCTAAGAACACCAGTTATATTGCATTAGGGACCCTCCCTACACCAGGATGATCTCATCTTAATTTAATTATTATATCTACAGCAACCTTATTTCCAAATGAAGTCACATTCTGAGGTCCTGGGGTTGGGACTTCAACATATCTTTTGGGGGGGGGGGGACATAATTCAACCCATAGCATCACTTTTCAGAGTTTTCCTTTTTTTTCTTTTTTTGCATATCATGTCTAGGGGTTTTAGTTGTAGTTAGTCAGAGGAGGAGGGAAAAGTACCTTTTTTCCATATTTTGGGAAGCCGAAGCCACCTAGTATAATGTTTTAACTTTAAAAAACAAAACAAAATAAAACAAGGAACTGGGATTAGCTTCAGGTAAAAAATTCAATGATCCAAATATACATTCAAAGTTTGCTTAACCAGGAAGGAATCAGAATATCCAGGGTTTTCAATAATTTATATTTATAATTACTCATATAGTAAAACTTGAAGACATCTTACACTCACTAAGCACTGATTTTGTGCTTGACAAAAAGACAGAGCCCCATTCCTTGTGAAAGGTGACTTGGCAGCTGATGCTGAGCTGCCCGGCCGCTGGGGGCAGCACAGGGAGAGCATTGTCCTCGCCCGTCCACCCTCAGGACATGATTCTTCCTCTAGGAACTGAATCATCAGCTTCTCAATAATTAAATATTCTGTTTTTTAAGAATATAAAAATTTTTAATAACTAAGTATTGTTGCTGGACACCTCATAAATAAAAAGTATCTTGTAGCTGAAATTTCCCAGGTTTCAAGTTGAGGACTTGAACCAGTTAAAAAATAGAGACTCTACACCAAGAAAAGAAGAGAGAAATTGCAAATAAATAAAATTAGGA
Organism: Equus przewalskii; assembly: GCF_037783145.1. Taxonomy (NCBI): domain Eukaryota; kingdom Metazoa; phylum Chordata; class Mammalia; order Perissodactyla; family Equidae; genus Equus; species Equus przewalskii. Next base: position 16,375,661 of record NC_091844.1, read on the forward strand.
ATGAGAGAGGAGAAATCACAACAGATACCAATGAAATACAAGAGATCATAAGAGAATACTATGAAAAACTATATGCCAACAAATTGAACAACCTGGAAGAAATGGACAAATTCCTAGACTCCTACAATCTCCCCAAACTGAATCAGGAAGAAATGGAGAATCTGAATAGGCCAATCACAAGTAAGGAAATAGAAACGGTAATCAAAAACCTCCCCAAAAATAAGAGTCCAGGACCAGACGGCTTCTCTGGAGAATTCTACCAAACACTCAAAGAAGACTTAATACCTATTCTTCTCAAACTGTTCCAGAAAATTGAGAAAGATGGAGTACTCCCTAACACATTCTATGAAGCCAACATCACTCTGATCCCCAAACCTGACAAGGACAACACAAAGAAGGAGAACTACAGGCCGATATCACTGATGAACATAGATGCAAAAATCCTCAACAAAATTTTAGCAAACCGAATACAGCAATACATCAAAAAGATTATACACCATGATCAAGTGGGATTTATACCAGGGACACAGGGATGGTTCAACGTCCGCAAGCCAATCAACGTGATACACTACATCAACAAAATGAAAAACAAAAACCACATGACCATCTCAATAGATGCAGAGAAAGCATTCGACAAGATCCAACACCATTTAGGATAAAAACCCTCAATAAAATGGGTATAGAAGGAAAGTACCTCAACATAATAAAGGCCATATATGACAGACCCACAGCCAACATCATACTCAATGGACAAAAACTGAAAGCCATCCCTCTGAGGACAGGAACAAGACAAGGGTGCCCACTTTCACCACTCCTATTCAACATAGTACTGGAGGTGCTGGCCAGAGCAATTCGGCAGGAAAAAGAAATAAAAGGAATCCAAATAGGTAACGAAGAAGTAAAACTCTCGCTGTTTGCAGACGACATGATCTTATATATAGAAAACCCCAAAGAATCCATAGAAAAACTATTAGAAATAATCAACAACTACAGCAAAGTAGCAGGGTATAAAATTAACGTGCATAAATCAGTAGCATTTCTATACACTAACAATGAACTAACAGAAAAAGAACTCAAGAACTCAATCCCATTCACAATCACAACGAAAAGAATAAAATACCTTGGGATAAACTTAACCAAGGAAGTGAAGGATCTATACAATGAAAACTACAAGACTTTCTTGAAAGAAATTGACGATGACATAAAGAGATGGAAAGAAATTCCATGCACATGGATTGGAAGAATAAACATAGTTAAAATGTCCACACTACCTAAAGCAATCTACAGATTCAATGCTATCCCAATCAGAATCCCAAGAACATTCTTCACAGAAATTGAACAAACAATCCTAAAATTCATATGGGGCAACAAAAGACTGCAAATTGCTAAAGCAATCCTGAGCAAGAAAAACAAAGCCGGTGGAATCACAATCCCCGATTTCAAAACATACTACAAAGCTACAGTGATCAAAACAGCATGGTACTGGTACAAAAACAGGTCCACAGATCAATGGAACAGAATTGAAAGCCCAGAGATAAAACCACACATCTATGGACAGCTAATCTTCGACAAAGGAGCAGAGGGCCTACAATGGAGAAAAGAAAGTCTCTTCAACAAACGGTGCTGGGAAAACTGGACAGCCACATGCAAAAGATTGAAAATTGACCATTTTTTTTCACCACACACCAAAATAAACTCAAAATGGATCAAAGACCTAAAGATTAGGCCTGAGACAATAAGTCTTTTGGAAGAGAATATAGGCAGTACACTCTTTGACATCAGTTTCAAAAGAATCTTTTTGGACACTATAACTCCTCAGTTGAGGGAAACAATAGAAAGAATAAACAAATGGGACTTCATCAGACTAAAGAGCTTCTTCAAGGCAACGGAAAACAGGATTGAAACAAAAAAACAGCTCACTAATTGGGAAAAAATATTTACAAGCCACTTATCTGACAAAGGGTTAATCTCCATAAAATACAAAGAACTCACACTGCTTAACAACAAAAAAACAAACAACCCAATCAAAAAATGGGCAGAGGACATGAACAGACCTTTCTCAAAAGAAGATATGAATATGGCCAAGAGACACATGAAAAGATGTTCATCATCGCTAATCATCAGGGAAATGCAAATCAAAACTACACTAAGATATCACCTTACACCCGTTAGATTGGCAAAAACATCCAAAACCAAGAGCGACAAATGTTGGAGAGGTTGTGGAGAAAAAGGAACCCTCATACACTGTTGGTGGGAATGCAAACTGGTACAGCCACTATGGAAAACAGTATGGAGATTTCTCAGAAAGTTAAAAATAGAAATACCCTATGACCCAGCCATCCCATTACTGGGTATCTATCCTAAGAACCTGAAATCAGAAATCTCAAGAGTCCGTTGCACCCCTATGTTCATTGCAGCATTATTTACAATAGCCAAGACGTGGAACCAACCTACATGCCCAGAAACTGATGATTGGATAAAGAAGATGTGGTATATATACACAACGGAATACTACTCAGCCATAAAAAAAGACAAAATTGGCCCATTCACAACAACGTGGATGGACCTCGAGGGTATTATGTTAAGCGAAATAAGCCAGTCAGAGAAAGACGAACTCTATATGACTCCACTCATAGGTGGAAGTTAGTATATTGATAAGGAGATCTGATCGGTGGTTACCAGGGAAAAGGGGGGGTGGGGGGAGGGCACAAAGGGGGAAATGGTGTACCCACAACATGACTAACAAAAATGTACAACTGAAATCTCACAAGGTTGTAATCTATCATAACATTAATAAAAAAAAAAAAGAGACTCTATAAAACAATCTTGTTCTGCATTCCATATGGTTTCTTTTTTGTGTGTCTCTGTTTTTATGCAATACCATACTGTTTTGATTTCTATAACTTTGTAATATAGTTAGAAATCAGGATGTGTGATGTCTTCAGCTTTGCTTCTCTTTCTCAAGATCACTTTGTCTATCTATCCAGGGTCTTTTGTGGTTCCATTCAAACTTGAGGACTGTTTTTTTCTATTTCTGTTAAAAATGCCGCTGGAATTTTGATAGAGATTGCATTAAATCTGTAAATCCTTTGTGTAATAGAGACATTTTAACAATGTTAATTCTTCTAATCCATGAGCACAAAATGTCTTTCCATTTATTTGTGTTTTATTCAATTTTTTCATCAATGTCTTATAGTTTTCAGTGTACAGATCTTTTACCTCCTCAGTTAAATTTATTTCTGGATATTTTATTCTTTTCTATGCTATTATAAATGGAATTGTTTTCTTAATTTCTCTTTCTGATAGATTGTTGTTAGTATACAGAAACACAACTGATTTTTGTATACTGGGTTTGTATCCTGCAACTTTACTGAGTTTGGTTATTAGTTCTCAGAGTTTTCTGGTGGAATCTTTAGGGTTTTCCATGTATAACATTATGGAATCTGCAGATAAAGGTAATGTTACTTCCTCTTTTCTAATTTGGATGCCTTTTAATTCTTTTTCTTGCCTAATTGCTCTGGCTAGGACTTCCAGTACTATGCTAATAAAAACGGCAAGAGTGGGCATCCTTGTCATTTTCCTGAACTTTGAGGAAAAGCTGTCAGATTTTCACCATTAAGTATGATGTTAGCTGTGGCTTTGCCACATTTGGCTTTTATTTATCTTGAAGTATGTTCCCTCTATACTCAGTTTGTTGAGAGTTACTATCGTGAGAAGGTGTTGAATTTTCTCAAATGCTCTCTCTGTGTCTGTTAACATGATCATGTGACTTTAATTCTTCTTTGTTAATGTGATGTACCACATTGATTGATTTGCAGATGTTGACCCTTCCTCGCATCCCTAGAATAAATCCCACTGGATCGCGGTGTAGGATTACTTTACTGGACTGTTCCATTCAGTTACCTAATATTTTGTTGAGAATTTTTGCATCCATGTTCATCAGGGATATAGGCCTGTAATTTTCTTTTCTTGTAATATCCGCGTATGGCTTCAGTATCAGAGTAATGCTGGCCTCACAAAATGAGTTTGGAAATGTTTCCTCCTCTTCTATGATTTGGAAGAGTTGAAGGTAAATATATTTTAATTCTTCTTTAAATGTTTGGTAGAATTCAACAGTGAAGCCATCTGGTCCTCGACTTTTCTTTGTTCAGTCCGTTTGGTCTCTGACACGAAGAGAATATGCAGTTTTAGTTTTGTTCTACGGTATCCAGTCCCTGTTGCTATTTCCCTAGAGACTGTCCTTTGTATTAACCTCCAGAATTTTGTTCCCCCTGCTTGAGCAGAGATAATATGACTGGAGTCTGTGGCTCACATGGAGCTGTACCTCCAAACCAGATGGCCCACCACATTTTACCCCAATCTTCTGTCCTGTTGCCAAGACTATGAGAAGGTGTCCAGTCCCTCAGGAAAACATAATAATCAGCAGTAATTTTGCCAAGGCTGGAATAGAAAACATCTATCCAGAAGTAAGGATTTTCATACTTCTCATTTCCTTTCTCTCTGATTATCCCATGTAAGTCAATGCTACAATCCGTCTCTCCTCCTCAGTCACTGCCCACCTGCTCTGAGACATAAACAGGCTGTGACACCATTTGGGATAAAGGGCCACATGACACTTGGAAGAAGAGGCCCCGTATCGTCTAGAAAATAATTCATAAGAAATCTACTTCTCCACCTTCTTCAGGGACCTATACACTTTTGTCATTACTCATGTGCCCATGACATCATGTCATTGCTGTCTGCACAACCCTGAACCTCAGCAATACCAGGCTAGAGTTAAAAAAGAAAGAAAAGGAAAGAAAGAAAAAGGCACTTGATGATTGATGCATAAAAATCCTAATTGTTTTCTAATTAAATTATATATACAGGTAGCTTCAATGTGACAGAACTGCAAACACACGTATTTACCAAACTCTGTTCGAGGAGCAATCATTGAGTATCAGTCTCAAGGCACCTGGAGAATAGAGAAGTGCCTGGATGAGTCACTCACCTCCAGCTGGTCAGTCTCTCGTAGGAAGATTAGAATCTGAGTGCAAAATTCCATGATGCAAGGCAGGATGTGGGAAGGATAATAAAGACCACACTACCAAAGTGATTGGAGATCTACCTGGAGAGTTTGTGTTTACTCTATTTTCACCGTCTCCTTAAACAACCAAATCTCTTTGGCAGCAATGGAGAACTTTACTTTGTATAAAGCTTCTCATCCCCAAAGCCTCCATCCTAGTCTGGAATTCCAGCCAGATTCAGTGGCAGTGACTCTGAGGTCAATTTTTCTCTGATAATCAGTAGTCTTGCAACTCACTGTGGAAGCCTTATATTGAAGATGACCTTTGTCAGCCTGTGTCCCTGAGGAACAGGATGGAACAGAAACCCCACCCTCCACTGCCAATTAGAACTTTTGTGAGTGAAAAATAAATTTCTAATGTGTTCAATCATTCAAGTTTCAGATCATATCTGTTAGAGTAGCCATCATTGCCCTTAATTAATACACTCATCATGGTAAAGATTATTCCTGTACCAATCTGATGCATTCTGCAGGGTGGCTGAGACAGCCCCATTCTGTGGAAATCACTGAAGTGGGTGTTATAAAGTAAAGGTTTAGACCTTGGCTGTGCGCCCACAACCTCAGTTTCTTTAAGGGAACCTTGGATTCCTCAGCTGTCGAAGTCAAATAGTAAAGGTTCTTTCCAATTTAAAAATTATGTTTGGGACCCTGACTGAGTCTTGGAGCAGCTGTCATGCTGAAGAAATAAGCATATTTTCATGGTGCACAGGGTCACTTTTCATTCTTTCACTGGGTTTCAGCAAATGCATTAAAATGTTCCCCCCTGGAAAACTGGACAGCCGCATGCAAAAGACTGGAACTGGACCACTATCTCACACCTCTGCACAGCAAAGCAAACCATCAACAAGATGAAAAGGCAACCTGGTGAATAGGAGAGAATATTTACAAATCATATATCTGATAAGGGGTTAATATTTACAATACATAAAGAACTCATACAACTCAATAACAAAAAACAACCAATCCAATTAAAAAATGGGCAGAGGATTTGAATAGACATTTTTCCAGAAAAGACATACAGATGCCAATAGGTACATGAAAAGGTGCTGTACATTGCTCATCAACCTGGGAAATGCAAACCAAAATCACAATGAGATATCACCTCACACCTATTAGAATGGATATTATCAAAAAGACAAGAAATAACAAGTATTGGTGAGGATGTGGAGAAAATGAAACCCTGTTCACTGTTTGTGGAAATTTAAATTGGGGTAGCCACTATGGAAAAAAGTATGGAAGTTCCCCCAAAAATTAAAAATAGAAATACTAGATGATCCAGCTATTCCACTTCTGGTTATTTATCCAAAGAACATGAAAATACTATTTCAAAAAGATATGCACCGCTATGTTCATTGCAACATTATCCACAATAGCCAAAATGTGGCAGCAACCATAGTGCCCATCAACACATGAATTGATAAAGAAGATGTGGTGTATATATATACAGTAGAAAACTGCTTACCCATGAAAAAGGACAAAATCGTGCCATTTGCAACAACATGAGTGCACCTTGAGGCTACTATGCTAAATGAAATAAATCAGACAGAGAAATACAAACACTGTATAATTTCACTCATGTGAAAGAGAAACAAACGAACATATAGATCCAGGGAACAGATTGGTGGTCACTAGAGGGAAAGGGGTCTGGGGGAGGGCAAATGGGTAAAGGGGCACATATGCATGATGATGGATAAAAACTAGACTATTAGTGGGCCAGCCCCAGTGGCCTAGTGGTTAAGTTCAGTGCACTCTGCTTTGGCGTCCTGGGTTCAGTTTCCAGGTGCAGACCTACACCACTCGTCTGTCAATGGCCATGCTGTAGTCATGCTCACACGCAAAAAGAGGAAGATTAGCAACAGATGTTAGCTCACAACAAATCTTCCTCAGCAAAAGACAAAGAAACTAGACTATTGGTGTGGTGAACATGATGCAGCCTGTACAGAAGCTGATATATAATAATGTACACCTGAAATTTACATGATGTTATAAACCTAGGTGGCCTCAATAAAATAATTTGAAAAGAAAGAATTTGATGAAGATATTTCACTTTCCTTTTCTTTTTTTGTTGTTGCTTTCTTTTGCTTTCAAAATAAAGGCAGTACTAAGCCGAGAAACTGAGGTAGGACTACCAGGAGCCAATCGGAAGACATCACACAAAAGGCCTGGCTGTTAAAAAGGGTCCATAAGCAGGGAGGGCAAGAGGCAGATCTGGCTCGGTGGTGGAGGCTTTGAACCTGAAGCTCCAAGATTCAGAGGATAATAGCAAGGAAAAGAGAAAGGGAAGGAGCCTGAGAAGGAATTAAAATAGGAAAGATTGGAAGCAAGAAGTCAAAGGGAAGTGATTTGTCAGGGTATAGTGATTCATCATGGCATGAATTTCATTGGATCTTATAAACTACTGAGTCGAGCTGGAGCCTGACTGGGTTCAGTCATGTGCATCTAACGGAATAAAACACACTGACTAAGTTCCTGACAATGAAATAGAAGAGTTCAAGGGAGGCTGTGGGAAGGCAGGATAATGGCCCCCAAAGCTGTCAAGGCCGTATTACCCCAGAACCTATTAATATGTTACCTCACAGGGAGGCAAAAGGAACTTCGAAGATGTGAATAAGGGTAAGAACCTTGAGATGAGGAGATTCTCCTGGATTCTCTGAGTGGGGCCAATCTAATTATATAAATCTTTAAAAGCAGAGAATCTCTCCTGGCTGTGACCAGAGAAAGATGTGACTATAGAAGAAAAGTTAGAAAGATGCAATGTCACAGGCTTTGAATATGGAGGAAGGGGGCCACTTGCCAAGGAACTCAGAAGTCTCTAGGAGCAGGAAAGGCAAGAAAACAGATTCTCTCCCAGAACTTCTAGAAGAGAAAGCAGCCTTGCCAGCATCTTGCTTTTGGCCCAGTGAGACCCATTTTTGTCTTTTGACACCAGAACTATGAAATGATAAGTTTTTAATATTTAAGCTAGTAAGGTTGTGGTAATTTGTTGCAACAGCAATAGAAAAGAAATACAGAGGTCTTAATAGCATTTTCCTCTAGGGACTTTCCACAACAGGAGGTCAAAGAGACATCAAGACCCTTAATTATCTCCTAGCCCTGCAAACCAACCCATAAGTGAGTCAGGACACGCAGCCTCTCTGGCGGACAGAGAAAGTGCACAAGTCGAGGGCTGTGTGGGGAGGAAGCATCTGGTGCTTTAGATGCTGACAAGCTGAAAAGCAGACCCGAGGATGTTCTTGTTCAAGGCTGGAGCACTGTGAGAGGAGAGCTATAACACTGCTGATGGTAAAAGTCGGCCACATCTTCAGCCTGGAGACTGCTGATGGTGAGAGTGAAATGTGTCACAAATCCGCTGCCACTGAGTCAGTCAGGGACCTCAGGTGCCTGGGTGGATGCCCAGGAGATGAGGCGCTTTGGAGTCTGTCCCGGTTTCTACTGGTACCAGGCTAAGTAGTTGCTAATGCTCCAGCTGGACTTGCAGTTGATGGTGAACCTGTCTCCTGCAGAAACAGCCAGCAACCGGGAAGACTGGATCATTATGATGTCCCCACAGGCACCTGCAATCAGGAATGAACAGTGACCATACACACATACATTAAGCCAAGAAGTTTTAAAACATTTTTTATAATGCTACATACCACACAGACCCTGTTATACCTAATAGAGTCTGTTTTGGAAATAACACTTATTTTGCTCTGCATCTGAAATCATTTTCTAATCCACAAAAATACTAATCTGGAGAGACTGAGGTACTTTTAAACCTCTCACCTGGGACCCAGATCAGCAAAAACATGAGGAGCTTGGCCTGTGATATTGTTCTCCCATTGCTCTGCCTGAGGCAGCCCAGTCCACACTGTGGAGGGAAAAAGCACATTTGTAAAGCTCTCAGCAGCCAGCCAGGGCCCAGAGGAGACCATGCAAACAAATAGTGATTATGGAAGTAAATCATAGCAGTGGTTGTGGAAGTACGTAATTTAAAGAAAGAGCCAAAAATAATACCAGAAAAGGTGACTGTTTGGCTGTGAAAGACACACACACAAATTTAGAAACTGCAATTTCCAATAAGTATTCAGAAACCAGTTGAAATATAAAATATTTCTCAAAATCAACAACAGTCTCTTACACAAGCTACAACCAACACAAGACAATCTAACAAAGAACCTTTATGTTAAATACAAACACACATACACATAAGAGTGTGTCTGTGTGTGTGTGTCCTTAAAAACATTGAGGCTCTGAAAAGATAATGTGAAATTTTCAATTTTCTGTAACCAAAAAATATTTTATTATTAAAGCTGCTTTTTCCTGAAGGCATCTAAGTATACAACAAACCTGTGAGCTTGGGTACCAGGACCGTGCAAAGGAAAGAGAGGCTGAAGTGGAGGCTCAGAGACCATCTAGGTGAGAAACTCTGAGGCAGATCAATCCTACATTAGTCTGGAGCCCCTCAGGATCTCTCAGGATAAGAGTAAACCAAATCTGGAGTGAACTCTCCCCTCCCCTCAACTTCTCGGAACTGAACTGCGGGGACAACCGCTTAGATTTGTTGCAGAACTAGAGATGAAAGGGAAAAGCAAGAAGAAAAAAATACCCTTCCCTAGGAAGTTGTGACTGTAGATCAATCTCCACATGGGATCACATCCCAAGCATGCATGGCCTAAGAGAGTCTGGATCTTTCCAACTTTCAACTTGATTTACCCATCCAACTAGTAGAGGCCACAAGCACCTGGAATAAACAAACATAAAACTTCTCTTGAAGAGGACAATCCCATTCTAAACTCTCAGGAGACCTCAGAAATAATTTTTGAAAAGCCAACATGAGAGAGATGTCAGAGATTTCTTAATAAACAAGAAAACAAGATTACCTGAATTTGAACAACATGAGTGACAGCAGAATCACAGAAAGCAGATAAGGAAGTCCCTGTAGGATTTCAGATATTGAAATGAGCACAAATAGTTTAGTTTTTAAATGAATAGCAGACATGGATATATCTAGAAGGAAAAGGAAATTGTAAAGGGTGTTGTTACAGTATTTTTTTTCCATTTTATTTTTTTTTTATTTTTAATTAATTAATTTATTTATTTTTGGATGTACATCATAATATATTTCAAATTCTGTGTAGATTACAACATGTTCACCAACAACAACTAATTATAGTCCATCCCCTCACATGTGAGCCTAATTACCCCTTTTGCCCTCCCCCCTCCTCCCTTCCCATATGGTAACCACCAATCCAATCTCCAATGCTATGTGTTTGTTTGTTGTTGTTTTTATCTTCTACTTATGAGTGAGATCATATGGTATTTGACATTCTCCCTCTGACTTATTTCACTCAGCAAAATACCCTCAAGGTTCATCCATGTTGTCACAAATGGCCGGATTTCATCATTTCTTATGGCTGAGTAGTAGTCCATCGTGTATAAATATCACATCTTCTTTATCCATTCGTCCCTTGATGGGCACCTAGGTTGCTTCCATGTCTTGGCTATTGTGTATAATGCTGCAATGAACATACGGGTGCAAGAGTCTTTATGCCTTTGTGTTTTCAAGTTCTTTGGATAAATACCCAGCAGTGGGATAGCTGGATCATATGGTAGATCTATCCTTAATTTTCTGAGGATACTCCATACTGCTTTCCACAGTGGCTGCACCAGTTTGCATTCGCACCAGCAGTGGACAAGGGTTTCCTTCTCTCCACACCCTCTCCAACATTTGTCGTTTCCTGTCTTGTTAATTACAGCCATTCTGACCAGAGTGAGGTGATACCTCATTGTAGTTTTGATTTGCATTTCCCAGATAGCTAATGATGTTGAGCATCTTTTCATATGCCTGTTGGCCATCCGTATATCTTCTTTGGAGAAATTTCTGTTCAGATCTTCTGCCCACTTTTTAATTGGGTTGTTGGTTTATATTACAGTCTTTACAAAGAACTAAAATTAAAACCCAGAAGATAAATTTACCTTAGCTAACTTTAAATACACAAGCAAGCCAGCCAAGATCAAACATGTCAGGCCCATATTAACAGAACTACTCAGCCGAGTAATAATCATGACAGCAATAAAAACGCTACTGTTTTAAGCCACTGCATTTTGTGGGTGGTCTACTACACCAGAGCTAACTAACACATCATACAGTTTTAACTTTCTACCCACTGTTATACCAGCCAGCTTTTATTCCCTTCCTTGGTTATTTTTCTTCACAGCACTTAGTAAATGTTTAGTGACACAGTTGTTTATTATCTGGCTCCCTCAACTGGAATGAAAACAAATATTTTTACTCTTGACACATAGTAAGCACCCCAAAAAACATGTCTTGAATGAATGAGTAAAACATGAATTACTCAATATCAATGCTTTAAATATATTTCTAATTATTATAAGAAGTTGTTATGCAGGAAAGAGTGTTCAACTACACTGATCAGGGATCAGGGACTACACTTGCTGGGATCTTTCCTGAAACTAAATTTCATTAACCCATGTATTTCAGAAGGAGGTGAAGAAATAATGCTGAAATGACTGGAGTTTTTCCTTATTTTCACTGAAATGGGCATGTTAATTAAATGTTTTCCAAGGGATTCAAATTACAGCACACTTAGAATCACAATTTCCTTCAGTCACGAAGTTAGACTTGGGTGCCGATTGGGATTGATTTAAAGAGAAAGTTCAGGGGCCAGCCCAGTGGCTGAGTGGTTAAGTTCATGCACTCTTCTTTGGTGGCCCAGGGTTTCACCAACTGGGATCCTGGGCATGGACTGAGCACCGTTCATCAAGCCATGCTGAGGTGGCATCACACATAGCAGAACAAGGACCTACAATTAGTCTATACAACTATGTACTGGGGAGCTTTGGGGAGAAGGAGAAGAAGAAAAACAAAAAGATTGGCAACAGATGTTAGCTCAGGTGACAATCTTTAAAAAAAAAAAAGAGGGAGAGAAAGAAAGTTGACAAATGATGAGAAAAGGCAATGGGGAACACTGTCATGTGTTTCTAGAGTGACAGAGTCAAAGAATTAGAGAAATGCCTTTGTAAGAATGAGTATGACTGAAGGAAACGGAGAGAAGATAAGGATGGTACAAAGGAGACTGAGAAGGAAAGAAACTCAGTGACTTTGATCAGAAAGACTTAGCTGGAAAATAGGCCCATGGAAGGAAAAAGCAAAAGAGGGATTCTACCATCTGTGTGGAAGGTTTTGAATAGGAGAGGTCAAGTGCTTAATATTGAGATGATCCAGAGTTTGAAGGTGATAGCAGATAAAGAAAGAAGACCAGGAGAATCAGGAATTAAAATAGAAATGTTCCAGAGTAAAAGAGAGACCGAGACGATAGAGTTGTTCCATCAGGGTATAAATTCACTAGACACTTTTATGGAAGGTAGAGACAAACACTGACTGAATCATGTGATCAGTCCATGGGAACCATGCAGGTTCCCATGACGCAAAAACTCCTGATCTCTAAGAGATCTCTACAGCATTTTTTCTTCTATAACCTCCCACACAATCCAGATCCTGAAATCCAGATCCAGAGGTCCAGAAAAGGTCATCTGCCAGAATATTTTCCTGGGCCTTGCAATCCCTCCAAGCAATAAGTCAGGAGATACTACCTTTCAGATAGACAGAGGATTGTGCATGTTCAGGACTCTGTAGGGAGGAAGCAGCTGGTTCAGCAAAGATTCACTGACCCATGGTTCTCGGACTGAAGTTTGTGTTCAAGGCTGAAGCACTGTGGGAGGATAGCTACCATACTGCTGACAGATATCAATAGCCATATCTTCTGCCTGGAGGCTGCCGAGGGTGAGAGTGAAATCTATCCCAGATTAACTGCCACTGAATCAGTCAGGAAACCCAGATGACCTGGTGGATGCTGCATACATTAGCAGCTTAGGAGCCTGTCCTGGTTTTTGCTGGTACTGGACTAAGAAGTTGCTAACACTCTCACTAGCCCTGCAGCCAAGGGTGACCATCAGTCTTGGACACACAGCCAAGGAATCTGGAGACTGGGTCATCACGATGTCCCCACAAACACCTGCAATCACAAACGGATAATGATGATACACACACTCTTCATCACAGACACATAGAAATACATAAATTAAAATGTGTGTTCTAATGGTATTCCATTTCAGCAAATAATTGGGTCTATTTTGGAAATAGCCTATATTTCTCACTATATCTTAGAATTAGTTTTTTTTTTAAATTTCATAAGATATTACTCCAAACGGACTGAGGCACTTTTAAATTTCTCACCTGAGACCCAGAGCAACAAGGACATAAGGACTTGTTTCTGCAACATCATTTTTTTTGTACCTTTTTGCTTGAAGTTGCTTAGCTCACATTGCAAGGCTTCTTTTATAAAACCTCAGTGGCTGATCTGGGCCTGCGGGGGCCTGTGCAAAGCATTCAGTGAGTATAGTAGCAAATTGCTTGAGCAGTGGGTTCCTCACACCAACAATCCTGGTGAAATAATAAAACATGTTGCAGAAATACTAGAAAGTGAAAAAAGAAGGGAAGCGAGGAAGGAAGGAAGTGAGGGAAGGAAGAAGGAATAAAAAGAAAATGGGGAATGTTTCACCCAATTTTTTTAAAAATGTCAAAACTCTAAAGGCATTTTTATGCTGAAGGTGTGTAAGAGCACTGCAAACACTTGAGCTTGGTTTGAGGGCCATAGAGATAAAAGACATGCCCAGAATTTATGCATTTATTAAGACATATGGGGCCATAATTTGAGCTAGGGGCCAGAGGGACTCTAACCTCAAATGGAGTGTCAATCAAAGAGACACTGGGACCTATCCTTTCACAACTGCTAGGAACTGAAAAGAGGGCTCTGCATTCATTGCAAAAATGGATTAAAAAAAAAGCAAACAAGAGTTCTTTGGGAGATTATGGCTGCAGGCCAACCTTTGCAAAGATTTTTACTCCATGTATGCATGGCCCATATGAGTCTAGAACTCTCCATGCTTGGAATTGGGTTAAGATATTCCTAGTGGTACAGACTCCAAATGAAAGCCTCGCTGGAGAAGAACATCTCTATCCTAAATACTCAGGAAACCGCACAAGTAACTTTTCAAGGATCAATACCACCAAGAAATCAAGGATTCTTGGCATCCAAGAAAATAAGATAATTTGAATACGAATAAGAAAAAATGAAAATAACAAAGAACAAAGAGTTCTGCCCAGACTTAAGATTTGGAAATTAGGAAATTATGAGAGCTTATTTAAAGAAATAAATTAGAAATTTGTCATTGCATACAATAAAAAGGAAAATTAAAATAAAATAAGATTTGAAAAAGAACCAAACAAAATTTCTGAAAGTTAGAAATGGAATGACCACAATTTTAAACATCAATTATCTTAACAAAAATACCATAAACTGGGTGGCTTATAAACAACAGAAACTTAATTCTCACAGTTTTTGAGGCTGGGAAGTCCAAGATCGAGGTACCAGCAGGATCAATGCGTGGTGAAAGCCCACTTCTTGGTTCATACATGGCCCTCTTCTTGCTGCGTCTTCACATGATGGAAGGGATGAAGGAATTCTCTGGTGTTTCTTTTATAAGAGTGCTAAGCCCATTCATGAGAGCTCCACCTTCATGACCTAATCACTTTCCAAAGGCCCCCATGTACTAATACCATCACATTGTGGGTTAGGATTCAGCATATGAATTTGGGGGGATGTAAACATTCAGTCTCTAGCATCAGTGGAAAAGGATTTCCGCTTCCGGGCAAAATGGGGTAACAAGAATGAGATTTACATTCCCACATGTGTGAGTGTGTGTCTTTGAAAACAGTGGTTTTCGGGACACTGGACATCAGGCAATGAAGGACAGCCTGAGAGACAAGAAACAAATGAGCTGAGTCAGATGAGTGTACCAGCTTATTGTCTTGAGAGAGTTTTCAGTCTGCAGCATAAGGAGGAGGAATCAGAGAGAGCCCAGTAGACTCCCTGGTTGAGGAAACAAAGCTGAAAATCCAGAAAGACTGAAGAGGCTAAAGTTTGCAGGACAAAGTACCACAGAAGAAAAAGCTGCAGAGATAGAGAGAACTCCTTATATCTGTTGACAATACATCTAGAGTATTCAACAGAGAGCTGTTTGATGCATGTTTATAAGGAAACTGCCTGATGCCAAGCAAAGAACTTTCCAAGAAAATTGGAGGTAACAATATCTATCTATCTGGCACTCACACAGGGACAGAAATAATGCCTGTTTCCACATGAAAACCTCATAATTCACAAGACATGGAGTAAAGTAATAAGAAGGACTTTGTCTTTCTATTGAGGATAATTAGCTCTAAAGTAAATACTGCTCTGGTCCCAACAAACAAAACCTTAAAAGCAAGACCCAAAAGAATCAAATTTTTCCAAGTAATTTAACTATGTTCCAGAACAAAGTTTAAGAATATATATATCAATTCAATGATGGCAAGCACACAACAAGGTGAAATTCGCTTGATCTTATATCCCATGAAAAATTACCAATCATGCAAAAAATCAGCAATACGAACTGTAATGAGGTGAATACTTAATCAATCTAAACCAAACCAGAACTGACACAAATGCTGGAATTAGCAGGCATGAATGTTACAAGTTATTATAACTGTATTACATATATTCAAAAGTTAGGTAGAGACATAGAAGATATTTAAAAAGAGAGTTAAAGTGAACTACTAGAGGTGAAAACTAAGTGTGTCTGATATAAAATAGTGGATGTAATTAATCAGAGATGACAAAAACTGGTACAAATATACTGGGTGGAATTAATCAGATATGGCAGAAGAATAGATTAGTATACATGAAGACATAACAATAGAAACCATCAAACATGAAACAGAAGAAAAAGAATCCTGAAAAAGTGGCAAGTTCATTGGTGAGCCAAAGATGGCTTCAAGTGGCTAACATGCATTTAACTGAAGTTCCAAAGGAGAAGGAAGATAGGAGGCAGAAAAAATATTTGAAGAAGAAATGCCCAGAAATATTCCAAATTTGATGAAAATTATAAATGAAGAGATCCAGGAAACTCAATGAACGGCAAGCATAAGAGACATGAAGAAAAATTCACCAAAGCTTATCTTCATGATCAAATTCTTCAAAGCAAATGATAAGACGAATACCACAGTGAGAAAAAACACATTACATAGGGAGGAACAAAAATAAGGATGTCAGCAGATTTCTCTTGGTAACAATGCAAGCCCAAAGACAGTGGAGGAACATCTTGGAAGCATTGAGAACAACTGTCAACCAAAAATTCTATACCCAGAAAAATCATATTTCAAAGCAAATATAGCATAAAGATTTCTAAAACAAACCAAACCTGAAAGAACACGTCACCAGTAGTTCCACACTACAAGAAATACTGAAAGAAGTCCTCCCAGCAAAAGGAAATGATAGCAGATGAAAATACAAATAGCACCAGAAAAGGTAACTGCAGGGGTAAATTTATGAGATATTTTTCTTATTATTTAAATCTCTTTAAAACTTAGTTTACTATGTAGTCAAAAATTATAACAATGTATTATGGGATTTACAACATATATAAAAGTAAAATGCACGACAAAAATAGCATAAAGGTCAAGGGGTAGAAGTGGAATATATTGCTGAAAGATTCTAACACTAGATAGCAAGTGATGATAGAGTATGGTAAGTAAAGACATATACTACAAACCCCCAAATAACCACTTAAATGAAAAATCAAAGAATTATACATGATAAGCCAACAAAGAAAATAAAAGGAATCACAAGAAATACTCAAAATACTCCAAAAGTAAACAGAAAAAGAACAAAGGGGGAAGAAAGAAGAGATGGGACAAATGGAAAATAAATAGCAAGATACAAAGAGATTAAAATTTAAAAGATTAACCATTCTAACACTAACCAAAAAAAATGGAGTGGGTATTGTAATATCAGATGGATTTAGGAGAGCAAAGAATACTACCAGGAACAAAGAAGGTCATTTTGTACTGATAAAGGGGTCAATTATTCAAAAAGACATAATACTATTAAACATTTATGTGGATACATTCACTTTTTGATTGTAGAGGTTAATTCACAGGTACATGCATATATCATATCTTGTCAAGTTGTGCACTTTAAATATGTGTAGTTTATTGCTTGTTAATTTTACTGTAATAAAACTTTTTTTAATCACACATCATTGAGCCAAGAAAGAAAAGAGAGAGAGAGAAAAGAGAATCACTCCCTTTCTTCTGCCAGAAAAGAAAAATCTTAAATTAGCATATTTACAGTTTCATGGACAATTCAACGACTGTTCAATTTCAACGCCATTGACCTACCTCTTGATTTATATGCTATTATTATCATGTTTCATCTCTATGTATATTTTAACTCTGCAAAGTATTATTTTTGTTTTATAAGCTGATAGACATCACACTTATGCCCATATTTTACTGCATTTCTTACAGCATCTCTACATTAGTTATCCATTGCTATGTAACAAATCGCCACAAATTTAAGCAACATAAATATTGAACATTTATGGTCTCACACAGTTCTGTGAGTCAGGAATTTGAGGATGGCTTCCCTGGCTGGTTCTGGCTCCAGGTTTCTCATCAGGCTGCTGTCAAGATGTCATCCAGAGCTGCAGTCATCAAAAGACTTGACTGCTGGCTTTCAAGGTGGCCTTTATATGTTGGTAACGGAAAGTAGGAAGAAAAAAATTCCCTAAGAAGTTGTGACGGTAGATCAATTCCCACATGGTTTCACATCCCAAGCATACATGGCCTAAGTGAGTCTGGAACTTTCCAACTTTGAACTTGATTTAGCCCATTCAACTAGTAGAGCCCCCAAGCACCTGGATAAAGAAACACAAAACTCCTCTTGAGGAGGATACATCCATTCTAAACTCTCAGGAGACTTCTCAAATAATTTTTGAAGGGCCAACATGAGCAAGATGTCAGAGGTTTCTTGAAATAAAAGAAAATGAGACTGCCTGAACATGAACAACATGTGTAACAACAGAATCACAGAAAGGAGACAAGAAAGTACCCATAGGATTTCAGATTTTGAAATTAGCATAAATAGCTTATTTTTTTAAAAAATGAATAACAAATATGGATATATCTAGAGGGAAAAGGACACTATAAATGATGATATTACAGTCTTTAAGAAGAACCAAACTAAAACCCAGAACAGCCAACACAGTACTGAAGAAGAACAAAGTCAAAGGACTGCCACTACCTGACTTCAAGACCTACTGTAAAGTTACAGTAAATGAGACAACTTGACAATGGTGAAAGAGTAGACAAATACAGATCAATTGAACATAACAGAGAGCCCAGAAACAGACCTACACAAATAGGGTTAACTGATCTTTGACAAAGCGGCAAAGGCAATTCAATGGAAAAAAGAGCTTTTTCAGCAAATGGTGCTGAAACAACTGGACATCCACATAAAAAAAGAAAAATAAATCTTAGCACAGACTTTACTCAAAATGGATCATAAACCTAAATGTAAATCAAAACTTTAAAGCTCCTGGAAGATAATATAGGAGGAAATTTAATTGACCTTGAGTTTAGTGATGACTTCTTAGATATAACACCAAAAGCACAATCCATAAAAGAAAAAATATATATGTGGAACTTCATTAAAATTAGTAATTTCTGGGGGCCAGACCAGTGGTGCAGTGGTTAAGTTAACACATTCCACTTCAGCAGCCCAGGGTTCACCTGTTTGCATCCTGGGTGCAGACCTACACACCACTTGTCAAGCCATGCTGTGGCAGGTGTCCCACATATAAAGTAGAGGAAGATGGGCATAGATGTTAGCTCAGGGCCAGTCTTGGTCAGCAAAAAGAAGAGTATTGGTGACAAATGTTAGCTCAGGGCTAATCTTCCTCAAAATAATAAAAAAAAATTAAAAAGAAAACTAGTAACTTCTGCCCCATGAAAGATACTGTTAAGAGAATGAGAAGCAAGCCACAGATTGAAAGAAAATATTTTCAAAACGCATATTCTAATATAAGAGTAATATCCAAAATATCCAAATAGCCTTAAAAGTCACAGTTGAAAATGAACAATCCAGTTAAAAGAGCCAAAATATCAGAAAAGACATTTCACCAAAGAATACATACAGATGGCAAATAAGCATATGAAAACATGCTCCACATCACATGTCATTAAGGAATTGCAAATTAAAACAATGACATAGCACTCCACACCTATTAGAATGACCAAAATCCAAAACACTGACAATACCAAATGCTAGTGAGGATGTGGAACAACAGGAACACTTATCATTTCTATGTGGAATCTGAAAAAGCCAAAGTCATAGAAACAGAGATAGAAAGTTGGTCACCAGGGACTGGGGGTGGGACAAATGAGAAGATGCTGGACAAAGAGTACACACTTTCAGTTATAAGATGAAAAAGTCCTGGGGATCTAGTGTGCAGTTTGATGATTATGGTTTATAACACTGTATTATATACTTAAAAGTTACTATAAGGGTATATCTTAAATATTTTCACCACAAACAGTCATGGTAATTATGTGACATGATGGTGATGTTAGCTAACACTGTGGTAGTAATCCTTTTGCAATATATGTGTGTCAAATCAACATGCTGTACACCTTAGACTAACACAATGTTATATGTCATTTACATCTCAATAAATCTGGGGGAAAATGCTAGTAACAAAAGAATGTACACAAATATATGATATGATTTGCATTTCCCTAATAATTAGTGAGGTTGAACATCTTTTCATTTGCCTGTTGGCCATCTGTATATCTTCCTCGGAAAAACAACTGTTCAGATCCTCTGCCCGTTTTGTCGAGCTGTTCATCTTTTTGTTGTTGAGTTGAATGTTCCTTAAATATTTTGGATATTAACCCCTTATCGGATATATGGTTTTCAAACATTTTCTCCCAGTTGGTGGGTTGTCTTCATTTTGTTGATGGTTTCCTTTACCATACAGAAGCTTTTTAGTTTCATGTGGTCCCATTTGTTTATTTCTTCTTTGGTTAACCTTCATGAGGAGACATGATATTCAAAAAGATACTGCTAAGACCAATGTCAAAGAGCATACTACCTATGATTTCTTCCAGGAGTTTTATGTTTTCAGGTCTTACATTCAAGTCTTTCATCCATTTTGAGCTAATTTTTGCGCATGGTATAAGAAAATAGTCTACTGTCATTCTTTTGCATGTGGCTTTCTAGTTTTCCCAACATCATTTATTGAAGAAACTTTCCCTTCTCCATTGTATGGTCTTGGCTCTGTAGTCGAAAATTGGCTCTCCATAGATGGATGGGTTTATTTCTGGGTTCTCAGTTCAGTTCCATTGATCTGTGTGTCTGTTTTTCTGCAGGTACCATGCTATTTTGACTACTGTAGCATTGTAGTATATTTTGAAATAAGGGAGTGTGGTACCTACATCTTTGCTCTTTTGTCTCAGGATTGCTTTGGCTATTCTGGGTCTTTTGACTCCATTTGTATATAGTACCATACCAAGCAAAGCTTTATGGTTTAGAGATCTAGAATGTAAAATGCAGGAAACGACCACTACAAATATTGGAGATAGGGTTTAATTTTGAGCGGAAGGAAAGGTTATGGTTATTAAAGGACACATGGGATTTCAGGGAAGCAGGAGGCCAGAAAAATACTAGATATTGATGATATCTTGAGGAGTACTAAAATATTAGTCAATAAAAAATGTACATATGTGTATGTTGTGCACATATTGGTGTTATATTAATAATAAACTTTTAAATATATTTATTATAATATAATCTCACAATTTTATTGATATATACTAAAAATTATATCCACAAAGTACCTGGCACAGTACTTGCCATAGACTGGTCAATTAATATTTGTTGAATAAGTGAATAAATAAAAAAGAAAATGAATAGCAGAAAGCATTAATTGTATTAAAGTTCATATCATTGGCTAGAAGAGTACATCTTGCATCAATTGATACATCCAATTCAGACTTCTCTTTCAAATTCCAAAATATTAAATTTATTCTTGGATATCTCAAGGACACCCTAAACTTAGTATCTTTAATATATAAATCACTATCGTCTCCCCCTCTACATCTCAATCGGCCAAACCACATCCTAAGAAAGGGGACACCATGCATCTTGAGTAAACTACAAACATTGGAGATATCTGTGACACTGATTTTTACCTCAATCCTCATAGCCAATTTTACAACATACATATTCCCAAATCCATCCACTTCTTTCCATCTTCAGAGTCATGGCCTTAGACGAAGCCATGAGCATCTCTCTTCTGGATTCCTAAAATAGATTCCTAACTTCTGTTCTTGCATCTATTCTTGTCTCACTCCAAAATGTTCTCCACTGAAACAAGAATGATCTTTTTCAAAGGCAAATTTGATCATGTCATCTCTTTGCCTAAAAGACTTCCAAATCTTGCTATCCTGCATAGGATAAACAAAAAAGACACTTAGAATTCCCTTCCGGATGGCCTCATATATACATCTCCTACCTCAAAATCTGCATTTTTGTAGCATTCTTTTACCAATGTGTATATCCCTACCACATAAACTCCTGAGAGTATGGATCATGTCTTTCATTGGTCACCACAATTATTATAACACTAGTACTCAGAAAAGTACCTGGAATATAGTTGATCTTCAGTTAGCATTTGTTTAAGAAATGCGTGAATGAAAAAAAAATAAAGGAAAGAAAACAGCAAGTCTATCAAGTTTACTTTCAATTGTAACATAATCTTAAGCAATATACTAATGAGATGTTTTTTGCAACCCTATAAATTGTTCTAAATTTTGATAGAAGTGTAAAGAGTTTAGTACAAATATAAATATTTTGTGGGAAAGAAACTTTGACGAAGACATAATGCTGTCAAATATGGAAACATTTTTATCAGTCCGGGCATTTGATTAGAAACAACAGAAACCAACCGGGTCTAACCTAAGCACAAAAGGAAATGACTGAACCTTATTATATGACTTACAGATTTGATGGGAAGTTCTGGTAACATGCTATAGAGAAGGCATGGGAGTTGGATGGCATAACTGTCCAGGAAAAATCACAGAAAGAGATTTTATATGACACCACTGCCACCACAGATGGGCAGTGGCAGTCCTACTGGTACCACCACTGCTCTACACCAGACATGGCACATTGGATGTTGGAGGCCTCTACTGCTGCCATCTTGGGAGATCGCTCTATTTGCAAACATTTTAGACTCTATGAGTTGAGTGTTAAAACAATTTCCACATGTACACTTCAACAAATGCTTCATCATGAATATATTTCTGTTTCTAGCAACTGTACTAGGGATGCTAAAACATAACTAATTTCATCTTAGTTTTGGCAAAGAATCTAAGAGCAAATGCTTAGGCACCAATTACTGTTATTTAAAAAGTAAGGAAAGCACAGCTTACAAGATTTTTAAACACAAGCCTGTGCTCTATGAATTTCACATCATACTCTTTGGTTCTTTACATGTGTTCCTCCAGCCCCTACGACATCCTGAGAGGGTGATCTGAGCCACATAAACGGAGCCATATCTGGGGGATAGAGCTTGAGCAACATCAAGCAAAAAGAGAAGTTACAAGGTGATGTCACCAGCCCAGATCCTCAGGTTCTTGCTGTACCATGTTTCAGATGAGAGAATATTTACAAACACAGAAATGAAATTTTCCCTCCAAAGTAATCCTCCTCTTCATAAAGACCCATAATCTTAAAATTGGATATAAAATAAAGGCTACAAGCAACATACACTTGTCCACCTGTCACAGAAACTACATTTCAGCTTGATTTTTTCGTCTATCCCTGAGTTACACAGCATTTCTGGATCAGCCCCATGTGCCTCTGATTGCAGGTTCCAGTGGGTAGATTGTGCTCTCTCAGGCTGCAGAGTCCTTGCCTGTCTCCCCAGGAAAGAGAGTCTCTATCAGCTGCAGAGCCACGGAAAGCCTCCTCTATGTGGATGTCAGGCATTACTTAGCGTGGTACCAGTACAGACCTGGGTAGCCCCCCAAGGCCCTCATTTACCATGCTTCCACTCGAGTTAACAGCATGCTCACCGGGTTCAGTGGCAGTGGGTCTGGGACAGACTTCACTCCTATCATCAGCAGCCTGGAAGCTAAAGATAGTACAACTAATTACTGTTTTTCAACCTCAAGATGTATTCTCATAACAACATGACCCCAAATATAAACCTTCCTAGCAGGGCAAGTGAGATAGGTGTCCAGCTACTTTTCACTTTCTAGCTACTTGTACAAACATAGGATTGTTTTTTATTGTTTGTTTGATTTGGTTTGGTTTGGTTTGTTGGGGAAAAAAAGAGTTGGAATGGTATAGTTTAAAAATCTTCAGCTGGGACTCCTCTTATTCCAAAAGAGAGTGAGTCTCCTTTTCTATATTTCCATCCACTTCCTTTAAATTTTATTTCAGCCCTAACTCTGAGTCTCAGTGTGAAGTCATGCAGCCCAATGTAGTCCCCTCCACTCAGATCCCAAACATGTTCCCCAGATAGAACCTCCTCCCTAGGCAAGTTTGTAGTCACTGTCCACTGAGCATCCCTATTTCCCTACTTGCCATTTAACTTTGATTCCAGAGAAAACATCCCAGGAATGAGAAAACACTAGATCTCTGCCTATCCTTGTGATAGAACCAATGCAAATTATACTTTTCCCAATATGTTTTGTTTGTTTATTTTGGATGAGGAAGATTGGCCCTAAACTAAGTCTGTGCAAATCTTCCTCTATATTTTTTACGTGGTATGCTGCCACAGCATGGCTTGATGAGCAGTGTGCAGGTCCTCGCCAGGCTCTGGGCCCACGAACAATAGGCTTCCGAAGCAGAGTGCACAAATTTAACCACTGCACCAATGGGCAGGTCACCCCCCAATACGTTTTTACCATTAAAAAAAAAAGGACTCCTAGTCAAAACTGAGAAGTGAAGAACAGTTTCCTTTTATAATTAGAAAAGTTTTTAAGTTTGAAAACAACTGTAAAGCAAAATTTAGAGAGAAGCAAACAAATACATGGAAGACTTGAGGGATGAAAGACTCATTCCTAACTAGCAGGACTTTAAAAATCTCCCCAACTCACACGCCTTCCCAACCACTGATAAGATCTAGAGTTTCCATCTCTTCTGAATACTCTCTTAGCTTGTGTGCTCTTTGGCCTTCTGGTCTCCCCTGAGTACAGTGCTTCCTCTGCAGCCTTCTCAAGGAGTTCCTGTTGCCCACTTCACTTGCCACTTCTAGATCTCTTCCATATCTCCTACCTAAAAAATAAAATAATAAAAACAATCTTTGAATTCTGTGTAGGTAGACTACATGACCCAGTATCGTTCCTTATTGCAGTCATCTACCAGCTCCAAGGCCTCTTCTCATTTGGGGGATATTTTTGTTCCTGGCTCACAGACACTCTCTTCAAATCCAAGCCTGTCACTATTCCTGGTAATTTCAATAAACTCATATATAATCCTTCCATTATACTGATCAGTCAGTTCTTTGATTGAATCTCCTCCAATTGTCTCTTCTTTACTCAGTCTTGATCACTCACTTCCATGACCATGTCTTAGATGTGGCATTAGAAAATAATTGCAACTTCTTTATCACCAAAATGTTAAACACTTCACTCTTGACCACTTCTAAGAGCTCTCTCCATCTGGTATGCCATTGCCAATAATTTCTAGCCTTCATCAGGACCTGAAATCTGTAGGGAAACTAATCTTGTGTTTCAATGGAAAATTAGGCATATCTATAACATACCTTTCTGGGTTATCAGAGTCTACCCCTGTTTACTGTCTTTGAAATGTTTTGTAACTCTTTATAAATTGTAGGTAACTGATAGATACCTGAATTCTGTCCTGTCTAGTAGAGATTTAATTGACTTTCTTTTTTTTTTGTTTTTGAGGAATATTAGCCCTGAGCTAACATCTGTTGCCAACCTTCCTCTTTTTACTGAGGAAGACTGGCCCTGAGCTAACATCCATGCCCATCTTCCTCTACTTTATATGTGGGACGCCTACCACAGCATGGCTTGCCAAGAGGTGCCATGTCTGCACCCGGGATCTGAACTGACAAACCCAGACTGCCAAAGCAGAACTTTGCAATTAACCGCTGAGGCCCTAACTGACTTCCTTACCACCACTTGGAAAAACCACTTCGTTTGTCTCTATTTGCAATTCTTTCTATTACTTCATATATATCCATGCTGTTTTGACTTTTCCCTTGAGCCAAATACATCTTCCTATCTCACTCATATCATGTGAGTAAAATAAATTATTTTATGCATGTTTATTGTTATTATTTATCTATGAGAGTCAAAATTTTACTGTTCTTTGAAAATTATCTTTTAACAAATCTGTTGACTTTTCTACATTTTGTCTGTCCCTAAGCCCCTCATATTCTCATTTCCCTCCTTGCTCACCTTAAATTCCATGATCCTTCTTTATAATGACTCCCTTATACACAAGAAGTCCCTTGGTCTTCTATTGTTTCGTTACATACAGCAAAATCCCAAATCTCTATGTGCCTTCCCTCACATTTCTGATATGACTGGACAAAAACACAATAATTCTGAGATCTCACTTCAGATTCATAACCATGAACTTCCTGAGGACCCCAAATATTGCACTGCTATCACGTTTCCTTTCCCTGGTTGATTCAGTTTTCACTCTTTCTCTTTCCTTCTTTACTTCAAGTTCTAACATCTCTACTCCATCCTAACTGTAAGCCAATTACCCCATTTCCTGTTTCCGAGGTAAAGAGATGCAATCAGAAGAGAACTTGCACTGGTCCCTCCCATAGGTTCTTCTGGTCCCCTGGCATCTGTATTGCCACATTCTACTTTCCTTCCTGTTACTGTAGAGGAGCAGACGACCCTCCCATCTGAGGACACTTCCTCTGATCCCATAGCTCTTGCCTCCTTAACAGCATTGCTTGACATTTCTCCCTCTTTCCTGAATTATCAGTATTCTCTCTTTAGCACTATTCGTGTCAGCATGCAAAATCTTTTGTAAAAACTCTTTGACCTCACATCTCTCTCCAGTCGTGGCCAGCTTCATCTTGTTTACTGTAAAGCTCATTGAAACAGCTAATACAGTCACCACTTTCAAACCTTCTATTCTCTTTCTTTCTTTAGCTTCTTCCATTCAAGATATTACCCACACCATCTCACTGAAACTGTTCTGCTCAAGGTCACTAGTAACTTCTATATTGCCAAATTCAATGCTCACATCCCAGTCCTCACCTCGCTAGACCCATCAGCAGCATTTAGCATGTTGACACATCCTCCCTCTTGACGCACCTTTTTCTCTGAGCTCCAGGACATCAGACTATCTTGCTTGTCTTCCAACCCGCTGTTCCTTCTCAGACTCCTTGACTGCTTCTTGCTCATCTCTCCTGCTTCAGGGCTCAGTCACTGGGCATCTAATCAAGTCAACACTTATCCCATTGTAGCAAGTTACAAGATTTCAATCTCCAGTCCAGTTCTCTCCCCTGAACTCTAGACTCATATATCCAGTGGTCTACTTTGCAACCACACTTGAAGGTTTAACACACATCTCAAACTTAAAATGTCCAGAACCAAATTCCTGCTCTTCCACCCCAAATCTACTCTCACCACAGTTATCTCTATCTAAATAAATGACAACTCCATTGTTCTGGTATTCAGAAAATAACCTTGCAGTCCCCAGATCTCTCTTTCTCTCACACTCCTTGTCAAAACCATCAGTATTATTATCTCTATCCTCAAAATATAACACTTCTCGCCACCTCTACTGCTATTGCCATAGACCAAACCTGTCATCCTCTCTAGCATGGACGATAGCAATGGCCAGAAAACAGAGAGATCCGCTACAACTACATATCAAATCATGTCCTCCTCTGTCCAAAACTGTCCCCTTACCATACCCTTCAAGATACAACTCAAATCATAGAGAAGTCTCCTAAATCCTATACAATGTGGCAACTTCATTACTTATTTGATCTTATTTCCACTACTGTCCCCTTTTCACACTCCATTTTAGCAACATGGCTTCCCTCTATTTTTCCAACATGCTGATCACATTTCTGCCTTAGAAATTTGCTGTGTCCTCTAACTAAAACTCTATTGCCTAGAGATATTTCTATGGCTTATTACCTCACCACATTAAGACTTTGAATAAGTCATATCTTCTCAGCCTTATCTTCTCCATGACCAACTAGAGTTGATTGATTGCATTGATATAGATTGATTGCAAAAACGGATCCCCTGTTCTTAAGGGGGATCCTCCATGTCTTCTTTTATCTATTCTTTTTGCAGTATAACTCTGTATTTCCTCTTATCAAGAGGTAGAGGCTATTTACCCTCTCCTTCAATAGGATCAATTGCATTGATCATTAGAATGCATCAAATGGGACATTGTGACAGTGCTGAGTCTAGGCTTCAAGGTACCTTATGTGGTTTTACTTTCTGTCTTGGGACTCTACCAACGGCCATAGGAAGTTGAGACTAGTCAGCCGGTTGATGAGAGACATGAGGTCATCACCCAGACAACCCCAGCTGATGGTCAGCCAACTACAGAAATGTGAAAGAGATGAAAGAAACATGAGCCCTTCCATACTAACTAGCATGAGTTGACCTGTCAGTTGACTTCAAACACACAAACAAGCCAGCCAAGATCAATCAAGTCTGGCCCATATTAACAGAACTACTCAGATGACCCATAAACATAACAACAATAAAAATGCTACCATTTTAAGCCACTCCATTTTCTGAGTGGTTTATTCCATGACAATAGCTAAATACTACATCATCCAGTTTTAAGTTTCTACTCACTGTTACCCCTTATGCTTTTACGCTTTCCTTGCTTTAGTTTTCTTCATAGCACTTAAAAAGGGACAGAGTAAATATATACTAAAGCAATTGTTTCTTGTCTGGCTCACCCAACCAGAATCAAAGCAGATATTATTGCACTTGATACATAGTAAGCACTGGAAAAATATATCTTGAATGAGTGAATGACATGTATTCCTCAATGCCAATACTTTAAACATATTTCTAATTATTATAAGAAGCTGTTATGAAGGTAAGAGTGCTCAGAGTACATAGATCAGGTTTGCTGGGATCATTTGTGAAGCTAAATTTCATTAACCCATGTTTTTCAGAAGAAGGTGAAGACTCATTTTTTCCACTTTTACACTGAATTGAGCAGGTTAACTAAATGTTGTCCAAGGGACTCAAGTTATAGCACCCCTAGAGCCATGATTTCCTTCAGTAACAAAGTTAGCCTTGAGTGCCCATTGAGATGGATTTAAAGAGAAAGTTGACATATGATGAGAAAAGGTAATAGACAACAATATATATTTCTAGAGTGACAGAGTTAAAGAACTAGAGAATTGCCTTTGTAAGAATCAGTACAATGGAGGAATTGGAGAGAAGATTAAATGGTGGTACAAAAGGAGAAAGAGTAGGAAAGCAACTTCAGTGGCAGTGACCATAAAAGCTTAGCTGGAATACAGCATCCAAGGAAAAGAAAAGAAGCAGGAGATGGATACTATCTTCTTTGTGGAAGATTTTGAATAAGAAGTGTCAAGCATTTAGTACTGGGATGGTCCAGATTTAGAAGGTAATGGCAGATAAAGAAAGGAGACCAGGAGAATCAAGAATTAAAATACAAATATTGCAGAGTCAAGGAGACACAGAGAAGTGAGAATTGATCGATCAGCGAGTAAGATTCACTGAAACATTCTCCAGAGGGTAGAGACAAACCTTATTGGCTCAGTCATGCAATCAGTCCATGAGAAACGTGCAGGTGCCTGTGAAACAAAGCCCCAGATCTCTAAGAGATCTTTACAGCTTTTTTTCCCAAGGATCTCCTACAAAAAAGCATCCATAAAAAGCAAACTTCCTTAATTTTCTCCTGGGCCCAAAAATCCTTCAAGGAATAAGTCAGGAGATAAGATTTCTCAGGTAGAGAGAGGAATGTACAGGTTCACGGCCGTGTTGGGAGGAAGAAGCTGGTGAAGAAAAGACTCACTGACCCATGGTTTGGGGAGGAGGTTTCTGTTCGAGGCTGAAGCACTGTGGGAGGAGCACTATTATACTGCTGACAGTAATAAATGGCCAGATCTTCAGCCTGGAGGCTGCTGATGGTGATAGTGAAATCTGTCCCAGATCCACTGCCACTGAATCGGTCGGGGACCCCAGACGCTCTGCTGGATGCACTGTAGATGAGCTGCTTAGCAGCCTGTCCTGGTTTGTGCTGGTACCAAGCTAAGTAGCTGCTAACACTCTGACTGGCCTTGCACTTCATCTCGACTCTCTGTCCTAGAGACACTGCCAAGGAGCCTGGAGACTGGGTCATCACGATGTGCCCACAGGCACCTGCAATCACAAATGGATAATGATGATACACACACACTTTATCATAGACACATTGAAATACATAATTTAAAATGTGCTTTCTAATGGCATTACAGGTCAGCACATAATTGGGTCTATTTTGGAAATAGCTAGTATTTCCTAGTATATCTTAAAGTTTTTTTTTAATTCTAAAATGATATTACTCCAAAAGCACTGAGACTTATAAATTTCTCACCTGAGACCCAGAGAAACACCGACAAGAGGACCTGTGTCTGTGACATCATCTTGCTGCCCCTGCCTGCATGATGAACCTCAGCCCACACTGCAAAGACCTTTTATAAAACCTGAACAGCTGATCTGGGCCTGCAGGGGTCTATGCAAAACCCTCAATGAGTACAGAAGCAACTTGCATGTGCAGTGGGCTGTGAAAGCATCTAATGCAAATCAAGAGCCAAAAATATCATCACCAAAAATGTGGTTGTATGACCAGAAGACCCAGAAGTCTACTTAGAAGCTCTAAAACTACAAACTGCTAGATGATCTGATGAAGAGTTTCTATTTTAAACTCAAAATCATTTTTAAATGAGTTCAGTTTCCAGAAATGATGGGCTAGCTTCCTCATGTCAATAATCCTGGTGGAATAAAAAGCATGCTGGAAAAAAAACTACGAAAGAAAGAAAAGGAAAAAAAAGAAAGGAAGGGCAAGAAAGGAGGAAGGGAAAGAGAGGGAAGGAAGGAAGATATGAAATAAGGAAGGGGCAGAGGGAGGGAAGAACAGAGGGAGGCAGTGAGGGAGGGAAGAAGGGTCCAAAAAAACAATGGGGAAATTTTGGCCCAATTGTGTAAAAGTATCTGTGAGCAGCAAATGAGCTCTGAAGACATTTTTATCCTAAAGATATGTAAGAACACCAGAAACACATGAGCATGGATTTAGGGGACATACAAAGGCCAGAGAGATAGAAACAGGCCCAGAAATTGCTCATTTGGAAACACATGTGGAGCCCTAATTTGAGCTAGGGGCAAGAGGGACTCTAATCTCAGATGAACTGTCAACCAAAGAGAAACTGGAACCTATCCTTCCCACAACTGCTAGAAACCGAATAGAGGCCTCTGCATTCATTGCAACAGTAGAGAGAAAAAGACAAACAAGATATCCTTAGGAAGTTATGGTTCCAGTGTCCTTTGCAAGGATTTTTACTCCACATCTGCATGGCTCATATGGGTCTGGGACTCTCTAATCCTGGAATCATGTTAAGATATTCCTACTGATACAGGCCCCAAATGAAAGCTGCTCTGGAGAAGGGCTTATCATTCCAAAGTCTTCAGGAACCCTTATAAATAACTTTTTAAGGATCAAACATTCAGTCTTTAGCATCAATAGAAGAGGACTTCCACTTCCAGGGAAAATCAGGAAACAAGGCAGAGATTTGCATTCCTGGATGTGTGTGTGTTTGTGTGTGTGTGAGTGTGTGTGCCAGTACCAAACAAAGTAAAATTCACTAGGTCTTGTATCCAATGAAAGGTTAGCAGTCATGCAAAAAAGCAGGGATATGACCCATAATGAGGGGATTAATTAATCAATTTAACCAATTCAGAACTAACATGAATGTTAGAATCAGCAAGAAAGAACATTACAACTTGCTATAATTGTATTAAAGATGTTCAAAAGTTAAGCAGAGGCATAGAAATTATAAGAAACAGAGTTAAAGTGAACTGATAGAGATGAAAACTACAGCATGTCTGATATAGAAAGTGAATGGAATTAATCAGAGATGAGAAAAGGTGACATTGAAAAACTGGGTAGAATTAATCGGATATGACAGAAGGAGAGATAAGTAAACATGGAGATATAACAATAGAAACTATTCAATAGGAAACAGAAGAAAAAATCTGAAAGAATGGCAAGTTCATCAGTGAGCTATAGGACAGCTTCAAGTGGATAACATACACGTAATTGGAGTCCTAAAGGAGAAGGAGCATCAGAAACAGAAAAAATACTAGAAGAAATAATAGCCAAAAATCTTTCAAATTTGAAGAAAATCATAAATGACCAGATCCAGGAAACTCAAGGAATTGCAAGCTGAAGAAAACTGAAGAAAAATGCACCAAAGCTTATCATCGTAACAAATTGTTCAGAGCCATGATAAGAAGAATATCTTTAAAGTAGTGAGAGAAAAAAAATATTACATACAAACCTAAGGATGTTGGCAGATTTCAGAGACAGTGGAACGACATATTGGAAGTATTGAAAAAAAGCGCCAACCAAAAATCTATACCCATAAAAATGATATTTCAGAAGCAAATATTGAATAAAAACTTTTAAAACACAGCAAAACTGAAAGAATACATCACTAACAGTTCTGCACTACAAGCAATACTGAAAGAAGTCCTCCAGGAAAAAGGAAAATGATAGCAGATGAAAATATAAATAGCACTGGAAAAAGTAACAGCATGGGTAAATTTACAAAATTTTTCTTGCCACTTAAATCTACTTGAAAGTTAGTTGACTATGTAATCAAATATTATGGCAAGGTTGTGGAACTTATAACACATATAAAAGCATGATAACAATATCAGAAAGTTCAGACGGGTAGAAATGGAATATAGTATTGAAATTCTAACACTAGATAGAAAGTGGTAATACCTTATGGTAATTAAAGATACGTGCTATAAATCTCAAAGCAACCGCTAATAAAAGATAAAGAATTAAATATTATAAGCTAACAAAAGAAATCAAAAGGAATCATAAGAAATACTCAATTAATCCAAAAGTAAAGAGAAAAAGAGTAAGAAAAAACAGATGGGATAAATAGAAAATGAATAGCAAGATACAAATAGATTAAAATTTAAGAGATTAACCATTGTAACACTAACAAAAAAGGATGGTTATTTTAATATCAGATGAAATTGATTTCAGAGCAGAGTATTACCAGGGATAAGGAGGGACATTCGGCAATGATAAAGAGGTCATGTTTTCAAGGATACACAAAAATATTCAACATTTTTGTAGATGCATTCACTATCTTAATTATAGAGATTAATTC
This sequence comes from Equus przewalskii, assembly GCF_037783145.1. Taxonomy (NCBI): domain Eukaryota; kingdom Metazoa; phylum Chordata; class Mammalia; order Perissodactyla; family Equidae; genus Equus; species Equus przewalskii. Next base: position 16,408,065 of record NC_091844.1, read on the forward strand.
ACGAGTATAAACATATAACATGTCAAGTTGTGCATTTAAATATGTGCAATTTATTGGATGTTAATTTTACCACAAGAAATAAGTTTTTTTAATTTACTCCTTATCAAGTGAAAAAACAGAACAAAGGAGAGAAAAAATAATCACTCACTTAATCTTCCAGAAAAATAATCTTATATGAATTAGTACCTTGAAACTTTCATGGACAATTCAAGGACTGTTCAATCCATCAATCCCATTTACCTTCTTGTTGATTTATATGCAATGATTATCATATGTTTTACTTCTATGTGTACTTTAAACCTGAAAAATATTATTTTTGCTTTATACAGCTGATAGACATCATAATTCTGCCCATATTTTACTTCATTTCTTACAGCATCTCTACATTAGTTATCCATTGCTGTGTAACAAATTGTACCAAATTTCAGCAACATAAATATTAAACATTCATGGTCTCACACCAGTTCCGTGAGTCAGGAATTTGAGGATGGCTTCCCTGGCTGGTTCTGGCTCGAGGTTTCTCATCAGGTTGCTGTCAAGATGTCAGCCAGAGCTGCAGTCAGCAAAGGACTTGACCAGTAGCTTTCACGGTGACCCACTCATCTGGTGGCGAGTTAGTGATGGCCATTGGCAAGAGGCCTCAGTTTCTTAACATGTGGCTCTGACCATAAAGTTACTTTTCTGTCCTCACAAGGTGGCATCTGGCTTCCTCTACTGAAAATTATCAAAAAGAGAGTAGTAAGAAGTCACAGTCTCTTTAACTTCCCAGCCTTTCAAATCACACACTGTTATTTCCTCAATATTGTACTGGTTACACAGGTTATCCTGATTTAATGTGAAGAGGAGGGTGTTAATATCAGGAGAAAGGAATACCAGGAGGCAGGGTACGTTGGGAGATTTCTTGGTGGCTAGGAATAAAGTTCTCTGAGTTTCCAATTGTATTCCCCTTGCCTAAAATATCCCCTTTAGCTTTCCTGTCACTGTAGCTCTGCTGGTAATAAAGTATTCCAATTATTTTCTGAATGTGCCTTTATTTTGTCTTTATTCTTGAAAGACACTTTCCTTTGGTGGGTAATTTTAATTTGGCAGTGAATTTTTTCTTGCAATTTGAATACATACTATTTCATTGTCTTCTTGCTTTACTGTTTCATCTCAGAAATCAGCTCTAATTTTCATTGTGTGTTTTTAAAGGAAACTTATCTTTTTCTCTAGTTGCTTTTAAGGCTTTGTTATTTTGTTTTTGTTTTTGCATTGTTTTCTTTTTTCTTGCTGAGGAAGATTAGACCTGAGCTACCATCTGTGCCATCTTCCAGCATTTTGTATGTGGGATGCTGCTACAACATGACTGACAAGTGGCGTAGGCCCACGTCCAGGATCCAAACCCACAAACCTAAGCAGAGCAGAGTATGCCAAACCTAAGCACTACACAAGAGGTCTGGCCTCATAGGCTTTGTTTTCCTCTTTGGTTTGAAGCAACTGTACTATCATGGTCTTAGGTTGAGTTTCCCTTTTATTTATCCTGATTATGTTTCTTGCAGCTTCTTGAATCTATGACTTGATGTCTTTCATCAGCCTGGAAAGTGACCAAGCATTATATCATCAAACATTGATTTTCCTCCATTGCTTTCTTTTTTTCTGTCACTCCAATTGCACATTGCCTTCTTAAAAAATCCCGCGTATTTAAGAATCTCTCTTCTATATTTTCCTTCCTTTTGTCTCTTCTTGATTCTACAATTTTGTTCTAATCTACTTTTTAGTTAACTCACTTTTCTTGAGCTGAGTTTAATCAACTGTGAAATCTGTTGGTGGAATCCTGAGTTTTATTTATTTTATTTTTTCAGCACAATATTTCTATTATGTGTTGAATTAACCAAGTAATTAAATCTAGGTGCTTTCAAGTAAATTCAGTTGCATCCAGTAGTTTGAAAAGCCAGCTCAGGATAACTATCAAAACCCCCTCTGGTCACAGAGACTATGTAAGATTTTGTACCTACTCCTGTTCCTAGTCCTGCTGTTCATTCTAAAACAGAGGGCAGAGTGAAGGGAAAATCCCTTAAAAGGCACAGGTTACTGTGGCTTCAGGTGTACTACAAGTTCAGCTACTGAGACTTAGCCAATCTGTTCTCAGAGTTGGGGAGATCCTCAACGCTTATTCTATCAGGCAGCATATGGGGTGATCTATGGGTGTCCATCTGTTCTCTGCACTGCTTCTTGGAATGAGAAATTTCCTGAGACCATGCTGTGCTCTGTATCAAGTAGACCCTAGCTGGAGATCAATAACTCAGCCCTCACAAAGGATCAATTCTGCCTTCAATTTTCCCCTTATGAAGGTTAATTTTATGTGTAAACATGGCTGGCTATGTTACCAGTTGTGTGGACAAACACCAGTTGAGATGATGCTGTGAAGGCATGTTTTGATGTGATTAACATTTAAATCAGCACCTTGCAAAAAGCTGATTATGCCACATAATGTGGGTAGGCCTCATTCAATCAGTTGAGACATTTAACAACAAAAACTGAGATTTCCCAACGAAGACAAAATTCTTTCTCATGATTGCAAACTAGAAGTCCTACCTGAGTTTCCAGCCTGCAGATTTCAGACTCAAGGCTGCAACATCAACAGTAACATGAATTTTCAACCTGCCAACCTGCTCTACAGATTTCTGACTTACCAGCCCTGACACTTGCAATTCCATAAATCTCTCTCTCTGGGTATACATTCCACTGGTCCTTTTCCTCTGCAGTTCCCTAAGAAAAAACATTCTTCAAACCTTATGTTCCAACACTTGAGCCAACAGGAACAAAAGATTTCTGATTGTCGTACCAGACATAGTAAATTCTTTCTTTCTCTCACACTGCCTTCCTGCTATTTCTCCAACATGCTGGTCTCATTTCTGCCTCAGAGCAGTGCTATTTCCTCTAGCTAAAGCTCTCTCTATTCCCTGGAGATATCTCTATGGCTCATTTTCACACCACATTTAGACCTTCATAGTCACACCTTATTCTCACCTCTCTGTGACATTCTATGGTAGGTTCACTGCAAAAAGGGATCCCCCATTCTTAAGGGGATCCCTCATCAGTCCCAAATCCATGTTTCCTACAGTAAACTTTGTAGTTCCTCTTATCAAGAGGTGAGGGCTGTTTATCCTCTCCTTCAAAAGGATAAATTACACTGATCCTTACAATGCATCAATTGGGACATTGAGACAGCACTCAATCTAGGCTACAAGATTCCTTAGGTCATTTGACTTTCTCTCTTGAGACCGTGCCAACTGCCTTAGAAAACTGAGATTAGTCTGTCAGTCAATGAGAGACATGAGGCCTAGTCACCCTAATAGCTCCAGCTGCCAGTCAGTCAACTACAGAAATGTGAAAGAGATTAAAGAAATTTGAGCCTTTCTGTATTAATCAGCACCCAGTTGACCTCTCAGCTGACTTCAAGCACACAAGCAAGCCAGTGAAGATCAATAGAGTATGGCACATATTAATAGAACTAATCAGCTGGTCCATTAGCATAACAGCAATAAAAATGCCACCATTTTAAACCACAGCATTTTGTGGCTGGTTTATTACATGACAATAGCTAACTACTGCATCATCTAGTTTAAAATTTCTCCTCACTCTTACCCCCACAATCTTTTACCCTCTTCCTTGCTTTACTTTTCTTTCAGCACTTAGAAAACTGCAATAAACATTTAGTGATGCAATTGTTTATTGCCTGGTTACCCCAACTGGAATGAAAGCAGATATTTTTGCTCCTGACACATAGGAAGAACTCAAAAAACAATCTCGAGTGAATGAGTTCCATGGATTCCTCAGTAGCAATACTTTAAACATATTTCTAATTATGAGGAGCAGTTATGCAGGTAAGCGTGTTCAGACTACACTGATGAGGTTTGCTGGGATCTTTCCTGAAGCTAAATTTAATTAACCCATGTATTTCAGAAGGAGTGAAGAAATAATACTAAAACGACTGGAGTTTTTCCATTTTTACACTGAAATGAGCAGGTTAATTGAATGTTGTCCAAAGGACTCAAGTCATAGCACACTTAGAGCCATAATTTCCTTCAGTCACAAAATTAGACTTGGCTGCCCAAGGGATGGATTTAAAGAGGAAGATGATAGATGATGAGAAAAACTAATAGGGAACACTATCATATATTTCTAGAGTGACAGGGTTAAAGAATTAGGGTATTGCATGTGTAAGAGTGAGTACAACTGTGGAAATGGAGAGAAGATAGAGGGTAGTACAAAAGCACACAGAGTAAGAAAACTTTAGTGACATTGACCAGAAATGTTTGGCTGGAAAATCTGTGCATGAAAGGAAACAGCAAGAGAGGGATACTACCTTCTATGTGGCATGTTTCAAATGGGAGAAGTCAAGGGTTTAATAACAGGATAGTCCAGAGTTAAAAGCGTGATTGCAGATAAAGAAAAGAAACCAGGAGAACCAGAAATTAAAATAGAAATGTTCCAGAAGTACGGAGGAACAGGGAAGATAGCATGGATCCATCAAGTTGTAAAATTCAGTGAACCTTTCTCCAGAGGGTTGAGACAAACCTTATTGGCTTAATTATGCGATCACGCCATGGGAAACGTGGAATTCTGTGATGCAAAACGTCCCGATCTCAAAGAGATATTTACAACATTTTTTCTCAATAATCTCTCACAAAAAGGGATCCAGAAAGAGCAAACTTCCTTAATTTTCTCCTGGACCCTGGAAATCTACCAAAGAGTTACTCAGGAGATATGAGATCTCAGGTAGATAGAGGAACGTGAGTGTTCACGGCTGTGTGCAGAGGAAGCAGATGGTACAGAAAAGACTCACTGACCCATGGTTTGGGGAGGAGGTTTGTGTTCGGGTCTGAAGCACTGTGGGAGGAGCATTATAACTCTGAAAACAGTAGTAAACTGCCACATCTTCAGCCTGGAGGCTGCTGATGGTGAGAGTGAAATCTGTCCCAGATCCACTGCCACTGAATCGGTCGGGGACCCCAGACGCTCTGCTGGATGCTCTGTAGATGAGCAGCTTAGGAGCCTGTCCTGGTTTGTGCTGGTACCAGGCTAAGTAGCTGCTAACACTCTGACTGGCCTTGCACTTCATCTCGACCCTCTGTCCTAGAGACGCTGCCAAGGAGTCTGGAGACTGGGTCATCATGATGTCCCCACAGGCACCTGCAATCACAAATGGATAATGATGATCACACACACTTTATCATAGACACATTGAAGTATGTAATTTAAAATGTGCTTTCTAATGGCATTACAGGTCAGCACATAATTGGGTCTATTTTGGAAATACCTAGTATTTCTTAGTATATCTTAAAATTATTTTTTTAATTCTGAAATGATATTACTCCAAAAACATTGAGGAACTTAAATGTCTCACCTGAGACCCAACGCAACAAGGATATAAGGACCTGTGTCTGTGACATCATCTTGCTGCCCCTGCCTGCATGATGAACCTCAGCCCACACTGCAAAGACCTTTTATAAAACCTGAACAGCTGATCTGGGCCTGCAGGGGTCTATGCAAAACACTCAATGAGTACAGAAGCAACTTGCATGTGCAGTGAGTGGGCTGTGAAAGCATCTAATGCAAATCAAGAGCCAAAATATCATCACCAAAAATGTGGTTGTATGACCAGAAGTCTACTTAGAAGCTCTAAAACTACAAACTGCTAGATGATCTAATGAAGAGTTTCTATTTTAAAGTCAAAATTATTTTCAAATGCGTTCAGTTTCCAGAAATTATGGGCAAGGTTCCCGATATGAACAATCCTGGTGGAATAATAAAACAGCCAGAAAAAAACTAAAAAGTGAGAAAAGAAAGGAAGAGCAGGAAAGAGGGAGGGGAAAGGGAAGGAAAGACTGAAGGAAGGAAGGAAGCAAAGTAATAAGAAAGAGACAGAAGGACTGAGGGACCAATGGAGGTAGTGAGGGAGGGAAGAAGGGTCCAAAGAAACAATGGGGAACTTTTGGCCCAATTTTGTAAAAGAATCTATGACCAGCAAATGAGCTCTGAAGACATTTTTATCCTAAAGGTATGTAAGTACACTGGAAACACGTGAGCATGGATTTAGGGGACATACAAAGGCCAGAGAGATAGAAAACAGGCCCAGAAATTACTCATTTGCAAACGCATGTGGAGCCCTAATTTGAGCTAGGGGCAAGAGGGACTCTAATCTCAGATGAACTGTCAACCAAAGAGAAACTGGAACCTATCCTTCCCACAACTGCTAGAAACCGAATAGAGGCCTCTGCATTCATTGCAACAGTAGAGAGAAAAAGACAAACAAGATATCCTTAGGAAGTTATGGTTCCAGTATCCTTTGCAAGGATTTTTACTCCACATCTGTATGGCTTATGTTGGTTTGGGAGTCTCCAACCTTGGAATCGTGTTAAGATATTCCTACTGATACAGGCCCCAAATGAAAGCTGCTCTGGAGAACGTCCTATCATTCCAAAGTCCTCAGGAAACCTCATAAATATGTTTTTTCTAATTTTTTTTGGATGTACATCATATTTCGAATTCTGTATACATTACATCATGCTCACCACCCGAACACTAATTATAGTCCACCCTCTCACATGTGAGCCTAATCACCCCTTTTGCCCTCCCCCACTTCACCAATGGTAACCACCAGTCCAATCTCCAATGCTATGTTTTTTATTTTTGTCCTTTTTATCTTCTACTTATGAGTGAAATCACATGGTATTTGACTTTCTCCCTCTGACTTATTTCACTCAGCATAACACCCTAAAGGTCCATCCATGTTGTCACAAATGGCCGGATTTCGTCATTTTTTATGGCTGAGTAGCAGTCCATAGTGTAAAAATACCACATCTTCTTTATCCATTCGTCCTTTGATGGGCACCTAGGTTGCTTCCATGTCTTGGCTATTGTGTATAATGCCGCAATGAACATAGGGGTGCAAGTATCTTTATGCCTTTGTGTTTTCAAGTTCTTTCGATAAATACCCAGCAGTGGAATAGCTGGATCATATGGTAGATCTATCCTTAATTTTCTGAGGATACTCCATACTGCTTTCCATAGTGGCTGCACCAGTTTGCACTGCCACCAGCAGTGAATAAGGATTCCCTTCTCTCCACACTCTCTCCAACATTTGTCATTTCCTGTCTTGTTAATTATAGCCATTCTAACCGGAGTGAGGTGATAGCTCATTGTAGTTTTGATTTGCATTTCCCTGATAGCTAATGATGTTGAGCATCTTTTCATATGCCTGTTGGTCATCTGTATATCTTCTTTGGAGAAATCTCTGTTCAGATCTTTTGCCCATTTTCTAATTGGATTGTTGGTTTTTTGTTGTTGAGCCGTATGAGTTCATCATATATTTTGGATATTAACCCCTTATCTGATATGTGGTTTGCAAATATCTTCTCCCAATTGTTAGGTTGTCTTTTCATTTTGTTGATGGTTTCCTTTGCTGTGCAGAAGCTTTTTAGTTTGATGTAGTCCCATTTGTTCATTTTTTTCTTTTGTTTCCCTTGCCCGGTCAGACATGGGACTTGAAAATATGCTGCTCAGACCAATGTCATAGAGCGTACTGCCTATGTTTTCTTCTAGAAGTCTCATAGTTTCAGGTCTTACATTCAAGTCTTTAATCCATTTTGAGTTGATTTTTGTGCATGGTGTAAGGGAATGGTCTACTTTCATTCTTTTGCATGTGGCTGTCCAGTTTTCCCAATATCATTTATTGAAGAGACTCTCCTTTCTCCATCGTATGCTCTTTGCTCCCTTGTCAAATATTAGCTGTCCATAAACGTGTGGGTTTACTTCTGGGCTCTCAATTTTTTTTAAGGATCAAACATTCAGTCTGTAGCATCGATAGAAGAGGACTTCCACTTCCAGGGAAAATTGGGTAATAAGGCAGACATTTACATTCCTGGATGTGTGTGTGTTTGTGTGTGTCTGTATCTTTGTAACAGATTATTTTCAAGACACTGGACATCACACAATGAAGGACAGTCTGAGAGACAGGGAACAAATGAGCTGAGTTCTATGATTGTACCAGCTTATTGCCTTGAAAGAAGTTTCAGGCTGCAGCACAAGGAGCAGGAACTAGGCAGAGCCCAGTGGGCTCTCTGGTTGAGGAAACAAAGCTGAAAGTCCAGAAAGGCTGAAGTAGCTAAAGTTTGCAGGACAAAATGCTGAAGAAGAAAGAGCTGCAGAGATAGAGAGAACTCCCTATATCTGTTGATAGTTATCTAGAATATTCAACAGAGAGCTGATTGGTGCATGTCTATGAGGGAAATGCCTGAGGCTGAGCAACGAACCTCCAAGGAAATTGGAGGTAACAGTACCTGGCACTCACACAGGGACAGGAACAGGGTCTGGTTCCACCAGCCAGACTTGTAAACCTCAAAATTCCCAGGGTATTGAGTAAAGTATTCAAAAGGACTTTGTCTTTGTAGTGGGAATAATTAGCTCCAGATGAAATATGGTTCTAGTCCCAAGAAACAAACCATAAAAGCAAGACCCAAAACAATCAAACTATTTCCAATAATCTAGCTATGTCCTAGAACAAAGCTTAAGGATATTTATTGCAGGACAATGATGTCCACCACCAAACAAAGTAAAATTCACTAAGCCTTGTATCCAATGAAAGGTTAGCAGTTATGCAAAACAGCAGGAATATGACCCATAATGAGGAGAAGATTTAATCATTTAAACTACTCAGATCTGACATGAATGTTAGAATTAGCAGGAAAGAACATTAAAAGTTTTTATAATTGTATTATAGATGTTCAAAAGTTAAGCAGAGGCATAGAAGTTATTAAGAAAAAGAGTTAAAGTGAACTGATAGAGATAAAACTACAGCATGTCTGATATAGAAACTGAATGGAATTAATCAGAGATGAGAAAAGGTGATATTGAAAAACTGGGTAGAATTAATCAGAGATGACAGAAGGAGAGATAAGTAAACACGGAGACATAACAATAGAAACTATTCAATAGGAAACAGAAGACAAAACCTAAAAGAATGGCAAGTTCATCAGTGAGCTATAGGACAGCTTCAAGTGGACAACATACACGTAATTGGAGTCCTAAAGGAGAAGGAGCATCAGAAACAGAAAAAATACTAGAAGAAATAATAGCCAAAAGTCTTTCAAATTTGAAGAAAATCATAAATGACCAGATCCAGGAAACTCAAGGAATTGCAAGCTGAAGAAAACTGAAGAAAAATGCACCAAAGCTTATCATCGTAACAAATTGTTCAGAGCCATGATAAGAAGAATATCTTTAAAGTAGTGAGAAAAAAAAAATATTACATACAAACCTAAGGATGTTGGCAGATTTCAGAGACAATGGAACAACATCTTGGAAGTATTGAAAAAAAGCATCAACCAAAAATCTATACCCATAAAAATGATATCTCAAAGGCAAATATGGAATAAAAACTTTTAAAACACAGCAAAACTGAAAGAATACATCACTAATAGTTCTGCACTACAAGCAATACTGAAAGAAGTCCTCCAGGAAAAAGGAAAACGATAGCAGATGAAAATATAAATAGCACTGGAAAAAGTAACACCATGGGTAAATTTACAAAATTTTTTCTTGTGACTTAAATCTATTTGAAAGTTAGTTGACTGTATAATCAAACATTATGGCAAAGTATTGTGGGATTTATAACCCATATGAAAATGAAATGCATGATAATATCATAAAGTTCAGTGGATTAGAAATGGAATATAGTATTGAAATTCTAACACTAGACAGGAAGTGAGAGTACTTTATGGTAATTAAAGATATGTACTACAAACTCCAAAGCAACCACTAATAAAAGATAAAGAATTAAATATTATAAGCAAACAAAGGAAATAAAAAGGAATCATAGGAAATAATTCATCCAAAAGTAAAGAGAAAAAGAGGAAGAGAACACAGATGGGATGAGTACAAAACAAATAGAAAGATACAAAACAGATTAAAATTTAAAAGATTAGGAGTGACGTCAGCATCTTCTCAGAGTGTACTCGCCCAGGACACTCTCCCCTCCAACATACAATGAAAACGGGCAACCATACTTCAACAGAAGATATCCTAAAAATACAAAAACCTCAGAGAGACACGCAGCCACATGATGGAGGGCAGAGAGGCTCCCCTCTTGCACAGAGCTGGAACAGGGTAAGAGACAACTTTGCTCCTCCCCTAAAGACTGCGAACCCTGCCATGGGAGGATCTGTGAGGGAGGGAGCGGTGGAAGGGTCACGCATCCACGGGATCACCCAGGACTCCCTATCGCCCTTGCAGCCTAAAGGGAAGCCCTCTAATGGGGCAAAAGCTTTCGTGCAGGATGACCTCATCAAGCCAAGACCCCAGGAGACCAGATAGCAAGAGCTGATCGAGAAACCCCGGACTCCACACAGGAGAAAGCTCCCCTACCCCAACCCCAGTCGCGCCATCTCCACTGAAGGCAGAGGGCTCAGAATACTTGGCTCTTGACCCCCACCTGGTGGCAATATGCTGTAACTGCAACTGAATAATATCATAAGAAAGAGCTGACCTTCTAACATCAGACACTACATCGAATCTCCAGACCAGAGAGAAAATGACAAGCACCCAGAACTCAGTCCTGAGGACACAGAAATATGTAAGCTAAACAACAATGAATTCGAAATAGTTGTCATCAAAAAACTCAATGAGGTAAAAGAGAATATAGAGAAAGAATTCAATGAGTTCAGGAGGACTTCACAAAAGAGATTTAAACTATAAAGAAGAATCAATCAGAAATGTTAGAGGTGAAAGACACAATGGAAGAGATAAAACAAAATACAGATTCCCTGAAAGCGCGTGTGGACACCATAGAGGAATGAATCAGCATAATCAAAGATAGACATGTTGAAATGCTCCAGACAGAGGAGGAGAGAGAACTAAGACTAAAAGGAAATGAGGAAAGTCTCCAAGAAATATCTGACTCAATGAGTAAATGTGACATAAGAATTACAGGTATTCAAGAAGGTGAAGAGAAGGAAAATGGAGCAGAAAGCATGTTCAAAGAAATAATAGCTGAGAACTTCCCAAATCTAAGCAAAGAGAGGGAAATATGTGTGGATGAACCTTCCAGATCTCCTAGATTTATCAATGTAAAAAGATCTACCACAAGGCAGATAGTAGTAAAACTGGCAAAAATAAATGACAAAGAAAGAATACTCAGGGCAGCAAGGCAGAAGAAAATAACCTACAAAGGAACCACTATCAGGCTTTCAGAGGATTTCTCTGCAGAAACCTTACAAGCTAGGAGAGAATGGAATGACATATTCAAAACTTTAAAAGACAAGAATCTTCAGCCAAGAATACTCTATCCAGCAAAAATATCCTTCAGAGGGGCTGGCCCTGTGGCCGAGTGGTTAAGTTCGCGTGCTCCGCTGCAGGCAGCCCAGTGTTTCATTGGTTCAAATCTTGGGTGCGGACATGGCACTGCTCACCAAGCCACACTGAGGCAGCATCCCACATGCCACAACTAGAAGGACCCACAATGAAGAATATACAACTATGTACAGGGGGGCTTTGGAGAGACAAAGGAAAAAAATAAAATCTTAATTTAAAAAAATCCTTCTTTAAAAAAAAAATCCTTCAGATATCAGGGAGAAAATAAATCTTTCCCAGACAAACTAAAGCTAAGGGACTTCATATCCATGAGACCCTCCCCCACTACAAGAAATCCTCAAGAAGGCCCTCATACCTGAAAACAGAAAAAAAGGGGGAAAGGGTTCACAAAACACAGGGTAAGGAGATAAATAGTTAGACAGAATCAGAATAGGATGGCAAAAATTCAACTATACCGTTAGGCAAAAGGGAAGGAAAACATCAAAAACAAAGACAATCTTGTCACTTTAACCACAAAATCACAGCACAAGTTGGAATAAGATATGAGAAAAACAACTTAGGAGGGGAGGAGGAAAGGGACTAAGTCAGGTTAGACTAAGGAAATAAGAGGCCATCAGAAAATGGACTACCTTATACATGAGATTCTGAATACAAACTTCAGGATAACCTCTAAACAAAAAAGCAGAACAGAGACACAAAAAATAAATAAGGAAAAAAACAAAGAAACACATCATAAAAAACTACATAATTCAATGGGTAGGCCAAAACACACAGGACGAGAAACAAGGGAAATGCAGGAAAGCTGGAAAATGAGTGATATAATGACAGCAGTAAGCTCTCATACATCAATAATCAACCTCAATGTAAAGGGATTGAACTCTCCAATAAAAAGACACAGAGTGGCAAGATGGATTAAAGAACATGGTCCAAAAATTTGCTGCCTCCAGGAAACACATCTCAGCTCCAATGACAAACACAGGCTCAGAGTGAAGGGGTAGAAGATGATACTCCAAGTTAATGGCAAACAAGAGAAAGCAGGTGTTGCAATACTTATATCAGACAAAGTGGACTTCAAGATGAGGCAGGTAAAGAGAGACAAAGAGGGGCAGTATATAATGATCAAAGGGACGCTCCATCAAGAAGAAATAACACTTATAAATATGTATGCACCCAACACAGGAGCACCAAATTTCATAAAGCAACTATTAACAAATCTAAAAGAAGAAATTAAAAAATAACACAGTAATAGTAGAGGACCTCAACACCCCACTCACATCAATGGATAGATCATCCAGACAGAAGATCAACAAGGAAACAGTGGAATTAAATGAAAAGCTAAACCAGTTGGACTTAATAGACATATATAGAACACTCCATCCAAAAACAGCAGAATACACATTCTTCTCAAGTGCGTAAGGAACATTCTCAAGGATAGACCATATGTTGGGAAACAAGGCAAGCCTCTATAAATTAAAAAAAAAAGTGAAATAGTAAGAAGCATCTTTTCTGATCATAATGCCATAAAGCTAGAAATTAATTACAAGAAAAAAGCTGAGAAAGGGACAAAGCTGTGGAGAATAAACAACATGCTATTGAACAAGTGATGGATCATTGAAGAAATTAAATGAGAAATGAAAAAATATCTGAAGACAAATGAAAATTATAACATAAGATACCAACTCATATGGGAATGCAGCAAAAGCCATATTAAGAGGGAAATTTGTCGCAATACAGGCACAACTTAACAAACAAGAAAAATCCAAAATAAGCAATCTCGAATTACACCTAACTGAATTAGAAAAAGAACACACAAAGCCCAAAGTCAGCAGAAGGAGAGAAATAATAAAAATCAGAGCAGAAATAAATGCTATTGAAACAAAAAAGGCACTACAAAGGATCAATGAAACAAAGAGCTGGTTCTTTGAGAAGATAAATAAAATTGACAAACCCCTAGCCAGACTCATGAAGAAAAGAAGTGAGAAGATAAATAAAATTGACAAACCCCTAGCCAGACTCATGAAGAAAAGAAGTGAGAAGATAAATAAAATTGACAAACCCCTAGCCAGACTCATGAAGAAAAGAAGAGGGAAAGCTCAAATAAACAAAATCAGAAAGAGGAGAAATAACAGACTCCACAGAAATACAACGGATTACGAGAGAATACTACGAAAAACTATATGCCAATAAAATGGACAACCTAGAGGAAATGGATAAATTCTGAGACTCTTACAACCTCCCAAACCTGAGTCAAGAAGAAACAGATAATCTGAATAGACCAATCACAAGGAAAGAGATTGAAACAGCAATCAAAAGCATCCCAAAGAACAAAACCCCAGGACCAGACGGCTTTCCTGGGGAATTTTACCAAACTTTCAGAGAGGATTCAATACCTATCCTTTTCAAGCTATTCAAAAAATTAGGGAAGGTGGAACACTTCCTAACACATTCTACGAGGCCAACATCACTCTGATACCAAAGCCAGACAAGGAGAGCACAAAAAAGGAGAACTACAGGCCAATATCGCTGATGAACATAGATGCATAAATCCTCCACAAAATTTTGGTAACCCAAATTCACCAATACATCAAAAGGATCATACATCATGATCAAGTGCAATTCATACCAGGGACACAGGGATGGTTCAACATCTGCAAATCAATCAACGTGATACACCACATCAACAAAGTGAGGAATAAAAAACACATGATCATCTCAATAGATGCAGAGAAAGCATTTGACAAGATCCAACAGCCATTTATGACAAAAACTCTTAACAAAATGGGGATAGAATGAAATTATCTCAACATAATAAAGCCATATATGACAAACCCACAGCCAACATGATACTCAATGGGCAAAAACCGAGCGCCATCCCCCTGAGAAGAGGAACAAGACAAGGATGCCCACTATCACCACTCTTATTCAACATAGTGCGGGAGGCTTTGGCGGGAGCAATTAAGCAAGTGAAAGGAATAAAAGGAATCCAAATAGGGAGTGAAGAAGTGAAACTCTCGTTGTTTGCAGACATCATCTTATATATAGAAAACCCCAAAAAGCCTTTGGAAAGCTAAGAGAAATAATTAACAACTACAGTAAAGTTTCAGGGTACAGAATCAACTTACAAAAATCAGTTGCTTTTCTATGCTCCAATAACAAACTTACAGAAAGAGAAGTCAAGAATACAATTCCATTTGCAATTGCAACTAAAAGAATAAAGTGCCTAGGAATAAATTTAACCAAGGGGATGAAGACTTAAACAATGAAAACTATAAGACATTACTGAGAAAAATTGGTAATGACTTAAAGAGATGGAAAGAAATTCCTTGCTCATGGATTAGAAGAATAAACATAGTTAAAATGTCCATACTACCCAAAGCAATCTACAGATTCAATGCAATCCCTATCAGAATCCCAATAACATTCTTCACAGAAATTGATCAAAGAATACTAAAATTCACATGGGGCAATCAAAGACCCCGAATTGCTAATGCAATCCTGAGAAAAAAGAACAAAGCTGGAAATATCACAATCCCTGACTTCAAAATGTACTACAGAGCCATAGTGATCAAAACGGCACGGTACTGGTACAAAAACAGGCACACAGATCAATGGAATAGAACTGAAAGCCCAGAAATAAAACCACACATCTACGGACAGCTAATCTTTGACAAAGGTGCCAAGAACATACAGTGGAGAAAAGATAGTCGCTTCAATAAATGATATTGGGAAAACTGGACAGCCACATGCAAAAGAATGAAGGTAGATCACTATCTCATGCCATACAAAGAAATAAACTCAAAGTGGATCAAAGACTTGAAGATACACCCTGAAACTATAAAACTCCTGGAAGATAATGTCAGTAGTACACTCTTTTACATCGAACTAAAAAGGATCTTTTCAAATACCATATCCTCTCAGACAAGGGAAACAAAAGAAAAATAAACATGTGGGAATTCATCAGACTAAAGAGCTTCTGCAAGGCAAAAGAAACTAGGATCAAAACAAAGAGGAAAACCACCAACTGGGAGAAAATATTTGCAAATCATTTATCTGACAAGGGGTTAATCTCCATAATATATAAGGAACTCACACAACTGAACAATAAGAAAGCAAACAACCTGATCAAAAAGTGGGCAGAGGAGATGAAAAGACATTGTTCCAAAGCAGAAATACAGATGGCCAATAAACACATGAAAAAGATGTTCAACATCACCAATCATCAGGGAAATGCAAATCAAAATCACACTAAGATATCACCTTACTCCTGTTAAAATGGCTATAAACACTAAGACTAAAAATAACAAATGTTGGAGAGAGTGTGGAGAGAAGGGAACCCTCATACACCACTGGTGGAAATGCACACTGGTTCAGCCACTATGGAAAACAGTATGGAGACTCCTAAAAAACTAAAAATAGGACTAGCATATGACCCAGTTATCCCACTACTGGGTATCTACCCAAACAATTTGAAATCAACAATCCAAAGTAACATATGCACCCCTATGTTCATTGCAGCATTATTCACAATAACCAAAACATGGAAACAACACAAGTACCCATTGACTGATGATTGTATAAAGAAGATGTGGTATATATACACAATGGAATACGACTCAGCCAGAAAAAAGGACAAATTCATGCCATTCGGAATAACATGGAAGGGAATTAGGCTGAGCAAAATAAGTCAATCTGAGAAAGACAAACACCAGATGATTTCACTCATATGTGGAATATAAACAAGTACTGGGACAAAGAAAACAGTTCAGTGGTTACCAGGGGAAGTGGGGTGGGGGTGGTCACAGGAGGTGAAGGGGAGGACTTATGTGGCGACAGTCAAGAAATAATGTACAATGAAATCTCACGTTGATGTAAACTATTAGGAACTCAACAAAAAAATAATTGTAAAAAAATAATTTAAAATACTGATCATTGTAATCCTAATCAAAAAAGAGTGGTTATGTTAATATCAGATGAAATTGATTTCAGAGCAAAGAATATTACCAAGGATAAGGAGAGACATTCAGCAATGATAAAGGGGTCACTTTTTCAAGCACACACAACAATATTCAACATTTTTGTGGATGCATTCACTATCCTGATTATAGAGATTAATTCACAAGTATAAACATATGACATGTCAAGTGTGCATTTAAATATGTGCAATTTATTGGATGCTAATTTTACTGCAATAAGTAAGTTTTTTTATTCACTCATTATCAAGTCACAAGAAGAATACAAAGGAGAGAAAAAATAATCACTCACCCTGCCAGAAAAATAATCTTATTTGAATTAGCACTTTGAAACTTTCATGGACAATTCAAGGACTGTTCAATCCTTCAACTCCATTTAAATTCTTGTTGTTTTATATGCTATGATTATCATATGTTTTACTTCTATGTGTACTTTAAACCTGAAAAATATTATTTTTGCTTTATACAGCTGATAGACATCATACTTATGCCCATATTTCACTGTATTTCTTACAGCATCTTTACATTAGTTATCCATTGCTGGGGAACAAATTGCCCCAAAAGTCAGCAACACAAATATTAAACATTTATGGTCTCACACCATTTCTGTGAGTCAGGAATTTGAGGATAGCTTCCCTGGCTGGTTCTGGATCCAGGTTTCTCATCAGGTTGCTGTCAAGATGTCAGCCAGAGATGCAGTTAGCAAATGATTTGAACGGTAGCTTTCAAGGTAACCCACTCATCTGTTGGCAAGTTAGTGCTGGCCATTGGCAAGAGGTCTCAGTTTCTTACCATGTGAATCTGTCCATAAATCTACTAGCCTGTTCTCACAAGGTGGCATCTGGCTTCCTCTACTGTAAATTATCAAAAAGACAGTAGTAAGAACTTACAATCTCTTTAATGTCCTAGCCTCTCAAGTCACACACTTTTGTTTTTACAATATCCTACTGGTTACATGGGTTATCCTGATTTAATGTGGAGAGGAGGATGTGAATATCAGGAGAAAGGAATACCAGGAGGTAGGGAACATTAGGAGACTTCTTGGTGGCTGAGTATAATGATTTCTGAGTTTTCAACCATATTGCTGTTGTCTAAAATATCTCCTTTAGCTTCCCTTTCATCATGGGTCTACTGGTAATAAAATATTCCAATTATTTTCTGAATATGTCCTTATTTTGTCTTAATTCTTGAAACACACATTCCTTTGGTAGGTAATTTTATTTTGGTAATGAATTTTTTTCTTGAACTTTGAATGCATACTATTCCATTGTCTTATTGCTTTATCGTTTCATATCAGAAGTCAACTGTAATTCTTACTGTGTGTTTTTAAAGGAAATTTATCTTTTTTCTCCATTTCTTTTAAAGGGTTTGCTTTTTTGCTTTTGTTTTTGCTTTGTTTTGTTTTTTTCTTGCTGAGGAAGATAAGACCTGAGCTAATATCTGATAAAAATCATCCTCTTTTTTGCTTGAGGAAGATTAGCCCTGAACTACCATCTGTGCCAATCTTCCACCATTTTGTATGTGGGATGCCACCACAGCATGGCTGGTGAGTGGTGTAGGTCCACATCCAGGATCCAAACCCACAAAACTGGGCTGCCCAAGCAGAGCATGCAAAACCCAAGCACTACACCACAAGGCTGGCCCCAAAGGCTTTGTTTTCCTCTTTGGCTTTAAGCAAATGTAGTATGATGTGCTCAGGTTGAGTTTTCATTTTATTTATCGGGCTTGTGTTTCTTGGAGCTTCCTGAATCTATGACTTGATGGATGTCTTTCATCAGCTTTGGAAAGTGACCAAGCACTACATCTTCAAACATTGCTTTTCCCTCCATTGCTTTCTTTTTTTCTGTCACTTCAATTACACATTGCCTTCTCAGTAAATCCCATGTGTTTAAGAATCTCTTTTCTATATTTTCCTTCCTTTTGTCTCTCTTAATTCTAGACATTTTCTTCTAATCTACTTTTTAGTTAACTCACTTCTCTTCAGCTGAGTTTAATGAACTGTGAAATCTGTGGATGGGATCCTGAGTTTCATTTATTTTATTTTTTCAGTACAATATTTCTATTATGTGTTGAACTAACCAAGTAATTAAATCTAGGTGCTTTCAAGTAAATTCAGTTGCATCCAGTAGTTTGAAAAGCCAGCTCAGGGTAACTACCTCAACCCCCTTCTTGTCACAGACACTATGTAAGCTTTTGTTCCTACTCCTATTCCTAGTCCTGCTGTCCATTCTAAAACAGAGGGCAGAGTGAAGGGAAAATCCCTTAAAAGGCACAGGTTACTGTGGCTTCAGGTGTACTACAAGTTCAGCTACTGAGACTTTTGTAATCTGTTCTCAGAGTTGGGAGATACTCAATGCTGAGTAGATCAGGTGGCACGTTGGATGTTCTATAGGTGTCCATGTGGCTTCAGCACCGCTTCTTGGCATGAGAAATTTCCTAAGATCCAGCTGTACTCTGTATCAAGTAGACCCTAGCTGGAGAGCAATACCTCATCCCTCACAAAAGGTCAATTCTGCCTTCAATTTTACCCTTATAAAGGTTAACCTTTTGTGTCAACTTGGCTGGCTATGCTGCCAGTTGTGTGGACAAACACCAGTCAAGATGTTGCTGTGAATGCATGTTTTGTTGCAATTAACATTTAAATCAACACTTTGCAAAAAGCTGATTATGCCCCATAATATGGGTAGGCCTCATTCAATCAGTTGAAACATTTAACAACAAAAACTGAGATTTCCCAGTGAAGAAGAAATTCTTCCTCAAGATTGCAACATAGAAGACCTGCTGGATTTCAGACTAAAGACTGCAACATCAACACTAACCTGAATTTCCAACCTGCCAGCCTGCTCTACAGATTTCCAACTTACTAACGCCCACACTTGCACTTCCTTAAATCTCTCTCTCTGGGTATACATTCCATTGGTTCTTTTTCTCTGCAGTATCCTAAGAAAAAGCACTCTTCAAACCTTATGTTCCAACACTTGAGTCCACAGGAGCAAAACATTTCTGATTGTCATGCCAAACATAGTAAATTCTTTCTTTCTCTCACACTGCCCTCCCACTATTTCTCCAACATACTGGTCTCACTTCTGCCTCAGAGCAGTGCTATTTCCTCTAGCTAAAGCTCTATTCCCTGGAGATATTTCTATGGCTCATTTTCACATGACATTAAGGCCTCGATAGTCACACCTTCTCATTCTCACCTTCTCCATGACATTCTACAGTAGGTTCATTGCAAAAAGGGATTCTCTATTATTAAAGAGGACTCCTCATTCCCTCCCTATATGCATGCTTCCTCCAGTATAACTTTGCAGTTCCTCTTATGAACAGGTAAGTGCTATTTAACGTCTCCTTCAACAGGATCAATTGCATTGATCCTTACAATGCATAAATTGGGACATTGAGACAGTACTGAGTCTAGACTTCAAGATACCTTAAGTAGTGTTACTTTCTCTCTAGTGACCCTGCCAACAGCCTTGGGAAATTGAGATTAGTTTGCCAGTTGATGAGAGACATGAGGTTATCACCCAGACAGCCCCAGCTGATGATCAGCCAACTATAGAAATGTGAAAGAGATTAAAGAAATTTGAGCCTTTCTGTATTAATCAGCACCCAGTTGACCTCTCAGCTGACTTCAAGCACACAAGCAAGCCAGTGAAGATCAATAGAGTATGGCACATATTAACATAACTAATCAGCTGGTCCATTAGCATAACAGCAATAAAAATGCCACCATTTTAAACCACAGCATTTTGTGGCTGGTTTATTACATGACAATAGCTAACTACTGCATCATCTAGTTTAAAATTTCTCCTCACTCTTACCCCAGCAATCTTTTATCCTCTTCCTTGCTTTACTTTTCTTCCAGCACTTAGACAATTACAGTAAATATTTACTGATACAATTGTTTATGGTCTGGTTACCCCAACTGGAATGAAAGCAGATATTTTTGCTCCTGACACATAGGAAGAACTCAAAAACTATCCTGAATGAATGAATGCCACTGATTCCTCAATAGCAATACTTTAAATATATTTGTAATTATCATGAGGAGCTGTTAAGCAGGTAAGAATGTTCAAATTACACTGATGAGGTTTGCAGGAATCTTTCCTGAAGCTAAATTTAATTAACCCAAATATTTCAGAAGGAGGTGAAGAAGTAATACCAAAATGACTGGAGTTTTTCCATTTTTACACTGAAATGAGCAGGTTAATTAAATGTTGTCCAAAGGACTCAAGTTATAGCACGCTTAGAGCAATGATTTCCTTCAGTCACAAAATTAGACTTGGGTGCCCAAGAGATGGATTTAAAGAGGAAGATGATAGGTGATGAGAAAAAGTAACAGGGAACACTATCATATATTTCTAGAGTGATAGGGTTAAAGAATGAGAGAAGTGCATTTGTAAGAATGAGTACAACTGTGGAAATGGAGAGAAGATAAAGGTGGTACAAAAGGAGATAGAGTAGGAAAACAACTTCAGTGACATTGATCATGAATGCTTCGCTGGAAAATCTCTGCATGGAAAGAAACAGCAAGAGAGGAATACAACCTTCTTTGTGGAAGGTTTTGAGTAGGAGAGGTGAACGGTATAATAATGGGATAGTCCAGAGTTAAAAGGATGATTGCAGATAAAGAAAGGAAACCAGGAGAGCTAGAAATTAAAATAGAAATGTTCCTGAATCTCAGAAGAACAGGGAAGAGAGAATGGATCCATCATAGTGTAAAACTCAGTGAACCCTTTTCCAGAGGGTAGAGACAAACCTTATTGGCTGAATCACACAATGAGTCCATGAGAAACATGCAGGTTCCTGTGACACAAAACCTCCTGATCTCTAAGAGATATTTACAGCATTTTTTTTCCAGCCATCTCCCATAAAAAGGGATTCAGAAAAAGCAAACCCTCTTAATTTTCCCCTGGACCCTACAAATCCAGCACAGAGTGAGTCAGGAAATATGACCTCTCTGGTAGATAGAGGAATGTGAATGTTCAAGACTGTGTAAGAGGAAGCAGCTGGTGCAGAAGAGACTCACTGACCCATGGTTTGGGGAGGAGGTTTGTGTTCGAGCCTGAAGCACTGTGGGAGGATTATTATAATGCTGCAGACAGTAATAAACGGCCACATCTTCAGCCTGGAGGCTACTGATGGTGAGAGTGAAATCTGTCCCAGATCCACCTCCACTGAATCGGTCAGGGACCACAGATGCTCTGTTGGATGCTGCATAGATCAGCAGCTTAGGAGCCTGTCCTGGTTTTTGCTGGTACCAGGATAACTCATTGCTAGCACTCTGACTGGCCCTGCACTTCATGTCGACCCTTTGTCCTGCAGACACAGACAAGGAGTCTGGAGACTGGGTCATCACGATGTCCCCACAGGCACCTGCAAACACAAATAGATAATGATGATACACACACACTTTATCATAGACACATTGAAATATGTAATTTAAAATGTGCTTTCTAATGGCATTACAGGTCAGTACACAATTGGGTCTATTTTGTAAACAGCCAGTATTTCTCAGTACATCTTAAAATTAATTTTTAACTATAAAAAGATATTACTCCAAAAGCACTTATAAATTTCTCACCTGAGACCCAGAGCAACAAGGTTATAAGGACCTGTGTCTGCAACATCATCTTGGTGCCCTTGCCTGCCTGATGCAGCTCAGCTCACACTGCAAAGGCCCATTTTATAAAACCTGAACAGCTGATCTGGGCCTCCAGGGGCCTATGCAAAGCACTCAATGATAGAAGCAAATTGCACGTGCAGTGAGTTGTGAAAATATCTAATGCAAATCAAGAGCTGAACATATCATCACCAGAAGTGTACTTGTATGACCAGATGACACAGAAGTCAACTTAGAAACTAAGATCAACTTAAAAGGTCTGAAACTACAAACTGTTAGATAATATAATGAAGAGCTTCTACTTTAGATTCAAAATGTTTGTAAATGGGTTCAGTTTCCAGAAATGATGGGCTAGTTTCCTCATATTAACAATCCTGGTGAAATAATGAAAGATGTTAGGAGAAAAAGCTATAAAAGGAAAGAAGAAAAGAAGGGAGGGAGGAAGGAAGGAGAAGGGAAGGGACAAAAAGAAAATAGGCAACTTTGGGCCCAATTTTTTTTTAAAAAATCTATGACCAGATAATGTCTGAGCTCTGACTCCATTTTTACCCAAAATGTGTGTAAGGATACTGGAAACACTTGAGTTTGGATTTGGAGGATATGTAAGGGCAAGAGGGATAGAACACAGGTCCAGAATGTAATCATTTGGAAGACACTGGGGTCCTGATTCGAGTTAGGGGCCAGAGAGACTCTAATCTCAAAGTAAGTGTCAACAAAGAGAAACTGGAGCCTATCCTTCCCACAACTGCTAGGAACTAAAAAGACGGCTCTGCATTCATTGCAGAAATGGTGAGAAAAAAATAAACAAGATTTCCTTGGGAAGTTGTGGCTCCAGACCAACATTTGCAATGATTTTTACTCCACAAGTGCATGGCCTATATGGGTCTGGAACTCTCCATCCTTGGAACTGGGTTAAGATATTCCTACTGATATGGCCCCCAAATGGAAGCTGCTTCAGAGAAGGGCACAGGAAACCTCACAAATAGGTTTTCAACGACTCTTACCGCCAAGAAATCAAAGATTCTTAGCACCCAAGCAAATAAGATAACTTGAATATGAAAGGGAAAAAACAAAAATAACAAAGAATAGAGTTCTGCCTAGAGTTCAGATTAGGGAATTACAAAATTATGAGAGCTTGTTTAAAGAAATAAATTACAAATTTGACATTGTGTGGAAGGTATAGGAAACTGAAAAAAAAAAGCCACTGTACATTTAAGAAAAATTTCTAGAAATTAGAAATAAAATAGCCACAATTTTAAAAATCAATTGTCTTAACAAAAATACCATAAACTGGATGGCTTATAAACAAAAGAAATTTATTTCTCACAGTTCCAGAGGCTGGAAAACCTGTAGTCAAGCCACAAGCCGATTCAGTGTCTGGTGAGTACCACTACCTGGTTCATATATGGTCATCTTCTTGCTGTATTTTCATTTGCTGGAAGGGGAGAAGGAACTCCCTGCAATCTCTTTTGTAAGAGAACTAATTCCATTCACAAGGGCTCCACCTTCATAATTGAATCACCTTCCAAATTCCCCACCTCTTGATACCAACACATTGAGGTTTAGGATTTAAGATGTGAATTTGGGAACACAAACATTCAGTCCCTAGCATCCATGGAAGAGGGACTTCCACTTCCAGACAAAAGGGGATAAAAAGGATGAGATTTACTCTCGCCTCTGTGTGTGTGTGTCTGTATATTTGAAAAACAAATGGTTTTCAAGACACTGGACATCAGGCAATTAAGGACAGTCTGAGAGACAGGAAACAAGGGAGCTGAGTCCTATGAATGTACAGCTTATTGCAGTGAGAGAGTTTTCAGGCTGCAGCACAAGAAGGAGGAACCCAGGCAGAGCCCATTGGATTCTCTGGTTGAGGAAACAAATCTGAAAGTCCAGAAAAACAGAAGAGGTTAAATTTTGCAGGACAAAGTACCACAGAAGACAGAGCTGCAGAGGATAGAGAGGACTCCCATTATCTGTTTATAATAGTTTATCTAGAATATTCAAGAGAGAGCCATTTGCTCCATTTCTATGAGGAAACTGCCTGTGACTGAGCCAAGAACTACCAAGGAAATTGGAGGTAACAGTATCTGGCACTCACACAGAGGCAGGAATAGTGCCTGTTTCCACCAGCTAGACTTGAAAACCTCATAATTACCAGGACATTGAGTAAAGTATTCAGAAGGAGTTTGTCTTTGTAGTGGGAGAATTGTGAGCTCTAGACTAAATACTGCTCTGGGCCCAGCAAACACACCATAAAAGCAAGACCCAAGTGAATCAAACTATTTCCAAGTAATTTAACTCTGTCCCAGAACAAAGCTTAAGAATATTTATAGCAATGCAATGATGTCAAGCACCCAACAAAGTAAAATTCACTAGGCCTTGTATCCAATGAAAGGTTAGCAGTCATGCAAAAAATCAGGAAAATGCCCCATAATGAGGAGAAAAATTCATCAATGTAACCAACCCAGAACTGACACAAGTGTTAGAATTAAAAGGAAAAAACATTAAAAGTTATTATAAATGTATGACATATATTCACAAGTTAAGTAGAGACATAGAAGATATTAAGAAAGAGAGGTAAAGTGAGCTGTTAGAGATGAAAACTACAGTGTGTCTGATATAAAACTGAGTGGAATTCATAAGAAATGACAAACGAATAAACTAATAAACACGAAGACTTTACAATAGAAACTATTCAACACGAAACAGAAGGAAAAGAATCCAATACAATGGCAAGTTCATCAGTGAGCTACAGGACAACTTCAAGTGGAAAATATACTTTTATCTGGAGTCTGAAAGGAGAAGGAGAGTCAGAAATAGAAAAAGTATTTGAAGAAATAGTGGCAAAAACTATTCCAAAATAGATGAAAATTATAAATGAACAGATCAATGAAACTCAATGAACTGTGAGGACAAAAAACATGAAGAAAAATGCACTGGAGCTTATCATCATAATCAAATTGTCCAAAGCCAATGATAAGAAGAATATCTTGAAAGCACTGAGAGAAAAAACATATTTCATACAAACACAAGGATGGCAGCACATTTCTCCTTGGTAACAATGCAATCCAGCAGACAGTGGAACACCATCTTCAAAGCACTGAGAACAGCTGTCCAACAAAAATTCCATACTCAGAAAAATGATATTTCAAAAGCAAGTGTTGAATAAAAACTTTGAAAACATACCAAATCTGAAAGAATACATAACCAATAGTTCCATACTACAAGAAATACTGAAAGAGGCCTCCAGGCAAAAGGAAAACAATAGCAGAGGGAAATATAAATTGCACTGCCAAAGGTAACTGCATGAGTGAATATTTAAGATTTTCCTTTCTTATTATTTAAAACTCTTTAAAAGTTACCTTAGTATGTATTCAAAAATTATAACGATTTATTGTGGGATTTATAACATGCATAAAAGTAAAATGCATGACAGAAATAGCATAAAAATCAGGGGAGTGAAAATGGAGAATATTATTTAAAAATCCTAACACTAGATAGGAAGTGATGGTAGAGTATGGTAAGGTAAAGATATATAGCACAAACCCCAAAACAACCACTAAATAAAGAAGCAAAAATTATACACTGTAAACCAACAAAGGAAACAAAAAAGAATGATAAAAAGTAATTAATTGAAAAGTAAACAAAAAAATGAAAAAGGGGAAGAAAGAACAGATGGGACAAATGGAAAACAAATAGAAACACACAAACAGATTAAAATGTAAAAGATTAAACATTTTAACACTAGTTTAAAAAGTAGAGGGGTTATTTGAATATCAGATGAAGTTGATTTCACAACAAAAAATATTACCAGGGATAGAGAAGGTCATTTTGTAATGATAAAGGGGTCAGTTATTCAAGAGGACATAAGAATATTAAACACTTATGTGGATTTATTTACTATCTTGATTGTAGAGATTAATTCACAGGTGTATACATACATCATAACACATCAAGTCCTGCACTTTAAATATGTTTGATTTACTGTATGTTAATTTTACCTCACTGAAACAATTTTTTTAAATCACTATCAAGTCAAAAAAACAAAAGACTGAAAAAAGAATCACTCTCTTTATTCTTCCATATAAGAAAAATTTATAGGGGCCTACCCGGTGGCGCAGCGGTTAAGTTTGCACGTTCCGCTTCTCAGCGGCCCGGGGTTCGCTGTTTCGGATCCCAGGTGCAGACATGGCACTGCTTGGCACGCCATGCTGTGGTAGGCGTCCCACATATAAAGTAGAGGAAGATGGGCACAGATGTTAGCTCAGGGCCAGGCTTCCTTAGCTGAGGGCTAATCTTCCTCAAAAAAACAAAACAAACAAACAAATTTTATATAAATTAGCACTTTCATGCTCTCATAGACAGTTCAGGGACTATTCAATACTTCAACTCCATTGAACTTCCTCTTGACTCATATGCTAGTATTGTCACATCTTTTACTTCTGTATACATTTTAACCCTGAAAAATATTATTTTCATTTTACACAGCTGATAGACATCATACTTATGCCCATATTTTACTACATTTATTACTATATCTTTAAAATATTTATCCATCGCTGTGTAACAAATTGCCCCAAATTTCAGCAACATAAATATTAACATTTATTCTCTCACACCATTTCTGTAAGTCAGGAATTTGAGGATGGCTTCCCTAAGTGGTTCTGGCTCCAGGTTTCTCATCAGGCTGCTGTCAAGATGTCACCCACAGCTGCAGTCAGCAAATGAATTGATGTGTAACTTTCGAGGTAACCCACTCACAAGCTGGCAAATTAGTGCTGGTCATTGGCAAGAGGCCTCAGTTTCTTATCAGGTAAATCTGTCCACAAAGCTACTTGCCTGTTCTCACAAGGTGGCGCCTAGCTTCCTCTACAGGAAATTATCCAAAAGAGAGCAGTAAGAAGTCACAATCTCTTTAATGTCCTAGCCTCTCAAGTCACACACTGTTATTTCTTCAATATTGTACTGGTTACACAGGTTATCCTGATTTAATGTGGAGAGGAGGGTGTTAATATCAGGAGAAAGGAATCCCAGGAGGCAGGGAACATTGGGAGACTTCTTGGTGGCTGGTAATTTTGATTTCTGAGATTCCAACTGGATTCCTCTTGCCTACAATATCTCCTTTAGCCTTCCTTTTAGGATGAGTCTATGAAAATAAAGTATTCCAATTGCTTCTAATATGTCTTTGTTTCATTTTAATTCTTCAAAGACTCTTTCCTTTGCTATATAATTTAATTTTGTAGTGAACTTTTCCAGGCACTTTGGGAAAAAAAATGTCAGTCTTCTTGCTCTATTGTTTCATATCACAAGTCAGCTGTAATAATTACTGCGTATTTTTAAAGGAAATTTATTTTTTTTCTCTTGTTGCTTTTAAGGCCTTGGTTTTCTCTTTGATTTAACCAATTTTACTACAATGTGCTTACGTTGAGTTTTCGTTTTATTTATCCTGCTTGTGTTTCTTGGAATCCTGAATCTGTGATGTGATGTCCTTCATCAGGTTGGAGAGTGATCGAGCATTAGATCTTCAAACATTGCTTTTTCCTCCATTAACTTGCTTTTCTTCTGTCGCTTCAATAGCACATGGCCTTCTCAACAAATCCCCTAAGAATCTCCTTTCTATATTTTCCTTCCTTTTGCTTCTCTTTTCTTAATTATAGCCTGTTTTTTCTAACCTATCTTTTAGTTCACTAATTTCTCTTCAACTATGTTTAATCTCATGTGAAATGTGTCTTTTGAACCCTGAATTTTAGTTTTTCTTATTTTTTCAGTTAAATATTTTCATTTCTTGTTAAATTAACCAAATAATTAAGTCTAGGTGCTTTCATGTAAATTCAGTTCCAAGCAGTGGTTTGAAAAGCCAGCTTAGCGTTACTGTCTTAACCTCCTTCTAGTCACAGGTACCCTGTAAGATTTTGCTCCTTCTGTTTCTAGTCCTGATCTTCCTTCTCAAACAGAGGGAAAAGTGAGGGGAAAGTCCCTTATGAAATTAAGTATGCATTCATGGTGAGGAGGGCATAGGTTATTCCAGCTTGAGGCATACTGCAAGTTTAGCTAATGAAACCTTTGTAATCTGTTGAGTGGGAGAGAGATTCAATGTTTACTCTATCAGGGAGCATATGGGTTGTTCTATGGGAGTCCATCTAGCCTGTGCACTGCTTCTTGGCATGAGAAATATGCTAAGACCCGGCTGTGCTCTGTATCAAGTAGACTCTATCTGGAGATCAAAACCTCAGCCCTCACAAAGGGTCAATTCTCCCTTCATGAAGCCCCTCAAATTTGCCCTTATGATGGTTAATTTTGTGCTTCAACTTTGCTAGCTATGGTGCCCGTCGTTTGCTCAAACTCCAGCCTAGATGTTGCTGTTAAAGCATGTTTCGGTGCATTAGCATTTAAATCAGTAGACTTTGCACAAAGCAGATTATACCCCATAATGTGGGTGGGCCTTATCCAATCAGTTGAAAGCTTTAAGAACAAAGACTGAGGTCTCCCAAAGAAGAAGAAGTTCTTCCTGAAGACTGCAGCATAGAAGCCCTGCCTGAGTTTCCAGCCTGCAGATTTCAAACTCAAGACTGAAATATCAACACTAACCTGAATTTCAAATCTGCCAGCCTGCTCTACAAATTTCAGACTTACCAGCCCCCATACTAGCTATTCCTTACATTCTCTCTCTCTATGTATATATCCTTTTGGTTCTATTTCTCTGAAAGACCCTGACAAACAATACTCTTCAAATACCCTATGCTCTACCACTTAAGCCTGTAGGAATGACACATTCCTGGTCTTCACACCAAGTACAATAGTTGTTTTCTTTCCCTCCTACTGCTTTCTCACTGGACCTCTCTTATTACTTCTCTTATTTTCTCCAAGCCCCCGTGAAGTGAGACACAACCATTGGGCTGCGTTTATTAGAAATCTAAGCAGGAGAGAGTGTGGTCCAAGTACAAAATCTCAAATTCTCATGCCCCAAAAGAAACAATTTAAGGGAAAATCCAATTGCATTTCTACCTGTTCTTCTCTGTTCCTGAATTATTTTGGGTAGCAGAAATACTGATTGATTCTACCTTAATTTCTTTTCCCTTCCCTGAACCCTCAACCTTCTGAAAAAGGCAGAATAGTGAGGAAATAGATAGGGTGACCAGCCACCCGAGTTGTTGCAGGACTTTCCTCATTTTAGCACTGAAATCTCAGGCCGTGAGAAATCCTCACTCCCAGGAAAACTGGAAAGATAGACCAAACTAGACAGAGAATCATGCCAACCTATCAGATTGTCCCTTTTTGTATCTTGAAACATTCTCCATCTATCAATTATACCCCAGATTTTAATCTCTGATGTCAATGATCTGGAAGGTTTGAGTCCCTGAAAATTCTCCCACCATATGGAGGTTTCATCTCTCCATTCTGAATCGTGGGAGCAGTGCTTGCAGAAGAAGCTTGCATACTATATGATGTCTCAACATATTAATCTGTCAATAATCAATTATTCATATATTAAGCTAAGTGTACAATTTGGTAATTTTCCAAATCATTTATTAATCTGCAGAAACAATGAATCTGTCTTGGATTTTGAAAGAAGGTATACACTCAAACTATGAATGTGGCACTAGCAAAGTGTCTTTTTTAAGTGAATAAATGTATATTAGTGCAGTTTTAAAACATAATTTTGCGTTACTTACTATAAATTTTCTACATTGAAGATTAATCTTAAAATAAATAATATCTTGGAGTCTAGGAAACTCATGATTATCTTTAATGATTTAGTAAAACCAGAAAATGTGGAAATGGTACCAGCAGTCCCCATCATTCCACACTCACATCCAGGACAGAGAGGCAAATGGACCAAGTTTGCCATGAGGAGAGGAAGGAGAATCCAGATAAACATGAATGGCCTTTCAGCTGTCACTGATTACATAAGGTAGCAAGATCAGGGAAATTGGCTGAGAAAGGCAGTAGCAGTTAAATACTGCAAATATAGGAAGGCCACTCAAAGTCAGGTGGTGTGAGAGGGCCTGGTTTCAAAGGGACTGAGTACACAATGAAACTAGTCCAGGCTCTAAAGGTAAATTCCACCCCAAATTTAGGCAGGGACACAAAATCTAAGCACAGTTAATCAAAGTGAAAGGTCATGTGAGCTGACATCTTTTTACTACACACCTGCTCTAAATAGATTTTTAAAGATAAAATGAGAGCAAACTGGTGTGATGGAAAATGAGAGCCACATAGCCAATATATTTCTAAAGACATACCAGTATAATTATATTATATACTTTAATTCAATATATTGTACTCACTTTCAGTTATATATATATTATATATATATATATTATATATATATTGAGTAAATTCACTAAATACTATTCTCATTGTTTTATAGGTGTAATTTCCATTTCATTCTTCATTATTGTTTCTACTTCTCTGATGAAAGAATTAGTCTTTGTCTTTCATTTCTTGAACATTTAAGTAAAGTGTATTATTAAATATCTAACTCCATTGTCTGACTCTTATGATTCTATTACATGCTGTTTCTCTTAGTTTCAATAATGTGGTCTTTTCTATATATGAGATCATATAATCTGTAAACAAAGACAATTTTACTTCTTCCTTCCTGATATGGATGCACTCTATTTCTTTTTCTTCACTAATTGGTCTGGCTAGGACTGCCAGCACCGTGTTGAATATGAGTGGTGAGTGTGGGCACCAAGTCTTGTTCTTGATCTTTGAGGAAATGTTTTTAGCTTTTCACGATTGACTTACGATGTTAGCTGTGAGTTTGTCATAAAAATGGCCTTAATTTTATTGAGGTACAATCCTTCTATACCCAAATTGTTGAGAGTTTTTATATGAAAAGGAGTTGAATTTGTCAATTGCATTTCCTCCATATACCAAGATGATCTATCGAGATGATTTTTATCCTTTTTTTAATGTGGTGTATCCTTAATTTTTTTATTGATTTGTATATGTTGAACCAAGCTTATATCCCAGGGATAAATCTGACTTGATCAGGATGTATAATCCTTTTAATATACTGTTGAATTCATTTTGTTGAGGATTTTTGCATCTATGTGCATCAGAGATATTGGCCTATAGTTTTCTTCTCTTGTGTCTTTGTCTCTTTGGTATTAGTGTGATATTGGCCTCATAAAATGAGTTTGGAAGTGATCCCTCCTCTTCCATTTTTCTGAAGAGCTTGAGAAGTATTGGTGTTAATTCTTCAAATGTTTGGAAGAATTCACTAGTGAAGCATCTTGTCCTGGACTTCATTTTATTAGAGATTTCTGATTATCAATTCAATCTCCTTACTAGTAATTGGTCTGTTCAGATTTTCTATTTCTTTATGATTCAGTTTGAGTAGGTCGGATGTTTCCAGGAATTTATCCATTTCTTATAGTTTATCCAATTTGTTGGCATCTACTGGTTCAAAATAATCCTTTATGATCCTGTTTATTTCCGTGGCACTACTTATAATGTCTCTTCATTTCTGATTTTATTTATGTGAGTCCTGTTTCTTAGCTCCTTAATTAGTCTAACTGAAGGTTTGTTGATTGTGTTTATCTTTTAAAAAATCAACTCTTAGTTTCATTTATCTTTTTCTATCATCTTCCTAGTCTCTATTTCATTTATTTCTGCTCTTATCTTTGTTATTTCCTTCCTTATGCCAACTTAGGCTTAAATTGTTCTTCTTTTTCTAGTTCCTTAAGGTGTAAATTTAGATTGTTTACCTGAGATCTTTTTGTTTCTCAATGTAGAAGGGAAGTTTATCACTGTAAATTTTCCCCTTAGAATTGCATTTCTGGGGCTGGCCCTGTAGCCAAGTGGTAAAGTTCCCATACTCTGCTTCGGCAGCCCAGGGTTTCAGTGGTTCAGATCCTGGTGCAGACCTAGGACCACTCATCAAGCTATGCTGAGGCAGCGTTCCACATAGCAGTGCCAGAAGGACCTACATCTAGAACATACAACTATGTCCTGAGGGGCTTTAGGGAAAAGAAGGGAAAAAAAGAAGATTGGCAACAGATGGTAGCTCCGGTGCCAATCTTTTTAAAAAAAGAAAGAATCGTTTTGCTGCATTCCATAATTTTTGGTATGATGTATTTCCGTTTTCATTTGTCTCAAGATATTTTTTGATTTACCTTTTTATTTCTTCTTTGACCCATTGGTTGCTCGTGAGTTTGTTGTTTAATCTCCACATATGTGAATTTTCAGGTTTCTTCATGTGATTCACTTCTAGTTTCATATCATTGCAATCAGAAACTATACTGGTATGACTTCAATGTTCTTGTATTTGCTAATACTTGTTTTGTGATCTAACATATTATCTCTCTTGGGAAATGTTCTGGGTGCACTTGCGAGGAATGTATAGTCTGCTGCTATTGGATGGAAAGTTCTATATATTTCTGTTAGGTCTTTTTGGTCTAAGATACAGTTCAAGTCCAGTATTTTCTTATTGAATATCTGTCTGGATGATCAATCCATTGTTGAAAGTGGGGTACCGAAATCTCCTACTATTACTGCATTGCTATCTATTTCTTCCTCAGATCTGTTAATATTTGCTTCATATATTTAGGTGCTCTGACTTGGTGTATATACATTTACTACAGTTATTTTTCCTCAATGAATTGACACCTTTATATTTATATAATATACGTCTTTGTCTCTTATTACAGTTTTTGAATTAAAGTCTATTTTGTCTGATGTAAGTATAACCACACCTGTTCTGTTTTGGTTGCCATTGGTATGGAACATCTTTTTGTATGCCTTCATTCTAGCCTATATGTGTCTTTAAAGCTGAAGTGAATCTCTTGTAGGCAGAATATTTTGCGTCTTATTTTTTTATGCATTCAGCCACTCTATGTCTTTTCATTTGAGAATGTAGTTAATAGACATTTAAAGTAATTATTTGTAAGTAAGGATATGCTATTGCCATGTTGTTCTTTGTTTTGTGGTTGTTTTGTAGACCCATTGTTTCTTTCTTCCTCTCTTGCTGTCTTTTATTTCGAATTGATGATTTTCTATAGTGGTATGCTGCAATACCTTTCTTCTTATATTCTGTATATGTAATATTGTTTTTTGCTTTGTTGTTAGCATGAGGCTTACATAAAGCATCTTATAACAATCTACCTTAAGCTGATAACAACTTAACTTTGTATAAAAATCAGAACATCTTTAGTGCACCTGCCACAGGTTTTTTTTGATGTCACAATATACAAATCTTTATTTTGTGTATTCATTAACAAATTATTGTAGCTGTATTTATTTTTAGTTACATTACACTAAAAAATTAGCCAATTCTGGATTTGATAATATATTAACCTGTGTCAGTGAGTTTTATACTTTCATATGATTTCATGTTACTAGCTAGCATTCTTTCTTTTAGCTTGAAGAACTCCCTTCAGCATTTCTTGTAAAGCAGGTTTCATAGTGATGAATCTCTTCAGTCTTTGTCTGGGAATGTCTTTATCTCTCTTCAATTCTGAAGAATAGCTTTGCAGGGTAAAGTATTCTTGGTTGGCAGTTTTTTTTCTTTTAGTACTTTGAGAATATCATCACATTCTCTCTGGCCTGCAAGGTTTCTGATGAGAAATACACTGTAGGCATCAGGGGAGTTCCCCTGTATGTTACAAGCTTTTTTTCTGTTGCTACTTTTAAGATTGACTCTTTCTCTTTTATTTTTAACAGTTTTATTATAGTGTGTCTCAGTGAAGTCTTCTTTGGATTGAAACTGACTTGGGACTTTTGAGCTTCATGTATGTGTATGTAGATATCTTTCCCTAGATTTAGGGAGTTTTCAGTCATTATTTCTTTAAATAACCTTTCTAACCGTTTCTCTTTCTCTTCTCCTTCTGAGATTCCCATAATGAGCATATTGTTTCACTTAATGTTATCTAATAAGTCCCAGAGGTTTTCTTCATTCCTTTCCATTGTGTTTATTTCTCCTGTGACTGGATAATTTGAAGTGATCTCTCTTTGAGTTTGATGATATTTTCCTCTGCTTGATTGAGTCTACTATTGAAACTCTCTACTGTGTGTGTGTGTGTTTTTTTTTTATCTCAGTCTTTGTATTCTTCAGTTCCAAACTTTCTATTTGGTTGGTTTTTTTTAATGTTTTCTATCTCTTTGTGGAACTTCTCATTTTGTTCTTGTATTGTTTCCCTGCTTTCATTAAAATTGTCTGTGTTTTCTGGGAGCCCTCTTAGCTTCTTTGGAACAAATATTTTGAATTCTTTGCAGACTATACATGGATCTGCATTTCTTTGAGATCAGCCCTTGGAAGTTTGTTGTGTTCCTTTGGTGTTGTAATGTTTTCCTGATTCTTCATCATCCCTGTAGCCTTGTATAGGTGTCTGTATGTTTGAAAAAACAATCAACTCTTCCTGGCTTTATGGACTGACTTCACTAAAGGAAGACCTTTACCTGAAGTAGGGGGGCACATGCTGGAGTGTGTGGTGGCTCCAGGTCTAGTGGTGCAGGGCATCAAATGTGGGGGCAAGTGGCAGCTTCAGAACTGAAGGGAGAAGGTGTCTCATTAGCTCAGGCAGCTGGAGTCCATGATAGTGACAACTGCATTATCCTTGATGGCAAGAACAGCGGGAGGTCTGTGGGAACAATGGGAGTTCAAGGGCTATTGAGATCCTCAGCAGTGCCTCCAGGTGCAGCAGTGAAGAACTGGGCAAGCAGCAATGGTAGACAGAACTAGCAGTGTGCACACATTCAGCAGCAGGGGCTGTTTACAGGTGCCTGCAGGGTGGAAGGGCTGGCTGCAGGCACTCTTGCAGTGGTGAGAGTCAGGACCAGCAGCAGAGGCTGGAGCTGATTGTGGGTGCATGATCAGCTAGTATTATGTGGGCTGTTGGCATACACTCATGTTGCTACAGATACTGCCTGCAGGGGAGTGTACAGTTGTGAAGGTCATGTCAAGAGTCAGTGGCGTGCTGGTGCTTAACTGTAAGGGGTAGCTGTGGACATGCACATGGAAGTGGAGCCTGTGATGGGAGTCAGGGTCAGCAATGTGCAAATGAATGGCTACAGAGGCTGGCTGTTGGCACATATGGTGGTGCAGGAGTTGGAGGTATTTCCAGGCACTGAAGCAGCTGTGGAGGCCTGGGCTGTTGATGTGCCTTTGTGCAGCTGTAGGGACTAGCCACGGTTGCACACAGAACACTGGGGACCTGGGATGGCATCATGCACACATGCAGCCACAGAAGATGGGGCTAGCCTCTGGTGTGAATGCCAGGGCCTGGGTCATCCATGGCAGCACAGGCTAGAGAGTCTCCACCAGGGTGTTGGGGATGCAGAGAGGGACTCAGCCAGTGGAGCCTGCAAAATCAAAAACCTGGGAGGCCCTCAGTGTTAAAAGATGCAGAGGGTCTGCAGCAGCAGTGCTGGCCATCGTTCTCTCAATGGCGAAAGCTCCTGAGGCCCTTTCTTGAACAGTCTGTTGGGGTCAATCATGGGATCCTCAGTGATGAAAGCTGTGGGATTTGCCATATCCACAAGGACCATTGAGGTCCTCAGCAGCAAAAGCTGCTAGAGTCCTCAGAAGAGCAGAGGAACTGCGGTGGCTCCCACCAAGTGGCTGACTCTGGTGTGGCTACCATCTTCCTTACTCCTAGTCATCTCTAGATCTCTCAGCTGTGCCAGTCTCTAGGTGAAATGAAGTTGAAGCAGGCCTTTCATGCAGTGCCATGAAAGTCTGGGAAAGCCGGTTGCTCAGCCCTTTCTCCTTTTCCCAACCAGGGGAACTCTCTTGGGTTGGGCAGTTCCCTCTTGGTGCTGAGCAGTGCCAACCTGGGGGATGGTTTGATGCAGGCAAAGTGAAATTGTTTTTTCCACCCTTTTTGTGCATTTATTCTCAGGTTTTTGCTCCACTGTGTAGCTGATGCTTCCTAAGTGGTCTCCTGAGCTCTCCCAGAGCTATTTTTATTCATCAATACCGCCTAATTGTTGTTCTTTGTTGCGAGAAGAAGGCTGGGGTCTCCTACCCTGCCAATTTGATGACATCACTCCCATGTATTTGTAACTACTTTAATAACGTTCACTAGTATTTCATAGTCTTATAGTTTTTGTACAGGTCTGTCATCTCTTTGGCTAAATTTATTCCTAGGTATTTTATTATCTTTTTTTTTTGAGTGCTATTGAAAATGAGACATCCACAGATCAATCAATGTGATAGGCCACAATAACAAAATGAAGGACAAAAATCATATGATCATCTAAATAGATGCAGAAAAAGCATTTGACAAAATTCAACACCATTGCATGATAAAAACTCTCAACAAAGTGAGTATAGAGGGAACACACCTCCATATATTAAAGGCCATGTATAACAAGACCACAGCTGATATCATATTCAATGGTGAAGAGCTGTAAGCTTTTCCTGTAAAATTGTGAACAAGAGAAGTATACACTCTCTTGCCACTTATATTCAACATAAGATTGGAAAGTCCTAGCCAGAGCAATTAGGCAAGAGAAAGAAATAAAAGTCATCTAAATCATAAAGGAAGAAGTGAAACTCCCTTTTTCCTGATGTCATGATATTATATACACAAAACCCTAACGAGTCCACCAAAACGCTGTTAGAACCAATAAATGAACTCAGTAAAGCTGCAGTATACAAAATCAATATACAAAAATCTGTTGCATTTCTATACACTAATAACAAACTGTCAGAAGGAGAAATTAAGAGAACAATCCTTTTTAGATTTGCGTCAAAAAGAATCAAACACCTAGGAATAAATTTCATCGGGGGGGGGTGAAAAATCTGTATGCTGAAAAGTATAAGACATTACTGAAAGATACCGAAGAAGACACAAGTGAAAGTAAAGTTATTCTGTGTTCATGGATTGGAAGAGTCAATATTGTTAAGATGTCCATACTACCCAAAACTCAGTGAAATCCCTTTCAAAATTCGTATGGCATCTTTCACAGAAATAGAGTAAATCTTAAAATTGGTAGGAAACCACAAAAGACCACAAATAGCTAAAGTAATCTTGAGAAAGAAGAACAAATCTAGAGACATCAACTCCCTGATTACAAACTACATTTCATACAAAGCTAGAGTAACCAAAACAGTATGGTTTTGGCATAAAAACAGACACATAGAACCATGGAACAGAATAGAGAGCCCAGAAATAAACCCACACATATAGAGACAATTAATTTATGACATGGGGGCCCAGAATATAATGGGGAAAGTATAGTCTCCTCAATAAATGCTGTTGGGAAAACTGGACAACCACATGCAGAAGAATGAAACTGAACTCTATCTTACACCATATACAAAAATTACTCAAAATGGATTTAAGACTGAATGTAAGATCTGAAACTACAAAACTCCTAGAGGAAAACATAGGCAATAAGCTCCTTGACATTGGTCTTGGTGATGAATTTTTGGATCTGACACCAAAAGCAAAGGCAACAAAAGCAAAAATAAATAAGTAGGACTACATCAAATAAAAAGCTTTTGCACAGCAAAAGAAAGCATCAACAAATGGAAAGGCAGTCTAACGAATGGGAGAAAATATTTACAAATCATATATCTGATAAAGGGTTAATATCCAAAATGTATAAACAATGCATACAGCTCAAGCAAAAGAAATAAACAATCTGATTAAAAAATGGGCAGAGGATCTGAATACCCATTTTTCCAAAGAACACAAACATACGATCAGCAAGTGCATGAAAAGGTGCTTAAAATCTCTAATGATGAGGGAAATGCAAATCAAAACCACAATGAGATATCACCTCACAACTGTTCGAATGGCTATTATTAAAAATACAGAAGATAGGGCTGGCCCGGTGGCCAACTGATTAAGTTCACATGCTCCAATTCTGCAGCCCAGGATTTCGTTGGTTCGGATCCTGGGCGTGGACATGGCACTGAGGTCAAGCCACGCTGAAGCAGCATCCCACATGCTACAACTAGAAGGGCCCACAACTAAAATATGCAACTATGTATTGGGGGGATTTGGGGAGAAAAGGCAGGGAAAAAAGACAGGATAGCAAGTGTTGGCAAGGATGCAGAGAAAAGGGATCCCTTGTTACTGGGAACGTAAATTGGTGCAACCTCTATTAAAAGTAGTATTAAGCTTCATCTAAAAAGTAAAGATAGAACTACCAAAGAATCCAGCAATTCCACTTCTGTGTATTTATTAAAGAAAACAAATACAGTTACTCAAATAAATGCACCTTCATGTTCAGTGCAGCATTATTTACAACAGCCAAGATAGGGAAAATAAGTTGTGGTATATGTGTGTATATAGAATATACAAATTCTATATATATAGAATAGAATATTATTGATCCATAAAAAAGAAGGAAGTTTTGTCATTGTGACAACATAGATGGGCTTTGAGGGCATTATGCTAAGTGAACTAAGTTAACAGAGAAAGATAACATATGATCTCACTTATAAGTGGAATTAGAAAAAAAATAAACCAAGCTCATAGAGATAAAGAACAGACTGGTGGTTGCCAGAGGCAGGGGATAGGGGTAGGTAAAATGGATGAAGGGAGTCAAAAGGTAGAAACTTCCAATTATAACATAAATAAGTCATGGGGATATAATGTACAGCATGGTGACTACAGTTAATAACACTGCTCTGTATATTTGAAAGTTGCTAAGAGTAAACCTTCAAAGTCCCCATCACAAGAAAAAAACTTTTGTAACTACGTATGGTGACAGATGTTAGTTAAACTGATTGTGGTGATCATTCCACAACATATACAAATATCAAGCCATTATTTTGTACACCTGAAACTAATAGAATTCTACATGTCAATTACATCTCAGTTAAACTAAAATGAAATAATAAATAGCCTTCCCTACTTACAAAGAAAATATCTTTTACAGTTGCATATTATTAATGGTTCAAACACTGTTTCATTTGTAGTATCACAATTCCCTCTAGGAGAATGGGAGGTTTGGAAGGTGATTTTCAAAAAGGAGTGGACACTTGCTGCCATCTGCTGGTCATATTCATGCACTACAAATTTCTGACCCGCAGAAGCAGCATAATCACTTCTTTAAATAAGAGCTTTAAATAACAGCTTGTATGAACAGCCACACGAGGGTTTTACTGTCTCTTACTTTTAATCAGTGAAATAGCTTAAAAGGGAGATTGCACATCAGCCTTGGTTTTCAAAATATCTCACCATATTAATGCCAGAAAGAGCCTTACACCTCATCAGCATCCCACATACAAAATAGAGGAAGATTGGCACAGATGGTAGCTCAGGGACAAGCAACCTCACCAGAAAAAAAAAAAGGAAAAAAGAGATAATTTGTTACAACCAAAACATAGAATGTGAGGAGGCAAAGAACAAAACTTGTGTAGGCAAATTAAGATAAGATGCTATCAGCAAAAAAAGACTATCTTACCTATGAGACGTTTTATACAGATTTCCTGGGAAGCACAGAACAAAAATCCAGAGCAAACTCACAAGACATAAATAAAGAGGAAACTGAGAAACACATCACTGAAAACCACCAAACTGAAATGGCACCCAGAAACACAAGGGAAGAGAAAAAATGGAAATATAGAGCAAACAGAAAACAAAAGATAAAATGGCAGTATTAAGTCCTCATGTACCAATAATCATGTACCCTAAATGTAAATGGATTGAATCCACCAATCAAAAGACACAGAGTGGCTGGATGGATGAAAAACAAGACCCAACAATAAGTTGCCTTCAGGAAACACATCTCAGCTCTAAAGACAAACACTGACTCAGAGTGAAGGGATGGTAAACAGTACTCCAAGCTAATAACAACCAAGAGGATGTGGGTGTAGCCACACTTAAATCAGACAAAATAGACTTCAAGCCAAAAAGGTAACAAGAGACTAGGGTAGATATCATATAATAATATAGGGGACTATGCATCAAGAATACATAACATTTATTAGTATACATGTACCTAACATAGGAGCACCAAAATATATAAAGCAACAATTAAAAGACCTAAAGGGAGAAATTGACAGCAGGACAATAAGAGTAGGGGACTTAAATACCCCACTTATATCAACGAATAGATCATCCAGACAGAAAATCAGCAAGAAAACATGGACATTAAGTGACACATTAGATTAGATGGACTTTATAGATATATAGAGAACATTCCATCCAAAAGCAGCAGAATACACATTCTACTCAAGTGTACATGGCACATTCTCAAAGAGAGACCATATGTTGGAAAAAGAACAAGTCTCAACAAATTTAGGAAGATTGAATTCATGTCAAGCATCTTTTCTGACCACAATGATATGAAACTATAAATCAACTACTAGGAAAAACCAGAAAATTAACAAATATGTGAAGACCAGACAACATGCTACTAAACAGTTATTGGATCAATGAAGAAATCAAAGGAGAAATCAAAAAATACCTCAAGAGAATTGAAAATGAAAATATTACATATCAAAATCTGTGGGATGCAGCAAAAGCAGCACAAAGATGGAAGTATCTAGCAATATACACTTACCTTAAGAAACAAGAAAAATCGCAAATAAACAATCGAATGCTACTCCTAAAAGAACTAGAAAGGAAGATCAAGCAAAGCCCAAAGTTAGGATAAGGAAGGAAACAATAAAAATAAGAGTGCAATTAAATGAAATAGAGACTTAAAAAGACAATAGAAAAGATCAATGAAAGTAAGAGCTGGTTCTCTGAAAAGGTAAACAAAATTGACAAACCTGTAGTGAGACTTACCAAGAAAAAAAGAGAGAAGGCTCAAATAAATAAAATCAGAAATGGAGGGGAGAAATTACAATGGACACCTCAGAAATACAAAAGACAATAAGAGAATACTATGTAAAGCTATACGCCAACATATTGGACAACCTAGAAGTAATGGAAAAGTTCTTGGAATCATACAACCTTCCATGACCAAACCATGAAGAAATAGAAAATCTGAATAGACCTGTCAATAATAAGGAGATTCAAATGGTAATCAACAACCTCCCCAAATACAAAAGTCCAGTACCAGACAGCTTCTCTGTATTCTACCAAACATTAAAAGGAGATTTTAATACCTATCCTTCTTATACTCCTCCAAAAAATTGAAGAGGATAGGAGACTTCCTAATTCATTCTATGAGGCCAACATTACCCTGATACCAAAACCAGACAAAGACAACACACAAAAAGAAAATTGCAGACCAATATCTCTAATGATAATACGCGTGAAAATTCTCAAAAAATACAAGCAAATCAAATATAATATCTTAAAAGGATCACACACCATGCTCAAGTGGAATTTATTCCAGGGATGCAAGGATGGTTCAACATCCACAAATCAATCAATGTGATACACCACATGAACAAAATGAAGAACAAAAATCATATCACCTGAATAGATGCAGCAAAAGCATTTGACAAGATTCAACATTCATTTATGACAAAAATTCTGAATAAAATGGGTATGGAAGGAAAGCACATCAAAATAATATAGGCCATATATGACAAACCCACAGTCAATATCATACTCAACAGTGAAAGAATGAAAACCGTTCCTCTGAGA
This sequence comes from Equus przewalskii, assembly GCF_037783145.1. NCBI lineage: Eukaryota > Metazoa > Chordata > Mammalia > Perissodactyla > Equidae > Equus > Equus przewalskii. The sequence goes on from NC_091844.1 coordinate 16,449,521, forward strand.
ACAGGAATAAGACATGGATGCCCACTCTCACCTCTTTTATTCGACATAGTACTGGGAGTCCTAGCCAGAGCAATAAGGCAAGAAAAAGAACAAAGACATCAAAATTGGAAAGTAATAAGTAAAGTTGTCACTATTTGTGGATGACATGATTTCTTACGTAAAAAACCCTGAAGCCTCCACCGAAAATCCAGTAGAAATAACAAAAGAATACAGTAAAATTGCAAGGTATAATATACAAAAAGATGTGGTCTTTATACATATCAGAAAGAGAAATTAAGAAAATAATCCCATTTACAGCCACAACAAAAAGAATTAAATAACTACGAATAAATTTAACCAAAGAGGTAAAAGACCTGTACACTGAAAACTATAACACATTACTGAAAGAAATCTAAGATAAGAAAGAAATGGAAAGATATTCTATGATCATGGATTGGAAGAATTAATATTGTTAAAATGTCCATATTACCTAAAACAATCTACAGATTCAATGCAATCCTTATGAAAATGCCAATGCATTTTTCACAAAAATAGAACAAAACAGTCCTAAAATTGGAATGGAGCCACAAAAGATCCCGAATGGCCAAAGCAATCTTCAGAAAAAAGAACAAAACCAGAGGTATCACATGCCCTCATTTCCAACTATACCACAAAACTGTAGTACCAAAACCCAAAACCCTTTGGTATTAGCAGAAAACAGGCACACAGATCAATGGAACACAACTGAGGGCCCAGAAAGAAACCCACAAGTCTATGAACAGCTAATTTACAACAAAGGAGCCAAGAACACACAATGGAAAAAGAAAAGTCTCTTCAACAAACGGTGCTGGGAAAACTGGAAAGCCAAATGTAAAAGAATGAAACTAGACCACTGTCTTACATCATACACAAAAATTAACTCAAAATGGATTAAAACCTTGAATGTAAGACCTGAAACCATAAAACTTCTAGAGGAAAACATAGGCAGCATGCTCTTTGACATCAGTCCTGACAATATTACTTTGGATATGATTCCTGAGGCAAGGGAAATAAAAGAGAAAATAAACAAATGGGACGATATCAAACTAAAAGCCTTCTGCACAGCAAAGGAATCCATCAACAAAATCAAAAGACAACCTAACAATTGGGCGAAGATATTTGCAAATTGTATTTCCAATAAGGGATTCATATCCAAAATATATAAAGAATTCATACAACTCAACAACAAAGAAACAAGCAACATGATTCAAAGAAATGGGCAGAGGATCTGAATAGATGTTTTTCCAAAGAAGATATACAGATGAACAGACACATGAAAAGATGTTCAACACCACTAATCCTTAGGGCAATGCAGATCAAATCCACAATGGGGTATCGCCTCATGCCTATCAGAATGTCTATTATTAAAAAGACAAGAAATAACAAGTGTTGAGGAAGATGTGGAGAAAAGGGAATCCTTGTGCACTGCTACTTGGAATGTAAACTGGGGCAGCCACCATGGAAAACAGACATTACTCAAAAAATTAAAAATAGAACTAGCATGTGATCCAGCTATTCCAGTTCTGGGTATTCATCCAAAGACAAAAACACTAATTCAAAAAGATACGTACACCCCTATGTTCATTGCAGCGCTATTTACAATAGTCAAAATATGGAAACAACCTAAATGCCCATTGACAGATGGATGGACAAAAAAACAGGTGGTACATATATACAATAGAAAACTACTCAATCATGAAAAGATGAAATCTTGTCATTGGTGACAGCATGGATTGACCTGAAGGGCACTGTGCTATGTAAAATAAATCAGACAGAGAAAGATAAATACTGTATGATTTCACTTATACATGGAATATAAAAGACAAAATTAAACACAAAATCAAACAAAACAAAACAGAAACAAGCTCAAAGAAGCAGCCAACAGATTGGTGGTTACCAGAGGGGAAGGAGGGTGGGAGGAGGGCAGAATGAGTAAAGGGGCCAATTGTATGGTAATGGGTGGAAACTAGATTTTTGGTGGTGAGCATGTTGTAATATATGCAGATGTCGACTGATAACCTTGTACATCTGAAACTTAAAGTTATACACCATTGTTACCTGAATAAAAATGAATAATAAATAAAATAATTTAAGATTGCTCTGTACTTGCTTTTTTGCTCTGCAAATCTTACCATGAGCTTTTGTCTAAAACCAGTAAAATCTGACCTGGCTTTTAATATCATTGCTTTCATTACCTAGAAACCTCAATGATCCCCAAAATACTCAGGCTTGAGTAGTAGGCTTGTTGGCTTACACAACACTGTCATCTAGTGAGAGAACTGCATAACTGCACCTTGACGTTAGAGTACCGTTAATCACAGTCAGCAAGCTGACACCTCTCCTTTTCAGTTATTTCATTTTTAACGTTTATAGAAAGGGTCAACCATGTACCAAGATAGATAAAACACACACTAGAGTATTTTGAAGCTAATCCGTTAAGAATTTCACTACGTTGCTGATAAAGATTCTTTTTCAATAACCACCATGCTACTATGATACAGATTACTTCAACGTGATGTGACTCCAAACACACATATTTACCAAACTCTGTTCGAGGAGCGATCATTGAGTACTCAGTCTCAAATTACACGGAGAATAGAGAAGGGCCTGGATGAGCCACTCACCTCCAGCTGTTCAGTCTCTAGTAGGAAGATTAGAATCTGATTACAAATTCCATGATGCAAGGCAGGATGTGTGAAGGATGATAAATGGCATACTACCAAAGTGATTGCTGACCTACCTGGAGAGTTTGTGTTCACTCCATCTTCACCCTCTCCTTAAACAACCAAAATCTGTTTGGAAGCAGTGGAAAACTTTGTCATATATAAAGCTCCTCATCCCCAAAGCGTCTGTCCTGTTCTGGAATTCCAGCCAGATTCAGTGGCAGCGACTCTGTGATCAATTTTTCTCTGATAACCAGTAGTCTGGCAATTCACTGTGGAAACCTTGTGTTGAAGATGGCCTTTGTGAGCCTGTGTACCTGAGGAAAAGCATGGAACAGAAACCCCACCCTCTACTGCCAATTAGAACTTTATGTGAGTGAAAAATAAATTTCTAATGTGTTACATCATTCAAGATTCAGATCCTATCTGTTTGGGTAATCATCATTGCCCTTAATTAATACATTCACCATGGTAAAGATTATTCCTGTACCAATCTGATGCATTCTGTAGGATGGCTGAGACAGCCCCATTTAGTGGAAATTACTGAAATGGACCTTAGAAGGAAAAGGGTTTAGACCCTGGCTGTGTACCCACAACCTCAGTTTCATTTAGGGAAGCTTGGTTTCCTCAACTGTCAAAGTCAAATTGTTAAGGTTACTTCCAGATTTAAAAACGATGCTTGGGATCCTGACTAACTCCTGAGGCAGCTGTCATTTGGGAATAAAGAAGCATATTTGCATACTGCACAGGGTCATTTTTCATTCTGTCACTTGATTTCAGAAAATTCACTAAAATGTCCCCTCTGGAAAACTGGACAGCCACATGCAAAAGAATGAAACTGGACAACTATGTTGCAACATGCACAAAAATTAATTCAAAACGGATTAACAACTGGAACTTCAGACCTGAAATCACAAAACTCCCAGAAGAAAAAAGGCGATAAGCTCCATGACATCGAACTTGGCACAGGGTTTTTTTATTTGACAACAAAAACAAAAGAAAACAATTGGACCCTACGTCACTCTAATAAGTTCTTCACAGCAAAGGAAATCATCAACAAAATGAAAATGCAACCTATCAATTTGGAAAAGATATTTGCAAATCATATCAGATAATGGGTTAATATCCAAAATATCCAAATAACTCATACATCTCGACAACAAAAAAACTAACAATCCAATTAAAAAGTGGGCAAAAGATCTGAACAGACATTTCTCCAAAGAAGATATACAGATGGCCAATAGGCACATGAAAAGATGTTCAACATCATTAATTATCAGGGAAATGCAAATCAAACCTGCAATGAGATATCACCTCACTTCTGTGAGAAGGGCTATAACTAACAAGACAGGAAACAGGTGTTGAAGAGGATGTGGAGAGAAGGGAACTCTCAAACACGGCTGGTGGCAGTGCAAACTGGTGCAGCCACTACAGAAAATAGTATGGAGATTCCTCAAAAAATTAAAAATAGATCTATCATATGATCAAGCTATTCCACTGCTGGGTATTCATCCAAAGAACATGAAAACACGAATGCATAAAGAATACATGCATGCCTATGTTCATCGCAACATTACTCACAAAAGCCTAGACTTGGAAGCAACCTAGGTGCCCATCAAGGGATGAATAGATTAAGAAGATGTGGTATATATACACAATGGAATACTACTCAGCCATAAGAAACTATGAAATCGGGCCATTTGTGAGAACATGGATGGACTTTGAGGGTGTTATGCTAATTGAAATAAGTCAGAGGGAGAAAGTCAAATAGTGTCTGGTCTCACTCATAAGTAGAAGAAAAAACAACAAACAAACACATAGAAACAGAGATTGGATTGGTGGTTACCAGAGGGGAAGAGGGGAGGGAGGAGGAAGAAAGGGGTGATTAGGCTCATGTGTGTGGTGATGGATTGTAATTAGTCTTTGGGTGCTGAACATGATGTAATCTACACAGAAATCAAAATATATAACGATGTACACTTGAAATTTATATAATGTTATAAACAAATATTACCAAAATAAAAAATAAATTAAATTAAAAACAGAAAACAGTATGGAGTTTCATGAAAAAATTAAGAGTAGTGTTACCATATGATCCATGAATTCCACTTCTGGGTAACTCTAAAAGATCTGCACCCCCATGTTCATGACAGCATTATTTAAAATGGCCACGATATGGAAACAACCTAAGTGTCCATTTGTGCATGAATGAATGAAGAAAGTGTGACATATGTATGCAATAGAACATTATTCATCCACAAAAAAATAATGAAATCTTGCCATTTGCGACAAAATGAATGGATCTTGAGGGCATTATGCTAAGTGAAATAAGTCAGACAAAGAAAGACAAATGCTGTATGATCTCCCTTATATGTGGAATAAAACAAAAAGGCCAAGCTCATGGATACAGAGAACAGATTGGTAGTTTTCAGAGGTAGGAAGTGGAGAGCAGGCAAAACAGGTGAAAGTAATCAAAGGTACAAATTCTCAATTATGAAAGAAACAAGTCATGGGGGTATAATGTACAGCATGGTAACTATAGTTAATAGTACTGTATTGCATATTTGAAGGTTGTCAAGAGAGTAAATCTCATACGTTCTCAACACAAAGAGAAAAATTTTAATTCTGTATTGTGATATGTTAACTAGACTTATGGTGGTGATCTTTTCACAATATATGCAAATATTAAATCGTTGTGCTGTACACCTGAAGCTAATGGAATGTTGTGTGGCAATTATACCTCAATTAAATTTTTTTTTTAATTTTTTAAATGTCTCCTTTGACTAGGAAGAACGAGATGGCAATGGTGCAAAGAATTTTCCTGGTTTACAAAGATCTTGGCAATTGTCAGGAAACGTAATAGAAGTACATTAACTAGGAGGCAAGACACATGGTTCTGCCTCCAGCCCAGTCCTTCCCCAGCTACCTAGCCTTGAGAGGATCACTTCCTTTCTTAGGAACCCAGTTTTCTTCTATTTGTAATGAATAGAGTTAGACATGGTTTGTCTCTTCCAGTTCAAACAGTCTACAAGCCTACAAAACCCATCCAAGGATGCACTAAGTCTATTTTCTATTCAGCTTAACGTGGTTCTAGGGTGAGGTGCAGCCGAGAGAATTTCAGATTAAGTCATCACCATCAGATGCAGCTTTCAAAGCTTCAGAATCTACTGAATAGAGTCACCTGAGGGTACCAGAGCAAGCAAGGAGAAAGCAGCAAGTGCCATGTGACTGCTGAAAACACCTTGTTCATTTCTTTCAATTATTTAATAAATAACTATTGAACACCAACTGTATACCAGACACTTGTCACTGAAAGCACAATGGTGAGTGTGAGCCCTTCGTGAGATGCCTTGTGAAATGCAAGAAATAATGAGTGAGATGAAGAATAATATTGTTCATGGGATTGGAAGATATGACATCCTGGGTAGAGACAAGAGTCAGTGACATGTTCTGTATGATCATTCTTGTGACACTAGTTTTACTTCTAGGTTGATGAATCCTGGTATATACGCCTTACATTTAGGTAGACTCCCACTGGTTTCTGTTGTTAATGTTGGCACCTGCCCCTTGTGTGTAGTACTTCAAATTCCCAGCCAGGCGATTACAAGAGCTGACTAAATATCTAGCCTGTCTCTTCACTTCACTTAAAAAGGACATGAAATTACTGGACTTAAGGTTCAAGGGGTGAACATCAAGAGATGAGCCCTTGTAATCTGTAGTGGTCCTAGGTGTCTTTTGAGGGCTACACTAGTCCAGCTGCAGAATCTAGTCAAGCCAATTCAGACAATAAATTGAAAAGTATCCCATATTTGTTTATCTTCTTGGCATAGGAATTACCTGTTTCAAAATAAAGTTTATAAAGACACAGGTTGAAAACCATCTTATATTAAGTTTCTTTTGGAGGAGATAGTTCTTTGGCAAACTTCTCAATCTCTTCTATAATTATGAGTTTATTCTGGTTTATATCTCTTTTTGAAAGAATTACTTGATTGATTTTTGGAGATGAGGAATTGTCCACTTCATTTAGATGTTCAAAAGGCAGGGGTTTAAAGGGGTTTTATTTTGAAAACAGGTAGAAAATTGGGTAAATAAATTCTATCAAATCCAACACTGCCTACCCCAGAAAACCAGCGTAAGTGGATTTCTGTTAAAATGAAGGAAGAAGAAAAGTCAAACATGAGATGACGAGGGGCAGAGAAAAGGCAGTGACCACATTAACCATGACAGCAGTGAGAGAGATCAGTAACCCCTTTGGAATAAGAATCTGAAACAGGAAGGGACCACACATTTGAGAAACTTCTGAGAATACTTGGAGAGGTGCAGCCTTCACCAACATGTCACGGAGAGGCCCGATTAGTATTATTTGGGTACTAAAAAGAGTGAATCAACTGATGAATGAATACACAAAATGTGGTATGACCATATAGTGGAATATTATTCAGTCATAAACAGGAAAGACGTACTGATAAGAGCTAAAACAGGGATGAACCTTGGAAACACCATGCTTCGTGAAGGAAACCACACAAAAAGGACCGTGTGTTATGATTTCATTTATATGAAATGTCCAGCATGAGCAACTATAGAGATACAAAGTAAATTAGCTGTTGCCTGGGGCTGGAAAGGATGGGAGTGATATAGATAAGGTGTCCAAGGTTTCATTTTGAGGTGATGAAAATGTTCAAAAATTGATGATGGTGTTGGTTATATTTGTACTGTAGCATGGTGAATATATTAAAAGTCATTGAATTGTAGACTTTAAATGGATGAATTATGTGGCATGTGCATTATATCCCAATAGAGCTGTTACCCCCCAACCACTACCAAAAAAAGAAAGAGAAGAAAATAATCATGAGGATAGCCCCAGAAGGCTGGAAAAATGGGGATAATCCAGGAAGCATGTACTTTAATTCTTAAAAGTTCTTTTTTTATGTTATTACAATCTCTTTCTCATTCCCAATGTCTATTTGTGGTTCTCTTTGTCCTTTGTCAAACTTTCCAGAAATTTGTCTATTTTATTGCTCCTTTTCAAAGAAATATTTCTTGGTTTTATTCACCAAAATCTCTTTTTTGGTTCTCATCTGCTTCTATTTTTATTTTTACTAACTGCTTCCTTCTGCATTCTTTTGTTTTATCTTGTTCTGTGGCCAGCTTCTTGAGTTTAAGGTTAATTTATTTATGTTTGATCTCTTGGCTCTTTAGTCAGTAAAGAAAATATATTTTCATTTGAGAACCACTTTGACTCCTTCCCATAGATTTTGATATGTAGTGTTCTCACTGCTGTTTATTCTTAAATAATCTGATGTCTGTAATTTGATATGTTTACTTCTTAAGATTTTTAGAATGGTGTGCAATTTTTGAGTTTTTTAATTTCCAAGTCAACAATTTATTAGTTGGCTATTTCATGGCTAAGTTCTAGTTTTGTTGCATTGTGGTTAAGACAACGCCACCAATGATATCCACTTTGGGACAATGTATTGTTCCATTTTTTGGAGGAGGGGCCTAGGGCTAGTACATAACCAAATGTTGTAAATATTCAGTGGCCATTTGAGAAGATTATGTTATAAACACAAATATATTCCATGGAGATATATATATATAAAGTTATATATATACATCCATATACTTATATCAAAATGAACTGAGACATATGTCTCTTTCTATTTTTCTATTGAGGGTCAGTATGCGGATTAGAAAGAATTTATTTGAAGCTTGTGCTTCTCAGTCAGGGAACCCAGACAGAAGTATTCTCAGCTACCTTCAAAATGTCCCTTCTGACATAAGCTTGCTTTGGAAGGAGGCAAATAATCTTTAACACGTTGATGTCAACGCCGTTACCTCACACTACGATCAGTTCTGTGATTCCACAAAGGATATAGAATGATGGGTGTGAGAGGGAAAGAAGAGAGAGGAGAGAGATTCAAAGTTTTTATCGTGTTGTTCCAGTCTTCCATATACATAGAGAATGTCTTCTAGTATAATTGTCATTTTCTAAAGCTATTACTGTGTCTCTAATATGATATTATTTATATATAGACTTTGATGCAATGTGACTCAGTATAAAATCCATCACTAGTAAGTCTTCTTGGTGAATGGTATTTTTTATTTACAGTCAAAATATCCTAGTTCATGAGCTTTGGGTTCAAAATATTCAGAAGAAACAGAGCAACGGACATTCCATTTCCTAACCGCATCCTTGTGTTTCCTAAGAGCACACTGACCTCCCTTTGGGAGAATTACTTCTTTCTGATTGGATACAGTCAGGTGAGGATGTCATGGGGCCCACCCTCTTCTAGCCAGAGGTGAGCATCTGACCCAAGTGAGGCTAAACAAACCTCCCTCCTTGCAGCCTGAATCTTGAGGAAAAAGACACAGAGACTGAAAGTATTTCATTCCATCTAATAACAGCAGCTTGACCAGACTGTTCCTGCTATAAAGAATATTTGAGGGTGAGAATGAACATAAATTAGAGGCTTAGAGGCACTGCCCTTCCAGCGACATTGTTGACACCAGGTGAGATATCACCTTCCCCACCTTCTCCACCGCCACCACCCCCAGAGCCTCTCTCAGGTGCTACTGATCCATGAGTGCCAAGGGACACACCTCTCCTTAAGTCCCAAGGCCCACCATCATCTTAGGAAAATTGGCAGTCACAGTACCCACTGCCTTGCTTCCATGGTTCCCAAAACATAATCACAAAAATAAATCAATCTGCTATAAGAGCATTTCCCACACTGATGGTTCTTCAGTCTTATGATTGATCTTTTTTTTTATTGAGTTATTGATAGGTTGCAATCTTGTGAAATTTCAGTTGTACATTAATGTTTGTCAGTCATGTTGTAGGTGCACCACTTCACCCTTTGTGCCCGCCCCCCACCCCACCTTTCCCCTGGTATCCACTTAACTGTTCTTAGTCCATAATTTTAAATTCCTCATATGAGTGGAGTCATACACAGATTATCCTTCTCTCGCTGGATTATTTCACTTAACATAATTCCCTCAAGTCCCATCCATGTTATTGCAAATGGAATGATTTTGTTCTGTTTTACAGCTGAGTAGTATTCCATTGTATATATGTACCACATCTTCTTTATCCATTCGTCTGTTGCTGGGCACTTAGGTTGCTTCCATGTCTTGGCTATTGTAAATAATGCTGCAATAAACATTGGGGTGCATAGGACTTTTGGGATTGCTGACTTCAAGCTCTTTGGATAAATACCCAGTAGTGGGATGGCTGGATCGTATGGTAGTTCTATTTTTAATTTTTTGAGGAATGTCCATACTGTTTTCCATAGTGGCTGCACCAGTTTGCATTCCCACCAGCAGTGTATGAGGGTTCCTTTTTCTCCGCAACCTCTCCCACATTTGTTGCTATTAGTTTTAGATATTTTTGTCATTCTAACGGGTGCAAGGTGATATCTTAGTGTAGTTTTGATTTGCATTTCCCTGATGATCAGCGATGATGAGCATCTTTTCATGTGCCTATTGGCCATCAGTATATCTTCTTTGGAGAAATGTCTGTTCATGTCTCCAGCCCATTTTTTGATTGGGTTGTTTGATGTTTTGTTGTTGAGTTGCGAGAGTTCTTTATATATTATGGATATTAAGCCTTTGTCAGATATATGACTTGCAAATATTTTTTCCCAGTTAGTGGGTTGTTTTTTTGTTTCAATCCTGTTTTCATTTGCCTTAAAGAAGGTCTTTAGTCTGATGAAGTCCCATTTGTTTATTCTTTCTATTGTTTCCCTTCTCTGAGAAGACATGGTGTCCGAAAAGATCCTTTTAATACTGATGTCAAAGAGTGTACTGCCTACGTTTTCTTCCAGAAGCCTTATGGTTTCAGGTCTCACCTTTAGGTCTTTGATCCATTTTGAGTTTATTTTGGTGAATGATGAAAAAGAATGGTCAATTTTCCTTCGTTTACATGTGGCTTTCCAGTTTTCCCAGCACCATTTGTTGAAAAGACTTTCTTTTCTCCATTGTATGCCCTCAGCTCCTTTGTCAAAGATAAGCTGTCCATAGATGTGTGGTTTTATTTCTGGGCTTTCTATTCTGTTCCATTGATCTGTGCACCTGTTTTTGTACCAGTACCACACTGTTTTGATTACTGTAGCTTTGTAGTATGTTTTGAAGTCAGGGATTGTGATGCCTCCCGTTTTGTTCTTTTTTCTCAGGATTGCTTTAGAAATTCAGGGTCTTTTGTTGCCTCATAGGAATTTTAGGATTCTTTGTTCTAATTCTGTAAAGAATGTCATTGGGATTCTGATTGGGATGGCGTTGAATCTGTAGATTGCTTTAGGTAGAACGGACATTTTAACTATGTTTATTCTTCCAATCCATGTACATGGAATGTCTTTCCATCTCCTTATGTCGTCATCCAATTCTCTCAGAAAGGCCTTGTAATTTTCATTATATAGGTCCTTCAATTCCTTAGTTAAATTTACCCCAAGGTATTTTATTCTTCTTGTTGCGATTGTGAATGGTATTGTGTTCTTGAGTTCTTTTTCTGTTGGTTCATTACTGGAGTATAGAAATGCTACTGATTTATGCAAATTGATTTTATACCCTGCAACTTTGCTGTAGTTGTTGATTACTTCTAACAGTTTTCCAGTGGATTCTTTGGGGTTTTCTATATATAAGATCATGTAGTGTGCAAACAGCAAGAGTTTCACATCTTCCCTTCCTATTTGGATTCCTTTTATTCCTTTTTCTTGCCTGATTGCTCTGACCAGGACCTCCAGTACTATGTTAAATAAGAGTGGTGATAGAGGGCATCCTTGTCTCGTTCCTGTTTTCAGGGGGATGGCGTTCAGTTTTTGCCCATTAAGTATGATGTTGGCTATGGGTTTGTCATATATGGCCTTTATTATGTTGAGGTAGTTTCCTTCTATGCCCATCTTGTTCAGAGTTTTTATCATAAATGGCTGTTGGATCTTGTCAAATGCCTTCTCTGCATCTATTGAGATGATCATATGGTTTTTATTCCTCAGTTTGTTGATGTGGTGTATCACATTGATTGATTTGCGGATGTTGAACCATCCCTGTGTCCCTGGTATGAATCCCACCTGATCATGATGTATGATTCTTTTGATGAATTGCTGAATTCTGGTTGCCAAAATTTTGTTTAGAATTTTTGCATCTATGTTCATCAGTGATATTGGCCTGTAGTTCTCTTTTTTCGTGGTGTCCTTGTCAGGTTTTGGTATCAGCGTGATGTTGGCCTCATCGAATGTGTTAGGAAGTGTTCCATCTTCCCTAATTTTTTGGAATAGCTTGAAAAGGATAGATATTAAATCCTCTCTGAAAGTTTGGTAGAATTCCCCAGGAAAGCCATCTGGTCCTGGGGTTTTATTCTTTGGGATGTTTTTGATTGCTGTTTCAATCTCTTTCCTTGTGATTGGTCTGTTCAAATTGTCTGCCTCTTCTTGAGTGAGCTTTGGGAGATTGTAGGAGTCCAAGAATTTATCCATTTCCTCTGTTGGCATATAGTTTTTGTAGTATTCTCTTATAATCTGTTGTATTTCTGCAGAGTCTGTTGTTATTTCTCCTTGCTCATTTCTGATTTTGTTTATTTGAGCTTTCTCCCTTTTTTTCTTTGTAAGTCTGGCTAGGGGTTTGTCAATTTTATTTATCTTCTCAAAAAACCAGCTCTTTGTCTCATTGATCCTTTCTACTGACTTTTTCATTTCAATAGTATTTATTTCTGCTCCGATTTTTATTATTTCTCTCCTTCTGCTGACTTTGGGCTTCATTTGTTCTTTTTTCTCTAGTTCAGTTAGGTGTGCTTTAAGGTTGCTTATTTGGGATTTTTCTTGTTTGTTAAGATGTGCCTGTATTGTGATGAATTTTCCTCTTAATACAGCTTTTGCTGTATCCCATATGAGTTGGTATGGCATGCTATCATTTTCATTTGTTTCCAGGTATATTTTTATTTCTTGTTTAATTTCTTCAATGATCCTTTGCTTGTTCAGTAGTGTGTTGTTTAGTCTCCTCATCTTTGTGCCTTTCTCAGCTTTTTTCTTGTAATTAATTTCTAGCCTTATAGCACTATGATCGGAGAAGATGCTTGTTATTATTTCAATATTTTTAAATTTGTAGAGGCTTGCCTTGTTTCCCAACATATGGTCTATCCTTGAGAATGTTCCATGTGCACTTGAGAAGAATGTGTATTCAGCTCTTTAAGGGTGGAGTGACCTATATATGTCTATTAAGTCCGATTGTTTTAGTTTTTCATTCAGCTCCACTATTTCCTTGTTGATTTTCTGTCTGGATGATCTGTCCATTGATGTGAGTGGGGTGTTGAGGTCCCCTCCTATTATTGTGTTGTTTTTAACATCTTCCTTCAGGCCTGTTAATAGTTGCTTTATGAATCTTGGTGCTCCTGTGTTGGGTGTATAGATATTTATAAGCGTTATTTCTTCTTGATGAAGTGTCCCTTTGATCATTATATATTGTCCCTCTGTGTCTCTCTTTACCTGTCTTATTTTGAAAGCCACTTGGTCTGATATGAGAATTGCAACACCTGCCTTTTTTTCCTTGCTATTTGCTTGAAGTATTGTCCTCCACCCCTTCACCCTGAGTCTGTGTTTGTCCTTGGGGCTGAGGTGTGTTTCCTGGAGGCAACAAATTGTTGGATCATGTTCTTTAATCCATTTTGCCACTCTGTGTCTTTTTATTGGAGAGTTCAATCCATTCACATTGAGAGCGATTATTGATGCATGTGGACTTAATGCTGTCAATCTGTCGCTCATTATCTTGTTTTCCTGTGTTTCTTTTCCTGTGTGCTTTAGCCTACCCATTTAATACTGCAATTTCTTATGCTGGGTTTCTAAGATTTTTCCTTATTTATGATTTGTGACTCTGTTCTGTACTTTATTTTAGTGTCTACCTTGAAGTTTGTATTTAGAATCTCGTGTATAATATAGTCTATTCTCTGGTGGTCTCTTACTTACTTGACCAATACTGATTTAGACCCTTTGCTCTTCCCCTCCTAAATAATTATTTTCATTTTTTATTCCAACTCGTCTTATTAATTTGTAGTTAGAGTGATAAGATCGTCCTTGCTTCGGTAGTTTCCTTACCTTTACCCTAATGCTATAATTGAATAATTGCTATCCTGTTCTGGTTCTATCCATTGGTCTCCCTAGTCTGTGGATTGTGTCCCCTTTCTCCCTTTTTTCTTTTTTCAGGTATGAGAGCCTTCTTGAGGATTTCTTGTAATGGAGGGCTTCTGGTTACAAATTCCCTTAACTTTTGTTTGTCTGGAAAAGATTTAATTTCTCCCTCATATCTGAAGGAGATTCTTGCTGGATAGAGTATTTTTGGCTGAAGATTTTTATCCTTTAAAGCTTTGAATATGTCACTCCATTCTCTCCTAGCTTGTAGGGTTTCTGTAGAGAAATCCGCTGACAGTGTGATAGGGGCTCCTTTATAGGTTATTCTCTTTTTTTTTCTTACTTCCCTGAGTATTTTTTCCTTATCTTTCCTTTTTGCCAATTTTACTACTATGTGCCTTGGGGTAGCTCTTTTTACATTGACAAATCTAGGAGATCTAAAACCCTCCTCTACACACATTTCTCCATTGATCCCTAGATTTGGGAAGTTCTCTTCAATAATTTCGTTAAGCACACTTTCTGCTCCATTTTCACTTTCCATATTCTCGGGAATTCCTATGATCCTTATGTTCTTACTCCTCATTGAATCCATTATCTCTCGGAGATTTTCCTCATTTTTTTAAATTCTTAGTTCTCTTTCTTCCTCTGTCTGGAGCCATTCAGCCTGTCTGTCCTCGATTATGCTGATTTGCTCCTCTAGGTTGTCTACACAGGCATTCAGGGAATCCGTATTCTGTTTTATCTGGTCCATTGTGTTTTTCATCTCAAGTAATTCTGTTTGATTCTTCTTTATGATTTCAAACTCTTTTGTGAAGTAACTCCAGAACTCGGCTTGTTTCTCTATCTTTCTCTCTACTTCATTGAGTTTTTTTATTATAGCTGCTCTGAACTCATTATCACTTAGTTTACCTAATTCCAAGTCCTCAGGACTTAATTCTATGTTTTTATTGTTTTCCTTCTGGTCTGGGGCTTTTATAAATTGCTGGATGGTAGAGGAGCAGTTTTTTCGCATGGTGGTAGAATTCTGTTGCAGTTACAGCCTGTCGCCACTAGATGGGGGTCGAGAGCCGCGTGTTAGCTCTCCGCCTTGGGGCAAGATGGCTGCGCCCCCTGGCTTTGTTAGGGGGGAGGGGCTGTTACTCACACACGCCGGTCTGGGTTCAGATCAGTTCTGTTCTCTGGTCTCCCAAGGCCCTTGGTTTATGGGGTCCCCGCCGACAGAAGCTTTCCCCCCGTCAGCGGGTCTCCACTGAATCAGCGGCAGGAGTCCTGGATGATCCCCCGTCGCGCGGCCCCTCCCCCGCTCCTTCCCGACCCGAGCCGCAGCGATCGCAGACTCTAGGGGAGGGAGTGATGTTCTCTCCTACCGTTCCAGTGCCTCCGAAGGGGTAAAGCAGGGTTTATGATCTCCGCCTTCTTGGTATTGTAGGTCTCTAACGAGCTGGCATTATGTTTATTCTCCGAAATTCAGTTCTTCCAATCTTTTGTTGTATTTTGGAGGGGAGAGAATCCCAGGTCAGGTCACCCCGCCATTTTGCTCCGCCCCTTGATGACTGATCTTCTTGCTATATACCACTTATCATATAAGTTTTGTCCCTAGAAATGCTCTTTCCTCTATTTTTCTGATATTACATATGGTTTCTCCTTCAGTTAGCAGTTGCCTGATATGTCTTAATCCATTGCCTTAGTTGTTTCAATCATTTTATGTATTTGTTTTAGGTAAATCTCATCTAAACAGCATATGGCTGGGTTGCTGTGTTTTATTCACTCTTCTTTGGCTTTCAATTGTGAAATTTTTATTTTTTGAGGATGATTAAGCCTGAGCTAACATCTGCCACCAATCCTCCTCTTTTTGCTGAAGGAGACTGGCCCTGAACTAACATCTGTGCCCATCTTCCTCTGTTTTATGTGGGACACCTGCCACAGCATGGCTTGACAGGTGGTGCATTGGTCCACACCTGGTATCCAAAGCAGCAGATCCTGAGCTGCCAAAGCAGAGCATGCGAACTTAACCACTGTGCAACCAGGCTGGCCCCTCAATTGTGAAATTAATATTGTCAAGGTATAAACTTTTCAAAAATTTAAATAAAGTTCTCATGCATATATATTGTGAGCATGTAACAAAGATTCATTTAACTTATTAATGACAGGACCAGATGGTAAAGCTGGTTCAAAAAAGGATATACATCTACACACACACACACACACGCATACACACACACACATATCAATAAGGCAATAATATTGATAAATAAGATGCAAAACTTGTTAATGTCCTATAGAGCGATAAAACCATAAGCAGTAGGGTTATCTTCTCAGACAAAAATCACTTATGATTTCCATGATGTCAGTTTTCTCTAGGTTTACATCTGACTTTTTCCAATCTACTTTTTAATCAGTAGTAAATAGAAGACAAACAACATTTTTTTTCTCTAGCAAATCAATTCACCTCAAAAAGACACATAGTGTTGAAGAAAAAATTTATTCATGACACTTATTAAAAACAGTAAGACAGGCTTATTCGGGACCATCAACATAGGTGTAGAGTCTATTGCAATTGGGTTATACAGTGGAAGAGGGAGTTTGAGCTCAATTCCAAATACAATAAGAAAAAGTGGGAATTTATAGCCAAGGAGCAGGTGGGGTCAGTGGATAGAAAATTACTAAGAGGAAACATCAGGGGTCAGGGGTGATTCTGGCTAAACCAACCTGACAAGATGCTTGCTGAAGGCAGGCCAGGATGATCAGACACCACCTGGGGGAAGGTAGAGGATGAGGAGCCCAATCAGATATCAAGGAGGGAGCATTCTGGTTTAACTCATTTAGCAGGATTCTTGATAAAATTGGAAAATACAAAGATGCAAAAGCTCAAAAGTCAGGGACTAGTTGAGAAAAATCTTTGAAAAGTAATGTAAGAAAATTTCCAAATTTGATGAGCATGATAAATTTACAGGTTTAAGAAGTGCAGCACACTCCAACAAGATATACTCAAAAAGACTCACATCTGTTCATGTCATAATCAAACTGCTGGAGAACAAAGAAAAAAATCTTGAAAGGAGACACAGCAGAGAAAATGATGTGTAGAGGGAAACACAACAATTCAAACGTATGCAGACTTCTCATCAGAATCTATGGAAAACAGGAGACAATTGAATAATAGAGTCAAAGTGAAAAACAGAAGAAACACCAGCTCAAAATTCTATATGTCTAGTGAAAATATTCTTTGTGGATGATGGAAAATGAAGACACACTGTGATGAAGGGAAAGCTAGAGAATTTGTTGCTAGCATACCTACTTTAATAGAAATGTGAAATAAAGTTCTTCAGTCTGAAGAGAAATAACACTACAGGAAACTGCAAACTTCAGGAATGAACAAAAATGCAACATAAGTGATAAATCTTTGAGTAAATAGACTCTTTCTCTCCTCCTAAGAACTTTAAAACATGTATGATTGTTGAAAGCAAATAATATAACAATGTCAGGTGGATATTAGAATGCATATGGTGGTACATCATGTAAAGGACAAAGCTGAAGACACCTAAGTTATTCCAGAGCTCCTACATTTTTCTTGAGGTGGTAAAATACTAGCTCCAAGTAGGCTGTAAGAATTTATATTCATCTTTCAGACCACAGAGTAGACCAAAGCACAGTTGGCTGGTCTGCAAAGAATATGGCAGGGACAGAGCAGCAAATACGGCCATGCGCTGCATAACAACATTTTGGTCAATGACAGACCATATGTGATGGTGGTCCCAAAAGATTAGTACCACATAGCCTAGGTGCGTAGTAGGTTATACCATCTAGGTTTGTGTAAGTATGCTCTACACTGTTCACACAATCACGAAATTGCCTAATGCCACACTTCTCAGAACGTATCTCCATCATGAAGTGACACACAGCCCTATTTCGTCATCAACATCTGAGAGTAGGAGAAATTAACTGTCCCAAAATGAAAAGGAAAAGACTCAGGGCAAGTGAGATGGGTTGTTGCCTGTAATGCAATGTACCATATTAATAATGACACTTTAGTGTAAAATTAAAAATCTGAGGAAATTGATAAACTGGACAAGACACTAAGGCAATTGATATAAACCAGGATTGTTTCACGTAAGATTACTCTACAAATGAATGAATGAAAATCACAGAAAGTAACTTACACAAAATCACATAATCAGCAAGGATGATAACAGTGTTTATCAGCTAAGCTGCATATCAGAATCAGCTGGGAAACTTGTTAACAATATCTTGAGCCACAATCCGGTCAAACTGGTCAGGATTCTCAGATCCATTTGTTTTTGGGAATCTGTATTTTATGAAGGTCCCCAGACTTTTCTTTGGTAGTCTGTCTGTGCCACAAAGGTGAATGGGCATTTAGGGACCACTGCTGCATCATGCAAGCAGTTCCCGTGACAGTGCAGATAATGATAAAATCTACTTCATATGGTTTTTATATGTATTAAGTGAGAAGTGTAAAGCACAACATAAATGATGTGATCATTATTACCCAAATATAGAAGTAATGACAACCCAGCTAATGAATGAAAAATGCCTATTTAATCTGGAAATTATTCAAGATTCACGGCTGACCTTCAAAGTGTGGTAGGTTGAAAATCAAGACTGTGCAGAGTATTCTAGAGAAAAGTAGACTAAGAAATGGAAGCAACAAACGTACGTTAAATCAGTAGCTGGAAGACTCATGAAGTTTGAGACTGTATTTCTTAGTGTGATAAAAATTAAGGATGGTAATAAACTGGGAAGAAAGAGCCACTTGTGAAGGATGATAATGAAAGTAGTTTCCAAGTGTTTTCTCTGTTCCAGGCACTGTTCAAAGCATTTGACATATACTGAATCATTTTGCCCCACAACAATCATTAAAAATACATAGAATTACTGTTTCCATGTTATGTGTAAGAAAACCTTGTCGCTGAGGAGTTAAGTACGTTACTCAAGGTCAGTTAGATAGGAAATGTCAGAGTTGAATGAAAAAATATGATACCTGAAGAATTAGGCCATGGGGTAATCTGTCCATGGGGTAATCAGCGATATGTAGGATTACAGACTTAGAGAATGGTCTTTAAAAGAAGAAATATGACTAATGGAATAATTTTCCTTTTTTTTTCTTACTTTCTTTTGCTTTCAAAATAAAAGCAGTACTAAGCAAAGAAACTCAGGTAGGACTACAAAAAGCACAATCAGAAGTCGTTAAGCAAAAGGCCTGGCTGGTAACAAGGGGCCATGGGGAGGGACGACAAGAGGCAGCTCTGGGTCAGTGGTGGAGGTTTTGAAGCTGAGGCTCCAAGATTTGGATAATAGCGAGGAAAAGAGGAAAGAAAGGAGCCTGAGAAGGAATTAAATAGGGAATTTAGAGGCAAGAAGTCACTGGGAAGTGATTCATCAGGGTATAATGATTCATCAGGGCATAAATCTCATTGGATCTTATAAACCAGTGAGTTGAGCTGGAGCCTGACTGAGTTCAGCCCTGTGCATCTAACTGAACAAAACATGCCAACATAATTCCTGACAATGAAATAGAAGAGTCCAGAGAGGCTGTGGGAAGGCAGGATAATGAACCCCAAGGCTGTCCAGGCCCTAAACCCTGGAACCTGGTAATATAGTACCTCACAGGGTGGCAAAAGGAACTTTGAAGATGTGATTAAGGGTAAAGATTTTGAGAGAGGAGATTCTCCTGGATTATCTGGGTGGGCCCAATCTAATTACATAAACCCTTAAAAGCAGAGAATCTCTCCTGGCTGTGACCAGAGGAGGATGTGAGTATAGAAGAAGAGTCAGAAGGATGCAATGTTGCTGGCTTAGAATGTGGAGAAAGGGGGCCACTCCCCAAGGAATTTGAGAAGCCTCTAGGAGCTTGCAAAGGCAAGAAAACAGATTCTCTCCTAGAGCTTCTAGAAGAGAAAGCAGCCTTGCCAATGGCTTAGTCCGGTGAGACCCTTCTTGGTCTTTTGACCACCAGAACTGTGAATTGATAAATTTGTACTGTTTAAGCCAGTAAGTTTGTGGTAATTTGTTACAGCAGCAATAGAAAACTAATACAGAGGTCTTACCAGAATTTTCCTGTAGGGACCTTCCACAACAGGGGGTCAAAGAGTTAATTACCTCCTGAGCCCTGCAAACCATCCCATAAGTGAGTCAGGACACACAGCTTCTCTGGCAGACAGAGAAAGTGCACAAGTCCAGGGCTGCAAGGGGAGGAAGCAGCTGGTGCTTTAGGTACTGGCTGACAAGCTGACAAGCAGACCTGAGGAAGTATGTGTCCAAGGCTGGAGCACTGTGAGAGGAGAGCTATAAACTGCTGACTGTAAAAGTTGGCTACATCAGCAGCAGAGGAGGCTGCTGATGGTGAGAGTGAGATCAGTTGCAGATCCACTGCCACTGAGTCAGTCAGGGACCCCATGTGCCTGAATGGATGCCCAAGAGATGAGCAGCTTAGGACCCTGTCCTGGTTTCTGCTGGTAGCAGGATAGGTAGTTGCTAATGCTCTGGCTGGACTTTACGGTTGATGGTGAATCTCTCTCCTGCAGAAACAGCGAAGAGCCAAGAAGCCTGGATCATCACAATGTCCCCACAGGCCCCTGTAAACAGCAATGAACGGTGGCTATGCATACATACATTATGGTAAGAAATTTTAAAACATTTTTTACAATGTTACATGCCACACAGACTCTATTAGGTATAGGGGGATCTGTTTTGGAAATAACTCTTATTTCACTCTGCATCTAAAATCATTTTCTAACCAACAAAAACATTAATCTGGATAGACTGAGATACTTTTAAATCTCTCACCTGAGACCCAGAGCAGCAAAAACATGAGGAGCTTGGCCTGATGTATTATTGTTCTGCCATTGCCCTGTCGATGAAGCTCAATTCACATCGCGGAGGGAAAGAACACATTTGTAAAACTCTGGGCAGACAGCCGGCTCAGAGAAGACCATGCAAACAAATAGTGATTATGGAAATAAATCATAGCAGTGGTTGTGGAAGCATGTAATATAAAGAAAGAGTCAAAAATAGCATCAGAAAATGTGACTGTTTGACTACGAAAGACACACACATAAATTTAGAAACTGTAATTTCCAGTAGGTATTCAGAAAGCTGTTGAAATAGAAAACATTTTTCAAAATCAATAGCATTCTCTCACACAAGCTACAACCAACACAAGATAATGTAACAAAGAGCCTCTATGTTAAATACACACACTTTGTGTGTGTGTGTGTGTGTGTCCTTAAAAACATTCAGGCTCTGAAAAGATAGATAGTGGGAAATCTTGGATTTTCTGCAACCAAAAAATATTTTATTACTAAAGTTGCTTTGTCCTGTAGGCATATAAGTACACTGCAAACCTATGACCTTGGGTACCAGGACCATGCACCACCCAAAGAGGCAGAAGTGGAGGCCCAGAGACCATGCAGGTGAGAATTTCTGAAGGAGAAGAATCCTACATTAGGCTGGAGCCCCTCAGGACTCCACTGTCAGGATAAGAGCAAACTAAATCTACACTGAACTCTCCCCTTCCCTCAACTTCTGGGAACTGAACTGCAGGGACAAAGGCTTAGATTTGTTGCAGAACTGGAGAGGAAAGGGGAAAGCAAGAGGAAAAAAAACCTTCCCTAAGAAGTTGTGACTGTAGCTCAATCCCCACATGGGATCACATCCCAAGCATGCATGGCCTAAGTGAGTCTGGAACTTTCCAACTTTGAAATTGATTTAGCCCATCCAACTAGTAGAGCCCCCAAACATCGGGAATAAACAAACAGAAAACATCTCTTGAGGAGGACACATCCATTCTAAACTCTCAGGAGACCTCATAAATGATTTTTGAAGGACCAACTTGAGCAAGATATCAGATTTCTTGATATACAAAAAAAGAAGACTACCTGAATGTGAACAACACAAGTAACAGCAGAATCACAGAAAGCAGATAACCAAGTCCTCCTAGGATTACAGATTTTGAAATTAGCACAAATAGTTTATTTTTAAAAAAAATGAATAACAAACATGGATGTATCAAGAGGGTAAAAGGAAACTAAAGTGGTGATATTACAGTCTTTAATTAGAACCAAACTAAAACCCAGAACAGCCAACACAGTATTGAAGAAGAACAAAGTTAAAGGACTGACACTACCTGACTTCAAGACTTACTGTAAATTTACAGAAGTTGAGACAGATTGGCACTGGTGAAAGAGTAGCCAAATACACATCAATTGAACATAATAGAGAGCCCAGAAATAGACCTATACATGGATACAGTCAACTGATCTTTGACAAAGCAAAAAAGGCAATTCAATGGAAAACAGACAGTTTTTTCAGCAAATGGTGCTGGAACAACTGGACATCCACATTCAAAAAAAGAATCCAAACACAGACCTTACACTTTTCAAAAAAATTAACTCAAATGGATTATTGACCTAAATGTAAATCAAAACTTTAAAACTCCTAGGAGATAATATAGGAGGAAATTTAAGTGACCTTGAGTTTAGTGATGACTTCTTAGATACAACACCAAAAGCACAATCCATGAAAGAAAAAATGTATAAGCAGGACTTCAGTAAAATTAATAACATATGCCCTGTGAAAGATACTGTTAAGAGAATGAGAACCAAGCCACAGACTGAAAAAAAATATTTTCAAAAGACATATATAATAAAAGAGTTGTACTAAAATATACAAAGAACTCAAAAATTCAATAATAAGAAAACCAACAACTCAAAGTGGCAAAATATCTGAATGGACACGTCACCGAAGAATATATACAGATGGCAAATAAGCATATGAAAACATGCTCCACATCATAGGTCATTAAGGAATTGCAAATTAAAACAATAAGATACCACTACACACCTATAGAATAACCAAAATCCAAAACACTGACAATATCAAATGCTAACAAGGATGTGGACAACAGGAACACTTATCACTTACATGCAGAATCTAAAAAAGCTGAACTCATAGAAACAGAGACTAGAGTGTTGATCAACAGGGACTGAGGGTGGGGGAAATACAGAGATACTGGACAAATAGTACACACTTTCAGTTATAAGATGAATAAGTCCTGGGGATCTAATGTGCAGCTTGATGATTATAGTTTATAATACTGGATTATATACTTGAAAGTTGCTAAGAGAGTAGATCTTAAATACTCTCACCAAAAAATGTCATGGTAATTAAGTGATGGGACAGAGGTGTTACCTAACACTGTGGTAATAATCTTTTTGCAGGCTTTGGTGTATCAGATCAACATGTTGAACACCTTAAACTTACACAATGTTATTTGTCAATTATAACTCAAGAAAGCAGGGGAGAAGTTGCTAGTCACAAAAGAATATATACAAATATGCAATATGATTTGCATTTCCCTAACAATTAGAGATGTTGAACATCTTTCCGTGTGCCTGTTGGCTATCTGTGTATCTTCTTTGGAAAAATGTCTGTTCAGATCCTCTGTCGACCTTTGGTCGGATTGTTCAGTATTTTGTTGGTGAGTTGTATGTAATTTATATAATTGACATATTATCTTCTTATCCAAAATATGATTTGCAAATATTTTCTCCCATTTGGTGAGTTATCTTTTTCTTTTATTCATTGATTCCTTTGCTGTGCAGAAGGTTTTTAATTTGATGTAGTCCCATTTGTTTACTTTTTCTTTTGTTTTCCTCACTTGAGAAGACATGATATTCAAAAACATCCTGCCAAGACCGATGTCAAAGATTGTACTACCCATGCTTTCTTCCAGGAGTTTTATGGCTTCAGGTCTTACATTCAAGTCCTGAACCCTTTTTAATTTTGTGCATGGTGTAAGATAATGGCCTACTTCCATCCTTTTGCATGTGGCTATCCAGCTTTCCCAATACCATTTATTGAAGAGATTTTCCTTTCTCCATTGTACGTTCTTGACTCCTTTGTTGAAAATTAGCTGTCCATAGATGTGTGGATTTATTTCTGGGCTCTCATTCTATTCTATTCATCTGTGTGTCTGTTTTTGTGCCAGTCCCCTGCTGTTATGATTACTATAACTTTGCAGTATCTTTTGAAGTGAGCGAGTGTGATACCTCCAGCTTTGTTCTTTTTTTCTCAAGATGGCATTGGCTATTCAGAGTATTTTGATTCTGTTTACATAAAGTGCCATAACAAGCAAAGCTTTATGGTTTAGACACCAAGAATGTAAAAACCAGGAAATGATTACTAGAAATGTTAGAGATAGGGTTTCATTTTGAGGCGAAGGAAAGGTTACAATTAGTAAAGGATACATTGGATTTCAGGGAAGGGGGAGACCAGAAATATACTAGATATGATGACATCTTGAGGCGTACTTGATCATTATCCAAAAAAAAATGTTCATGTGTGTGTGTTGTGCACTTTTATCTTTTATAATAAAATTTTAAAATTCGTTACAATTTCACAATTTTATTGATAATTACCAAAAATTATATCCACAAAGTACCTCACACAGTCCTCGGCATGGAGTATTTGGTCAATTAATATATGTCGAATAAACAAATGAATAAAAAAGAAAATGAATAGCAGAAAGAACTAATTCTATTAAAGTTAATATGATTGAATAGGAGAAGCACATCTCGCACCAACTGATATCTCCAACTCAGATTTGTCTTCCAAACTCTTAATGTTTGGATGTTTCAAAGGCACCTCAAACTCAATATCTTTATAATATAAATATAACTCATTATCTTCCCCCTCCCCACATCCAATCCTGCCAAACCCCATCCTAGGAAAGGGGACGCCATACATCTTGTTGTGTAAACCAGAAACAGAGCAGACATTCTTGACACTCCTCTTTGCCTCAATCCTCATAGCCAGTTTTACATCCTACATATTCCCAAATCCATCCACTTCTTTCCATCCTCACAGTGAGGGCCTTAAACCAAGACGCCAGCATCTCTCTTCTGGACTCCTAAAGTAGCTTCCTAACTTCTATTTTTGCTTCTATTCTGATCTCTCTCCAAAATGTTCTCCAACGAAACCAGAATGACCTTTTTAAAGGCAAATTTCATCATGTCATCTGTCTGATTAAAAGGCTTCCAAATCTTTCTATTTTGTATAGGATAAACAAAAAAGAAACTTAGAATGCCCTTTCCGATGGCCTCAGACATACAATTCCTTGTTCAAATTCAGCATTTTTGTAGCATTCTTTAATCAATGTGTATATCCCTACCACTGACACCCCTGATAGAATGGCTCATGTCTTTCATTGGTCACCATCATTATTATAACACGAGTAGTCAGAAAAATGCCTGATATACAGTGGATTCTCAATTAGTATTTGTTTAATAAATGCATAAATGAAAACACAATTAAGGAAGAAAAGCATTGATTCTGTCAAGTTTATTGACAACTATAACACAACCCTAAGCAATATACTACTGAGACTTGTTTTACAACCCCATAAATTATTCTAAATTTTAATAGAAAAAAGAATTTAGTACAACTATAAATATTTTGTGAGAAAAAAATTTGATGATTTAATTCTGTCAAATCTGGAAACATATTTTTATCAGTCACAACTTTTCGTTGCAAACAGTAAAAACCAACTCGGTCTAACCTGAGCAGAAAATGAAACGACTGCCTCATGTTATGGGACTTACAGATTTGATGGGAAGTTTGGGTAACACGGGGAGCTAGATGGCATCCTGGAAGGGTGATCTGATTCTCGTAAATGGAGCCATTTCTGGGGGATGGAGCTTGAGCAACATCAAGCAAAAAGAGAAGCTGCAAGATGTTGTTACCATCCCAGATCCTCAGGCTCCTGCTCTACTGTGTTTCAGATGAGAGAGTATTTACAAACACAGAGGTGGAGATTTCCCTCCAAGTAATCCTCCTCTTCAGAAAGATCCACAATCTTAAAATTGCATGTAAAATAAATGCTTCAAGCAACATAAACCTTTCCACCTGTCACAGAAACTGCATTTCAGCTTGATTTTTTCTTCTATCTTGAGTGACACAGCATCTCTGGATCAGCCCCATGTGCCTCTGATTGCAGGTTCCACTGGGTAGATCATGCTCTCACGAAGCAGAGTCCTTGCTTGTCTCTGCAGGAGATAGAGTCTCCATCAGCAGCAGGGCCATGGAAAGCCTCTTCTGCATAGATGTGAAGCATTGCTTAGCAGGATATCACCACCGAGCTGGGCAGGCCCCCAGGGCCCTCACTAACCACGATTCTACTCAAGTTAAGAGCATGCTTACCCAGTTCAGTGGCAGTGGGTCTGGGACAGACTTCATTCTTATCATCAGCAGCCTGGAAGGTAAAGATAATTACTGTTTTCCAACTTCAAGATGTACTCTCATAATGACATTAGCCCAAATATTAACCTTTATACCAGGGTAGATGGGATAGACAGCCCAGCTGTCTCTCACTTGCTAGTTACTTATACAAATATAGGGTTATTTTTTGTTGTTTGTTTGGTTTGTTTTGTTGGAGGAAAAAAAGAGTTGGCATGGTGTAGTTTAAAAACCTGCAGCTGGGACTCCTTTTACTCCAAAAGAAAGTGAGTCTCCTTTTCTATCTTTCCATCCACTTCCTTTAAATCTTATTTCAGTACTAACTCTGGGTCTCAGTGCTGGGTCATGCAACCGAGTCTAGTCCTCTCCATTCAGATCCCAAACACCCTTTCCACTGCCTTTACTGCTGTTCCCCAAATAGAAGCTCTTCTCTAGGCAAGTTTGTAGTCACTATCCACTGAGCATCCATATTTCCCTACTTTGCCATTTAAGGTGGGTCCAGAGGAAACATCCCAAGAATGAGAAAACACTAGATTTCTACCTATCCTTGTGATAGAACCAATGCAAATTATACTTTTCCCAATACGTTTTTAACATAAAAAAGACTCCTAATGTAAAAATGAGAAGTGAAGAATAGGTTCCTTTTATCATTAGTAAAGTCTTTAAATTGAAAAGAACAGTAAAGCAGGTTTTAAGAGAGGAGAAAAAATGTATGGAAGACTTGCGAGATGAAGAACTCAGATTCCTAAAGAGCAGGATGTTAAAACCCTCCCCAACTCCTCACACCCCTTCCCTTTTTTTTGGAGGAAGATTAGTCCTGAATTAAGGACTGCCAGTCCTCCTCTTTTTGCTGAGGAAGCCTGGCCCTGAGCTAACATCCATGCCCCTCTTCCTCTACTTTATATGTGGGACGCCTACCACAGCGTAGCTTGCCAAGCGGTGCCATGTCCGCACCTAGGATCCAAACCGGTGAACCCTGGGCTGCCAAGAAGCAGAACGTGTGCACTTAAGTGCTGCGCCACCAGGTGGGCCCCATCCCTTCCCAGGCACTGAAAAGCCCTATAGCTTCCATCTCTTCTGAGTACTCCCTTAGCTTTTGTGATCTTTAGCCTTCTGGTCTCTTGTGAATACAGTACTTCACCTGCAGCCTTCTCAAGTAGTTTCTGTTGCCCCCTTCCTTTATCATTTCAAGATCTTTTCCAAACCTCCTACCTAAAAAATAAAGAATAAAGAAACAATCATTGAATTCAATGTGGGTAGACTACATCACCAAATATCATTCCCTATTGTAATCATCCACCAGCTCCAAAGTCTTTTCTCACTTCTGGGGTATTTTAGTTCCTGGCTCACAGACACTCTCTTCAACCCCATGCCTGTCACAATTCCTGGTAATTTCAATATACGCATATATGATCCTTCCACTATCCTGATCTATCAGTTCTTTGACCAATTCTCCTCCAACTGTCTCTTCTTCACCCAACCTTGATCACTTACTTCCATGGCCATACCTTAGATGTGACATCAGAAAGTAATTGCAACTTCTTTATCATCAAAATGTTAAGCATTTCACTCTTTGCCACTTCTAAGAGCTCTGCAGCTCCCTCCATCTGGTATGCCATTGACAAGAATTTCTAGCCTTCATCAGGACGTGAAATCTGTAGGGAATAAAATGCTGTGTTTCAATGGAAAATTAGGCAGGTCTATACTATACCTTTCTGGGTTATCAGAGTCTACCCCTGTATACTGTCTTTGAACTTTTCTGCAACTCTTCATGAATTATAAGTAACTGATAGATACCTGAATTCTGTCCTGTGTACTAGAGATTTAATTGACTTTCTTACCTCTCCTTGGAAAACTACTTAAGGTGTCCCCATTTGCAATTCATTCCTTTACTCCTTTTATATCCATGCTGTTTTGATTTTTCATTTGAGCCGGTTATTATATCTTCCTAGTTCACTGATATCACATGAGTAAAATAATTTAACACACGTTCTTTATTACTATTTATCTGAGAGAGTTGAAATTATACTGTTCTTTGAAAATTATCTTTTAATAAATCTGTTGACCCTTCCTCATTTTCTCTGTCCCTAAGGCTCTCATATTCTCATTTCCCTCCTTACTCATCTTAAATTCCATGATCTTTCTTTAGAATGACTCCCTTACATGCAAGATCTCCCTTGACCTTCCATTGTTTCATTTCATACAGCAGAATCTCAAATCTCCACGTGCCTGCTCCCATATTTCTGATATGGCTGGACAAAAACACACAATAATTCTGACTTATCTCACTTTAGATTCATAACCACAAACTTCCTGAGGCCCCCTAATCCTGGCCTACAATCATGTTACATTTCGCTGGCTCATTCAGTTTTCACTATTTCTCTTTCCTTCTTTTATTCAAGTCCTAACCTCTTCTCCTCCATCATAACTTTAAGCGAATTACCCCACTTCCTGTTTCCTAGGTAAGGAGAGGCAATCAGAAGAGAACTTCCACAAGCTACTCCCACAGGTTCTTCTGATCCCCTGGTATCTACATCGCCACTCTCTGCTTTCCTTCCTGTTACTGGAAATGAGCAGACAGCCCTCCCATCTGAGGCCACTTCCTCTGATCCCATACCTCTTGCCTCCTCAACAGTATTGCTTTGCATTTCTCAATCTTACTTGAATTATTAGTATTCCCTCTTGAGCATCATTCCCATCAGCATGCAAAGCTGTTCTTTAAAAACAGTTTTGATCTCACATCTCCCTCCAGTTATGGCCTGTTTCATCTTCTCCTTTACTGGAAAGCTCATTGAAACAGCTGACTACAGTCACCACTTCCAAACCTTCTACTCCCATTCTTTCTTCAGCTTCTTCCTTTCAAGATCTTATCCACACCCTCTATTTGAAACTGCTCTCCTCAAGGTCACGAATAACTTCCAAACTTTGGATTGTGAAATCCAATGCTCACATCCCAGTCCTCACCTCACTAGAGCCATCAGCAGCATTAACCATGTTCACAACACTCTCCTCCTTGATACAACTTTTTCTCTAAGCTCCAGGACATCACTCTTTCTTGCTTGTCTTCTATCCCACTCTTCCTTCTCAGACTCCTTGGCTGGCTCTTGCTCATCTCTCCTGACTCAGAGCTCAGTCCCTGGGCCTCTAATCAATTTAACACTTATCACATTGGTTATAATATTTCAATATCCACTCCAGTTTTCTCCCCTGAACTCTAGTGATGTATATTCAATGGCGTAATTCACAACCACTTGGAGGTCTAGCACACATCTCAAACTTAAAATGCCCAAAACCAAGTTCTTGCTCTTCCTTCCCAAATCTATTCTTGCCACAGTTGTCTCTATCTAAATAATGGCAACTCTGCCCTTCTGGTCCTCAGAGAGAAACCTTGCAGTCCCCAGACCTCTCTTTCTCTCACACTCCTTGTCAAAACCATCAGTGTATTGTTATCTCTATCTTCAAAATATAACACTTCTCACTTCCTCTACTGCTACTGCCATAGAACAAAGCTGTCATCATCTCTAGTCTGGATAATAGCAATGGCCTGCTAACAAAGAGATCCTGCAAAAGTACATATCAACTCATGTCCTGCTCTATTCAAAACTATCCCACTTAGCACATCATTCAAAATAACACCCAAATCATAGAGAAGTCTACAAAGTCCTACACATTGTGTCCTCCTAGTTATTTCTTTGATCTTGTATCCACTATCCCCCTTTCATACTACCTTTTAGCAACAGTGCCTTCCCTCTATTTCTGCAACATGCTGCTCACATTTCTGCCCCACAAATCTCTTTTCTTTAACTAAAACTCTATTGCTTGGAGGTATTTCTATGGCATATTACCTCACCACATTAAGACTTTGATTAAGTCATACCTTCCCAAACGTCTATAGTAGATTCATGAAAAAACGGACCACCTATTAAGAGGGATCCCCTGTGCCTCCTTATATCCATGCATTTTGCAATGTAACTTTGTATTTCGTTTCAAGAGATAGGGGCTATTTACCCTCTCCTTCAATAGGAACAATTGCACTGATCAATAAAATGCATCAAATGGGACACTGTGACAGTGCTAAGTCTAGGCTTCAGAATGCCTTAGGTAGTTTTAATTTCTCTCTTCAGGCCCGGTCAACTGCAATAGGAAGTTGGATTAGTCTGCCTGTTGATGAGAGAGATGAGGTCTCTCATCACCCAGACAGCCTCAGCTGATGGTCAGCCAACTACAGAAATGTGAAAGAGATGAAAGTTGTGTAAGCCTTTCTATATTAACCAGCACCCCGTTGACTTGTCAGCTGACTTTAAACACACAGGCAAGCCTGCCAAGGTCAATCAAGTCTGGCCCATATGAACAGAACCAATCAGCTCACCTATAAACATAACAACGATAAAAACACTACCACTTTAAGCCACTGCATTTTGTAAGTGGTTTAATTACACAATAATAGATAACTACTACATGATCCAGTTTTATGTTTGCACTCACTCTTACCTCTGCATGCTTTTAACACTTTCTTGCTTTATTTCTCTTCATATCACTTACAAAATGACCAAGTAAATATTTACTAATGCACTTGTTTCTTCTCTTATTCCCCCAACTGGAATGAAAGCAGATATTTCTGCTCCTGACACAAAGAAGGTACTTAGAAAATATATCTTGAATGAATGAATGAGTCACATGTATTCCTCAAAGTCAATACTTCAAATATATTTCTGAATATTATGAGAAGGTGTCATGCAGGTAAGAGTGTTCAGACTACACTGATGAGGTTTGCTGTGATCTTTCCTGAAGCTAAATTTCATTAATCCCTGTATTTCAAAAGGAGGTGAAGAAATAATAATAAAATGACTGAGTTTCTCCATTTTTGCACTGAAATTGGCATGTTAATTAAATGTTGTCCACGGGACTCAAGATATAGCACACTTGAGCCACAATATCCTTCAGTTGAAAAGTTAGATTTGGGTTCCCATTGCGATGGATTTAAATAAAAAGATGACAAATGATGGGAAAAGGTAATAAAGAACACTATATATTTCTAGAATGACAGAGTTAAAGAATTTCAGAACTACCTTTTTAAGAATGAGTATGATGAAGGAAATGGAGAGAAGATAAAAGTGTAGTACAAAAGGAGATGGAGTAGGAAAGCAACTTCAGAGACACTGACCAGAAAAGCTTGGCTGGAAAACAGCATCCAAGGAAAGAAAAAGCAAGAGAAGGATGATACCTTCTGTGTGGAAGGTTTTGATTAGGAGAGGTCAAGTATTTATTACTGGGATGACCCAGAGTTCTAAGGGTGATTACAGATAGAGAAAGCAGACCAGGAGAATCAGGAATCAAAATAGAAATGTTCCAGAGTCAAGGAGACACAGAGAAGTAAGAATGGATCCATAAGAAGGTACTTAGAAAATATATCTTGAATGAATGAATGAGTCACATGTATTCCTCAAAGTCAAAGTCAATACTTCAAATATATTTCTGAATATTATAAGGGTGTAAAATTCACTGAACCCTTCTCCAGCGCATAGAGACAAACTGTATTGACATAATCATGCCATCAGTCCATGGGAAACGTGCAGGTTCCTGTGACATAAAACCTCCTCATCTCTATGAGATTTTTACAGCTTTTTTTTAATAAGCTCCCAAAAAAGGGGATCCAGAAAGAACAAACTCCTTTAATTTTTCCTGGGCCCTACAAATCCTTCAAAGAATAAGTTAGGAGATACGACCTCTCACGTAGACATAGGAATTGCATGTTCATGTCTGTGTGCAGAGGAAGCAGCTGGTGCAGAAAAGACGCACTGACCCATGGTTTTGGGGAAGAAGTTTGTGTTCGAGGCTGAAGCACTGTGGGAGGAGCACTATTATACTGCTGACAGTAATAAACGGCCACATCTTCAGCCTGGAGGCTGCTGATGGTGAGAGTGAAATCTGTCCCAGATCCACTGCCACTGAATCGGTCAGGGACCCCAGACGCTCTGCTGGATGCAGCTATAGATGAGCCGCTTAGGAGCCTGTCCTGGTTTGTGCTGGTACCAGCCAAGCTGCTGCTAGCACTCTGACTGGCCTTGCACTTCATCTCGACCCTCTGTCCTAGAGACACTGCCAAGGACTCTGGAGACTGGGTCAACACGATGTCCCCACAGGCACCTGCAATCACAAATGGACAATGATGACACACAGACATTTTATCATAGACACACTGAAATACGTAATTTAAAATGTGCCTTCTAATGGTATTACGTGTCAGCACATAATTGGGTCTATTTTGGAAATAGCCTGTATTGCCCAGTATATGTTAAAATTGGCGTTTTACCTCTAAAAAGATATTACCCCAAAAGCATGGAGACACTTTTAAATTTCTCACCTGAGACCCAGAGCAACACAGATATAAGGACCTTTGTCAGCGACATCATCTTGCTGCCCCTGCCTGCCTGATGCAGCTGAGCTCACATGGCGAAAGCCCCTTTTATAAAACCTAAGCAGGTGATCTGGGCCTGCAGGAGCCTATGCAAAGCACTTAATGAGGATAGAAGCAAATTGCATGTTCAGTGGGTTGTGAAAGTATCTAATGCAAATGAAGTGCCAAAAATATCACCACCAAAAATGTGTATGACTATAACCACACAAGTCAACGTAAAAGCCCTAAAACTACAAACTGTTAGATGATCTAATGAAGAGTTTCTATTTTAAATTCAAAAATGTTTTTAAATGAATTCAGTCTCCAGAAATGATGGGCTAGGTTCCTCATATCAACAAATCTGGTAAAATAATAAAACTTGCTGAAAAAAATACTACGAAACGAAAAAATAAAGGAAGTGAAGTAAGGAGGAAGGGGAAAAGGAAGGAAGGAAGTGACAGAGGGAAGGAGGGACAGAAGGAGGAAGTGAGGGAGGGAAGAAGGGATAAAAAGAAAAAGGAGAACTTTGGGGCCAATTTTTTTTTTTTTTAAATCTATGACCAGCATATGACTGACCTCTAAAGCCATTTATATCCTAAAGGTATGTAAGGGCACTGCAAACTTCTTAGCTTGGATTTGGGGGCCATTCAAGGGTGGGAGAGATAAAAAACATGACCAGAAATTACTCATTTGGAAAGACACATGGGACCCTAATTTGAGATAGGGGCCAGAGGGACTCTAAGCTCAACTGAAGAGTCAAGGAAAGAGAAATTGTAACCTATTCTTCCCACAACTGTGAGGAACTGAAAAGAGGGTTCTTCATTCATTGCAGAAATGGAGAGAAAAAAAAACAAGACAACTTTGGGGAGTTATGGCTGGAGATAACCTTTGCAAGGATTTTGACTCCTTGTATGCATGGCCTATATGGGTCTGGGACTCTCCAAACTTGGAATTGGATTAAGATATTCCTACTGGTACAGCCTTAAATGAAAGCTGTTCTGGAGAAGGGCACATCATTCCTAAGTCCTCAGGAAGCCTCATAAATAACATTTTAAAGATCATAAGTACCAAAAAATCAAAGAACCTTCACATCCAAGACAATAAGATAATTTGAAAAAAAATTACACACAGTAAAAATGACAAAGAATAAAGAGTTCTGCCCAGAATTCAGATGTGGGAATTACGAAATTATTAGAGTTTATTTAAAGAAATAAATTACAAATTTGACACTGTGTGCAAGGTACAGGAAATGTAAAATTAGATGTCACTGCAGAATAGTGCTCTTGTAAGAGCACTAATCCTTTTCATGAGGGTTCCACCTTTATGACCTAATCACTTTGTAATGGTCCAACCTCCTAATACTATCACGTTGGGGATTAGGATTTAAGATGTGAATTTGTGGGGACACAAACATTCTGTTTTTAGCATCAGTTAAAGAGGAGGTCCACTTCCAGAAAAAATGGGGTAACAAGGATGAGATTTACATTCCTGTGCATGTATGTGTGTGTGTTTGTGTGTGTGTTAGTGTGTGTGTATGTGTGTGTATCTTTGAAAAAAGTGGTTTTCAAGACACTGCACATCAGACAATGAAGGACAGTCTGAGAGACAGGAAACAGATGAGCTGAGTCCTGCAAGTCTACCAGCTTGTTACCTTGAGAGAGTTTCAGGCTGCAGCACAAGGAAGAGGAACCCAGGCAGAGCCCAGTAAATTCCCTGGTTGAGGAAACAAAACTGAAAGCCCAGAAAGACTGAGAAAGCTAAAGTTTGCAGGACAAAGTACCACAGAAGGAAGAGCTGCAGAGATAGAGAGAAACTCCTATATCTGTTGATAGTCCATCTAGAATAGTCAACAGAGAGCTGACTGGTGCATGTCTATGAGGAAGCACCCCAAGGCTGAGCAAAGCACCTTCCAAGGAAATTGGAGGTAACACTGTCTGGCACTCACACAGGGACAGGAATAGTGACAGGTTCCACAAGGAGATTTGAAAACCTTCTAATTCACGGGACACTGAGTAAAGTATTCAGAAGGACTTTGTCTCTATAATGGGGAATAATTAGCTCTAGACTAAATACTGCTCTAGTGCCAACAAACAAAACATGAAAGCAAGACCCAAAAGAATCAAACTATTTCCAATAATGTAGCTATGTCCTAGAACAAAACTTAAGAACATTTACAGCAATACAATGAGGTATTGTAGCACCAAAGTAGAAGTCACTAGACCTTGCATCCAATGAAAGGTTAGCAGCATACTAAAAAGCAGGAATATGACCCATAATGAGGAGAAAAATTAATCAATTTAACCAACCTAGAACTGACATAAATTTTATTTTTAGCAGGAAAGAACATTAATAGTTATTATAATTGTATTACAGATGTTGAAAGATTAAGTAGAGACATAGAAGATATTAAAGAAGAAAGTTAAAGTGAACTGCTAGAGAGGAAAACTACAGTGTGTCTGATATAAAAACTGGATGGAATTAATCAGAGATGACAAAAGATGATATAAAAAACCTGGGTAGAATTAACTAGAGATGACAGAAGAACAGATTAGGATACAGGGCGACATAACAATACAAAGTATTCAACACGAAAAAAGAAGAAAAAGAATCCAAAAACATAGAAAGTTCATCAGTGAGCTATAGGACAGCTTCACATGGATAATGTACACCTAATTGGAGTCCTAAAGAGAAGGAGGGTTGGAAACAGAAAAAAATTTGAAGAAATAATAGCCAAAAATATTCCAAGTTTGATGAAAATTATAAATGACCAGATCCCGGAAACTCACTGTTCTGCAAGCAGAAGAAAGCTGAAGAAAAGTGCACCAAAGCTCATCATCATAATCAAATTATTCAGAGCCATGATAAGAAGAAAATCTTGAAAGCAGTGAGAGAAAAAATATTACATACAAACATAAGGATGTCGGCAGATTTCAGAGACAGTGGAACAACGTCTTCGAAGCATTGAAAAACAAATGTCAATCAAAAATTCTATACCCATAAAAATGATATTTCAAAAGCAAACATGGAATAAAAACTTTTAAAACACATCAAATTAAATACATCACTACTAGTTCTACATGACAAGAAATACTGAAAGAACTCCTCCAGGAAAAAGGAAAATGATAGCAGATGAAAATATAAATAGCACTGGAAAAGGAAATGGCGGGAATAAATTTATAAAATTTTTTCTTGTGATTTAAACCTCTTTGAAAATCAGTTGACTATCTAATAAAAAATTATGACAAGGTATTGTGGGATTTATAATATATATAAAAGTGAAATGCATGATAACAATAGCATAAAGGTCAGAGGGGTAGAAATGGAATATATTATTGAAATTCTAATAGATTGGAAGCGTTAGTACCTTATGGTGAGTTAAAGGTATGTACTACAAACCCAAAAACAAACACTAATAAAATGTAAAGAATTAAACATTATAAGCTAACAAAGGAAATAAAAATGAGTCATACCAAATAGTCAATTAACAAAGGAACTAAAAATGAGTCATACGAAATAGTCAATTAATCCAAAAGTAAAGAGAAAAAGAGGAAGAAAGAACACATGGAATAAATAGAAAACAAATAGTAAAATATAAATAGATCAAAATTTAACAGATTAACCATTCTGACATTAATCAAAACAAGAATGGTTATTTTAATATCAGATGAAGTTGATTTCAGAGCAAAGAATATTACCAGGGATAAGGAGGGACATTCTGTAATGATAAAGGGGTCAATTTTTCAAGAACACATAACAATATTAAACATTTGGGTGGATACATTCACTATCTTGATTATAGAGATTAATTCACAAGTATATACATATAACATGTCAAGTTGTGTATTTGAAATACGTGTAATTTATTGGATGCTAATTTTACCTCAATAAATCAGTTTTTTAAAAATCACTCATAATCAAGTCTAAAAACAACAAAAGAGAGAAAAAATAACCACTCACTTAATCTGCTAGAAAAATAATCATACATAAATTAGCACTTTGACACTTTCATGGACAGTTGAAGGACTGTTCAATCCTCCAACACCATTTACCTTGCTGTTGATTTTTTTTTTTTGAGGAAGATTAGCCCTGATCTAACATCCGCCGCCAATCCTCCTCTTTTTGCTGAGAAAGACTGGCCCTGAGCTAACATCCGTGCCCATCTTTCTGTACTTTATATGTGGGATGCCTACCACAGCATGGCTTGCCAAGTGGTGCCATGTCCACACCCGGGATCCAAACCGGTGAACCCCAGGCCGCCAAAGCAGAATGTGAGCACTTAACCACTGCACTGCTAGACCAGCCCCCTGCTGTTGATTTACATGCTATGATTATAGTATGTTTTACTTATATGCATATTTTAACCCTGCAAAATATTATTTTTGCTATGTACAGCTGATAGACATCATGCTTATGCCCATATTTTATGCATTTCTTACTGCATCTCTACATTATTTGTCCATTGCTATGTAACAACTTGCCCCAAAACTCAGCAACATAAATATTAAACATTCATTCTCTCACAACATTTCTGTGAGTCGGGAATTTGAGTATGGCTCCCCTGGCTGATTCTGGCTCCAGGTTTCTCACCCGGTTGTTGTCAAGATGTCAGTCAGAACTACGGTCAGCAAAAGACTTGGCCAGTAGCTTTCCAGGTAACCCACGCATATACAGGCACGTTAGTTCTGGCCATTGGCAAGGGGCCTCAGTTTCTAACCATGTGAATCTATCCACAAAGCTACTTACCTGTTCTCACAAGGTGGCATCTGGCTTCCTCTACAGCAAATTATCCAAAAGAGAGTAGTAAGAACTCACAATCTCTTTAATGTCCTAGTCTCTCAAGTCTCACGTTGTTATCTCTTCCGTATTGTACTGGTTACACGGTTATCCTGAATTAATGTGCAGAGGAGTGTGTGAACATCAGGAGAAAGTAATACCAGGAGGTTGGGAACACTGGGAGACTTCTTGGTGGCTGGGTATGACCATTTCTGAGTTTCCAACTGGATTCCTCTTGCCTAAAATATCTCCTTTAGTCTTCTTTTCCACGTGAGTCTACTGGTAATAAAGTATTCCAATTCTCTTCTGAATATGTCTTAATTCTTGAAGGACACTTTTCTTTGGTACGTAATTTAAATTAAGAAGTGAATTTTTTCTTCCATGTTGAATATATACTATTACATTGTCTTCTTGATTTATTGTTTATTATCAAAATTCAGCTGTAATTCCTGTTGTGTGTTTTTAAAGGGAATTTATCTTTTTTCTCCCGTTGTTTTTAAGGTTTTGCTTTTCTGTTTTTGTTTTTGCTTTGTTTTGTTTTTCCTTGCTGATGAAGATTAGCCCTGAGATACCATCTATGTCAATCTTCCTCCATTTGGTGTGTGGGACGCTGCCAGAGCACGACTGATGGGTGGTGTAGGTCCACATCTCGTATCCAAACCCACAGACCTTGGCTGCCCAAGCGGAGCACGCCAAACCCAACCACTACACCGTGGAGCTGGCCCCAAAGCCTTTGTTTCTCTTCTTGGTTTTAAGCAACTTTACTATGATGTACATAGGATGAGAGATCTATTTATTTATCCTCCTTGTGTTTCTTAGAGCTTCCTGAACTTATGACTTGGTGTCTTTCGTCAGCTTTGGAAAATGACCAAGCATTATATCTTCAAACATTGCTTTTTCCTCCATTACTTTCTTTTCTTCTGTCATTTCTCTTGTACACTGCCTTCCCAACAAATGCCCTGTGTTTAAGAATCTCTTTTCCACATTTCCCTTCCTTTTGTCTCTCTTTTCTTAATTCTAGACATTTTCTTCTAATCTATTTTTTAGTTAACTCACTTCTCTTGAGCTGAGTTTAATCAGGTGTGAAATCTGTTCATGGAATCCTGAATTTTACTTATTTTATTTTTTCAGTACAATATTTATACCATGTGTTGAATTAACCAATTAATTAAATCTAAGTGCTTTCAAGTAAATTCAGTTGCATCCAGTGGTTTGAAACGCCAGCTCAGGATAATTATCTCAACCCCCTTCTGGTCACAGGTGCTATTTAAGCTTTTGTCTCTTCTCCTGTTGCTAATCCTGCTGGTCACTCCAAAAGAGAGGGAAGAGTGAGGGAAAATCCCTTAAAAGGCATAAGTTACTGTGGCTTCATGTGCACTACAAGTTCAGCTACTGAAACTTTTGTAATCTCTTCTCCGAGTCAGGGAGATACTCAACGCTGACTCAATCAGGAGGCACAGTGGGTGTTCTGTGGGTGTCCATCTGGCCTCTGCACTGCTTCTTGGCATGAGAAATTTCCTAAGACCCAGCTGTACTCTGTATCAAGTAGACCCTAGCTGGACATCAATACCTCAGCCCTCACAAAAGGTCAATTCTCCCTTCACTAAGCCCCTCAATGTTACCCTTATGAAGGTTAATTTTATGTATAGTATGACTGGCTATGCTGTCAGTTGTTTGGTCAAACACCAGTCTGGATGTTGCTGTGAAGGCATGTTTCGGTATGATTAACCTTTAAATCAGCACTTCACAAAAAGCACATTATGCCCCATAACATGGGTGGGCCTCATTCTCTCAGTTGAGACCTTTGACAACAAAGACTGAGATTTCCCAACGAAAAAGAAATTCTTCCTCAAGATTGCAACATAGAAGCCCTGACCAAGTTCCCAGCCTGCAGATTTCAAACTCAAGACTGAAACATCAGCACTGACCTGAGTTTCCAACCTGCCAGCCTGCTCTACAGATTGTGGATTTACCAGCCCCCACGCTTGCAATTTCTTAAATCTCTCTGTGTATACATTCTACTGGTAATTTTTCTCTGTAGCATCCTAACAAAAAACACTCTGCAAACTTTATGTTCCACCACTTAAGCCCACAGGAATGAGACATTTCTGACTGTCATGCCAGACATAGAAACTGCTTTCTTTCTCTCACTCTGCCCTCTCACTGGGGGACTCATTGGTTCTCTTACTTTCTCCAAGCTTCATGGGGTGGGACTCAACTACTGGGCTGCATATATTGGAAATCTAGGCAGGATAGGGTGTGGTACACGTACATACTCTCCATTTCCCCCCGCCCCCCCCAAAATACAATTTAAGGAAAATCCAATTTCATTTCTACCTGTTCTCTGTTCCTGAATTATTGTGGGTAAAGGAAACACTGATTGTCTCCACCTCAATTCTTCTCCCTTCCCTGAATCCTCAACCTCCTCAAAAAGGCAGAGTAGTAAGGAGTAGTAAGGATGGGGTGACAAGCTATCCCAGGACTTTCCTGATTTTAGCGCTGGAACCTCAGGTCCTGAGAAATTATGACTCCTAGTATAACCGGAAAGATTGATCAAACTAGACAGGGATACAGGCCAATCTGTCAAATTGTATTGCTATAATATTACTTGAATATTTTCCACATATGACCCATATCCTAGGCTTTTAAACTCTGAAGTCAGTAATCTGGCAGATTTGGGTCCCAGACAACTCTCCCACCAGTGGAGACATCATGTTTCCATTATGAATTATGGGAGGTGTGGCTGCAGAAGAAGCTTACATACGATATGATGTCTCAACATATTAATCTGTCAACAATCAGTAATTCATATATGAAGCTGAGTACACTTTAATAACCTTCTAAATCATTTATTAATCTTCTGAAGTAATGAATTTCGGATGGATTGTGAAAGAAGGCATAGACTCAAACTGTGACTGTGGCACTAGCAAAGTGGCTTTTTTAGAATGAAGAAATAAATAGTACAGGTTTTAAATAGAATTTTGCATATATTTAATATAAATGTTCTACACTGAAGATATATCTTAAAATCAGTAATATGCCAGGGGCAGGGAAACTCATTATTTCTTTTAATGCCTTAGTAAAAACAGAAACTGTGGAAATGGTACCATCAATCCACAATATTCCGCAGTCACATCCAGGACCGATGAGCAAATGAACCAAGCTTGCTAACAAGAGAGGAATGAGAATCCACATAAACAGGAATGGCCTTTCAGCTGTCACTGACTGCATAAGGTGGCAGGGTCAGGGAAATTGGCTGAGAAAGGCAGTAGCACTTACATCCTGCAGATTTAGGAAGGCCACTCAAAGTCAAGTGACGCAAAAAGCAATGGTTTCAAAGGTATTGAGTGCACCGTGAAAGTAGACCTGACTCTAAAGGCACATTCTGCCCCTAATTTAGGCAGGGAGAGAAAAATCTAAACACAGGTAATAGAAGTGAAAGGACATGTGAGCTGACACCTTGTTACTACACACCTGTGCTGAAGAGATTTTCAAACATGAAGTGAGAGCAAACTGATGTGATGGAAGGTGTGCCACATAGCCCTTATCTTTCTAAAGACCTACTAGTATAATTATAATATATATTTTAATTCAAATGATTATTATTCTCACATCCAGTAAATTAAATAAATACTATTCTAATTGTTTTAGAGAAGGCGTTTCCTTTTTGTTCTTCATTATTGTTTCCAGTTCTCTGATGAAAGTATTGGTCTTCTCTTTCATCTCTTGAATGTTGAAGTATAGTATATTGTCAAATGTCTAACTCCATTATCTGAATGCTATGATTCTATTATGTTGTTCCTCTTAGTTTTCAATCACATGGTCTTGTTTCCTCATCCACTTAGCTATTTTTTATTGATTTCTAGACACTTTATTTGAAAACCTATATAAATAATTTTAGGTTGTGATGATACTGTATTTCAGATTTTGGAATCAATTCAGAATGCTAGGAGTCCAATATTATTTTAATTCAGTTTTAGGAAGTTAGATAACTGGAAGATTGCCTTCAGTCTCTACAAGGGCTTATCTGTTTCTGATTTACCCCTACTCCCTGCATGCAGCCCTTTGGGATTGTTTATCAGGCTCCTCTTCCTTGACAAACCCCAACCTATTTTTTATTCATCTAGGTTCACAACATTCTCAAAAGCTCTGATCAGCTTCTCTGCCTCTCAGTTGCTTTTTCTGGACTTGACAGATATTCCAGTGGAAAAGTAGCCTCTAATACTGGGTTCACCTCTATAAGTTTTCTTCTTTCCAAGATCTTGGAAATTCTTCACTGCCTAGTAATTTTAATCAGGAGCATTGATATGAAATACCTTCTTCATCATAACAAAAAGCAGAAGACCAGGAAATTCCAATCTCTTCACTGACTGTTACCTCATTTAATCTAATCAACTACATATTGACCTGAATAGTAAACCTTCTCAATAAATTTCACTGATAATGTTCAATCCCTGCCCCACAGTAACATGTTTTGAAGACAGCTCAGGACATTCAATAACTCCTAAGGGTCAGCCTTCCATTGAAACATAAACAGTTCCCAACGGCTCTTTTCACATTGCGAAGATGTTAGAAATCTCAACAAATGGGTGACTATATCCGCTAGAATAATTGTGAGACCAGGGTCATCCTGTTGATACTTCTATTTAACAACTTGCCACTCTCTCTTGATCATTCATTGAATGCAGAAAATGAATCAGGAGAAGTCTTTAACTGGGAGAATCAAAATGTGCTGCTTATTATCAGAGGAGGTTCACAAAGGAATATTTGATTCTGTTGCTTTTAGCCTCAAATTTCCTAAAGCCAAGTTAAATGCCAATCTTAAGCTCACTAGCTGCAGGATTCCATGTATTCCAGCTCTAATTTAAACTAGGATGCACCCCACAAGACATTTGGGATTTTGTGAGAGTAAGCAAATAAGATTTAGAGTTTATGTGTTTTAGATTTCTTTTTTACCAAATGTGGAATGAGAATTGGCATATCAAAACTTTACATCCAGGGAAATATAATTTATAACACAGAATTAATTTATGCATATAATTAGGGATTTTTTCTTATTTTCCCTTGTGGCACTAGAAATCAACCTTAGAAAAATGAATAAATAAAAGCATGTCATTTTATTAATTCAATATGGTATAATAGAAACAAAATATTACTGCTTAAATGTCCAGGATTAAGAGCATGCACTTATACTATGATATCTAAACAAAATAGAATATTGTACAGCCAGAAAGTGATAAAATAAAGATGTTAATCGATTAAAATATTTCATGAAATGTTATTCTACACTTACTCCATTGGTTATAATATTTCAACCTCCAGTCCAATTGTC
The DNA here is from genome assembly GCF_037783145.1 of Equus przewalskii. Taxonomy (NCBI): domain Eukaryota; kingdom Metazoa; phylum Chordata; class Mammalia; order Perissodactyla; family Equidae; genus Equus; species Equus przewalskii. Next base: position 16,492,064 of record NC_091844.1, read on the forward strand.
TCCCCTGAACTCTAGACTCATGCATCCAATGGACTACCTCCCAACCACAGATGGGAGTCTAATACACAGTTCAAACTTAAAATGACCAAAACCAAATTCTTGATCTCCCCACCACCGTCCCCACAGTTTTCCATATCTAAATAGAGAACTCTCCTTCTGGCACTCAGAGGAAAAGCTTGCAGTCATCTTGAGACCTCCCTTTCTCTCACACTCCTCGTCAAAACCATCAGCATACTGTGATCTCTATCTGCAAAATACATTACTTTTCACTTCCTCTGCTACTGCCATAGAACAAAGCGGTCATCATCTCTACCCTGGATGATAGCAATTGTCTCCTAACAGAGAGATCCTGTAAAGCTACATATCAAATCATGCCCTGCTCTATTCAAAACTATCCGACTTAAAACAGCATTCAAAACAAAACCTAAATCCATAGAGAAATCTACAAAGTCCTACACAATGTCGTCTCCTCATTATTTCTCTGATCTTATTTCCACTACTCTCCCCTTGCACACTCCGCTTTAGCAACGTTGGCTTCCTTCTATTTCTCCAATATGTTGGTCACATTTCAGAGGCAGAATTTCCTTTAACTAAAATTTCCTTTAACTAAAGCTCTAGTCCCTGGTGATATTTCTATGGCTCATTTTCTCACTACATTAAGACCTTGATTAAGTCACACCTTCCCATTCTCACCTTCTCCATGACATTCTCTGGTAGGGTCACTGCAAAAACAGGTCCTCTACTCTTAAGGGGGATCCCCCATTCCCTCCCTATATCCATGCTTCTTCCAATATCACTTTGTAGTTCCTCTTATCAAGAGGTACGAGCTATTTACTCTCTCCTTCAATAGCATCAATTGCATTGATTATTAGAATGCATCACATGGGACATTGAGACAGTACTGAGTCTAGGCTCAAAGATGTCTTTTGTGGTTTTACTTTCTCTCTTGGGACCCTGCCAACTGCCATAGGAAGTTGAGATTAGCCTGCCAGTTGATGAGAGACATAAGGCATAATCACCCAGACAGCCTCAGCTGATGGTCAGCCAACTACAGAAACGTGAAAGAGATGAAAGAAATGTGAACTTTTCTATATTAACAAGCACACAGTTGACCTGTCAGTTGACTTCAAATGCACAAGCAAGCCAGTCAAGATCAATCAAGCCTGGTGCATATGAACACAACTAATCTGCTGATCCATAAACATAATGACAAAAAAGATACTATCATTTTAAACCACAGAGCTTTGTGGATGGTTTATTACATGACAATAGCTAACTACTACTTCATTTAGTTTTAAATTTCTACTCACTCCTGCCCCAGCAATCTTTTACAACCATCCTTCCTTTATTTTTCATCCAGCACTGAGAAAACTATAGTAAACATTTACCTATGCAATTGTTTATTGTCTGGTTTCCCCAACGGGAATGAAAGCAGATATTTTTGCTCCTGACACATAGAAAGCACTCAAAAAAACATATCTTGAATGAATAAATGCCATGAATGCCTCAAGAGCAATACTTTAAATATATTTTTAATTATTATGAGGAGCTGTTATGCAGGCAAGAGTGTTCAGACTACACTGATGAAGTTTGCTGGGATCTTTCCTGATGCTAAATTTAGAAGTAATACTAAAGTGACTGGAGTTTTTTCCAATTTTACACTGAAATGGGCATGTTATTTAAATGCTATCCAAGGGATTCAAGTTGTAGCACACTTAAAGCCATGATATCCCTCAGTCACAAAATTAGACTCGGGTGCCCAAGGGATGGGTTTAAAGAGAAAGTTGACAATTGATGAGAAAAGGTAATAGAGAACACTATCATATATTTCTAGAGTGACAGGATTAAAGAATTAGAGAATTGTCTTTCTAAGAATGAGTACAGTGGAGGAAATGGAGAGATGATAAAAGGGTGTTACAAAAGGAGATAGAGTAGGAAAGCAACTTCAATGACATTGAGCAGAAAAGTTTGGCTGGAAAATAGGTCCAGGTAAGGAAAAAGCAAGAGAAGGATACTACCTTCTTTGAGGAAGGTTTTGAATAGGACACATCAAGGGTTTAATATTGTGATAGTCCAGAGTTAGAAGGGTGATTGCAGATAAAGAAAGGAGACCAAGAGAATCAGAAATTAAAATAGAAATGTTCCAAGATCAAGGAGGCACAGGGAAGAGAGAATGAATCCATCAGGATGTAAAATTCAATGGATCCTTCTGCAGAGGATAGAGAGAAACCTTATTGATTAATCATGGGATCAGTCCATGGAAAACATGCAAGTTCCTGTGACACAAAAACCCCTGACCTTTAACAGATCTTTATAGCATTTTTCTTATATTGCCTCCCACTAAAAGAGATTCAAAAAAGCCAATTCCCTTAATTTTCCCCTGGGCCCTACAATGTATCCAAGGAATAAGTCAGGCGATATGACCTCTCAGGTAGATGGAGGAATGTACATGTTCAGGTCTGTGTGGGGACAAAGCAGCTGGTGCAGAAAAGACTCACTGACTCATGGCAGTCAGTAGGAGTAGGAGGCTTCTGTTCGAAGCTGAAGCACTGTGGGAGGAGAACTATAACGCTGCTGACAGGAGTAAACTGCCACATCTTCAGCCTGGAGGCTGCTGATGGTGAGAGTGAAATCTGTCCCAGATCCACTGCCACTGAATCGGTCGGGGACCCCAGATGCTCTGCTGGATGCTGCATAGATGAGCAGCTTAGGAGCCTTTACTGGTTTTTGCTGGTACCAGTCTAAGTAGTTGCTAACACTCTGACTGGCCTTGCACTTCATCTCGACTCTCTGTCCTAGAGACACTGCCAAGGAGTCTGGAGACTGGGTCATCACGATGTCCCCACAGGCACCTGCAATCACAAATGGATAACGATGATACACACACACTTTATCACAGACACATTGAAATAACATAATTTAAAATCTGCTTTCTCGTGGTATTACACGTCAGCACATAATTGGGTCTATTTTGGAAATAGCCAGTATTTCTAAGTATATCTTAAAATTAATTTTTTACCTCTAAAAAGATATTACTCCAAAAGCACTGAGGCACTTTTAAATTTCTCACCTGAGACCCAGAGCAACAAGGACATAAGGATCTGAGTCCATGACATCATCTTGGTTCCCCTGCCTGGCCAATGCCGCTCAGTTCACACTGCAAAGGCCCATTTTATAAAACCTGAACAGCTGATCTGGTACTGGAGGAGCATATGCAAAGCACTCAATGAGGATGGAAGTAAGTTGCATGTGCAGTGGGTTGTGAAAGTATCTAATGCAAATCAGGAGCCAAAAATACCATCACCAAAAGTGTGGTTGCATGACTAGAAGACACAGAAGTCAACTTAGAAGCTCTAAGATCAACTTAGAAGACCTGAAACTACAAACTGTTAGATGATATAATGAAGAGCTTCTACTTTAAATTCAAAATGTTTTTAAATGGGTCCAGTTTCTAGAAATGATGGGCTAGTTTCCTCCTATCAACAATCCTGGTGAAATAATGAAACATGTTAGGGAAAAAAGCTATAAACGGAAAGAAGAAAAGAAGGGAAAGTGGAAAGAAAGAGAAGGGAAGGGACAAAAAGAAAATGGGGAACATCGTGCCCAATTTTTTAAAAAATCTATGACCAGATAACGTCTGACCTCTAAAGCCATTTTTATCCTGAACATAAGGACACTGCAAACACTTGCATTTGGGTTAGGGCGATATGTAAGGGCAAGAGATATAGAACACAGGTCCGGAATGTACTCATTTGGGAAGACATTGGGGTCCCAATTTGAGTTAGAAGCCAAGGAGACTCTAAACTCAAAGTAAGAGTCAACCAACGAGAAACTGGAGTCTATCCTTCCCACAACTACTAGGAACTGAAAAGAGGGCACTGCATTCATTGCAGAAATGGAGAGAAAAAAAATAACCAAACAAGATTCCCTTGGGAAGTTATGACTGCAGACCAACGTTTACAAGGATTTTTACTCGACATGTGCATGGCCTATATGGGTCTGGAACTCTCCATCCTTGGAATTGGGTTAAGATATTCCTATTCACATGGCCCGTTTATGGAAGCTGCCCCAGAGAAGGGCGCAGGAAACATCACAACTAAGTTGCCAAGGACTAATACCACCAAGAAATCAAAGATTCTTAGCATCCAAGAAAATAAGTTAAGTTGAATATGAATGAGAAAAAATGAAAATAACGAAGAATAGAGTTCTGTCCAGACTTCATATTTTGTAATTATGAAATTATGAGAGCTTATTTAAAGAAATAAATTATAAATTTGAAATTGTGTGGAAGGTACTGGAAACTGAAAAAAAAATCCACTGTAGATTTTAAAAGACATTGAGGGTATTATGCTGAGTGAAATAAGTCAGAGGGAGAAAGTCAAATACCATATGATCTCACTCATAAGTAGAAGATAAAAGCAATGACAAAAAAACACAGCATTGGAGATTGGATTGGTGGTTACCATAGAGGAAGCGGGAGGGGGGAGGGCAAAAGGGGTGATTAGGCTCACATGTGAGGGGATGGACTATAATTAGTTTTCAGGTGGTAAACATGATGTAATCTACACAGAATTCGAAATATGATGTACATCCGAAAATAAATTAATTAATTAATTTAAAAAAACTTTTAAAAAGAACCAAAGAAAATTTCTAGAAATTAGAAATAGAATAACCACAATTTTAAAAGTCAATTGTCATAACAAAAATACCATAAACTAGATGGCTTATACACAAAAGAAATTTATTTCTCACAGTCATAGAGGATGGGAAAACCACAATCAAGACCCCAGCAGATTCTGTGTCTGGTGAGCACCCACTACCTGGTTCATCTATGGCCATCTTCTTGCTATATTCTCACATGGTAGAAGGGATGAGGGGCTGTCTGGGTTCTCTTTTATAAGAGAACTGATTCCATTCACAAGGGCTCCAGCTTCATAACCTAATCACCTCACAAACACCCCACCTCATAATACTATCACATTGGGGGTTAGAATTTAAGATATGAATTTGGGGACATAAACATTCAGTCCCAAGCATCCATGGAAAAGGGACTTCCACTTCCAGGCAAAATGGAGTAAAAAGTGCAATATTTACACTCCTGCGTGTGTGTGTGTCTGTATATCAGGAAAAAATTGGCTTTCTAGACACTGGACATCAGGCAATGAAGGAGTGTCTGAGACACAGGAAACAAATGAGGTGATTCCTATGATTGCACCAGCTTATTGCCTTGAGAGAGTTTTCAGGCTGCAGCACAAGGAGGAGTAACCCAGGCAGAGCCCAGTGGACTCCTTGGCTGAGGAAACAAAGCTGAAAGTCCAGAAAGACAGAAGAAGCTAAATTTTGCAGGACAAAGTACCACAAAAGAAAGAGCTACAGAGACAGAGACGACTCCATATATCTGCTGATAATCGTTCATCAAGGATATTCAACAGAGAGCTGACTGGTGCATGTCTCAGAGGGACCTGCCTGAGGCTGAGCAAAGAACCTTCAAAGGAAATTGGAGGTAACAGTATCTGGAACTCACACAGGGACAGGAATAGTGCCTGTTTCCACCAGCCAGACTTGAAAACCTTATAATTCACAGGACATTGAGTAAAGTATTCAGAAGGACTTTCTTTTGTAGTGGGTAATAATTAGCTCTAGACTAAATACTGCTCTGGTCCCAGCAAACAAACCGTAAAAGCAAGACTCAAGAGAATCAAACTATTTCCAAATAATTTAACTATGTCCCAGAGCGAAGCTTAAGAATATTTATAGCAATACAATGATGATACAATGATCAAGAACCCAAAGAGTAAAATTCACTAGGCCTTGTATCCAATGATAGGTTAGCAGTCAGGCAAAAACACAGGAAAATGCCCCATAATGAGGAAGACAATTAATCAATTTAACCAACCCAGAACTGACACAAATGTTAGAATTAGAAGGAAAGGACATTAAAGGTTATTATAACTGTATTATATATATTCAAAAGTGAAGTTGAGACATAGAAGATATTAAGAAAGAGAGCTAAAGTGAACTGCTAGAGATGAAGATTACAGTGTGTCTGATATAAAACTGGAACTGGGTAGAATTAATCAGAGATGACAGAAGAATAAATTAGTAAACATGAACACACCAGAACAGCAACTATTCAACATGAAACAGAGGAAAAAGAACCCCAAACAACGGCAAGTTCATCAGTGAGCTATACAACAACTTCAAGTAGCTAATGTACTTTTAACTAGTGTCCAAAAGAAGAAGGAGAGTCACAAATAGAAAAAGTATTTGAAGAAATAACGGCAAAAAATATTCGAAATTTGAAGAAAATTATAAAGGACAGATCCAGGAAACTCAATGAACTGTGAGCACAAGAAACATGAGGAAAAATGCACTGAAGCTTATCATAATCAAATCGTTCAAAGCCAATGATAGAAGAATATCTTGAGAGGAGTGAGAGAAAAAAACATATTTCATACAAAGATAAGGATGGCAGCACATTTCTCTCTGGTAACAATGTGAGCCAGAAGACAGTGGAACATCTTGAAAGAGGTGAGAACAAGTGTCAACCAAAAATTCTAATTCCATACCCAGAAAAGTGATATTTCAAAAGCAAATGTAAAAACTTTGTAAACATACCAGATCTGAAAGAATACATCACTAATAGTTCCACACTACAAGAAATACTGAAAGAAGCCTCCAAGGAAAAGAAAAATAATAGCAGATGAAAATATAATTTGCACTGGAAAAGGTAATTTCATGGGTAAATTTATAAGACTTTTTTCTTGTTATTTAAATCACTTTAAAAGTTAGTTGCCTATGTATTCAAAAGTTATAACAGTGTGTTGTGGAATTTACAACATGTATAAAAGTAAAATGTGTGACTGAAATGGCATAAAGACCAGGAGAGTGGAAAAGGAATATGCTATTGAAAGATCCTAACAGTAGTTAGGAAGTGATGGTAGAGTATGGTAATGTAAAGATACATACTACAAACCCCAAAACAAGCACTAAATAAGAAAGAAAAAAATTATACATTGTAAGCCAACAAAGGAAAGGAAAAGAATGATAAATGTCCAATCAAAAAGTAAACCAAAAAATGAAAAGGGAGAAGAAAGAACAGACAGGACAAATGGAAAACAAATAGAAAGATACAAGCAGATTAAAATCTAAAAGATTAACCATTTTAACACTAGTCTAAAAAACAGAGTGGTTATTTTAATATCAGATGAAGTTGATTTCACAGCAAAAAATATTACCAGGCATAAAGAAGGTCATTTTGTAATGATAAAGGGGTAAGTTATCAAGGGGACATAACAATATTAAACATTTATGTGGATATGTTCACTATCTTGATTGTAAAAATTAATTTACAGATTTATACATAAATCATTACATGTCAAGTTGTGTACTTTAAATATGTGCAACTTATTATATGTTAAATTTACCTCACTGAAATAATTTTTTTAAATCATTCACTATCAAGTCAAAAACACAAAAGACAGAAAAAAATCACTCTCTTTATGCTTCCAGAAAAAAATGACCTTATATAAATCAGTACTTTTAGACTTTCATGGACAATTCAGGGACTATTCAATACTTCAACTCCATTGACCTTCCTCTTGACCTATATGCTATTATTATCATATGTTTTACTTCTATGTTGTATGTTTTAATCCTGCAAAATATTATTTTGGTTTTATACAGCTGATAGACACCATATCTATACCCACGTTTTACTACATTTCTTACTGCAGCTCTACATTAGTTATCCATTGCTGGGGAACAAACTGCCCCAAATTTCAGCAACACAAATATTAAACATTGATTCTCTCACAACATTTGTCTGAGTCAGGAATTTGGGGATGGCTTCCATGGCTGGTTCTGGCTCCAGGTTTCTCATCAGGTTGCTGTCAAGGTGTCAGCCAGAGTTACAGTCAGCAAAAGACTTGACTGGTAGCTTTTCAGGTAACCCACTCATCTGTTGGCAAGTTGGTGCCGGCCATTGCCAAGAGGCCTTATATTATTACTGTATGAATCTGTCCACAAAGCTACTTGCCTGTTCTCACAAGGTGGCATCTGTCTTCCTCTACAGCAAATTATCCAAAAGAGAGTAGTAAGAAGTCACAATCTCTTTAACGTCCTAGCCTCTCAAGTCACACACTGTTATTCCCTCACTATTGTACTGGTTACACAGGTTATCTTTATTTAATGTGGAGAGGAGGGTGTTAATATCAGGAGAAAGGAATCCCAGGAGGCAGGAAACATTGGGAGACTTCTTGGTGGCTTGGTATAATGATTTCTGAGTTTCCAACTAGATTCCTCTTGCCTGAAATATCCCCTTTAGCATTACTCTTAGGATGGGTCTATTGGTAACAAAATACTCCAACTTTTTCTAATATGTCTTTATTTCAACTTATTCTTCAGAGACACTTTCCTTTGCTATAGTGAACTTTTCATAGAGAACTTTTTCAGGCACTTTTGAAAAAAAAAGTCAATGTCGTCTTGCTTTATTGTTTCATATAAGAAGTCAGCTGTAATTCTTACTGTGTGTTCTTAAAGGAAATTTATCTTTTTTCTCTGGTTACTTTTAAGGCTTTGGTTTTCTCTTTGATTTAACCAATTTTACTATGATGTGCTTAGGTTGAGCTTTCATTTTATTTACCCTGCTTGTGCTTCTTGGAGCTTCCTGGATCTGTGACATGATGTCTTTCATCAGCTTGGCGAGTGATCGAGCATTATACCTTCAAACATTGCTTTTCCCTCCATTAACTTTTTTCTCCTTTCTACATTTTCATTCCTTCTGTTTCCATTTTCTTAATTACATTTTTTCTAATCTATCTTTTAATTAACTAATTTCTCTTCAGCTAAGTTCAATCACCTGTGAAATGTGCCATTGGAGTCATGAATTTTAGTTTTTTATTTTTTTCTGTTCAACATTTTCATTTTTTGTTAAATTAACCAAATAATTAAATCTGGGTGCTTTTATGTAAATTCAGTTCCAACTAGTGGTTTGAAAAGACAGGTTAGAATTACTATCTCAACCCCCTTGTGGTCACAGGTCCCAGGTCAGATTTTGCTCCTTCTCCTGTTTCTACTCCTGCTCTTCATTATCAAACAGAGGGCAAAGTGAGGGGAAAGTCCCTTAATTAATTGAGTATGCAGTCATGGTGAGGAGGGCATAGGTTACTCTGGCTTGAAGTATACCACAAGTTTAGCTAGTGAAAGTTTAGTAATCTGTTCTCTGAGTTGGGGACATATTCAAGGCTGACTTGATCAAGTGGTACTTTGGGTGTCCTGTGGGTGTCCATCTGGCCTCTGCACTGCTTCTTGGCATGAGAAATATGCTAAGACCCAGCTGAACTCTGTATCAAGTAGACCCTAGCTGGGGATCAGTACCTCAGCCCTCACAAAAGGTCAATTCTTCCTTCACTAAGCCCCTCTATTTTTCCCTTATGATGGTTAATTTTATGTGTCAAATGGCTGGCTGTGGTGCCAGTTCTTTAGTCAAACTCTAGTCTAGATGTGGCTGTGAAAGCAAGTTTTGGTGCAGTAACATTTAAATCAGTAGACTTTGCATAAAGCACATTACACTCCATAATGTGGGTGGGCCTCATCCAATGAGCTGAAAGCTTTAAGAACAAAGACTCACAATTCCCAAAGAAGAAGAAATTCTTCCTGAAGACTGCTACATAGAATCCCTACCAGAGTTTCCAACCTTCAGATTTCAAACTCGACTGAAGTATCACTAACATGAATTTCCAACCTGCCAGCCTGGTCTACAGATTTCACACTTACCAGCCCCTACACTAGCAATTCCATAAAATATCTCTCGCTATGTATATATCCTATTGGTTCCATTTCTCTGCTATACCCTGACAAACAGCAGACTTCAAATACCTTATGTTCCACCACTTAATCCTATAGAAATGAAACATTCCTGGTCTTCATGCCAGGCATAATAGTTGTTTTCTTTCCCTCCTTCTGCTCTCTCACTGGACGATTCTTACTACTTGTCTTATTTTCTCCAAGCCCCCATGAGGTGGGACTCAACTGCTGGGCTGCATATATTTGAAATCTAGGAAGGATAGCACGTGGTCCAAGTTCAAATCCTCACATTCTCATCCCCCAAAAAAACAATTTAAGGAAAAATCCAATTGCATTTCTACCTATTGTTCTCTGTTCCTGAAATACTTTGGGTGACAGAAACACTGATTGACTCCAGCTCAATTTCTTTTCCCTTCCTTGCCTTCAACATCCTCAGAAAGGCAGAGTAGTGAAGGACTAGATAGGTGACCAGTCATCCAAGTGTTTGCAGGACTTTCCTGATTCTAGCACTGAGTGCTCAGGCCCTGAGAAATCCTCACTCCTAGGGAAACTGGAAAGATTGACCAAACCAGACAAATAACCAAGTCAAGCTATAAAATTGTCTCTTTTTAATATTTCTTGAAATATTCTCCATCTATCACTTATACCCTAAGTTTTAATCTCTGATGTCAATAATCTGGCAGGTTGGAGTCCCTGACAACTTTCCCACCAAATGGAGACTTCATCTCCATTCTTAATCGTGGGGTGGGGGGTGGTTGAAGAAGAAGCTTATGTACTATATGATGTTTCAACATATCACTCTGTCAACAATCAATGATTCATATATTAAGCTAAGTGTATACTTTGATAATCTTCCAAATAATTTATTAATCCTCAGAAATAATGAATCAGGCATGGATTATGAAAGAAGGGATACACTCAAACTATGACTGTGGCACTAGCAAAGCTGCTTTTTTAGATGAAAAATGTATATTAGTGCAGGTTTTAAATAAAATTTTGCATTACTTAATATAAATCTTCTAAATTGAGGATTTATCTTAAAATCAACAATATCTTGGAGTCTAGGAAACTCATTGTTATTTTTAATGATTTAGTAAAAACAGAAAATGTGGAAATGGTACCATTATTCCCCAATATTCCACAGTCACATCCAGGACAGATGAGCACGTGGACCAAGCTTGCCATGAGGAGAGGAATGAGAATCCAGATAAACATGAATGGACTTTCAGCTGTCACTGAGTACATAAGGTAGCAATTTCAGGGAGATTGGCTGAGAGAGGCAGTAGCAGTCAGATTCTACAGAAACAGGAAGGCCACTCAAAGTCAGGTGATTTGAGAGGCACTGGTTTCAAAGGTATTGAATACACAATGAAACTAGCCATGGTTCTATAGGTAAATTCTGCCCCCAGTTTAGGCAGGGACACAAAATCTAAGCACAGGTAATAAAAGTGAAGAGTCATGTGAGCTAACAGCTTGTTGATACATACCTGCTGTGAGATGATTTTCAAAGATAAAGAGAGAGCAAATTGGTGTGATGGAAAACATACCACATAGCCAATACCTTTCTAAAGACCAACCAGTATAATTATATATTTTTATTCAAATGTTTATTGTTGGTGTCACGATCCAGTGTACACACCAGGATAGATGCGGAGAGGGCTGATGGCCACTCTGAGTTTATTATAACCAGTGTTTCAATATATACATAGCTTACATCTGTTAAACATATGCAGGTGTTCTGGACAATGTAATTAATGGATGCCAAGAATTCTTAGTGATTTCTCAAGGAGCCCTCCCTCAGCCTCTGTTTTGATATTATCATGTTTTTGCTGTGCTCATATATTTTTATCTTGGAGCAGGCAAGGCCTCCTAGGCAACGGCTCCTCCTGCTCCCAATATTGTGTCTCCATCTGTGCCCCCGTGCAACTGTGCCTGGCTTAGGTTGCCTCCCCCTGGACATCTTACCCGTCATTGGCTAACCGGCCTTCCCACCTCTGGGTCACAGTTTGTTGGCAAGCCTTTTCCAGTGATTATTAACCCTTCCTGCATCGGGGTGGCTACATTTATTGTACTCACTTTCAGTAAATTAAATAAATACTATTCTAGTTGTTTTACAGGAGGAATTTCCATTTTGTTCTTCATTATTGTTTCCAGTTCTCTGATGAAAGGATTAGTCTTCTCTTTCATCTCTTGAACATTTAATTAAAGTATATTATTAAATATCCAACTCCATTATCTGAATCCTATGGTTCTATTATGTGTTGTTTCACATATAGTTTTCAGTCACCTGGCCTTTTCTCCTCATGCAGCTAGTTAACTTTTATTGATTCAGGGACACTTTATATGAAAAACTATATAAATTATTTCAGCCTCCAATGATAACATCTTTCAGATTTTGGCATCAATTCAGACTGCTAGGAGTCCCATTTTATTTTAGTTCAATTTTAGGAAATTAGATAACTGGAAGATCACCTTCAGTCTCTGCAAGGGCTTACCTATTTCTGGTTTTCCCTTATTCCTAGCATGCAGTCATTTGGGGCTGCTTATTAGGCTCCTCTTCCTTGACAAAACCCAAACTCTTTGTCCATGTAGTATCACAACATTGTCAGAAGCTCTGCTCAGCTTCTGTGCCTCTTTGTTGCTTTTTCTGGACTTGAAAGATATTCCAGTGGGAAAGTATCATCAAATACTGAGTTCACCTCTATAAATTTTAATCTTTCCAAGATCTTTGAAAGTCTTCACTGACTAGTAATTTTAATCAGGCGCATTGATGTGAAATACCTTCTGAATTATAACAAAAAGCACAAGAGTAGTCAATTCCAATTTCTTCACTGACTCTTATCTAAGTTAATCAATCATATACTAGCCTGAGTAGTAAACATTCTCAATAAATTTCATTGGTTCTCTTCAAACCATGCCCAAAGTAACATTTCCTGAAGACAGCTCAGGACATTTGATATCTCCTAAGGGCCAGCCTTCCGTTAAAACATAAACAGTTCCTGAAGGCTCTTTTCACATTACTAAGATGTTAGAAATCTCAAGAAACTGGCAGACTTTACTTGCTAGTATAGCTGTGAGACCAGGCTCATTCTGTTGATACTTCCACTTAACAACGTCCCACACTCTCTTGATCATTCGTTGTAGGCAGCAAATCAACCAGGGGAAGTCTTTCACTGGGAGAATCAAATTGATCTGATTATTATAACAAGACTTGCAGAGAAATATCTAACTCTGTTACTCTCAGCCTCAAACTTCCCATAGCCAAGGTAAATACCCATCCTAAGTTAACTAGCTGCATGACTCTTTGTACTCCATCTCTAAACTATGATGCACCCCAACAGGGCATTGGGGATTTTGTGAGAGTAAGCCTATAAGATTGAGTGTTTATATGCTTTAGAGTTTTCTTACCGTACTTGGACAAGAGTTACCATAACTAAACTGTGCATTCAGACAAATAAAATTCATAAGACAGAATTTATTTATGCGTGTATATAGGAATTTTTCTCTTTTTCCCTTATTACACAAGTCAATAAAGGCATGTCATTTTATTAAATCAATGTGTTCTGATAGAAGAAAATAACAATAAATTAAAACAAATATCCAGAACAAACAGCATACATTTATAAACTATGATATGTAAAAAAAGAATATTGCACACTCATAAAATAAATATGAAGAATATGTACATATAATAAAATATTTCATGAAATGTTATTTGAAAATATTAGTATAGAAATAAATGAACTATTGTTGCACCTTAAAATCATTTTTATACACATGGACCATAATTTATTATGACAGTAACATTTTTACCCTCTATAGCATTCATTTGTTCACCTATATTTCACAGTCTCCGTACAAATTTAACTAGTTTTGACCAATAAAATATGAGTGAAAGTAATATCTGTCCCTTACAGGTTGAGGCAAGAAAAAAGACCATGTGCAATTTTCCTGTCTCCTTCTCTCTCTCCATCTGTCTCTCTCTCTCTTTCTGTCTTGTTTATTGATCAGCACACTGTCCAAAATTTATATTTTCTTAATGTGTTTTGGAGTAGTTCATTGCTAGTGCATAGAAATGCAACTGATTTGGGTATGTTGACTTTATATCCTAAGTTTACTGAATTCATTTATTAGTTTTAGTAGTTTTGGGGTAGAGTCTTTAGAGTTTTCTGTGTATGAGATCATATCATCTGTAAACAGTGACAATTTTACTTCTTCCTTCCCTATTTGGATGCATTCTATTTCTTTTCTCTGTTTTTTTTTTTTTTTTTTTTTTTTGACTAATTGATCTGGCTAGGACATCCAGTACTGTGTCGAATAGGAGTGGTGAGGGTGAGTACCCTTGTCTTGTTCTTGATCTTAGCAGAAAAGGTTTCAGCTTTTCACCATTGACTTAGGATGTTAGCTGTGAGTTTGTCATATATATGACCTTTATTATGTTGAGGTAGTTCCTTCTAGACCCAAAATGTTGAGAAGTTTTATATGAAAGGTATTTGAATTTGTCAGATGCATTTTCTGCATATATAAAGATGATCTATCAAGATGATTTTTATCCTTCATTTTTTTAATGTAGCATATCATGTTTATTAATATGCATATGTTGAACCAAGCTTATATCCCAGGGATAAATCTGACTTGAGCATGATGTATAATCCTTTTAATGTACCATTGAATTCATTTTGCTAGTATTTTGTAGAGGATTTTTTCCATCTATGTTCATCAAGGATATTGGCCTATAGTTTTCTTCTCTTGCGCCTTTGTCTGACTTTTGTAGTAGTGTGATATTGGCCTCATAAAATGAGTTTGGAAGTGGTCCATACTCTTTTATTTTTCTGCTGAGTTTGAGAAGGATTGGTGTTAATTCTTTAAAAATTTGAAGAATTCACCTGTTTGCCATCTGGTCTTGGATTTTATTTTATTGGAGATATCCAATTATCAATTCAATCTCATTACTAGTAATTGATCGTTCAAATTTTCTATTTCTTCATGATTCAGTTTGAGTAGGTTGTATGTTTCTAGGAATGTATCCATTTCTTCCAGTTTATCAAATTTGTTGGCATCTAATGGTTCAAAATAATCCTTTAGGATCCTATTTATTTCTGTGGTACTACTTGTAATGTCTCCTCATTCATTTCTGATTTTATTTATTTCTTAGCTATTTCTTAGCTCCTTAATTAGTCTAACTGAAGGTTTGTTGATATGTTTATCTTTTTAAAAAATCAACTCTTAGTTTCCCCGACCTTTTCTATCATCTTCCTAGTCTCTATTTCATTTATTTCTGCTCTTATCTTTGTTATTTCTTTCCTTATGCCAACTTTGGGGTTAAATTTTTCTTCTTTTTCTAGTTCCTTATGGTGTCAGTTTAGGTTGTTTATTTGAGATATTTTTGTTCTCAGTGTAGAAGATTATCACTATAAACTTTCCTCTTAGACTTGCATTTTTGGGGCTGGCCGGTGGCCAAGTGATTAAGTTCACATGCTCCACTTTGGCAGCGCAGGATTTCAGTGGTTCAGATCCTGGCACAGACCTAGCATCATTCATCAAGCCATGCTGAGGCAGTGACCCAATAGCAGTGCCAGAAGGACCTACAATTCGAATATACAACTACGTCCTGGAGGGTTTTAGGGAAGAGAAGAAAAAAAATAACATTGGCAACAGATGTTAGCTCAGGAGCCAATCTTTAAAAAATAATTGCATTTGCTGCATTCCATAACTTTTGGTATGATGTATTTCCATTTTCATTTGTCTCAAGATATTTTTTGATTTTTCTTTTTATTTTTTAATGACCCATTGGTTGTTCGTGAGTTTGTTGTTTAATCTCCACATATGTGAATTTTCAGGTTTCTTCATGTGTTTCATTTCTAGTTTCATATGATTGTGCTCAGAAAAGATATTGGTATAATTTTAATGTTATTGTATTTGCTAATACTTGTTTTGTGATCTAATTTATTATCTATCCTGGGAAATGTTCTGTGTGCACTTGAGAGGAATGTGTACTCTGCTGCTATTGGATAGAATGCTCTAAATATGTCTATTAGGTCTACCTGATCTAAAGTATAGTTCAAGTCCAATATTTTCTTATTGACTTTCTGTCTGGGTAATCTATCCATTGTTGAAAGAGGGGTATTGAAGTCCCCTAATATTATTTCATAGCTATATATTTCTTCCTCAGATCTGTTTATATTTGCTTTATATATTCAGGTGCTCTGACATTGGGTGCATATATATTTACTACAAAGTTATTTCCCCTCAATGAGTTGACTCCTTTATATTTATATAAAATACTTCTTTATCTCTTTTTACAGTCTTTGAATTAAAGTCCATTTTGTCTGATGTAAGTATAGCCGCATCTGTTCTCTTTTGGTTGCCATTTGTATGGAATATCTTTTTCTATCCCTTTATTCTAGCCTATGTGTGTCTTTAAAGATGAAGTGAACCTCTTATAGGCAGCATATCTTGCGTCTTATTTTTTTATCCTTTCAGCCACTCTCTATCTTTACATTTGAGAATTTAGTCAATATACATTTAAAGTAATTATTAATAGGTAGTGACATACTATTGCCAATTTGTTCATTGTTTTTTGGTTGTTTTCTAGACCCATTGCTTCTTTCTTCCTCCCTTGCTGTCTTCCATTTTGGATTGATGCCTTTCTATAGTGGTATGCTTTGATACCTTTCTCTTTATCTTCTGTATATCCGCTATTGTTTTTTGCTTCGTGGTTCGCATGAGGCTGACATAAAGCATCTTATAACAGTCTATTTTAAGCCGATAAAAACTTAACTTTGTATGCAAAAGCAGAATGTCTTTACTGCCCCTGCCACATTTTTTTTTGATGTCACAATATACAAATCTTTATTTTGTGTATTAATAAAAAATTATTGTAAATATATTTATTTTTAATTACATTACATTACAATACTAGTATATTCTGTATTTGACAATATATTAACCTGTGTCAGTGAGTTTTATATTTTCATATGATTTCATGTTACTAGTTATCATCCTTTCTTTTCAGCTTGAAGAACTCGGTTTAGCATTTCTTGTCAGGCAGGTCTAGCAGTGATGACTCTCTTCAGCTTTTGTTTTTCTGAGAGTCTTTCTCTCTCTTCAATTCTGAAGAATAGCTTTGCCAGTTAAAGTATTCTTGGTTGGTGGTTCTTTTCTTTTAGTACCTTGAATATATCTTCCCATTCTCTTCTGGCCTGCAAGTTTTCTGATGAGAAATACACTGACAGCATTAGGGAAATTTCCTTGTATTTTACAAGCTTTTCTCTTGTTACTTTCAAGATTCTCTCTTTCTCTTTTATTTTGACAGTTTTATTTTAATGTGTCTCAATGAAGTCTTCTTTGGGTTAAGCTGATTGGGGACCTTTGAGCTTCATGTACCTGTATGTCAATATCTTTCCACAGATTTAGGGAGTTTTCAGCCATAATTTCTTTAAATAATCTTTCTGACCATTTCTTTTTATCTTCTCCTTCTGAGATGCCCATAAAGAGAATATTGCTTCATTTGATGTTGTCTAATAAGTCCCAGAGGCTTTCTTCATTCCTTTCCATTGCCTTTTTTCCTCCTCTGTCTGGAAGATTTCAAATGATCTCTCTTTGAGTTTCCTGACATTTTTCTCTGTTTTGATTGAGTCTACCTTTGAAACTCTCTACTGTATTTTTTAGCTCGGTCTTTGTATTCTTTAGTTCCAAAATATCTATTTGGGTTTTTTTTAATGTTTTCTATCTCTTTGTGGAACTTCTCATTTTGTTCTTGTATTGTTTTCCTGATTTCATTAAAATTGTTTAGCTGTGTCTCTAGGAGCCCTCTAGCTTTTTTAAACAATTATTTTGAATTCTTTGAGTCTTTGAAGACTATACATGGATCTCCATTTCCTTGAGATCAGCTACTGGAAGTTTGTTGTGTTCCTTTGGTGGTGTTATGTTTTCCTGATTCTTCATCATCCTTGTAGCCTTGCATAGGTGTCTGCACATTTGAAAAATCAATCAACTCTTCCAAACGTTATGGACTGACTTCATTAAGGGAAGACCTTTACCTACAGTGGGGGCATGCTGGATTGTGCTGTGGCTCCAGGTCTAGTGGTGCAGGGCATCAAATGCGGGGGAATGTGGCAGCTTCAGAAATGAGAGGGGACGGTGTCTCATTAGGTCAAGCAATTGGAGTTCATGATAGTGACTTGATGGTAAGAGCAATGGGAGGTCTGTAGTAGCTTCAAGGGCCACTGAAGTCCTCAGCAGTGCCTCCAGGTGCAGCAGTGAAGAACAGGGCAGGCAGTAGTGGTAGCCTTATCTAGCAGTGTGCACACACTCAGTGGCAGGTGCTGCCTGTCTAAAGGTACCTGAACAGTGGAAGTGCTAGCTGTAAGCACTCATGCAAGGTGAGGGTCAGGGACAGCATCAGGGACTGGACCTGACTGTGAGTGCATGATCAGCTAGTAGTATGTGGGCTGTTGGAATACACTTATGTTGCTGCAGATACTAGCTGAAGGTGCGTGTACAGTGGTGAAGGTGGTGGCATGAGTCAGTGGCACACTGGTGCACACCTGCAGGGAGTAGCTGTGGGTATGCTCAGGGAGGTGGAGACTGGTGACGTGAGTCAGGGTGAGCAATGTGTAAATGAATGGCAACAGAGGCTGCCTGTAGGCACACATGGCAGTGCAGCCTAGTGACAGGCGTAGGGGCTGTCTCCAAGCACTAAAGCAGCTGCGGAGGCCTGGGCTGTTGATGTACACTGGTGCAAAAGCAGAAAATAGCCACAGTGGCACACAGATCATTGGAGACAGGCTGGAATCATGCACACATGCAGCCACAAAAGATGGGGGCTAGATGCTGGTGTGAATCCCAGGGCCTGGAGCATCTACAGCAGCACAGGCTAGAGTGTCTCCACCACGGGGTTGGGGACGCAAAGGAGGACTCATCAGACAGAGCCTGCAAATACAAAAACCTAGGAGGCCTTCAGTGACAAAAGCTGCAGAGGGTCTGCAGGAGCTGCGCTGCCCATGGTTTTCCTCAATGGTGAAAGCTCCTGAGGACCTTCTGGAGCAGTCTGCTAGAGTCTGTGATGGGATCCTCAGAGATGAAAGCTGTGGGGGTACAGCATCCACAAGGACTATTGAGGTCCTCAGCAGCAAAGGCTGCTAGAGTCCTTGGCAGCGTAGAGGAACTGTGGTGGCTCCCACCAAGTGGCTGATACTGGTGTTGCTGCCGTCTTCCTTGCTCCTAGTCATCTCTAGACCTCTCAGCTGTGCCAGTCTCTAGGTAGCAAAATCGAAGCAGGACTTCCATGCAGTGCCATGAAAGGCTGGGAAAGCAGATCACTTACCCTCTTCTCCTTTTCCCAGCCAGGGGAACTCTCTTGGGTTGGGCACTTCCCTCTTGGTGCTGAGCAGTGCCAACCTGGGGGATGGGTTGATGCAGGCAAAGTGAAATTGTTCTTCTACGCTTTTTGTGCAGTTATTCTCAGCAAAATAGAAAGGTTTTTTGCTCCACTGTGCAGCTGAATCTTATTAAGTGGTCTCCTGAGCTCTCCCTGAGCTATTTTTATTCATGAATACTGTCTAATTGTGTTCTTTGCTGGGGGAAGAAGGCTGGGGTATTCTACTCTGCCAAAATGATGACATCACTCCCATGTATTTGTAACCACTTTAATAACTTTCATTAGTGTTTTGTAGTTTTCAGTGTACAGATCTTTCTTCCCTTTGGTTAAATTTATTCCACAGCATTCTTTTTTTTGGGGGGGTGGTGCTATTGAAAATGAGACATCCACAAATCAATCAATATGATAGACGACAATAACAAAATGAAGGTTAAAAAACATATGATCGTCTCAATAGTTGTAGAAAAAGCACTTGACAAAATTCAACACCCTTTCATGATAAAAACTCTCAACAAAGTTGGTATAGAGGGAACGTACCTCCACATAGTAATAGCCATATATAACAAGACCACAGCTAACATCATATTCAATGGTGAAGAGCTGAGAGCTCTTGCTCTAAGATCAGGAACCAGAGGAGGATACCCACTCTCACTACTTTTATTCAACATAGGCCTGGAAAGTCCTAGCCAGAGAAATTAGTCAAGAAAAATAAGTAAAAGTCATCTAAATCAGAAAGGAAGAAGTGAAACTATCACTATTTGCAAATGTAATGATATTATATACACAAAACCCTAAAGACCCACCAAAAAACTTATTTTTTAGGATCAATAAATAAATTCAGGAAAGTTATTGGAACAAAATCAATACACAAAAATCTTTTTCATTTCTGTACACTAAAAACAAACTGTCAGAAAGAGACATTAAGAAAACAATCCCATATAAAGAGATATCATTCAAAATATCCTAATTGATGAGCTTTGGGTTCAAAATATACAGAAGAAACAGAGAGCAATGGACAACCCATTTCCTAACTGCATCCTTGCATTTCCTAAAAGCACACTGACCTCCCTGTTGAGGAATTACGTCTTTCTGATTGGATACAGTCAGGTGAAGATATCATGGGGCCCACCCTTTTTTAGCCAGGGGTGAGCACCTGACCCAAGTGAGGTAAACAAACCTCCCTGCTTGCAGCCTGAATCTTAAGGGAAAGAACACAGAGACTGAAAGTACTTCATTCCATCTAATAACAGCCTGCCCAGAGTGTTCCTGCAATAAAGAATATTTGGGGAAGAAAATGAACATAAATTAGAGGCTTAGAGGCACTGCTTTCCAGCAATGCTGTTGGCACCAGGTGAGATTTGACCTTCTCCACCACCACCCCCAGAGGCTCTCTCAGCTGCTACTGATCCATGAGTCCCAAGGGACACACCTCTCCTTAAGTCCCAAGGCCCACCATCACCTGTCCTTAGGAAAATAGGCAGTCACAATACCCACTGCCTTGCTTCCATGGTTCCTGAAATATAATCGCAAAAATAAATCAATCTGATATAAATGCATTTCCCACACTCAGGGCTCTTCAGTCTTACAATTGACCATCTTGTTATATACCACATGTCATATAAGTTCTGTCCCTAGACGTGCTCTTTCCTCTGTTTTTCTGATATTACATATTGCGTCTCCTTCAGTGAGCAGTTGCCTATGTCTTCATCTATTGCATTAGTTGTTCCAATCATTTTATGTATTTGTTTTAGAAACAGCTTGCATAAACAGCATATGGCTGGAATGGCGTGTTTTATTTACTCTTCTTTGTCTTTTGACTGAATTTTTTTTTTTCAAGGAAGATTAGCTCTGAGCTAACATCTGCTGCCAATCCTCCTCTTTTTGCAAAGGAAGATTGGCCCTGAGCTAACATCTGTACCCATCTTCCTTTATCTTATGTGGGACACCTGCCACAGCATGGCCTGACAGGCAGTGCATAAGTCCCCTCAGGGGATCCAAACTGGAGGACCCTGGGCCACTAAAGTGGAGTGTGCAAACTTAACCACTGCGCCACCGGGCTGGCCCCCTCAATTGTGAAATTTTTGTCATTTATATTGCCAAGGTATAAATTTGTCAGAAAACTAAAATAAATTTCTCATTCATATATATTGTGAGCATGTAACAAAGATTCATTTACCTTGTTAATGGCAGGACCAGGTGGTAAATCTGGTTCAAAGAAGAATATATAACTACACACACACACACACACATGAATAAGTCAATAATATTAATAAATAAGATGCAAAACTGGTTAATGTCCTACAGAGCAATAAAACCACAAGCAGTAGGGTTATCTTCTGAGGCAAAAATCAATTAGCATTTCCATGATGTCAGTTTTCTCTAGGTTTACTTCTAACTTTTTCAAATCTACTTTTTAATCAGTAGTAAATAGAAGTCAAACAAATGTTTTTTGTCTAGCAAATCAAATGGCCTTGAAAATACAGCGTTTAAGAAAAAATTATTCACGACACTTTTTAAAAACAGTAAAGCAGGCTTATTCAAGACCATCAACATAGGTGTAGGCTCTACTGCAATGGGGTTCTACAGTGGAAGAGGGAGGTTGGGCTCATCCCCAAATACAATAAGAAAAATGAGAATTTGTAGCCAAGGAGCAGGTAGGGGTCAGTGGATAGAAAATTACTAAGAGGAAACATCAGGGGTCAGGGGTGATTCTGACTAAACCAACCTGACAAGATGCTTGCTGAAGGCAGGCCAGGATGATCAGAGATCACCTGGGGGATGGTGGAGAATGAGCAACCCAATCAGATATCAAGGAGGGAGCATTCTGGTTAAATTCATTTAGCAGGATTCTTGCTAAAATTGGAAAATGCAAAGATAGAAAAGCTCAAAAGTCAGGGCCTAGTTGAGAAAAATGTTTGAAAAGTAGTGGAGGAAAATTTGCAGATTTGATGAGCATTGTAAGTTTATAGCTTTAAGAAGTACAGCACACTCTAACGAGATATACTCAAAAAACTCCACATCTGTTCATGTCATAACCAAACTGCTGAAGAACCAGGAAAAAAATCTTGAAAGGAGACATAAGGGGGAAAATGATGTATAGAGAGAAACACAACAATTCAAACATATGCAGACTTCTCATCAAAATCTATGAAAAACAGGAGACAATTGAATAATAGAGTCAAAGTAGAAAACAGAATAAATACCAAACCAAAATTTCATACATCTAGTGAAAATATACTTAGGGAATTATGGGAAATGAAGACATACTGTGATGAAAGGAAATCAAGAGAATTTATTTCTAACATACCTAGTTAATGGAAATGCGAAATAAAGTTCTGCAGTCTGAAGAGAAATAGCACTACAGGAAACTTGAAACTTGAGGAATGAACAAAAATGCAACAGAAGTGATAAATATCTGAGTAAATATAATAGACTCTTTCTCTCCTCCTAAGTGCTTTAAAATGTGTATGATTGATTGTCGAAAGCAAATAATACAACAATGTCTGGTGGAGATTAGAATGCATGTGATGGTACAGTATGTAAAGTAGAAAACTAAAGACACCTGTTTCACCACAGCTCCTACATTTCTCTTGAGGTGATAAAATATTAGCTCCAAGTAGACTGGAAATATTTATACATATCTTGCAGACAACAGAGCAGACCAAAGCACTGTTGGCTAGTCTACAAGAATCTGTCAGGGACAGAATATCAAATACAGTCATGCACCACATAATGTCATTTTGGTCAGTAGCACACCACATATGCGATGGTGGTCCCAAAAGATTAGTACCACATAGCCAAGATGTGTAATAGGCTACACCATCTAGGTTTGTGTGAGTATGCTCTATGGTGTTCACTGTTATTGCCTAACACCACATTTCTCAGAATGTATCCCCGTCATTAAGCAACACATGACCCTACTTCATCACCATCTGAGAGTAGGAGAAATTAACTGTCCCAAAATGAAAGGGAAAAGACCCAGGGCACGTGAGACGGGTGGCTGCCTGTAATGCAACGTACTGTGTTGATAATGACACTTTTTAGAAAATTAAAAGTCTGAGGAAAATGCTAAACTGGACAAGACACTAAGGCAATTGATATAAACAAGGATTGTTTCAGACAAGATTACTCTACAAATGAATGAACTCAATCACAAAAAGTAACCTGCAAAGAGTCGCATAATCAAAGAGGATGCTCAGTGTTTCTCAGATAAGCTGCATATCAAAATCAGCTGGGAAATTTGCTAACAACGTGAATCTTGAGCCACAATCCAGTCAAACTGGTCATGATTCTCAGAATTTGGGTTTGGGAATCTGTATTTTATCAAGATCCCCAGACTTTTCTTTGGTACTCTATCTGTGCCAGAAAGGTGAATGGGTATTTAGGCACCACTGGTACACCATCCAAGCAGCTCCAGTGACAGTGTGGATTACAATAAAGTATACTTCACATGGTTTTTGTGAGTATTAAATGAGAAGTGTAAAGCATGTCATAAATGATGTGATCATTATTATCCAAATATCAAAGTAATGACAACTCAGCTAATGACTAAAAAATGCCTATTAAATCTGAAAATTATTCAAGATTCATGGCTGACTTTCAATGTGTGGTGGGTTGAAAGTCAAGACTGTGCAGAGTAGTCAAGAGAAGAGCAGACAAAGAAATGGAAGCAACAAATGTTAAACTTCCAGCTTCCGAGTTAAATCGGTAGCTGGAAGATTCATGAGGTTTGAGAGTATATTTCTTAGTGTGATAAAAATTGAGGATGGTAATAAACATGGAAGAAAGAGCCATTCGTGAAAGATGACAATGGTGGTGGTGCCCAAGTGTTTTCTATGTGCCAGGCATTCATTAAAAAGACATACAATTGGGCTGGCCCCGTGGCCGAGCGGTTGAGTTCGCGCGCTCCGCTGCGGGCAGCCCAGTGTTTCGTTGGTTTGAATCCTGGGCGCGGACATGGCACTGCTCATCGAACCACGCTGGGGCAGCATCCCACATGCCACAACTAGAAGAACCCACAGCAAAGAATATACAACTATGTACTGGGGGGCTTTGGGGAGAAAAAGGAAAAAAAGAAAATCATTTTAAAAAAAAGAGAGATACAATTATTATATCCATTTTACGTGTAAGAAAATCTTGTCACTGAGGAGTTAAGTAACTTACTCAAGGTCACTTGGACGTGAAACATCAGAGCTGAGAGAAAAAATATGATACCTGAAGAATTAAGATCATGGGGCAATCTGTACCAAATGATACATAGGATTACAGAATTAGAGAATGGTTTTTAAAACAAGAAGAAATATGACTAATGGAGTCATTTTCCTTTTTTCTTCGCTTTATTTTGCTTTCAAAATAAAAGCAGTAGTAAGCAAAGAAACTGAGGTAGGACTACAAAAAGCACAATCAGAAGTCATTAAGCAAAAGGCCTGGATGGCAAAAAAGGGTCCAAAGGGAGGCACGACGAGAGGCAGATCCGGGTCAGTGGTGGACGTTTTGAAGCTGAAGCTCCAAGATTTCTATAATAGCGAGGAAAAGAGGAAAGAAAGGAGCCTGAGAAGAAATTAAACAGGAAAATTTAGAGGCAAGAAGTCGCTGGGAAGTGATTCATCAGGGTACAATGATTCATCAGGGCATAAATCTCATTGGATCTTATAAACCAGTGAGTTGAGCTGGAGCCTGACTGGGTTCAGGCCTGTGCATCTAACTGAACAAAACATGCTGACAAAGTTCCTGACAACGTAAGAGAAGAGTCCAAAGGAGGCTGTGGGAAGACATGATAATGGCCCCCAAAGCTGTCCAGGCCCTAAACTCAAGAACCTGGTAGTATATTACCTCACAGGGTGGCAAAAGGAACTTTGAAGATGTGATTAAGGGTAAAGATTTTGAGATGAGGAGATTCTCCTGGATTATCTGGGTGGGCCCAATCTAATTATATAAATCCTTAAAAGCAGAGAATCTCTTCTGGCTGTCATCAGGGAAAGACAGGACTATAGATGCAGGGTCAGAAAGATGCAATGTTGTTGGCTTTAAACATGGAGGAAGGGGGCCACTCGTTAAGGAATTTAAGAAGCCTCTAGGAGCAGGAAAAGGCAAGAAAACAGATTCTCTCCTAGAGCTTCTAGAAGAGAAAGCAGCCTTGCCAATGTCTTAGTCCAGTGAGACCCTTTTTGGTCTTTTGACCACCAGAACTGTGAACTGATATGTTTCTAATGTTTAAGCCACTAAGTTTATGGTAATTTGTTACAGCAGCTATAGAAAACTAACACCGAGGTCTTAATGGCATTTTCCAGTAGGGACCTTCCACAACAGGGTGTCAAAGAGACTCAATTACCTCCTGAGCCCTGCAAACCATCCCATAAGTGAGTCAGGACACACAGCTTCTCTGGCAGACAGAGAAAGTGCACAAGTCCAGGGCTGCAAGGGGAGGAAGCAGCTGGTGCTTTAGATACTGGCTGACAAGCTGACAAGCAGACCTGAGGAAGTTTGTGTCCAAGGCTGAAGCACTGTGAGAGGAGAGCTATAACAATGCTGACAGTAAAAGTTGGCTACATCTTCAGCCTAGAGGCTGCTGGTGGTGAGAGTGAAATCAGTTGCAGATCCACTGCCACTGAGTCAGTCAGGGACCCCAGTTGCCAGGGTGGATGCTGAGGAGCTAAGCAGCTTAGGATTCTGTCCTGGTTTCTTCTGGTAGCAGGATAAGTAGTTGCTAATGCTCTGGTTGGACTCAACAGTTGATGGTGAATCTCTCTCTTGCAGAAACAGCCAAGAACTGGGAAGCCTGGATCATCATGATGTCCCCACAGGCACCTGCAAGCAGGAATGAAGAGTGACCATACATACATCTATTATGTCAAGAAATTTTAAAACATTTTTTACAATGTTACATGCCCCACAGACCATATTATACCTAATAACTCTTGGAAATAACTCTTATTTCACTCTGCATCTAAAATCATTTTCTAATCAACCAAAATATTAATCTGGATAGACTGAGGTACTTTTAAATCTCTCACCTGAAATGCAGAGCAGCAAAAACATGAGGAGCTTGGCCTGTGATATCATCATTCTGCCGATGCACTGTCTGATGCAGCTCAGTGCACATTTTGGAGAGAAATAACACATTTGTAAAGCTCTGGACAACAAGCCAGGGCCCAGAGGAGACCATGCAAACAAACAGTGATTATGAAAGTAAATCATAGCCGTGGTTGTGGAAGTATGTAATTTAAAGAAAGAGTCAAAAATAGCATCAGAAAATGTGACTGTTTGACTATGAAAGACATACACATAAATTTAGAAATTGCAATTTCCAATATGTATTCAGAAACCTGTTGAAATATAAAACATTTTTCAAAATCAATAGCATTCTCTTACACAAGCCGCAACCAACACAAGACAATCCAACAAAGAGCCTCTCTGTTAAATACACACATACACATCATGTGTGTGTGTGTGTGTCCTTAAAAGCATTTAAGCTCTGAAAAGATAGACAATGGGAAATGTTGGATTTTCTATAACCAAAAAATATTTTATTGCTACAGTTGCTTTGTCCTGAAGGCATCAAAGTATACTACAAACCCGTGAGCTTGGGTGCCAGGGCCATGCAAAGGCCACAGAGGCTGAAGTGGAGGCCCAGAGACCATCCAGGTAAGAAACTCTGAGGGAGATCAATCCTACATTAGGCTGAAGCCCCTCAGGATCTCTCAGGATAAGAGTAAACCAAATCTGGACGGAACTCTCCTCTCTGCTCAACTTCTGGGAACTAACTGCAGGGACAACTGCTTAGATTTGTTGCAGAACTGGAGATGAAAGAGGAAATCAAGAAGAAAAAAAACCCTTCCCTAGGAAGTTGTAGATCAGGCCCCACATGGGATCACATCCCAAGCATGCATGGCCTAAGTGAGTCTGGAACTTTCCAACTTTCAACTTGATTTAGCCTGTCCTACTAGTAGAGCCCCCAAGCACCAGGAATAAACAAAAAGAAAACATCTCTTGAGGAGGACATATCCATTCTAAACTCTCAGGAGACCTCATAAATAATTTTTGAAGGGCCAACATGAGCAAGATGTCAGAGATTTCCTGATACACAAGGAAACAAGACTACCTGAATGTGAACAACACAAGTAACAGCAGAATCACAGAAAGCAGATACCCAAGTCCCCCTGGGATTTAAGACTTTGCAATTAACACAAATAGTTTATTTTTTTAAAAACGAACAACAAACATGGACATGTCAAGATGGGAAAAGGAAACTAAACTGGCTATATTACAATCTTTAATTAGAACCAAAATAAAACCCAGAACAGACAATACAGTATTGAAGAAGAACAAAGTCAACGGACTGGAACTACCTGACTTCAAGACTTACTATAAAGTTACAGCAATTGAGACAGCTTGGCACTGGTGAAAGAGTAGACAAATACAGATCACTTAAACACAATAGAGAGCCCAGAAATAGACCTATACACGAATACAGTCAACTGATCTTTGACAAAGCAAAAGAGGCAATTCAATGGGGAACAGTTCTTTCAGCAAATGGTGCTGGAACAATGGGACATCATGTTCAAAAAAAAAAGAAACCAAACACAGACCTTACACTTTTCACAAAAATTAGCTCAAAATGGATCATAGACCTAAATGTAAATTAAAACTTTAAAACTTCTGGAAGACAATATAGGAGGAAATTTAAGTGACCTTGAGTTTAGTGATGACTTCTCAGATACAGCACCAAAAACATAATCCATGAAAGAAAAAATGTATAAGTGGGACTTCATTAAAATTAAACTTCTGCCCTGTGACAGATCCTGTTAAGAGAATGAGAACCGAGCCACTGAATGAAAGAAAATATTTTCAAAACACATGTCTAATAAAAAAGTTGTATCCAAAATTTACAAAGAATTCTAAAATTCAACAATAAGAAAACCAACAACTCAATTAAAGTGGCAAAATATCTGAATGGACATCTCACCAAAGAATATATAGAGGTGGCAAATAAGCATATGAAAACATGCTCCACATTAGGGTCATTAGGGAATTGCAAATTAAAACAATGACATACCACTACACACCTATTAGAATGACCAAAATCCAAAACTCTGACAATAACAAATGCTAATAAGGATGTGGAACAACAGGAACACTTATCTCTTACATGTGGAATCTAAAAAAGCTGAAGTCATAGAAACAGAGACTAGAACATTGGTCACTAGGGACTGGGGGTGGGGGAAATGCGGAGATGCTGGACAAAGAGTAGACACTTTCACTTATAAGATGAATAAGTCCTGGGGATCTAATGTGTAGCTTGATGATTATAGTTTATAGTACTGGGTTATATACTTGAAAGTTGCTAAGAGAGTAAATCTTAAATACTCTCACCAAAAAAATCATGGTAATTAAGTGATGTGATAGAGGTGTTAGCTAACACTATGGTAGTAATCCTTTTGCAAGCTTTGGTGTATCAGATCAACATGCTGAACACCTTAAACTTACACAATGTTATTTCTCAACTATATCTTAAGAAAGCGGGGGAGAATATGCTGGTCACAAAAGATTATATAGAAATATACAATATGATTTTCATTTCCATAATACATAGGGATGTTGAATATCTTTTAAATCTGCCTGTTGGCCATCTGTATATCTTGTTTGGAAAAATGTCTGTTCAGATCTTCTGCCCATTTTTTAATCAGATTTTTTGTTATTTTGTTGATGAATTGTATGGAATTTATATAATTGGGATATTAACCCCTTATCCAAAATATGAGTTTCAAATATTTTCCCCCAGTTGGTGAGTTACCTTTTCATTTTGTTGATAGTTTCCTTTGCTGTGCAGAAGATTTTTAGTTTGATGTAGTCCCATTTGTTTATTTTTTCTTTTGTTTCCCTTGCCCGAGAAGACATGATATTCAAAAAGACACCGCAAAGACTGATGTCAATGTTTTCTTCCAGGAGTTTTATGGTTTCAGGTCTTACATTCAAGTCTTTAATCCGCTTTGAGTTGATTTCTGTGTGTGGTGTAAGATAATGGTCTACTTTCATTCTTTTGCCTGTGGCTGTCCAGTTTTCTCAGTACCATTTACTGAAGACACTTTTCTTTCTCCATCGTATGTTCATGGCTCCTTTGTCAAAAATTAGCTGTTCATAGATGTGGGGGTTTATTTCTGGAGTCTCAGTTCTGTTCCATTGATCTGTGTGTCTGTGTGTCTGTGTGTCTGTTTTGATTACTATAGCGTTGTAGTATATTTTGAAATCAGGGAGTGTGATACCTCCAGCTTTATTCTTTTTTCCCAGAATTGCTTTGGCTATTCAGAGTCTTTTTGCTCTATTTATATAAAGAGCCATAACAAACAAAGCTTTATGGTTTAGAGATCCAGAATGTAAAATCCAGAAAGTGATTACTAGAAATGTCAGAGATAGCATTTAATTTTGAGGAGAAGTAAAGGTTATGATTAGTAAAGGATACATTGGGTTTCAGGGAAGGGAGAGACCAGAAATATGCTACATATGACAATATCTTGAGGAGCACTAGAATATTATTCAACAAATAATGTTCATATGTGTGTGTTGTCTACTTTTCGTTGTTATATTTTAAAATAAAATTTCTTATAATTTCACAATTTTATTGATAAAAATTATATCCACAAAGTGCCTGGCACAGTACTTGACACAGAGTATTTGGTCAATTAAGATTTGTTGAATAAGTGAATGAATAAAAAAGAAAATGAGAGGGCCAGCCCTGTGGCTGAGTGGCTTCAGTTCCACGTACTTGGCTTTGGTGGCCCAGGATTTTGGGTTCAGATCACAGGTGCGGACCTACTCTACTCATCAGCCATGCTGTGCGGGCATCCCACATACAAAGTGGAGGAAGATTGAGATGGATGTTAGCTCAAGGCTAATCTTGCTCAAGCAAAAAAAAAAAAAATACAAGAGGAGGATTGGGAATGGATGTTTGCTCATGGAAAATCTTCCTCACACACAAACACAAAAAAGAAAATGAATAACAGAAACTAATTGTATTAAGTTCATATGACTGGGTAAAAGGAGTACATCTTGCAACAACTGATATCTCCAATTCAGACTTGTCTTCCAATCTCTTAAATTTCTTCTTGGATGTTTCAAAGGCACCTCAAACTCACTATCTTTACAATATAAATATAACTCATTATCTTTCTCCTCCCAACACCCAATCCTGCCAAATCCCATCTGAAGAAAGGACACACCGTACATCTTGTTGTGTAAACCAGAAACACTGCACACATCTTTGACACTGCTCTTTGCCTCAACCCTCATAGCAAACTTTACAACCTACATATGCCCAAATCCATCAGTTCTTTCCATCTTCACAGTCATGGTCTTAGACCAAGACATTAGCATCTGTCTTCTAGATTCCTAAAGCAACTTCCTAACTCCTGTTCTTGCATCTATTCTCGTTTCTCTCCAAAATGTTCTACACTGAAACAAGAATGACCTTTTTTAAAGGCAAATTTCATCATGTCATCTATCTGATTAAAAGGCTTCCAAATATTTCTATTTTGTATAGGATAAACAAAAAAGACACTTAGAATGCCCTTCCTAATGGCCTCATTTATACATTTCTTACCTCAAATTCTGCATTGTGGTAACATTCCTTAATCAATGTGTATATCCCTACCACTGACACTCCTGAGAGTGTGGCTCTTGTCTTTCATCGGTCACCATCACTATTATAACATCAGTACTCAGAAAAATGCGTGGTATATGGTGGGTTCTCAGTTAGCATTTGTCTAATAAATGTAAACACAAACGAAGGAAGGAAAGCATCAATTCTGCTGAGTTTATTTACAACTATAACATAACCCTAAGCAATATAATAATGAGACTTGTTTTGCAACCCCATAAATGATTCTAAACTTTAATAGAAGTAAAAAGGGCTAAATACAACTACAATTATTTTGTGGGAAAAAACTTTGATGAAGATCTAATGCTGTCAAATATGGAAACATATTTTTATCAGTCAGGGCATTTGGTTGCGAACAACAAAAATCAACTGGGTCTTATGGAAGCAGAAAATGAAAAGACTGAACCATATTCTGTGACTTACAGATTTGATGGGAAGTTTAGGTAACATGGGACAGGAAAGGCATGGGAGCTAGATGGCATAAGTGCAGTCTGGGACAAATCACAGACAGAGATTTTATCTGACACACTGCCACCACAGATGGACAATGTCAGTCCTACCGGTACCACTACTGCTGTACACCAGTCATGGAAAATTGGATATTGGAGGCCTCTACTTCTGGGACGTTGAGATATAGTTCTATTTGCAAACATTTTAGACTCTGTGAGTTGAGCATTACGATAATTAGCACGGGTACGACTTCAACAAATGCTTCATCATGAATTTATTTCTGTTTCTAGCAACAGTACTAGGGATGCTAAAATATAACTATTTTCATCTTAGTTTCATCAGAGAATCTAAGACAATAGGTACCAACTGCTGCCATATTTAAACAGTAAGAGGGCCCGGCCTGGTAGTGCAATGGTGAAGTTTGCACGTTCCGCTTCCGTGGCCTGGGGTTCGCCAGTTCAGTTTCCAGGTGCAGACCTACGTATCGCTTGGCAAGCTATGCTGTGGCAGGCGTCCCACACATAAAGTAGAGGAAGATGGGCATGGATGTTAGCTCAGGACCAGTCTTCCTCAGCAAAAAGAGGAGGATTGGCAGCAGATGTTAGCTCAGGGCTAATCTTCCTCAAAGGAAAAAAAGGTAGGAAAAGCACAGCTTACAAGATTTCTAAGCACAAATCTGTGCTTTATGAGCTTCACTGTCATATTCTTTGGTTCTTTACATAAGTGTCCCTCAGCCCCCACCACAACCTGGGAAGGTGATCTGAGTCACATAAATGGAGCCATTTCTGGGGGATGGAGCTTGAGCAACATCAAGCAAAAGGAGGAGCTGCAAGGTGGTGTCACCATCCCAGATCCACAGGCTCTTGCTCTACTGTGTTTCAGATGAGAAAATATTTACAAGCACAGAGATGGGGTTTTCCCACCAAAGTAATCCTCCTCTTCAGAAAGATCCACAATTGTAAAATTGGATATAAAATAAATGCTACAAGCAACACAAACCTGTCCACCTGTCACAGAAACTACATTTCATCTTGATTTTTTTCTTTTATCCTTGCGTGGCACAGTATCTCTGGATCCGTCCCATGTGCCTCTAATTGTAGGATCCAGTGGGTACATCATGCTCACTCAGGCCGCAGAGTCTTTGCCAGTCTCCCCAGGAGAGAGTCTCCATCAGCTGCAGAGCGACGGAAAGCCTCCTCTACGTGGATGTGAAGCATTGCTTAGCTTGGTGCCAGCACAGACCTGGGCAGCCCCCGAAAGCCCTCATTTACAATGCTTCCACTCCAATTAACAGCGTGCTCACCCGGTTCAGTGGCAGTGGGTCTGGGACAGACTTCATTCTTATCATCAGCAGCCTGGAAGGTAAAGATAATTAGTTTTCCAACCTCAAGATGTACTCTCATAATGACATGACCCCAAATATAAACCTTCCTACCAGAGCAGGTGGGATAGGTGTCCCAGCTGCTTCTCGCTTACTTGCTACTTGTACAAATAGAGGGTTACTTTTTATTGCTTGTTTGCTTTGTTTTGTTGAGGGAACAAACGAGTTGGCATGGTTTGGTTTAAAAATCTGCAGCTGGGACTCCTTTTACTCCAAAAGAGAGCTAGTCTCCTCTCTATCTTTCCATCCACTTCCTTTAAATCTTATTTCAGCTCTAACTCTGGGTCTCAGTGCTGGGTCATGCAGTCCCGTCGAATGCTCTCTACTCAGATCCCAAACACCCTTCCCACTGCCTTTACTGCTATTCCCCAAATAGAATCTCCTCTCCAGGCAAGTTTGTAGTCACTATCCACTGAGCACCCCTATTTCTCTACTTTGCCATTTAAGGTGGGTCCAAAGAAAACATCCCAGGAATGAGAAAACGCTAGATCTATGCCTATCCTTGTGATAGAACAAATGCAAATTATACGTTTCCCAATACATTATAGCATAAAAAAAGACTCCTATTGCAAAACTGAGAAGTGAAGAATAAGTTCCTTTTATTAATGGAAAAGTTCTCAAATTTGAAAAGAACAGTAAAGTAGATTTTACGAGAGCAGAAAAAAATGTTTGGAAGCCTTGAGAGATGAAAGGCTCAGATTCCTAAAGAGCAGGATTTTCAAAACCTTGCCAATTCACAGCCCTTCTCAACCACTGAAAGCCCTATACCTTCCATCTCTTCTGAGTGCTCCCTTAGCTTGTGTGCTGTTTAGACTTCTGGTCTCCCCTGAGTACAGTGCTTCCCCTGCAGCCTTCTCAGGTACTTCATGTTGCCCCCTTCACTTGCCATTTTGAGGTCTCTGCCAAACCTCCTACCTAAAGGATAAAGAATAAAAAAAATTATTATTATTGAATTCTGTGTAGGTAGACTACAGCACCCCGTGTCATTCCTTGTTGCAATCATCTACCAGCTCCAAAGTCTCTTCTCATTTCTGGGATATTTTAGTTCCTGGCTCACAGACACTCACTTCAACCCCATGCCTATCACAATTCCTGGTAATTTTAATATATGTATGTATGATCCTTCCTTTATCCTGATCTCTCAGCTCTTTGATCGATTCTCCTCCAACTGTCTCTTCTCACCCAATCTTGATCACTCACTTCCATGGTCATACCTTAGACATGTCATTAGAAAATGACTGCAACTTCTTTATCCTCAAAATGTTCAGGATTTCACCCTTGGCCACTTCTAGGAGCTCTGCAGCTCCCTCCATATAGTATGCTGTTGTCAATAATAGCTAGCCTTCATCAGGACCTGAAATCCATAGGGAAAAAAAATGTTGTGTTTCAATGGAAAATTAGGCAGGTCTATACCACATCTCTCTGGGTTATCAGATTCTACCCACGTATATTGTCTTCGAGCTATTTTGCAAATCTTCATAAATTTTAAGAAACATAGATACCTGAATTCTGTGCCGTCTAGTAGAGATTTAATTGACTTTCTTACCTCCCCTTGGAAATCTACTTAGTTTGTCCCCATTTGCAATTCATTCCTTTATTCCATTTATATCCATGCTGTTTTGATTTTTCCTTTGAGCCAGTTATAATATCTTCCTATTTCCCTCATATCATGTAAGGTAAAACAAATTACTTAACACATGTTCATTATTACTATTTATCCCAGAGAGTCAAAATTTTATTGTTCTTTGAAAATTATATTTTAAGAAATCTGCTGACCTTTATGTATGACCTTTATGAAAATGTAGAAAATCTACATTTTCTGTGTCCCTCAGGCCCTGATATTCTCACTTCTCTCCATACTCATCTTAAATTCCATGATCCTTCTTTATAATGACTCCCTTACACACAGAAGCTATCCCACTTACTACATCATTCAAAATAAATCCCAAATCATAGAGAAGTCTACAAAGTCCTACTCAATGCGTCCTCTTCATTATTTCTTGGATCTTATTTCCACTACTCTCCCCCTTTCACACTGCATTTTAGCAACTTTGGCTTCCTTCTTTTTCTCCAACATGCTGCTCACATTTCTGCCCCAGAAATATGCCGTTTTCTTTAACTAGAACTCTATTGCCTGGAGATGTTTCTATGGCATATTACCTCACCACATTAAGACTTTGATTTTGTCATACCAACCCAGTCTAATCTTCTCCATGACCTTCTATAGTAAATTCATTGAACAGATGGATCACCTGTTGCAAAGGGCAATCCCTGATGCCCCCTTATCTCCATGCATTTTGCAATATAACTTTGTATTTCCTCCTATCAACAGGGAGGGACTATTTACCCTCTCCTTCAATAGGAACAATTGCATTGATCATTAGAAAGCACCAAATGGGACGTTGTGACAGCACTAAGTCTAGGCTTGAAGATGCCTTATGTGGTTTTACTTTCTCTCTCAGTCAACTGCCATAGGAAGTTGGATTAGTCTGCCTGTTGATGAGAGACATGAGGTCTGGTCACCCAGACAGCCCCACTGATGGTCAGCCAACTATGGAAATGTGAAAGAGATGAAAGAAATATGAGCCGTTCTATATTAACTAGCACCAGTTGACCTGTCAGCTGACTTTAAAAAGACAAGCAAGCCAGCCAAGATCAATCAAGTCTGGCCCATATTAACAGAGCTAATCAGCTGATCCATAAACATAATAACAATAAAAACACTACCATTTTAAGCCACTTCATTTTGTGAGTGGTTTATTACACGACAATAGCTAACAACTACATTATCCAGGTTTAAATTTGTACTCTCTCGTACCGCCTCTAGCCTTTACCCATTTCTTGCTTTATTCTTTTTCATATCATTTACAAAACAACAGAGTAAATATTTACTAATGCACGTGTTTCTTGTCTGGTTCCCCCAACTGGAATGAAAGCAGGTATTTTTCCTTCTGACACAGAGAAGGCACTTGAAAAACATATCTTGAATGAATGAATGACATGGATTCCTCCATATCAATACTTTAAATATATTTCTGAATATTATGAGAAGCTGTCATTCAGGTAAGAGTGTTCAGAGTACCCTGATCAGGTTTGCTGTGATCTTTCCTGAAGCTAAATGTCATTAACCCGTGTATTTGAGAAGTAGGTGAAGAAATAATACTAAAATGACTGAGTTTCCCACACATAGAGCCACAATTTCCTTCAGTCACAAATTTAGACTTGGGTGCCCAATGGGATGGATTTAAAGAGAAAGTTGACAAATTATCAGAAAAAGTAATAGAGATATTTCTATTTCTAGAGTGACAGGGATAAAGAATTAGAGAATTGCCTTTGTAAGAATGATTACACTGGAGGAAATGGAGAGAAGATAAGACGGTGGTACAAAAGGAGATAGAGTAGGAAAGTAACATCACTGACAGTGACCAGAAAAGCTTGGCTGGAAAACAGTGTCCAAGAAAGGAAGAAGCAAGAGAGGGATACTACCTTCTGTGGAAGGTTTTGAATAGGAGACTTCAAGTGTTTATTATTGTGACAGTCCAAGAGTTAGAAGGTCGATTACAGATAAAGAAAGGAGACCAGGAGAATCAGGAATTAAAATAGAAATGTTCCAGAGTCAAAGAGGCACAGAGAAGGGAGAATTGACCCATCAGGGTAGAAAATTCACTGAACCCTTCTCCAGAGGATGAGACAAGCCTTATTGACTTCATCATTGGGACAGTCCATGGAAAACATGCAGGAACCTATGACACAAAACCTCCTGATTTCTACGGATATTTACAGCATTTTTTTTCAATAATCTCCCACAAAAAGGGATCCAGAAAGAGCAAACTCACCTAATTTTATCCAGGGCCTGACAAATTCTTCAAGGAATAAGTCAGGAGATACCACCTCTCAGGTAGATAGAGGAATGTGCATGTTCACGGCTGTGTGCAGAGGAAGCAGCTGGTGCAGAAAAGACTCACTGACCCATGGTTTGGGGGAGGGGGTTTGTGTTCGAGGCTTTAGCACCGTGGGAGGAGCAGTATTAGACTGCATACAGTAATAAACTGCCACATCTTCAACCTGGAGGCTGCTGATGGTGAGAGTGAAATCTGTCCCAGATCCACTGCCACTGAATCGGTCGGGGACCCCAGACGCTCTGCTGGATGCTCTGTAGATGAGCAGCTTAGGAGCCTGTCCTGGTTTGTGCTGGTACCAGTCCAAGCTGCTGCTAGCACTCTGACTGGCCTTGCACTTCATCTCGACTCTCTGTCCTAGAGACGCTGCCAAGGAGTCTGGAGACTGCGTCATCACGATGTC
Source organism: Equus przewalskii (assembly GCF_037783145.1). Taxonomy (NCBI): domain Eukaryota; kingdom Metazoa; phylum Chordata; class Mammalia; order Perissodactyla; family Equidae; genus Equus; species Equus przewalskii. The sequence continues at coordinate 16,529,039 of NC_091844.1, forward strand.
CCCACAGGCACCTGCAATCACAAATGGATTGTGATGATACACACATACTTTATCATAGACACATTGAAATATGAAATCTAAAATGTGCCTTCTAATGATATTACAGGTCAGCACATAATTGGGTCTATTTTGGAAATGGCCAGTATTTCTTAAAATTAATTTTTTACCTCTAAAAAGATATTACTCCAAAAGAACTGAGGCACTTTTAAATTTCTCACCTGAGACCCAGAGCAACACAGATATAAGGAACTGTGTCAGCGACATCATCTTGGTGTCCCTGCCTGCCTGATGCAGCTCAGCTCACACTACAAAGGCCCCTCTTATAAAACCTGAGCAGTTGATCTGGGCCTGCGGGGGCCTATGCAAAACACTCAGTGAGGATAGAAGCAAAGTGCATGCTCAGTGGGTTGTGAACGGATCTAATGCAAACGAAAAGCCAAAAATATCATCACCAAAAATGTGTATGACTATAATACACACAAGTCAACTTAAATCTCTAAAACTACAAACTGCTGGATAATCTAATGAAGAGCTTCTAAAATTCAAAAATATTTTCAAATGATTTCTGTTTCCAGAAATGATGGGCAAGCTTCCTCATATCAACAATCCTGGTGAAAAAAATAAAACATGTTGAAAAAATACTACAAAACAAAAAAATAAAGGAAAGGAGGGAAGGATGAAGGGGAAAGGGAAGGAAGGAAGGAAAGAAGGGAGGAAGTGACTGAGGGAGGGAGGGACAGAGTGAAGGAGGGATGGAGGCTAGAAGACCATACAGAGAATTTTGGGCCCAATTTTTTTTTTTAAATCTGTGACCAGCGTATGACTGGCCTCTAAAGCCATTTTTATCCTAACAATACATAAGGACATTGCAAACACTTGAGCTTAGCTTTGGGGCTATGCAAGGCCCAGAGACATAGAAAACAGGATCAGGAATTATTCATTTGGAAAGACACATGGGGCCCTAATTTGAGCTAGTGGCCAGAGGGACTCTAATCTCAAATGAAGAGTCAAGGAAAGAGAAAATGCAACCTATGCTTCCCACAACTGCGAGGAACTGAAAAGAGGGCTCTTCATTCATTGCAGAAATGGAGAGAAAAAAACAAATAAGACTTCTCTGGGGAGTTATGGCTGCAGATCAACCTTTGCAAGGATTTTTACTCCATGTATGCATGGCCTCTATGGGTCTGGACTCTCCAAACTGGGAACTTGGTTAAGATATTCCTACTGGTACAGGCCCCAAATGAAAGCTGTTCTGGAGAAGGGCACATCATTCTAAGTCCTCAGGAAACCTCATTAATAACTTTTTAAAGATCATAATACCAAGAAATCAAGTAATCTTGGCATCCAAGAAAATAAAATAATTTGAATACATATGACAAACAACAAAAATAACAAAGAAGTAAGAGTTCTGTCCAGATTTCAGATTTTGGAATTATGAAATTATGACAGCTTAATTAAAGAAATAAATTACAAATTTGACATTGTGTGCAAGGTATGGGAAACGTAAAATTAAATGTCACTGCAGATTTGAAAAGGAGCCAAATTTCTAGAAATCAGAAATAGAATCACCACAACTTTAAAAATCAATTCTGTTAACAGAAAAATCTCATAAACTGAGTGGCTTATACACAACAGAAATTTAGTTCTCGAAGTTCTAGATCCTGTTAAGCCTAAGATCAAAGTACCAGCAGATTCAGTGTCTGATGAAAGCCCACTTCCTGGTTCATAAATGTCCCTCTTCTTGCTTGTCTTCACATGTGGAAGGGGTAAGGGAGTTGACTAGGCTCTCTCCTGTAAGAGCACTAATCGTATTCACGAGGGCACCACCTTCATGACCTAATCACCTGGTAGTGGCCCCACCTCCTAATACCATCACATTGGGGATTAGGAATTAACACATGAATCTGAGAGGACTCAAATATTTAGTCTTTAGCATCAATAAAGAGGACATCCACTTCCAGGCAAAATGGGGTAACAAGGATGAAATTTACATCCCACGCCTGTGTGTGTTTGTGTATGAGTGTATGTGTACATGTGTGTGTGGGTATCTTTGAAAAAATGGTTTTAAAGACACTGGACATCAGACAATGAAGGACAGTCTGACAGAAAAGAAACAAACGAGCTGAGTCTTATGATTGTACCAGCTTGTTGCCATGAGAGAGTTTTCAGGCTGCAGCACAAGGAGGAGGAACTCAGGAAGAGCCCAGTGGACTCCCTGGTTGAGGAAACAAAGCTGAAAGTCCAGTTAGACCGAAATAGCTAAATTTTGCAGGACAGCGTGTTACCACACAAAGGGCACAATCTGCTCGCCACAAGACAAAAGCCAATCGTCAAGAGGCAAGGTGGTGGCAGAGAAAGGGCATAATATTACAGCTTGCTAGCAAGAGGAAAAGTAAGCAACTAACGTCCAGAAGAACCATCTTAAAGGGGGCACAGAATATTGAAGAAGTTATATAGTCCCGTGGGTTACAAGGGAGGGGGTTAGCAATGTTGATCCTCTGGTGTTACAGACCAGGAGTTGCCACACCAGATCTTTCAGTTTTCATCAGTGATGGCTATCAGCATAGACTCTCTGTTTGGGGGTTCATCACATTTCTAGGGAACTCAGAAGAACAAAGATATCGTCTTATCGCAGCTGAGAGGTATATTGACTAGCAGGGGTCATGAAATAAATAGAACACGTGGATCTCCTGGAGGGTGCAAATCCAGCTGGGTTAGTCAGTCAGACGTCATTCAAAGTTACAGCATGGTCTCTTTTTTACAATATGGCTTCCCTTATGTCAACCTTGTGTTGAGTCAGTTTCAAGATTACCACAGAAAAAAGAGCTGCAGAGATAGAGAGAACTTCCAATATCTGCTGATACTTCATCGAGAATAGTCAACAGAGAGCTGACTGGTGCATGTCTATGAGGAAGCTCCCTGAGGCTGAGCAAAGAACCTTCCAAGGAAATTGGAGGTAACAGTACCTGGCAGTCACACAAGGCCAGGAACAGAGCCTGGTTCCACAAGCAGATTTGAAAACCTTCTAATTCACAGGACTTTGAGTACAGTATTCAGAAGAACTTTGTCTTTGTAATGGGGAATATTAAGCTCTAGACTAAATACTGCTCTACTCCCAACAAACAAACTGTAAAAGCAAGACTCAAAAGAATCAAACTATTTCCAATAATTTAGCTATGTCCTAGAACAAAGCCTAAGAATATTTATAGCAGGGCTCAGCCCGGTGGCACAGCAGATAAGTTCACACGTTCCACTTCGGCAGCCCGGGGTTCACCAGCTCAGATCGCGGATGCAGACCTATGTGCTCCTTGTCAAGCCATGCTGTGGCAGGTGTACCACATACAAGGTAGAGGAAGATTGGCACCGATGCTAGCTCAGGGCCAATCTTCCTCAGGAAAAAAGAGAAGGATCAGTAGCAGAGGTTAGCTTAGGGCTAATCTTCCTCAAAAGAAAAAAAAAGAATATTTATAGCAATACAGTGGGGTGTTATAAGCACAAAGTAAAATTCACTAGGCCTTGTATCCAATGAAAGGTTAGCAGTGTGCAAAAAGCAGGAATATGACCCATAATGAGGAGAATTAATCAATTTAAGCAACCCAGAACTGACACAAATCTTAATTTAGCAAGAAAGAACATTAAAAGTTATTACAATTGTATTACAGAGGTTCAAAATTTAAGTAGAAACATAGAAGATATTAAAGAATCGAGTTAACGTGAACTGCTAAGAGATGAAAACTCAGGGTGTCTGATATAAAAACTGGAGAGAATTAATTCAGAGATGACAAAAGATGATATAAAAAACCTGGGTAGAATTAATCAGAGATGACAGAAGAATAGATTAGTAAACATGGCAACATAACAATACAAACTATTCAACACGAAAAAGAAGAAAAAGAATCCAAAAACATGGCAAGTTCATCAGTGAGCTATAGGACAGCTTCAAGTGGATAACGTATACTTAATCGGAGTCCTAAAGAGAAGGAGGGTCAGAAACAGGGAAAATATTTGAAGAAATAATAGCCAAAAATAATCCAAATTTGAACAAAATTATAAATGACCAGATCCAGGAAACTCACTGAACTGCAAGCAGAAGAAAAATGCACCAAAACTCATCATCATAATCAAATTGTTCAGAGTCATGATAAGAATATCTTGAAAGAAGTGAGAGAAAAAAAATATTATGTACAAAGATAAGGATGTCAGCAGATTTCATAGACAGTGGAACAACATCTTGGAAGCATTGACAAACAAGTGTCAATCAAAAATTCTATACCTATAAAAATGATATTTCAAAAGCAAATATGGTATAAAAACTTTTAAAACACACCAAATCTGCAAGGATACATTGCTACTAGTTCTACCCTACAAGAAAGACTGAAAGAAGTAAGGCAAAAAGAAAAAAAAGAAAAGAAAAAAAGGCAAAAGAAAAATCGTAGCAGATGAAAATATAAACAGCACTGGAAAACGTTACAGTGTGAGGAAATTTATAAAATGTTTTCCAGTGATTTAAGTCTCTTTGAAAGTTAGTTGACCATGTAATCAAAAATTATGACAAGATATTGTGGGATTTATAGCATATATAAAAGTGAAATGCATGATAACAATAGCATAAAGGTCAGAGGGGTAGAAATGGAATATATTATTGAAATTCTAACATTAGATAGGAAGCGATGGTGCAGTACAGTAAGTTAAAGATACATACTACAACCCCAAAACAACCACTAATAAAAGATAAAGAATTAAACAATATAAGCTAACAAAGGAAATGAAAAGGAATCATAAGAAATACTTAATTAATCCAAAAGTAAAAAGCAAAAAGAGAAAAAGAGGAAGAAAGAACAGATGGGACAAATAGAAAACAAATAGCAAGATTAAAAAAAGATTAAAATTTAAAATATTAACCTCTCTAACACTAGTCTAAAGACAGAGTGATCATTTTAATATCAGACAAAGTTATTTCACAACAAACAATATTACCAGGGATAAAGAAGGTCAGTTGTGGTAATGATAATGATAAAGCGGTCAGTTACTCAAGAGGACATAAGAATATTACACATTTATGTGGATACATTCACTATTTTGACTGAACAGATTAATTCACAGGTATATACATGTATCATAACTTGTCAAGTTGTGCCCTATAAATACGTGCAACTTCTTGAATGTTAATTTTACCACAAAAAATAATTTTTTTAAATCACTCACTATAGAGCCAAAAAACAAAAGACAGAAAAAAAGAATCATGCTCTTTATTACACAAAAAAAGTAATCTAATATAAATTAGCACTTTTACACTTTCATGGACAATTCAGGGACTATTCAATACTTCAACCTCATATACTTTCCTGTTGATTTATATGCTATAATTATCATATGTTTACTTCAGTGTATAGTTCAACCCTGCAAAATATTATTTTTGTTTTCCATAGCTGATAGACATCATACTTATGCCCATATTTTACGTTTCCTGCTGCATCTCTACATTAATTACCCATTGCTGTGTAACAAATCGCCCAAAAGCTCAGCAACACAAATGTTAAACATCGATTCTCTCACAACATTTCTCTGAGTCAGGAATTTGGGGATGGCTTCCCTGGCTGATTCTGGCTCCAGGTTTCTCATCAGTTTGCTGTCAAGACGTCAGTCAGAGCTGCAGTCAGCAAAAGACTTGACCGGTAGCTTTCAAGGTAACCCACTCATCTGATGGCAAGTTAGTGATGGCCTATGGCGAGAGGCTTCAGTTTCTAACCATGCGAATCTGTCTATGAAGCTACTTGCCTGTTCTCACAAGATGGCATTGGGCTTCATCTACAGCAAATTATCCAAAAGAGGGTAGTAAGACGTCCTAATCCCTTTAATGTCCTAGCCTTTTGAGTCACACATTATTTCTTCAATATTGTAATGGTTACACAGGTTATCCTTATTTAATGTGAAGAGGAGGGTGTTAATATCAGGAGAAAGGAATCTCAAGAGGCAGGGAACATTGGGAGACTTCTTGGTGGCTGGGTATAAGGATTTCTGAGTTTCCAAATGGATTCCTCTTGCCTAAAATATCCCCTTTGGCTTTCCTTTCAGCTTGGGTCGACTGATAATAAAGTATTCCAAATTTTTCTGAATATGTCTTTATTTTGTCTTAATTCTTCAAAGACGCTTTCCTTTGGTGGGCAACTTTAATTTGGTAGTGAATTTTTTCTTGCACTTTAAATACATACCATTTCATTCTCTTCTTGCTTTTTTGTTTCCTATCAGAAGTCAGCTGTAATTCTTACTGTGTGTTTTTAAAGCAAGTTTATCTTTTTTCTCTGGTTGCTGTTAAGGCTTCGTTTTTTTGTTTTGTTTTCTTTTATTTTTTCTTTCTGAGGAAGATCTGCCCTGAGCTAACATATGTGGTATCTTTGTCTGTTCTGTTTGTAGGATGCCACCACAGCATGGCTGATGAGTGGTGTAGGTCCACACCGGAATACAAACACATGAACCTGGGCCGCCAAAGCAGAGCATGCTGAACCCAACCAGTACACCATGAATCGGGCCCCAAAGGCTTTGTTTTTCTCTTTGGTTTTAAGCAACTTTACTATGATGTACTTAGGTTGAGTTTTCATTTTATTTATCCTGCTTCCATTTCTTGGAGCTTCCTGAATCTATGACTTGATGTCTTTCATCAGCTTTAGAAAGTGATCAACCATTATATCTTCAAACATTGCTTTTTCCTCCATTACTTTCTTTTTTCCTGTCACTTCTCTTGCACATGGCCTTCTCAACAAATGCCCTGTGTTTAAGAATCTCTTTTCTATATTTTACTTCCTTTTGTCTCTCTTTTCTTAATTCTAGACATTTTCTTCTAATCTATCTTTTAGTTCACTAATTTTTCTTCAACTGAGTTTAATCATCGGTGAAATCTGTCCATGGAATCCTGCATTTTACTTATTTTATTTTTTCAGTACAATATTTCTATTATGTGTTAAATTAACCAATTAATTAAATCTAGGTGCTATCAAGTAAATTCAGTTCCATCCAGTGGGTTGAAAAGCCAGTTCAGGGTAACTATCACAACCCCGTCCTGGACATAGGTACTATATGAGCTTTTGTCCCTTCTCCTGATCCTAGTCCTGCTGTTCATTCAAAAACTGGAGGAAGAGTGGAGGTAAAATCCTTTAAAAGACATAGGATAGTGTGGCTTCAGGTGTACTACAAGTTCAGCTACTGAAACTTTTGTAATCTGTTCGCTGAGTAGGGGAGAAACTCAACGCTGACTCTATCAGGCAGCATACTGGGTGTTCTGTGGTGTCCATCTGGCCTCTGCACTGCTTCTTGGCATGAGAAATTTCCTAAGATCCAGCTGAACTCTGTATCAAGTACACCCCAGCTGGGGATCAATACCTCAGCCCTCACAAAGGGTCAATGCTCCCTTCACTAAGCCCCTCAATTTTACCCTTATGAAGGTTAATTTTATGTGTCGAAATGGCAGGCTATGCTGTCAGTTGTTTGGTCAAATGCCCTTCAAGATGTTGCTGTGAAGCCATGTTTTGGTGTGACCAACATTTACATCAGCACTTCTCAAAAAGCTGATTATGCCCCATCACACAAGTAGGCCTCATCCAAGCAGCTGAAAGCTTTAACATCAAAGACTGAGGTTTCCCAAGGAAGACAAAATTCTTCCTCAAGATTGCAACATGGAAACCCTGCCTGAATTTCTAGCCTGCAGATTTCGAACTCAAGACTGCAACATCAACACTAATGTGAATTTCCAACCTGCCAGCCTGCTGTACAGATTTCAGACTTACCAGCCCTCACCTTGCAACTCCTGTAATATTGTTCTCTATGTATATATTCTATTGGGTCTGTATCTCTGTAGTACTCTAACAAGTAACACGCTTCAAACATTATGTTCCACCACTTAAGCCAACAGGAATGTTTCATTCCTGATCTCGGCGCCAGACATAGTCATTACTTTCTTTCTCTCACACTGAACTCCCACTGGAGAACTCTCATTACTTCTTTTACTTTCTCCAAGCTTTCATGGGGTGGGACTTAATTGTTGGGTTGCATATATTGGAAATCTAGGCAGGACAGGGTGTGGTACACGTGCATACTCTCCATTTTCCCCCAAAGAAACAATTTCAGGGACAATCCTACTGTATTTCTACCTGTTTTTCTCTGTTCCTGAATTCCTGTGGGTAACAGAAACACTGACTGTCTCCACCTCAATTCCTTTTCCCTTCCCTGAACGCTCAACTTCCTCAAAAAGGCAGAGTGGTGAGGGAACAGATGGGGTGACCAGCCATCCCACTTTTGCAGGACTTTCCTCATTTTAGAACGGAAATCTCAGGCCCTGAGAAATCCTCACTCCTAGGAAAACTGCAGTGATTGACCAAACTAGACAGGGAATCAGGCCAATCTATCAAATTGTCTCCTTTTAATATTTCTTGAAATATTCTCAGTCTATCACTTATAACCTAGGTTTTAATCTATGAATTCAATAATCTGGCAGATTTCGGTCCCTGACAACTCTCCCACCAAGTGGAGACTTCATGTCTCCATTCTGAATCGTGGGAGGGGTGATTGCAGAAGAAGCTTACATACTATATGACGTCTAAACATATTAATCTGTTAACAATCAAGAATTTGTGCATTAAGCTAAGAGTACACTTTGATAGCCTTCCAAATCATTTATTAATCCTCAGAAATAAGAATCTGGCATGAATTATGAGAGAATGCATAGACGCAAAGTCTGTGGCATTAGCAAAGTGGCTTTTTTAGAATGAATAAATATATAGTACAGATTTTAAATAGAATTTATTTAACATAAATGTCTTACTTTGAAGATTTATCTTAAAACCAATAACATCCTGGAGTCTAGGAAACTCATTATTATTTTTAAAGATTTAGTAAAAACAGAAAATGTGGAAATGGTACCATCAGTCCACAGAATTCCAGTCACATCCAGGACAGGTGAGCAAGTGATCTAAGCTTGCTAACAGGAATGGAATGAGAATCCAGATACACATGAGTAAGCTTTCAGCTGTCACTCACTACATAAAGTAACAAGGTCAGGGAATTGGCTGAGAAAGGCAGTAGTAGTCAGATCCTGTAGATATAAAAAGGCCACTCAAAGTCAGGTGGTGTGAAAGGCCCTGGTTTCAAAGGTATTGAGTACACCATGAACTTAGTCCTGGTTCTAAAGGTAAATTCTGCCTCTAATTTAGGCAGGGACAGAAAATCCAAACACAGGTAATAGACGTGAAAGGCCATGTGAGCTGACACCTTCTTACTACACACCTGCTCTGAAGAGATTTTCAAAGATAAAGAGAGAGCAAACTGGTGTGACGGAAGGTGTGCCACATAGCCAATATCTTTCTAAAGACCCACCAGTATAATTATATTATATATCTGAATTCAGATGTTTATTGTACTTACTTCCAGTAAATTAAATAAATAGTATTTTAATTGTTTAAGGGAAGGAATTTCCATTTTGTTCTTTCTTACTGTTCCCAGTTCTCTGATGGAAGTACTAGGCTTCTCCTTCATCTCTTGAACATTGAAATAAAGTATATTATTAAACATCTAACTCCATTATCTGAATCCTAGGATTCTGTTATATGTTGTTTCTCTCAGTTTTTAATCATGTAATCTTGTCTCCTCATGCAACTAGTTATTATTTTATTGATTTCTAGAGAATTTATTTGAAAAACTGTGTAAATAATTTGAGGCTGTGATGATACTGCATTTCAAATTTTGGCATCAATTCAGACTGCTGGAACTCCTATATTATTTTAATTCAATTTTAGGAATTTAGATAACTGGAATATTGCCTTCAGTCTCTGCAACTGCTGATTTATTTCTGATTTACCCTTACTCCTAGAACGCAGACCTTCGGGGTTGCTTATTAGGCTCCTGTTACTTAACAAACCCCAAACTCCACTTTTTGTCCATCTGGTCTCACAACATTGTCAAAAGCTCTGCTCAGCTTCTATGCCTCCCAGTTGCTTTTTCTGGATTTGAAAGGTATTCCAGTGGGAAAATGGCTTCAAATACTGAGATCACCTCTGTAAGTTTTCTTTTTTCCAATATCTTGGAAGTTCTTCATTGCCTAGAAATTTTAATCAGGAGCATTGATGTGAAAAACCTTCTCCATCATAACAAAAAGCAGATGAGCAGACAATTCCAATTTCTTCACTGACTATTGCCTGAGTTAAGAAACCATATAGTGGCCTGAATAGTAAAAATTCTCAATAAATTTCATTCCTACTGTTCAATCCATGACCAACAATAAGATTTCCTGAAGACAGCTCAGGACATTCAATAACACCTAAGGGCCAGCCTTCCACTGAAACATAAACAGTTCCCAAAGGCTCTTTTCACATTGCTAAGATGTTAGAAATCTCAAAACATAAGTGACTGTACCCGCTAGTATAACTGTGAGACCAGGCTCATCCTGTTGATACTTGCACTTAACAACTTGCCACTCTCTCTTGATCATTCATTGTATGCAGAAAATGAATCAAGAGAAGTTTTTAACTATGAAAATTGAAATGCTCTGATTGTTGTAAGAAGAGATTCACAAAAAAAATATTTGACTTTGCTGCTTTCAGCCTCAAACTTCCCAAAGCCAAGTAAATGCCAATCTTAAATTCACCAGTTGTATGACTCTATGCATTCCAGCTCTAAGTTAAACTATGATGCACTCCAACAGGACATTTGGATTTTGTGAGAGGAAGCACAGAAGATTTAGAGTTTATGTGCTTCAGACTTTTCTTACAAAAAGTGGAATGAGAATTGCCGTATCGAAACTTTATGCCCAAATAGAATTTATAACAGAATTAATTTATGCATACAAATAGGAAATTTTTTCTTATTTTCCTTCATGGCACTAGAAATTAATCTTAGGAAAATAAATCAATAAAGGCATGTCATTTTATTAATTCGATGTGTTATCACAGAAACATAATAAATTACCATGTGAAAATCCAGCATTAAGAGCATGCATTTATAAACTATGATACGTAAACAAAATATAATATTGTACAGCCATAAAGTGATACATATACAGACCATGCAAATCTATTAAAATATTTTATGAAATGTAATTCAACATTTATTCCATTGGTTATAATATTTCAATCTCTAGTCCAATTCTCTCCCCTGATCTTAGACTCATGTGTCCACGGACTACCTGACAACCAGACGTGGAGGTCTAATTCACAGCTCAAACTTAGAATGTCCAAAACCAAACTCTTGATCTCGGTCCCCACTACTGTCCCCATACTTTTCTCTATCTAAATAGGGAACTCTCCCTTATAGTGCCCAGGGAAAAACTTTGGAGCCATCTTGAGACCCTTCTCTCACACTCCTTGTCAAAGCCATCAGCATATTACGATCCTACCTTCAAAATATATCACTTCTCAGCTCCTCTACTCTTACTGCCATAGAACAAATCTGTCATCATCTCTTCCCTGGATGACGGCAATGGTATCCTAACAGAGAGATCCTATACAACTACATATCAAATCATGCCCTGCTCTATTCAAGACTATCCTACTTACTAAAACAATGAAAACAAAACCTAGAGCCTTAGAGAAGTCTACAAAGTCCTACACAATGTGGCCTCCTCATTGTTTCTCTGATCTTATTTCCACTACTCTCCCCTTGCACACTCCACTTTAGCAACGTTGGCTTCCTTCTATTTCTCCAACATGCTGGTCACATTTCTGCCTCAGAAATGTGCAGTTTCCTCAAACTAAAACTCTATTCCTTGGAGGCATTTCTACAGCTCATTTCCTCACCACATTAAGAATTTAATTAAGTCACACCTTCTCGTTCTCACCTTCTCCATGACCTTCTATAATAGATTCATCGCAAAAATGGATCCCCCTTAAGCCATCCCTCCCTATATCCATGCCTTTTCCAATATAACTTTGTAGCTCTTCTTATCAAGAGATAAAGGCCATTTACACTCTCCTTCAATAGGATCAATTGCATTAATCATTAGAATGCATCAAATGGGATATTGTGACAGTACTGAGTCTAGGCTTGAAGATGCCTTATGTGGTTTGACTTTTTTTCTTGGAAATCTGCCAAATGCCATGGGAAATTGAGCTTAGTCAGCCAGTTAATGAGAGACATAAGGCATAGTCACCCAGACAGCCCTAGCTGATGGTCAACCAACTACAGAAATGTGAAAGAGATGAAAGAAATGTGAGCCTTTCTGTATTAACTAACCCCAATTGGCCTGTTACTTAACTTCAAACACACAAGCAAGCCGGCCAAGATCAATCAAGTGTGGCCCATATTAACAGAACTAATCAGCTGACCCATAAACATACCATCGATAAAAATACTACCATTTTAAGCCACCGCTTTTTGTGGGTGGTTTATTACATGACAATAACTAACCACTACATCATCCAATTTTAAATTTCTACTCACTCTTATCCCCGCAATCTTTCACCCTCTCCCTAGCTTTATTTTTCTTCCTGTACTTAGAAAACAACAGTAAATGTTTACTGATGCAATTGTTTATTGTCTGGTGCTCCCAAAAGGAATGAAAGCAGATATTTTTGCTCCTGACACATAGGAAGAACTCAAAAAACATATCTTGAATGAATTGATGGCATGGATTCCTCCATATTGATACTTTAAGTATATATTTAGTGATTACAATAAGCCGTTATGCAGGTAAGAGTGTTCAGACTACACTGCTCTGGTTTTCTGGCATCTTTCCTGAGGCTAAATTTCATTAAGCCAAGTATTTCAGAAGGAGGTCAAGAAATAATACTAAAATAACAGGAGATTTTCTATTTTTACATTGAAATGGGTATGTTAATTAAATGCCATCTGAGGGACTCAGGTTGTAGCACACTTAGAGCCACGATTTCCTTCAGTCATAAAGTTAGACTTGGGTGGCCAAGGGATGGAGTTAAAGAGAAAGTTGGAAAATGAGGAGAAAAGGCAATATGGAACACTGTCATATATTTCTTGAGAGACACTGGCAAAGAATTAGAGAATTGCCTTTGTAAAAATGAGTACAACTGTGGAAATGGAGAGAAGATAAAAAGGGAGGAGAGAGAGTAAGAAAGCAATTTCAGTGACATTGACCAGAAAGACTTGGCTGGAAAAGCGATCTGGAAAAAGAAACAGCAAAAGAGTGAAAGTACACTCTACGTGGAAAGTTTTGAATAGGAGAGGTCAAGGGTTTCATATTGGAAAGTGCAGAGTTGGAAAGTGATTGCAGATAAAGAAAACAGATCAGGAAAATCAGAAATTAAAATAGAAATGTTCCAGAATCAAGGAGGCACAGGGAAGAGAGAACTGATCATCAGGGAAAATTCATTGGATCTTTCTCCAGAGGTTAGAGACAAACCTTATTGACTTAATTATGTGATCAGTCCATGGAAAACATGCAGGTTACTGTGACACAAAGCCCCCTGATCTTTAAGAGATCTTTACTGCATTTTTCTTAAATTATCTCCCACAAAAAGGATCCAAAAAACCCATCTCCTTTAATTTTCCCCTACAATCTGTCCAAGGAACAAGTCAGGTGATATGACCTCTCAGGCAGATGGAAGAATGTGCACATAGATGCCTGTGTGGTGAGGAAGCAGCTGCTGCAGCAAAGACTCACTGAGCCACGGTTTTGGGGAGGAGGTTTGTGTTCGAGCCTGAAGCACTGTGGGAGGATTATTATAATGCTGCATACAGTAATAAATGGCCACATCTTCAGCCTGGAGGCTGCTGATGGTGAGAGTGAAATCCGTCCCAGATCCACTGCCACTGAATCGGTCAGGGACCCCAGATGCTCTGCTGGATGCAGCATAGATGAGCCGCTTAGGAGCCTGTCCTGGTTTCTGCTGGTACCAAGCTAAGTAGCTGCTAACACTCTGACTGGCCTTGCACTTCATCTCGACTCTCTGTCCTAGAGACGCTGCCAAGGAGTCTGGAGACTGGGTCATCACGACGTCCCCACAGGCTCCTGCAATCAGAAATGGATAATGATGATACACACACACTTTATCATTGAAATACGTAAGTTAAGATGTGCCTTCTCATGGTATTACAGGTCAGCACATAATTGGATCTATTTTGGAAATAGCCAGTATTTCCCAGTATATCTTAAAAAAAATTTTTTTAACTCTAAAATGATATTACTCCAAAAGACTGAGGCACTTTTAAATTTCTCACCTGAGACCCAGAGCAACACAGATATAAGGACCTGCGTCTGCGTCAGCATCTTGCTGCCCCTGCCTGCCTGATACAGCGCAGCTCACACTGGAAATGCCCCTTTTATAAAACCCGAGCAGATGACCTGGGCCTGCAGGGGCCTATGCAAAACACTCAATGAGTTTAGAAGCAAATGGCATGTGCAGTGGGCTGTGAAAGCATCTAATGCAAATCAAGAGCCAAAAATATGATCACTAACAGTGTATTTGTATGACCAGAAGACACAAAAGTCCACTTAGAAGCTCTAAGATCAACTTAGAATTCTGAAACTACAAACTGATGGATGATCTAATGAAGAGCTTCTACTTTAAATTCAAAAATGTTTTTAAATGAATTCCGTCTCCAGAAATGATGGGTTAGTTTCCTCATATCAACAATCCTGATGAAGTAATGAAACACGTTAGGAAAATAAGCTATAAAAGGAGAGAAAAAGGAAAGGAGGGAGGAAGGAAAAGAAGAGAAGCAACAAAAGGAAAATGGGGAACTTTAGGCCCAATGTTTTTAAAAAATCCATGATCAGAAAATGTCTGGACTCTAAAGCCATTTTTATCCTGAAGGTATGTAAGGACACTGCAGACACTTGAGCTTGGGTTTTTGGGCCATGCAAGGACCAGAGAGATAGAACACAGCTCCAGAATTTACTCATTTAGAAAGACACATGGGGCCCTAATTTGAGTTAGGGGCCAGAGGGACTCTAATTTCAAAGTAAGAGTCAACCAAAGAGAAACTAGGACCTATCCTTCCCACAACTGGTAGGAACTGAAAAGAATGCACTGCATTCATTGAAGAAATGGGGAGAAAAAAGAAAACCAAGTGGGATTTCCTTGGGAACTTATGGCTGCAACCAACATTGGCAAGGATTTTTACTCCACTTGTACATGGCCTACATGGGTCTGGAACTCTCCCTCCTTGGCACTGGGTTAAGATATTTCTACTATGGCCGGCCCGGCGGTGCAGTGATTCAGATCGCACATTCTGCTTTGGCAACCTGGAGTTTGCTGGTTCAGATCCCGGGTGCGGACATGGTACTGTTTGGCAAGCCATGCTATGGCAGGTGTGCCACATATAAAGTAGAAGAAGATGGGCACCAATGTTAGCTCAGGGCCAGTCTTCCTCGGCCAAAAGAGGAGAACTAGCAGCAGATGTTAGCTCAGGGCTAATCTTCCTCAAAAAAAAAAAAAGGATATTTCCACTAATATGGACCCCAAATGGAAGCTGCACCAGAGAAGGGCACACAAAACCTCACAAATAATTTTTCAAGCACTAATACAACCAAGAAATCAAAGATTCTTAGCATCCAAGAAAATAAGGTGACTTGAATTTGAATGAGAAAAAACAAAAATAATAAAGAAAGAGTTCTGACCAGACTTCACATTTGGGAATTATGAAAGTATGAAAGGTTGTTTAAAGAAAGAAATTACAAATTTGACGTTGTGTGGAAGGTACAGGAAACTGAAAGAAAAGCCACTGTAGATTTAAGAAGAACAAAATAAAATTTCTATAAGTTAGAAATAGAATAACCATAATTTTACACATCAATTATCTTAACAAAAATAGCCTAAACTGAGTGGCTTATAAAGAAAAGAAATTTATTTTTCACAGTTCTAGAGGCTGGGATTACCATAATTATGCCACCAGCAGAGTCAATGTCTGGTGAGTACCCACTATCTGCTTCATATATGGCCATGTTCTTGCTGTATCCTCACATGGTGGAAGGGGTGAAGGAACTCTCTGCAGTCTCTTTTATAGGTTACTATAGCTTTATCGTATATTTTGAAATCAAGGAGTGTGACATCTCTAGCTTTGTTCTTTTTTCTCAAGATTCCTTTTGCTATTCAGGGTCTTTTGTTGTTCTATATAAATTTTAGGATTCTTTGCTCTATTTCTGTGAAAGATGTCATTGGAACTTAATAGGGATTTCATTGAATCTGTAGATTGCTTTAGGAAGTACGGACATTTTAACCATTTTAATTCTTCCAATCCAAGAGCATGGAATATCTTTCCATTTCTTTGTGTCTTCTTCAATTTCTTTCAACAAAATTTTATAGTTTTCAGTGTACAGATCTTTCACCTCTTTGGTTAAGTTTATTCCTAGATATTGTATTCTTTTGTTGAAATTGTAATTGGGATTGTATTCTTAATTTCTCTTTCTGCTACTTGCTATTAGTGTATATAAACGCAACTGATTTTTGTATGTGGATTTGTATCCTGTGACTTGACTGTATTCATTTATTATTTCTAAAAGTTTTTTAGTGGCTTCTTTAGGGGGTTATATATATATATAAAGTCATGTCATCTGCAAATAGTGACAGTTACACTTCTTCCTTTCCAATTTGGATCCCTTTTATATCTTTTTCTTGCCTTATTGTTCTGGCTGTGACTTCCAAAACTATGTTAAATAAGAGTAATGAAAGTGGGCATCCTTGTCTGGTTCCCATTCTTAGAGGGAGAGCTTTCAGTTTTTCTCCAATGGGAATGATATTAGCTGTGGGTTACTCATGTATGACTTTATTACCTTGAGGTGCTTTCCTTCTCTACCCATCTTATTCAGAGTTTTTATCAAAAATGGATGCTGTATCTTGTCAAATGCTTTGTCTGCACCTATTAAGATAACCAGGGGATGTTTAATCCTCATTTTGTTAATGTGCTGTATCACATTGAATGATTTGTGGATGTTGAACTATCCCTGCATCTCTGGAATAAATCCCACTTGATCTTGGTGTATGACCTTTTTAAGTATCGTTGTATTTGATTTGCTAGTATCCTATTGAGGATTTTTGCATCCATGTTGATCAGTGATATTGGCCTGTAATTTTCTTTTTTTATTTTGTCCTTATCTGGTTTTGGTATCAGGGTAATGTTGGCTTCAAAGAATGAGTTAGGAAGCTCCCCTCCTCTTCAATTTTTTGGAAGAGCTTGAAAAGGATAAGTATTAAGTCTTCTTTGAATGTTTGGTAGACTTCATCAGGGAAGCCATCAGATCCTGGATTCTTATTTTTGGGGAGGTTTTTGATTACTGTTTCAAGCTCCTTCCTGGTTATCAGTTTATTCACATTCTCCATTTCTTCTTTATTCACTTTTGGAAGGTTGTGTGATTCTAAGAATTTATCTGTTTCTTATAGATTATCCAACTTGTTGCCATACAGCTTTTCATAGTATTCTCTTATGATCTTTTGTTTTTATCAGGTGTTCATTGTAGTTTCTCCTCTTTCATTCTTTATTTTATTTCAGCCTTCTATCTTTTTTTCTTGGTGAGTCTTACTAAAGGTTTGTCAATTTTGTTTATCATTTCAAAGAAACAGCTCTTGGTTTTCTTGATTTTTTTCTGTTGCTTTTTAGTCTCTATTTCATTTATTTCTCCTCTGATTTTATTTCCTTTCTCCTACTGATTTTTGCCTTCCTTTGTTCTTCTTTTTCCAGTTCCTTTAGAGCCAGTGTTAGGTTGCTTACTTGAGATTTTTCTTATTTGTTGAGGTAGCCCAGTATGCTATAAACTTCCCTGTTAGAACTCTTTTTGCTGTGTCCCATAATTTTTGGCATGTTGTATTTTCATTTTGATTTGTCTCCAGGTATTTTTTTATTTCTCCTTTGATTTCTTCATTGATCCAATCGTTGGGCAGTAGCATTTTGTTTAATCTCCACATTTTTGTGGCTTTTCTGATTTTTTTCCTGTAGTCGATTTCTAGTTTCATACCTTTGTGGTCAGAAAAGGTGCTTGGTAGTATTTCAATCTTCTTAAATTTATTGAGACTTGTTTGTGGCCTAATATGTGATTAATCCTGGAGAATGTTCCATGTGCATTTGAAAAGAATATGTCTTGTGTGGTTTTTGGATGGAATGTTCTGTATATATCTACTAAGGACATCTAGTCTAATGTGTCTTGTAAGGCCAATGTTTCCTTACTGATTTTCTGTTTGTATGGTCTATCCATTGGTGTAACTGGAGTGTTAAAGTCCCCTACTATTATTGTGTTACTATTTCTCCTTTTATTTCTGTTAATAGTTGCTTTATATCTTTAGGTGCTCCTATGTCGGGTGCATAGATATTTACAAGTGTTATATCCTCTTTTTGGATTGTTCCCTTTATCATATTTAGTGCCCTTCTTTGTCTCTTGTCACGGTGTTTGTTTTAAAATCTATTTTGTCTGATGTAAGTATTGCTACCCCAGCTTTCTTTCATTGCCATTTGCACGGAGTATCTTTTTCCATCCCTTCACTTTCAGTTTCTGAGTGCCTTTAGGTCTGAAGTGTGTCTCTTGTAGGCAGCATATAAATGGGTCTTGTTTTTTTAGCCAATCAGCCACCCTATGCTTTTTGATTAGAGCATTTAGTCCATTGACATTTAAAGCAGCTATTGATAAGTATGCACTTATGGATGTTTTACTAGTTCTTCTTTGTTCCTTTGTTCTTCTCTTGGTTTCTTCCTTTGTGGTGTGATGGCTTTCTTCAGCATTATGTTTGGGGTCCTCTCTCTTAATTTTTTGTGTATTTATTATAGGTTTCTGGTTTGTGATTACTATGAGGTTCATATATAATAACTTATGTATACAGCAATCTATATTAAGTTGGTGGTCTCTTTAGTTTGAGCTCTTTCTAAAAGCTCTACTCTTTTACTCCCCTCCTCCCACATTTCATGTTTTTTATATCATATCTAACGTCTTTTTTTATGTTCATGTATCCATTACCCTCTTATTACTAAAATAGGTAATTTTAATACTTTTGTCTTTTCACCTACATATTATCTTCATAGGTGGTTGATCTGCTGCCTTTACTGTATTTTTGCCTTTACCAGTGACATTATGACCTTTTTAGTTAGATAATTTTCTTATATCCTATTTGTGGTCTCCTCTTCCCCACTTAAAGAAGTCTCTTTAGCATTTCTTCTAAAACTGGTTTCTTGGTGATAAACTCCTTTAATTTTTGCTTGTCTGGGAAACTCTTTACCTTTCCTTCCATTCTGATGATAACCTTGCTGGATACACTATTCTTGATTGCATGTTTTTTTCCTCTCAGCACTGTAATTATTTCATGCCACTCCCTTCTAGCCTGTAAGGTTTCTGCTGAGAAGTCAGCTCATAGTCTTATAGAGTTTCCTTTCTATGTTACTTGTTGCCTTTCTCTTACAGATTTTAGGATTCTCTCTTCACCTTTAATTTTGGACATTTAAATTACAGTGTGTCTTGGTATGGACCTCTTTGGGTTTATCTTGTTTGGTGCTCTCTGTGCCTCCTGTACCTGCATGTCTGTTTCCTTCCTTAGGTTTGGAAAGTTGTCAGCTATTATTTCTTCAAATAGATTCTCTGCCCCTTTGTCTCTCTCTTCATCGTCTGGAACACCTATAATATGAATGTTAGTGTGCTTGATATTTTCTCAGAGTTTCCTTAGACTGTTCTCATTCTTTTCAATTCTGTTTTCTTTTATCTCTTCAGCTTGGGTGATTTCTTCTAGTCTTTTCTCCAGCTTGTTAATCCATTCTTCTGTATCATCTACTCTGCTATTGAGTCTTTCTAATGAATTTTTCATTTCTAGTATTTTATTCTTCATTTCTAATTGGTTCTTTTTTATATTTTCAAATTCTATGTTGACGTTCTCACTGAGTTCATCCATTCTTCTCCCAATATCAGTGAGCATCCTTATGAATCTTTTTTTGAACTCTTTGTCAGGTAGACTATTTATTTCTGTTTCATTTAGTTCTTTTTTCTGGGGTTTTGTCCTGTTCCCTTACTTGGAATGTATTCTTTTGCCTCCTTATTTTGCTTCTTTCTCTGTGCTTATATCTGTGTATTAGGTGGGCCAGCTATGTCTTGTGTTCTTGGAGAGGGGGTCTTATGTAAGAGATGCCTTATGAGGACCAGCAGTATGCTTCCCACTCATCTCATGTTCCAAATATTCCAGTAGTGACCCCTATGTAGGCTAGATGTGTCCTTCTGTGGTGGCAGAGTTGCCCTTGCTGCAGGTGCCTGGAAAGGCTAGACTGTTCCCATGGTTGGCTGGCTGTAATATTCAGCTGTGTGTGGCTGCTATGGATACTTCAGCCACTTTCTCAGATGTAGGGAGCCCCAGCACAGTTGGCTGCAATGTCTAATAGCACATTCCAGTTGCAGTTTTTTTGTTAAATGAGTAGGCCCCCAGCATGGCTGGTTTCTAGGCTCGGGGGCTTACAATTGCTGTAGGCCTTGGCCTGCAACGCTGTTGTCAGCTCTCTCAGGATTGCAGCTGAGTGGGGCTGGCCTCAGGCACAGGAGCACTCAATAGTTTCAGGCTTAGGAAGGTGGAGTCAGCTTTTAGAGAAGAACAAGTATTCTGCAGCTAAGTCCCACCAGCCACAGGGCCACAAACACTGTCAACACAGTCTTACCACATGTGTGCATCCAAACCCCCTGAAGTGGACCCATTCGCTCCACTGCAGTGGCCCCACACACTGCCCAATGCCCCACACACTCCACTTGCTCCTCATGCATGACTTCCCCCACAGAGGCAGACCTACTCAGCTGCAGAGGATCCAGGCACCCATCCTATGAAGGTCTAAAAGACGCCCAAGGGCTTGCTGTTGTCTGGGACCAATCCCTAGGGCAGGCTGCCTGGCCTGGATGAGCTGGATTAAAATGGTGCTCCAGTAGGTGGGGCAGACCCTGGACTAATAAGACAGGGGAAGAACTCCAATGATGTCTGCCAGCATCTGCATCAGCACACATGTACTAGGTCACAGTAATGGCTGGCGTCCATGTCTCAGTCCCTGGAGAGGTCTCACCTCTCACTGAAATGCATCCAGAGCCTATCAAGTGAGTCTCTTTTCATCAAAAGACTGTGCACCTTTCTTTCTTGTGGTTTCCAAAATGGGTGAATTTGTGCATGGGCCCTTTAAGAGCCAGCTTTTTTTCCCTTATGTCTGATAGCTTTTCTGAGGGTCTTCCCCATTCTTATTAGTAGCCAGCAAAGCCAGATATTATGAGACTTGGCTCAGTTATACTGATTCCAAAGGATGCTGATAGCAGAAATGCTCCCCCACAAAGGCCCCCCACTCCTCTAGGGAAGGCTACATACCTTAGGATTGCTCCCAGCCAGTACTGAAGTGCTGCAGTTTGTGAAGGTGGTTTTTTTCTCTCCAGAAAGGAATTTCTGCCTCTTCCACCTCAGTCAGGACTGTCCCTTGTTACAGGGGTTCTTTTTAGCCAGTTTTCAGTTCTCTCATAGAGGTAATTACTCCCAGAGTAGCTGTGAATTTGTTATGTCTGTGGGAGGATCTGAGTTCAGAGTCTGCCTACACTGCCTTCTTGACACCTCTCCCAAGAAGAATATTTTGAAAGCACTGAGAGAAAAAATATATTACAAAGATAAGGATGTCAGCAGATTTTTCTTTGGTAGCAATGCAAACCAGGGAACCAAAGAACAACATCTTCAAAGCACTGAGAAGAAGTGTCAACAAAAATTTCTATACCCAGAAAAATGATATTTCCAAAGCAAATGTGGAATAAAAACTTTGAAAACATACCAGAACTGAAAGAATACATCACTAAAAGTTCCACACTAAAAGAAATACTGAAAGAGGGCTCCAGGAAAAAGGAAAATGATAGCAGATGAAAATATAAATCTCACTGGAGAAGGTCACTGAATGGGTAAACTTACAAGTTTTTTTCTTATTATTTCTTATTATTTTCTTATTATTTCTTATTATTTCTTATTATTTTTCTTATTATTATTTCTTTAAAATTTAGATGACCATATATTCCAAAATTATAAAAATGTATTTTGGGATTTACAACATGTAAAAAAGTAAAATGCATGACAAAATAGCATAAATATCAGGGGAGTGGAGATGGAATATATTATTGAAAGATCCAACAGTAGATAGGAGAGATGGTAAAGAATGGTAAGCTAAAGATATATACTACAAACCCCAAAAAAACCACTAAATAAAAAGGCAAAAAATTGAAACATTGTAAGCCAACAAAGGAAAAACAAAGAAATCATGAAAAAACACTCAATTAATCAAAAAGTAAACAAAAAAATAGAAGACGGGGAAGAAAGAACAGATGGTACAAGTGGAAACCAAACGGATACAAACAGATTAAAATGTCAAATATTACCCATTTAACACTAGTCCAAAAAATGGAGTGGTGATTTTAATGTCAGATGAAGTTGATTTCACAGCAAAAAATATTACCAGGGATAGAGAAGGTCACTGTGTAATGATAAAGGGGTCAGCTATTCAAGAGGCCATGAAAATATTAAACATTTATGTGGATACATTCGCTATCTTGATTGTAGAGATTAATTCACAGGTATATACATATATCATAACCTGTCAAGTTGTACAATTTAAATATGTGCAATTCATTGTATGTTAATTTTATCTCACTGAAACAATTTTTTTAAATCGCTCACGATTGAGCCCCAAAAACAGACAGAAAAAAATCACTATATTTATTCATCAAAAAAAAAATCTTACATAAATTAGCACTTCTACACTTTCGTGAATGAGGGACTATTCAATACTTCAAATCCATTGACTTTCCTCTTGCCTTATATGCTATTATTATCATATATTTTACTTCTATGTATATTTGAACCCTACAAAATATTATTTTTGTTTTATACAGCTGAGGGACCTCACACTTATGGACATATTTTACTTCATTGCTTACTGCATCTCTACATATGTTATTCATTGCTGGGTAACAAATTGCCCAAAGCTCAGCAACATAAATATTAAACATTTATTCTCTCACACCATTTCTATGAGTCAGGAATTTGAGGATGGCTTCCCTGGCTGGTTCTGGATCCAGGTTTCTCATCAGGTTGCTGTCAAGATGTCAGCCAGAGCTGCAGTCAGCAAAAGACTTGACCAGTAGCTTTCAGGGTAACACACTCACATGTTAGCAAGCTAATGCTAGTCATTGGAAAGGCCTCAGTTTCTTACCACTTGAATCTTTCCATAAACCTACTTGCCTGTTCTCACAAGGTGGTATCAGGCTTCATCTACAGCAAATTATCCAAAAGACAGTAGTAAGAAGTCATAATCCCTTTAATGTCCTAGCCTCTCGAGTCACACACTGTTATTTCTTTCATATTGTACTGGTTACAGAGGTTATCCTCATTTAATGTGGAGAGGAGGGTGTTAATATTAGAAGAAAGGAATACCAGGAGGCAGGGGATATTGGGAGACTTCTTGGTGGCTGGTAATAATGATATTTGAGTTTCCAAGTGGATTATTCTTGCCTGAAATATCCCTTCCTTTTAGGATGGGTCTACTGGTAATAAACTGTTTGGAATTTTTTCTAATATATCTTTATTTCGTCTTAAATCTTGAAAGACATTTTCCTTTGGTATGTAATTTAATTTGGAATTTTTCCAGGCACTGTGGGAAAAAAATTTCAATGTCTCCTTGCTTTATTGTTTCATATCAGAAGTCACCTATAATTCTTAGTGTGTGTTTTTAAAGGAAATTTATCTTTCCTCTCTGGTTCCTTTTAAGGCTTTGGTTTTCTCTTTGATTCAATCAATTTTACTATGCTAGGCTTATGTTTAGTTTTCATTTTATTTATCCTGCTTGTGTTTGTTTCGCTTCCTGAATCTGTGACATGATGTCTTTCATCAGCTTGGAGAGAGATCAAGCATTATATCTTCAAACATTTCTTTTTCCTCCATTAACTTTCTGTTCTGCTGTCACTTCAATTGCACATTGACTTCTCAACAAATCCCCTGTGTCAAAGAATCTCCTTTCTATTTTCTCCCTTCCTTTTGTTTTTCATTTCTTAAATACAGACATTTTTTTCTAAGCTATCTTTTAGTTAACTAATTTCTCTTCAGCTAAGTTTAATCACCTATAAAGTATGTCCTTGGAATCCTGAATTCTAGTTTTTTATTTTTTCAGTTAATTATCCTCATTTTTGTTAAATTAACCGAATAATTAAATCTAGGTGCTTTCATGTAAATTCAGTGCAAACCAGTGGTGTGAAAAGCCAGCTCAGAGGTACTATCATCCCCACTTCTGCTCATGGATGCCATGAAATATTTGGTCCTTCTCCTGTTTCTAGTCCTGCTCTTCATCTCAAGCAGAGGAAAAAGTGGGGGAAAATCCCTATGCATTCATGGGGAGGAGGGCATAGGTTATTCTGGTTTGAGCTATACCGCAAGTTTACCTAATGAAACTTTTGTACTCTGCTCTCTGAGTGGGAGAGATACTCAATGCTTACTCTATCAGGTGGTATATTGGGTGTTCTATGGGTGCCCATCTGGCCTCTACACTGTTTCTTGTCATGAGAAATTTCCTAAGACCCAGCTGTACTCTGTGTCAAGTAGACCCTAGCTAGAGATCAATACCTCAGCCCCCACAATGGGTCAATTCTTCCTTCACTGAGCCCCTCAATTTTCCCCTTATGATGGTTAATTTTATGCACTAACTTGGCTGGCTACGGTGCCTGTTGTTTGGGTAAACTCTAGTCTAGATATTGCTATGAAGGCATGTTTTGGTGTACTAACATTTAAATCAGTAGACTTTGCATAAAGTAGATTACACCCCAAAATGTGGGTGGGCCTCATCCAATCAGTTGAAAGATTTAACAACAAAGACTGAGGTGTCCAAAAGAAGAAATTCTTCCTCAAGATTGCAACATAGAAGCCCTGCCTGAGTTTCTAGCCTGCTGATTTCAAACTCAAGACTGAATTATCAACACTAACCTGAATTTCCATTCTGCCAGCCTGCTCTACAGACTTCTGGCTTACCAGCCCCCACACTAGCAATTCCATAAAATATCTCTCGCTATGTATATATCTTATTGGTTCTGTTTCTCTGCAGGACCCTGACAAACAACACTCTTCAAATACCTTATGTTCCACCACTAAGGCTATAGGAATGAAACATTCCTGATCTTCACACCAGGCATAATAGTTGCTTTCTTTCCATCCCACTACTCTCTTGCTGGACTAATCTTATTACATCTCTTATTTTCCCCAAGCCCCCATGAGGTGGGACTCAACTGCTGGGCTGCATGTATTGGAAATCTAGGCACAATAGAGGGCGGTACAAGTTGAAAGTCTCAAATGCTCACCCCCCCCCAAAAAAAACAAATTAAGTGAAAATCCAGTTGCATTTCTACCTGTTCTTCTCTGTTCCTGAATTACTTTGGGTAACAGAAACACTGATTGACTCCACCTCAATTTCTTTTCCCTTGCCTGAATGCTCAATATCCTCAGAGATGGCAAGTAGTGAGGGAATAGATAGGACAAACAGCCACCCCAGTTTTTGCAGGACTTTCCTGATTTTACCACTGAAATCTCAGGCCCTGAGAAACCTTCACTCCTAGGAAACTGAAAAGATTGACCAAACTAGAGAGGGAATCAGACCAACCTATCAAGTTGTCTCTTTTTAATATTTTTTGAAATATTCTCCATCTATCACTTATACCCTAGGTTTTAATCTCTGAAGTCACTAATCTAGCAGGTTTGAGTCCTTGACTATTCTCCCACCAAATGGAGACTTCATGTCTCCATTCTGAATCAGGGGAGGGATGATTGCAGAAGAAGCTTACGTACTATATGATGTCTCAACATATTAATCTGTCAACAATCAATAATCCATATATTAAGCTAACGGTATACCTTGATAATCTTCCAAATCTTTTATTAATCCTTAGAAATAAAGAACCTGGCATGGATAATGAAAGAAGGCATACACTCAAACTATTAATCTGGCACTAGCAAAGTGGTTTTTTAGAAGGAATTAGTGTATGTTAGTGCAGATTTTAAATAAAATTTTGCATATATTTAATATAAATTTTCTTCATTGAAGATTTATCTTAAGATCAATAATATCTGGGAGTCTAGGAATCCCATTATTGTTTTTAATGATTCAGTAAAAACAGAAAATGTAGAAATGGTACCAGAAGTCCCCAACATTCTACAGTCACATCCAGAACAGATGAGCAAGTGGGCCAAGCTTGCCATGAGGAGAGGAATGAGAATCCAGATAAACATGAATGACCTTTCAGCTGTCACTGACTACATAAGATAGCAAGGTCAGGGAAATTGGCTGAGAAAGGCAGTAGAAGTCAGATCCTACAGATACAGGAAGGCCACTCAAAGTCAGATGATGTGAGAGGCCCTGGTTTCAAAGGTATTGAGTGCACCATGAAACTAGTCATGGTTGTAAAGGTAAATTCTGCCCCTATTTTAAGCAGGGACAGTAATCTAAACAGAGGTAATAAAAATGAAAGCTCATGTGAGCTGATACCTTGTCAATACATGCCTGCTCTGAAATGATTTTCAAAGATAAAGTGAGAGCAAACTGGTGAGATGCAAAAGGTGCCAATAACCAATATCTTTCTAAAGACCTACCAGTATAATTATATCTTATTTTTTAATCCAAATATTTATTGTACTCACTTCTAGTAAATTAAATATGTACTATTCTAATTGTTTTAGAGGAGGAATTTCCATATTGTTCTTCATTGCCATTTCCAGTTCTCTGATGAAAGGATTAGCCTTCTCTGTCATCTTTTGAACATTTAAGCATAGTATATTTATTAAATATCTAACTCCATTATCTGAATCCTATGGATTCTATGTTATTTCTCTTAGTTTTCAATCATGTGGTCTTTTCTGCTCATACACCTAGTTAACTTTTATTGATTCCTGGACACTTTAAATGAAAAACTGTACAAATAATTAGAGGCTGCAATGATAGTGTCATTCAGATTTTGGCATTAATTAAGACTGCTAGAAGTCCTATTATATTATTCAATTTTAGGAATTTAGATAACTGGAAGATTTCCTTCTATCTCTGCAAAGTTTTCTCTATTTCTGGTTTACACTTACTGCTAGCATGAAGCCCTTTGGAGGTGTTTATTAGACTCCTCCTGCTTGACAAACCCCAAACTACTATTTTTTTGTTCATCCAGTCTCACAACATTATCAAAAGATCTGCTCAGTTTCTCTTACTCTCAGTTGCTTTTCCTGGACTTCAAAAATATTCCAGTGGGCAACTGGCCTCGAATACTAGGTTCACCTCTATAAGTTTTCTTTCTTCCACGATCTTGGAAATTTTTCACTGCCTAGTAATTTTAATCAGGAGCATAGATGTAAAATACCTTGTCCAATGTAACAAAAGGCAGAAGAGCAGACAATTCCAATCTCTTCAGTGACTCTTGTCTAAGTTAATCAATCATATACTAGCCTGAATAGTAGACGTTCTCAAATAAATTTCATTGATACTGTTCAATCCGTGCCCAACAGTAAGATTTTTTTAAGACATCTCAAAATATTCAATAACTTCTAAAGACAGCCTTCCATTAAAACATAAACAGTTCCCAAAGACTCTTTTCACATTATGAAGATGTTATAAATCTCAAAAAGTGGGTGACTGTACTCACTAGTGTAACTTTGAGACCAGTCTCATCCTGTTGATACTTCCACTTAACGATTTCCCACACTCTCTTGATCATTCATTCTATGCAGAAAATGAATCAGGGGAAGTCTGTCACTGGGAGGATCAAAGTGTTCTGATTATTATGACAGGAGATTCACAGAGAAATATCTGACTCTGTTGCTCTCAGCCTCAAACTTCCCAAATCTAAGTTAAAGACCCAGCTTAGGCTCACTACTTGCATGACTCTATGTCTTCTGGTTCTATTTTAGACTATGATGCATCCCAAAAGGACATTTGGGATTTTGTGAGAGTAAGCATATAAGATTGAGTGTTTATATCCTTCTGAGTTTTCTTATCAAAAGTAAACAAGATTTGCCATGTCTAAACTTTGCATCCAAGCAAATAAATTCATAACAGAATTTATTTATACATATATGTAGGAATTTTATCATGCATATATGTAGGAACTTTATCTCATTTTCTCCTATTACACTAGAGATTAATCTTAGGAAAATAAGTCAATAAAAGCATGTCATTTATTAACTGAATGTGTTCTAATAGAAAAAAATTACAATAAATTATCACTTAAATATCTAGCATTAAGAGCATAAATTTATAAAACTATGATATGTAAGCAAAATAGAATTTTGTGAAGCCTAAAAATAATAAATATAAAGACTATGTAACTATATTAAAATATTTCATGAATTGTTATTTGAAAAAAGTGATATAAAAATAAACGAATTATGGCTGCACCTATAAAAATTATTTTTATACACACAGACAGAAAGCTATTATGGCAGAGACATTATGACTCTATATATTCTATTTGCTCACCTATATTTCTCAGTTTCCTTACAAATTTAAACTAGTTTGGGCCAATAAAATATGAGTGGAAGTAATATTTATCCCCTACAGGTTGAGTCAGGGAAGAAGACCATGTGCAATTTTCCAGGCTCCTCTCTCTCTGTCTCTCTGTCTCTCTTTCCGTCTTGCTTATTGATGAGCACAACATCCAAAATTTATACTTTCTTAATGTGTTTTGGGGTACTTCATTGTTTGTATATAGAAATGCAACTGATTTTGGTATGTTGACTTTGTATCCTAAAAGTTTACTGAATTCATTTATTAGTTTTAATACTTTTGGGGGAGAATCTTATAGTTTTCTGTATGTGAGATCTATCATCTGTAAACAGAGAAAATTTTACTTCTTCCTTTCTGATTTGGATGCCTTCTATTTCTTTTTCTTGACTAATTGATCTGTCTATGACTTCCAGTACTGTGTTGAAAAGGAGCGGTGAGGGTGGACACCCTTGTCTTGTTCTTGATCTCAGAGGAAAAGTTTTTAGCTTTTCACCATTGAGTTACGATGTTAGCTGTGAGTTTGTCATATATATGACCTTTGTTATGTTGAGGCACCTTCCTTCAATACTCAAATTGTTGAGAGTTCTTATATGAAAGGGAGTTGAATTTGTCAAATGAGTTTTCTGCTTCTATCAAGATGATCTTATGAGTCTTATTCTTCATTTCTTTAAGGTGGTGTATCACGTTTATTGATTTGCATATGTTGAACCAAGCTTATATCCCAGGGATAAATCTGACTTGATCATGGTGTATAATCCTTTTAATGTACTGTTGAATTCAGTTTGCTAGTGCTTTGTTGAGGAGTTTTGCACCTATTCATCAGGGATATTGGCCTGCAGTTTTCTTCTCTTGTGTCTTTGACTTTGGTATTAGTGTGATGTTGGCTTCATAAAATGAGTTTGGAAGCGGTCCCTCCTCTTCCATTTTTCTGCAGCGTTTTAGAAGGATTGGTGTTACTTCTTCTTTGAAAGTTTGGTAGAATTCACCAGTGAAGCCGTCTGGTCCTGGACTTTATTTTGTTGGAGATTTTTATTATTAATTCCATCTCCTTACTAGTAAATGGTCTGTTCCGATTTCCAATTTCTTTATGATTCAGTTTGAGTTGGTTGCATGTTTCTAGGAATTTATCCATTTCTTCTAGGTTATCCAATTTGTTGGCATATAAAGATTTAAAATGATCCTTCAGGATCCTGTTTATTTCTATGGCTACTGATTATAATGCATCCTCTTTCATTTCTGATTTTATTTACGTGAGTCTTGTTTCTTTTTTCCTTAATTAGTCTAACTGAAGGTTTGTTGATTGTGCCTATCTTTTCAAAAAGATAAACTCTCAGTTTCATTGGTTATTTTCTATTGTCTTCCTAGTCTCTATTTCATTTATTTCTGCTCTTATCTTTGTTATTTCCTTCCTTATGGTGACTTTGGGCTTAAATTGCTCTTTCTTTCTCTAGTTCATTGAGCTGCAAAGTTAGCTTGTTAATTTGAGATTTTCTTTCTTAATGGAGAAGTTTATCACTATAAACTTTCCTCTTAGAACTGCATTTGTTGCATTCCATAATTTTTAGTGTGATGTATTCCCATTTTCATTTGTCTCAAGATATTTTTTGATTTCTCTTTTTATTTCTTCTTTGACCCATTCATGAGTTTGTTTTTTAATCTCCACATATGTGAATTTTCCAGTTTTCTTTCTGTTATTGATTTCTATTTTCTTATTATTGTGGTCAGAAAATATATTGGTATGATTTCAATCTTCTTCTGTTTGCTGATACTTGTTTTGTGATCTAATCTATTATCTATCCTGCTAAATGTCCTTTGTGCACTTGAGAGGAATATGTATTCTGCTGCTATTGGATGCCATATTCTATAAATGTCTGGTAGGTCTATTTAGTCTAAGGTATAGTTCAAGTCCAATATTTTCCTATTGGTTTTCTGTCTGGATGATGAATCCACTGCTGAAAGTGGATACTGAAGTCCCTTACTATTATTGCAGATATCTACTTCTTCCTCAGATATGTTAATATTTGTTTTATATATTTAGGTACTCTGATATTTGGTGCATATAAATTTACTACAGTTATTTCCCCTCGAATTAAAGTCTATTTGTCTGATGTAAGTATAGCCACACCTGTTCTCTTTTAGTTGTCATTTGCATGGAGTATCTTTTTCTATCCCTTCGTTCTAGCTGATGTATGTCTTTAAAGCTGAAGTGAATCTCTTGTAGGCAGCATATCTTGCGTCTTATTTTTTAGCCATTCAGCCACTCTATGTCTTTTCATTTGAGAATTTAGTCAATACACATTTAATGTAATTATTAACAGGTAAGGACATACTATTGCCATTTTATTCACTGTTTTATGGGCATTTTGTAGACCCGTTGTTTCTTTCTTCCTCCCTTGGAGTCTTCCATTTTGAACTGATGATTTTCTATTGTGGTTTTTTTTTTTTTTTTTTTTAGGAAGATTAGCCCTGAGCTAACTACTGCCAGTCCTCCTCTTTTTGCTGAGGAATCCTGGCCCTGAGCTAACATTGTGACCATCTTCCTCTACTTTATATGTGGGACGCCTACCACAGCATGGCGTGCCAAGCGGTGCCATGCCTGCACCCAGGATCCGAACCAGCGAACCCCGGGCCACAGAGAAGTGGAAAGTGCGAACTTAACCACTGCGCCACCGGGCCGGCCCCTATAGTGGTATGCTTTGATATCTTTATCTTCTGTATATCTACTATTGTTTTTTGCTTTGTGATTAGCATGAGGCTTACATAAAGCATCTTATAACAGCATTTTAAGCTGAAAAGAACGTATCTTTGTATACAAAAGCAGAACCTATTTACTGTTCCTATTGCATTTTGTTTTTTGATGTCACAATATACAAATCTTTTTATTGTGCATCCACTAACAAATTATTATAGCAATATTTATTTTTAATTAAATTACATTACAATATTAGTATTCTGAATTTGACTGTATATTAACCTGTGCCAGTGAGTTTTATACTTTCATGTTATTTCATGTTACTAGTTAGCACCCTTTCTTTTCAGCTCAAAGAACTCGCTTTAGCATTTCTTGTGAGGCAGGTCTAGCAGTGATGAAGCCCTTCAGCTTTTGTTTGTCTGGGAATGTCTTTATCTCTCTTCAATTCTGAAGAACAGCTCTGCCAGGTAAAGTATTCTTGGTTGGCAGTTCTTTTCTTTTGGTACTTTGAATATATCATCCTACTTTCTTCTGGTTTGCAAGATTTCTGATGAGAAATCCACTGATAGCATCGGAGGAGTTCACATGTATGTTAAAGCTTTCCTCTTGTTGCTTTCAAGATTGTCTCTTTCTCTTTGATTTTTGACAGTTTTATTATAATGTGTCTCAGTGAAGTCTTCTTTGGGTTGAACCTTATTGGGGACCTTTGAGCTTCATGTACATGTATGTCCATATCTTTCCCCAGATTTAGGGAGTTTTCAAACATTATTTCTTTAAATAATCTTTCTGACCCTTTCTCTTTCTTTTCTCCTTCTGAGATGCCCATAATGAGAATATTGTTTCACTTCATGTTTCTCATAAGTCCCAGAGGCTTTCTTCATTCCTTTCCATTGCTTTTCTTTTCTCCCCTGACTGCATAATTTCAAATGAGTTCTCTTAGAGTTTGCTGATATTTTCCTCTGCTAGATCAAGTCTATTATTGAAACTCCCTACTGTATTTTTTAGCTCAGTCTTCATATTCTTCAGTTCCAAAGTTTCTATTTGGTGGGAGGGTTTTTTTTAATGTTTTCTATCTCTTTCTTGAACTTCTCATTTTGTTCTTTAATGCTTCCCTGATTTCGTTAAAATTGTTTATCTGTGTTTTCTTGGAGCCTTCTGAGGTTCTTTAGAAGAATTATTTTGAGTTATTTGCAGACTATTCATGGATCTCCATTTCTTTGGGATCAGCTACTGGAAGTTTATTCTGTTCCTTTGGTGGTATCACGATTTTCTGATTCTTCATGATCCCTGTAGCCTTGCATAGGTGTCTGCAAATTTGAAAAACAAATCTACTCTTCCAGACTTTATGAGCTGACTTCATTAAGGGAAGCCCTTCACCTACAGTTGGGAGGCAAGCTACAGTGTGCTGTGGCTCCAGGTCAAGTGGTGCAGGGCATCAAATTTGGGGGCATGTGACAGCTTCAGACCTGAAGGGAGAGGGTGTCTCATTAGCTCAGGCAGCTGGAGTCCACAACTGAGACAACTGCATGATCCTTGATGGTAAGAACAGTCGGAGCTCTTTAGTAGCTTCAAGGGCTGTTTAGGTCCTCAGCAGTGCCACCAAGTGCAGCAGGGAAGAACAGGGCTGCCAGCAGTGGTAGCCAGAACTAGCAGTGTGCACACACTCAGTGGCAGGGGCTGTCTACAGGTGCTTGCCTAGTGCAAGGGCCGGCTGCAGGCACTCATGAAGTGGTGAGGGTCAGGACCAGCATCAAAGGCTAGAGCTGATTGTGCATGCATGAGCTGCTACTAGCATGTGGGTTGTTGGCATACACTCATGTAACTGCAGATACTGGCTGCAAGTGAGTATACAGCGGTGAAGATGGTGGCCTGAGTCAGTGGTGTGCTGGTGCACAGCTGCAGGGGCTGGCTGTGGGCATGCCCAGGGAGGTGGAGACTGGCACCTTGAGGGCATTATGCTAAGTGAAATAAGTTAGACAGAGAAAGACAAATAACGTATGATCTCACTTATATGTGGAGTCTAAAAAAAAACAAAAACGAAAGAACCAAACTCAAAGAGAACAGGTAGTGGTTACCAGAGGTAGGAGATGGAGGTGGGCAAAATGGGTGAAGGTAGTCAAAGGCACAAACTTCCAGTATGAGATAGATAAGTCATAGGGATGTACTGTATAGCATAGTACTACAGTTAATAATACTGCTTTGTATATTTGAAAGTTGCTAAAAGTAGATCTTCAAAGTTCTCATCACACAAAAAAAATTGTAACTATATATGGTGACAGATGTTAATTAGACTTATTGTGGTGATCATTCCACCATATATATAAATATCAAATAATTATTTTGTACACCTGAAACTAATAGAACGTTATATGTCAATTATACCTTAATTAAAATAAAATAATAAATAGCTTTCCCAACTTACAAAGAAAATATCTTTTAGGACAAGATGTTATTAATGGTTCAAACATTGTTTCATTTGTAGGATCACAATTCTCCCTGGGGGAATGGGAGGTTTGGAAGGTTACTTTCAAAAAAGAGTGGACACTTGCTCCCATCTGCTGGTCACATTCATGCACTATAAATTTCTGACCTGCAGAGGCAGCGTAACCACTTTTTGTCTAAACAAGGACTTCTAAAATTGGTCACACGATGGTCTCTTACTTTTAACCAGGGAAATTGCTTAAAGGGAACCTTGCTCATCAGTCTTTGTTTTTCAAAATATCAGAATATTAAAGTTATAAAGAGCCTTACACCTCTTCTGTTCCAACATTTTCATTTTACATTTGGAAGCAGAGGATCAATCAGAAAAGTTTTATGTAAGGTCATTTGCAAAGTTCATCAGACTAGAATCCTAGTGTTTTTCCCACCATTTCAAGTCCCCCTCTCATTGACAGCCAGGTACAGGGCACAAGATAATCCACACGTTGTACCAACTCTACCATCTCGTACTCTGATGTCCTTTTCTGCTTCTCACGCTCACCGACCACACCAAGCGGCAGGAAAAGAAAATACATGTCTTCCAAAATTCTGATGACTTATCCTAAAACTTTCTTGGGAAATATTTCTTCAGTCTTGAGTTTGATTTCTTTTAAAAGTCATAGAAATTTTGCATTCTATTCCATAATAGGCCCCTTTGTGTTTAATATAAAATATTTTAATCACAAATTTTGTACTCCTGGAAATCCTCATTACCCTAGTTTAAAAACTGCCACCTAATAAAGTACACAGAATCAAATTATCTCAAGTAAGTATAGCCACAAAATAAAACGCCTATTGATATTCCTTTATTCTGTCTTTACTTAAAATTCTGATTTTTTTTAATTGTGGATTTTTTGCACTAATTTTGACTTTTAAATATTGCACTAAAATATTATTTCTCTGAATCATTGAGGTTTTTGGTAACGCCTTAAATTTTTTGCCTGAGGCAAGTGCCTCACCCACATTGCCCTAGTCCCCACCCTGCGGTGGAGACTCCAAAGAGCCTGGACAACTTTCAAATACCTGAGGTTTAAACATCTTCACCGTAAAAATCAAATTTATCCCTGTGAACTTCATACTCGATATATGAAGATGCACGAGTTTCCAACTACGACCAGTGATGAGACAGTGCTTGTTAAAGTCACAGCCCTCCAAGGCACCAGATTCCTGAGGTGAAAGAGAACCCCAGGTTCTGAGCAGGGACCAGAGTCACAGCAGAGGTGGAATTTCAGGTTGACGTTGAAGGGTTGGCAGCATCTGGGCGGGTCCCTCAGTAGTGAGGAAGTCCTAGGTCCTCCTGAGAGAAGAAAGAACTCAGCACAAGCAAAGACCAGAAAGGAAGCCCAGTGGTTGAACAGGAAGGGAAGGAGGCATGGTAAGAAACACAGTTGGACAGTAGGGAGGGGTGAGGTCAAATCACCCTGGAATCACCTGGAAGGTTCATGAAAATCCGATGCCCAGTCACCACCAAGGCCAGTTTCATCAGAATCTCTAGGAGCGGAATTCTAATCAGAGTGGCCTAGGATGAGAACCAATGATGTAGGCCTGGGAGAACGTGACAAGGAGTTTCTAGGTGAAATAAGAAACCTCTGAAAATTTTTAAGCAGGGGTATACTTTGATCTAGTTTACTTCTCTTTCAAGATCACTCTGCTTACTGTGTGAAGGAGAATATTCCAAAAGACCTGCTGTTCATCAGCTACCTGTTGGTAAGTTTGCTTCCTCTGTAAGTGGGTCTAACCAATGAAAAATAGTACATACTAAGAACTTACTGCATGCCCAGGCACTATGCAAAATCATTCATATACACTATTTTATTTACTCTTCACAGCACCTTTGTAAGAGAGATGTTATTATTCCCACACTTTAGATGAGAAATTTGAGGCTTTAGGGAAAGTCATCATTTACCTAATGCCACACTCAGCTCATAAAATGCAGAGTCAGGGTTCTAATCCTACACTACACCTCCCCCCACTGGAAAGAGACGTGCTGGCCAGAGGATGCTACCATCCAGTTTACTAGATGGTTAGATTTTTTGTTTCAAATGAACAAGTGGGCATTTGGGTTGGCATTAGGATGAGCCCATTCAGCTCTGAAATAGCAGCAAGGGGTTTATGAGCCACAAGTCTAAGAGGTGAACCCTTGACTCTGGTGAATTCACTAAGGAAAACTGCTGAGGTCAATGGATGGACAGTCCACCTGATTCCCAGGCCACACACCAACCTTACCATCCGCAGTTGTCTACTCACAGTCAATATCTGACAAGAAATAATCATATAAATTCCATTTATGTATTTTCTATGAAATTACTATTTAGACTATTACCCAATACATGGCTCCTATTCAATGCTGCCAAGACAGAAATTGTCCTCAACTTGATAAGAGGAAAACTGTTAGTCACACATAGGAACTGGAACTTTTTCCTGTAGGTACGAGGTATGTAAGTTAGCATGTTTACTTTTTATTGGCTTCCAAGCTCAGAGCCAGGTTTTATGTTCAATTACAGCACTTTTTTTTTGAGTGAGGTTTACTGAAGTATAATTTACATGTAGTAAAGTCCACCTTTTTAGTGTAAACTTCTATGAATTTTGGCAAATGCATAGCTATGTAGCCACACTACATCCAAGACAGAGAACTGACCCATTGCCCTTAAAAATTCTTTTGAGTCCCTTTGTGGTCAACCTCTCCTCACTCCCAGCCCCTGGCCACCACTGATCTGCTCTCTGATCCTATAGTTTACCTCTTCCAGAATGTCATAGAAGCAGAACCATACAGTGTGTAGACTTTTCAGTCTGGCTTCTTTCACTGAGCATAAGGCAGTGAGGCTCATCCGTGTTGTTGTGTGTGTCAGTGGTTCATTCTTTACATTGCTGAGTAGTAGTCCACCTAGGCTGTACCATAATTTGCCTATATAGTTATCAGTTTAAAGACATTTAGCTGTTTCAAATTTGTGACTATTAATAATAAGCTTGCTGTAAACATTTGAGTACAGGATTTTGTGTGAATACAGGGTTTCATTTCTCTTGGGTAAATACCTATTAATGGACTGCTGAGTCATAAGGTAGGTGTAGGCTTAAGTTTATAAGAAACAGCCCATCTCTTTTCCAAAGTGGATGTGCCATTTTGCATCCCCATCAGCAAGGCCTGCGCTTCCAGTCGCTCAGGCAGGCTTTGCCACTTTACTGTCTTCTTTGGTGACGTATCTGTTCAAATTTTTAGCTAAGTTTTTATAGGAGTGTTTGTCTTCTCATTATTGACTGTGAGAGATTTTTGTATAGTCTACATACAATTCCTCTCACATTTGTGTTTTATGAGTATTTTTTCCAAGTATGTGGTTTGTCTTTCCATTTTCTTGCTATGTCTTTTGAAGAGCAGAGGTTAAATTTCAATGAAGTCTAGTTTTTATTTTTTTTTCTTTCCTTTTCTGGATCATTCAACACTTGCTTTAATTTTTCTGATTATTATTGTTGTTTTATCTCAATTTGGTTTCTCCCTGTTCTTATTTTTTCACAAATTTTTAATTAAATTCACATATTTGGGGGGAAGGAAGCAAAGTATAAACAGACCAACTTGTGCACAGATTCTAGAGTCATCTTGACTTGCTGAGAAAGGAAATTAGCTCTTTTAGGTTAACTGTCTTATTTTACATTTCATGACATCATAAGGATGCGGATATTACAGGTTTCTTAAATAATAATATTTAAGTTCAAAAAATAAGTAATTTGTCTACAATCACACAGGAAAGGATTCTAATATGGGTTGGCCCACTGAGAGGATCTGTATTATTTCTATATGTCATATTCCACACCCCTCCTTAAAGTTATTTTATATAACCTAAATTAATTTAAGTTAAAATATAATTTTACTTGTTGAATAAAAAGTTTATCATTGATAAAATTTTGCCTATTGTTATACTCAGAAAATACCTTAAACTATGCAGCTCTTTCTAAAGATTGACCCAGACCAACTAAAAATGGTGGTCTTTATGAAATCAAAGTCCAAAATAATTGGTAAAAGTATAGGTAGTGGAGGGGCTGGCCCCGTGGCCGAGTGGTTAAGTTCGCACGCTCCGCTGCAGGCGGCCCAGTGTTTCGTTGGTTCGAATCCTGGGTGCGGACATGGCACTGCTCATCAGACCACGCTGAGGCGGCGTCCCACATGCCACAACTAGAAGGACCCACAACGAAGAAGATACAACTATGTACCGGGGGGCTTTGGGGAGAAAAAGGGGAAAATAAAATCTTTAAAAAAAAAAAAAGTATAGGTAGTGGATAGATAGATAGATATTAAAAATACAGATATAGGTATAGGAGCTAGAGAGATAGAGGTAGAGGTAGAGAGAAAGAAAGAGAAAGAGAGAGAGACCAAAATGTTTATACAGGTTTAAAGAGTTTACAGGTTTATGGCGGCTTTGTTTTATTTTACTGTTCTACCAAATTCTCTATAAAGCCTTTATAAATCACTTATAATTTTTAAAATAATTTAAGATTGTTAAATGCTTAATTATAGCATAAAGGTTAAAGGGGGAAAAACATTAAAAATAACTAAAACTAATTCAATCTGGTAATAAACTAACAATATAAAAAGAGAGAATTAGGGGCTGGCCCCATGGCATAGTGGTTAAGTTTTGCACACACCACTTTGACACCCCAGGGTTCACCAGTTCGGATCCTGGGTCTGGACCTACACATTGCTCATCGAGCCATGCTGTGGCAGCATATGACATACAAAATGGAGGAAGATTGGCACAGATGTTATCTTAGGGCCAATCTTCCTCACCAAAAAAAGAGAAAAAACAA
The DNA here is from genome assembly GCF_037783145.1 of Equus przewalskii. NCBI lineage: Eukaryota > Metazoa > Chordata > Mammalia > Perissodactyla > Equidae > Equus > Equus przewalskii. The sequence continues at coordinate 16,567,449 of NC_091844.1, forward strand.
GAAAAAAGAGATAATTTGTGACAACAAAAACACAGAAGAGGAGGAGGAAAAGAACAAAACTTGTGTAAGCAAATTAAGATGCTCTCAGCAGAAAAAAGACTATCTTGTCTATGAGACATTTTATACAGATTTCATGATAACCACAAAACAAAAATCTAGAGCAGAGTCACAAGACATAATAAAGAGGAAACAGAGAAACACATCACAGAAAAATGCCAAAGTGAGGAGTAGACAGAAATGTAAGGGAAAAGAAACAATGGACATATGTAACAACCAGAAAACGTAGGATAAAATGGCAGCATCAAGTCCTCATATATCAATAATCACTCTACATGTAAATGGATTGAATTCACAGATCAAAAGATGCAGAGTGACTGGATGTATTAAAAAACAAGACCCAACAATATGCTGCCTCCAGGAAACACATCTCAGCTCTAAAGACAAACATAGGCTCACAGTGAAGGGATGGAAATGATACTCCAAGTTAATGGCAACTAAGAGGAAGTGGGTGTAGCCATACATAAATCAGACAAAATACACTTCAAGCCAAAAAGGGTAACAAGAGACAAAGGTAGATATTATATAAAAATAAAGGGGACAATCCATCAAGAAGACATAACATTTATTAGTATACATGTACCTAACACAGGAGCACCAAACTATATAAAGCAGCTATTAATAGACATAAAGAGAGAAACTGACAACGAGACAATAATAGTAGGGGACTTTAATACCCCACTTACACCAGTGAATAGATCATCCAGACAGAAAATCAGCAAGAAAACATTGCTCTTAAATGATACATTAGACCAGATGGACTTTATAGCTATATACAGAATATTCCATCCAAAAGCAACAGAATACACATTCTTCTCAAGTAAACATGGAACAGTCTCAAAAAATAGACCATATATTGGAAAACAAAACAAGTCTCAAAAATTTAGAGAGATTAAAATCATGTCAAGCATCTTTTCTGACCACAAAGGTATGAAAGTGCAAATCAACTACAAGAAAAAACTAGAACATTAGAGGCCAGCCTAGTGGGGTAGTAGTTAAGTTCACATGCTCCACTTGGGCAGCGTGGGGTTCTCAGGTTTGGATCCTGGGGATGGACCTACCAACACTCATCAAGCCATGCTGTGGCAGCATCCCACATACAAAACAGAGAAAGATTGGCAACAGATGTTAGCTCAAGGCCAATCTTCCTCACACACAAAAAAAAACCTAGAAAATTAACAAGTATGTGAAGACTAGACAACATGCTGCTAAACAACTATTGGATCAATGAAGAAATCAAAGGATAAATAAAAAAAATACCTCAAGACAATTGAAAAAGAAAATATGTCATATCAAAATTTGTGGGATGCAGCAAAAGTGGTATCAAGAGGGAAATATACAGCAATAGAGACCTACCTCAAGAAACAAGAAAAATGTCAAATAAACAATCTAACACTATACCTAAAGTAACTAGAAAAGAAGAATAAACAAAGCCCAAAGTCAGGAGAAGGAAGGAAATAGTAAAGATCAGACCATAAATAAATAAAAAGACAGTAGAAAAGATCAATGAAAGTAAGAGCAGGTTCTTTGAAAAGATAAACAAAACTGACAAAACTTTAGCCAGACTCACCAAGAAAAGAGAGAAGGCTCAAATAAATAAAATCAGAAATGAAAGAAGAAATTACAATGGCCACCTCAGAAATACAAAAGATTATAAGAGAATACTGTGAAAAGCTATATGCCAACAACTTGGATAAACTAGAAGAAATGGATAAATTCTTAGAATCATACAACCTCCATGACTGAACCATGAAAAAATAGACAATCTGAATAGACCTGTCACAAATAAGGAGATTGAAACAGTAATCAAAAACCTCCCAAAATACAAAAGTCCAGGACCAGATGGCTTCTGTCTTGAATTCTGCCAAACATTAAAAGGAGGTTTAATATCTATTCTTCTCAAACTCTTCCAAAAAATTGAAGAGGAGAGGAGACTTCCTAATTCATTCTACAAGGCCAACATTACCCTGATACCAAAACCAGGCAAGGACAACACACAAAAGGAAAATTACAGACCAATATCTCTGATGAACATACATGTGAAAATTCTCAAAAAAAATACTAGAAAATTGCATATAATACCTTAAAAGGATCATACATCATTTCAAGTGAAAATTATTCTGGGGATGCAACGATGGTTCAACATCCATAAATCAATCAGCGTGATACACCACATAAGCAAAATGAAAAATAAAAATCCTATCATCTCAATAGATGCAAAAAAAGCATTTAACAGATTCAACATTCATTTGTGATAAAAATTATGAATAAAATGGATATAGAAGGAAAGTATACCGACATAATAAAGGTCATATATGACAAACCCACAGCCAAAATCATACTCAACAAGTGAAAAACTGAAAACAATTTCTCTAAGAGCAGGAATAAGGCAAGCATGCCCACTCTTGCCACTTTTATTCAACATAGCATTGGGAGTTCTAGCCAGAGAAAGTGGGCAGGAAAAAGAAAAAAGGCATCCAAATTGGAAAGGAAGAAGTAAGGTTGTCACTATTTGTGGATGACATGATTTTACATATAGAAAACCCTAAAGACTCCACAAAAAAATCTACTAGAAATAACAAAAGAATACAGTAAAGTTGCAGGATATAATATACCAAAAAAATGTGGTCTTTCTATACACTAACAACTATCACAAAGAGAAATTAAGAATAAAATCCCATTTACAATCACAACAAAAACAATAAAATAACTAGGAATAAGTTTAACCAAAGAGGTGAAAGACCTGTACACTGAAAACCATAACACATTACTGAAAGAAATCGAAGATAAGAATGAAATAGAAAGATATTCCATGCTTATGGATTGGAAGAATTAATCTTGTTAAAATGTCTATATTAATATTGAATCTACAGATTCAATGCAATCCCTATCAAAATTCCAATAAATTTTCCACAGAAATAGAAAAAACAGACCTAAAATTAGACTGGAACCACAAAAGACCCTGAACAGCCAAAGCGATCCTGAGAAAAAGGAATAAAACCAGAGGTATCACACTCCCTGATTTCCAAAATATACTACAAGCTATAGTACCAAAACTTTGTGGTATGGGTGGGAAAACAGACACACAGAATAATGGAATAGAACTGAGGGCCCAGAAATAAACCCACACATCTAAGAACAACTAATTTACAACAAAGTAGCCAAGAACACACAATGGAAAAAGAAAAAGTTTAATAAATGGTGTTGGGAAAACTGAGAAGCTACATACAAAGAATGAAATTAGACCACTGTCTTACACCATACACAAAAAATTAACTCAAAATGGATTAAAAACTTAAATGTAAGACCTGAAACCATAAAACTTCTAGAAGAAAACACAGGCAGTATGCTCTTTGACATTAGTCTTGACAGTACATTTTGGAATATAATTCCTCAGGAAAGGGAAACAGAAGAAAAAATAAACGAAAGGGACTACATCAAACTAAAAGCCTTCACCACAGCAAAGGAAACCATCAACAAAATGAAAAGCTGTTCTCCCCTAACAATGGGGAGAAGATATTTGCAAATCATATGTCCAATAAGGGATTAATAGCCAAAATACATAAAGAATTCATACAACTCAACAAGACAAAACAAACAAACAACATTATTTAAAAAATAGGCAGAGTATTTGAATAGACATTTTTCCAAAGAAGATATACAGATGACCAACAGGCACATGAAAAGATGTTCAGCATCACTAGTTATAAGGGAAATGCAGATCGAATGAGATATCACTTCATGCCTATCAGAATGACTATCATTAAAAAGACAAGAAATACTAGTGTTGGAGAAGACGTGGGGAAAAGAGAACTCTTGTATGCTACTGGTGGGAATGTAAACTAGTGCAGCCACTAAGGAAAACAGCATGGAGATTCCTCAAAAAATTAAGAGTAGAACTACCATGTGATCCAGCTATTCCAGTTTTAGGTGTTCATCCAGAGAATACAAAAACACTACTTCAAAAAAATATATACATCCATATGTTCATTGCAGCATTATTTACAAAGGCCAAAATGTGGAAACAACCTAAGTGCCCATTGACAGATCAATGGATACAATAGAATACTACTCAGCATGAAAAAGATGAAATCTTGCCATTTGTGACAGCGTGGATGGACCTTGAGAGTACTATGCTAAGTGAAATAAGTCAGACGGAGAAAGACAAATACTATATGATTTCATTCATATGTGGAATATAAAAAATGAGATAAAATACACGGACAAAAAAAGCACAACAAAAACAAACTCATAGAAGCAGACAACAGATTGATGGTTACCAGAGGGGAACGGGGGTGAGAGGAGGGCAAATTGAGTAAAGGGGCCAATTGTATGGTGATGGATGGAAACTAGATTTTTGGTGGTGAGCATGCTGTAGTCTATACAGATGTTGAATGATAATGTTGTACACCTGAAACTTATATAATGTTATAAATCAATGTTACCTCAATAAAAATAATATAAGATTGCTCCGTACTTACTTTTTTGCTCTGTCTTATCATGACCTTTTGTCTAAAAGCAATAAAATCTGCCCTGGCTTGTAGTATCTTTGCTTTTGTTACCCAGAGACCTCAATGATCCCTTGAAAGACTCAGGCTTGTGCAGGCTTGTTGGCCACCACACTGCCATCTATTGACAGAATTTCATAACTGCACCCTGATTTTAGTGTATGGTGAATCACAACCAGCAAGGTGACACTGCTTCCTTTTAGTTATTTTCATTTTAATGTTTATAGAAAGGGTCAACCATGTACAAAGATACAGAAAACACACACACATTAGAATATTTTGAAGCTAATCCATTAAGAATTTCACTACATTTCTGATAAAGATCTTTTTTTAAATAAGCACCATGCTACTATGATACAGAATTAAAAGTAAGTCTCTAATCTTACCTAAGATCCAATTTCTCTTCAAATTTCTTTGATTGTCTCTAAACACTGTGGTTACAGTAAATTTGCTTAAATCAAGGTCCACATCCAGATAAATGCATAGTTAAGTTTTATCAAAACCTCAAAAAAAATCCCTATTTTTAAAAAAATTGTCCAGGGAGTAGGAAAAGAAGGCAAATTACCATTATTTAGAAACATAAGTCATATCATGTCAGGATAATCTTGAAACCAAATCAAAGACTAAACACGAAGAAAGATAGAAACCAAACTCACTTCTAATCCTCAATGCAAAACTCTAAGAGGAATCTCAGAAAGCTGCATCAGTTAGAATTTCACTTGGAGAGAACAGATTAGTGGCTTCCAAAGGGGATGGAGTTTTAGGGATGATCATAAGAGATAAAGGGGCACATATATGTGGTGACTGACAAATAATAATGTACAACTGAAATTTCACAGTGTTATAAACTATTATGACCTCAATAATAATAAAACAAAACAATTTTTTTAGTGTTCTGTCTTTCTAGGCTGCCCCTTCCCTGGCCCTTTGCCTAGAGAGAGCCAGCATGTTTTAGGGCTCTTTTTGGTCTGTGCCCATTTGTGTTTCCAGATTGCCAACTTCTCCAGCAATTAATCTGTGATATATGAGGCAAAAAATAAACCCAGACAGTTTTCTGTCATTTTTCAGGTCACAACATCCCTATATGGTCTGACTTACTCTCCACCTGTTTTAGATTACTCAGGCTGCTGAAACAGAGTACCACAAATTGGATGGCTTAAACAACAGAAATGTATCCTTTCCCAGTTCTAGAGGCCAGAAGCTCCAAATCAAAGTGTGGACAGAGCCCTGCTCCCCCTGAAACATGCGGGGGAGAATCAATCCTTCCCTGCCTCATCCTAGCTTCGAGTGGCAGCTGTCAATCCTTGGCGTTCCTTGGTTTGCAGCTCCATCTCTTCAGGGTCAGCCCGTGTCTTCACCTGCCCTTCTTCCACCTAGGTGTGTGTCCAAATTTCCCTCTTCTTCTAAAATCACCAGTTATGTTGGATTAGGGACCCACCCTACTCTAGCATGACCTCATCTTAATTTAATTAATTATACCTGCAACAACCGTATTTCCAAACTGTCACATCCTGGGGATTGGGACTTCAACATATCTTTTGGGGGGAACATAATTTAACCCATAACATCCCTTTTCAGCGTTTCCTCTATTTTCTTTTTTCTGTACATATCATGCCTAGGGTTTTTAGTTGTACTTAGTGAGAGGGATAGGGAAAAGTACTTCTCTTCCATATTTTTGGAGCAGAAGTCACCTAGTATATTTTTTTAATTTTGGAAAACATTTAAAAAAACCCAACAGCAGCAATAAAACAAGGAACTGGAATTAGCTTTAGGTGAAAATTTTAATGGTCCAAATATACACTCAAAGTATGCTTAACCAGAGAAGACATCAGAATATGCAGGGGTTTTAATAATTTATATTTATAGTTACTCATATAGTAAAAGTGAAAGCATCTTACACTCACTAAGCACCTATTTTTTCTTGACAAGATGGCAAATCCCCTTCCTGGGAGGGAGTCAAGACAGTGGTGTAGGCAGGCTCTGAATTCACCTCCTCCCATGAACACAACCAAGTTACAACTATTTTTTGGAAAAATTACCCCTGAAGAGGACTGAAAACTGGATAAAAAGAACTCCTGCAACTCCTGATGGAGTCAGTAGAGGCAGAAATTCTTGTCTGGAGAGAAAAAAGCCACCTTTGTGAGCCATGGAACTTCACAGCTGGCTGTCCAGGAGCAATCCTAAAGTACACAGCATTCCCTGGAGGAGTGGGGCACCTGAGCAAGGGAGCATTACCACTGTAAGCATCTTTCAGACTCAGCACAACTATGGAGAAGAGTCTCATAATATCTGGCTTTACTGGCTATTAACTACAATGGGGAATAACCCCAGAAAAGCTATCAGATATAAGCAGGAAAACAGCCAGCTTTTAAAGGGTGCACACACAAATTTACCCATTTTGAGGAGCAACCTAAAATCACCAGAAAGTAAGGCATACAACCCTTTGGTGAAAAGACACTCACCTGGTAAGCTCTGGGTGCATCTTGGTGAGAGGTGAGACATCTCCAGGGACCGAGACATAGGCAACAGCCATTGTTGTGATCTAGTACAGGCATAATGACATAGACTGTGCCAGATGCCATTGGAGTTCTTCACCTGGCCTATCAGCCCAGGGTTTGTCCTGCCCCCTAGAGCACAGATTCAACTCAGTTAAGGTAGCAGATCAACCACCTATGAAGATAATATGAAGGTCAAAAGTACTAAAATTACCTATTTCAATGATAAGAGGTTATCACAATAAATGATAAGAGGAATACACAAAAAATAAGAGGTTTGATATGATATAAAAAACATAAAATGTGGGACAAAAGGAGTAAAAAGTAGTGCTTTTAGAAAGAGGTCAAACTAAAGAGACCATCAACTTCGTATAGAATGCTATATATGTAGGTTTTTATATGTGAACCTCATGGTAATCACAAACCAGAAACCTATAATAAATATGCAAAAAATTAAGAGAAAGGACCCAAAACATAACACTAAAGAAAACCATCAAACCACAAGGGAAGAGAACAAGAGAAGAAGGAACAGAGAAGAAATAATAAAACACCCAGAAAAAAAGGAACAAAATGTCAGTAAGTACATACTTATCAATAACAACTTTAAATGTTAATGGATTAAATGCTTCAATCAAAAGGCATAGGGTGGCCGATTGGATAAAAAACAAGACCCATGTATATGCTACATACAAGAGACACACTTCAGACCTAAAGACACTCACAAACTGAAAGTGAAGGGATGGAAAAAGATACTCCATGCAAATGGAAAAAGAAAAGAAAGCAGGAGTAGCAATACTTATATCAGACAAAACAGACCTTAAAACAAAAACTGTAAAAAGAGACAAAGAAGGGCACTACGTAATGACAAAGGAAATGATTCAACAAGAGGATATAACATTAAATGTCCATGCACTCAACATAGGAGCACCTGAATATATAAAGCAATTATTAACAGACATAAAAGGAGAAATAGACAGTAACACAATGATAGCAGGGTAATTTAACATTCCACTTACACCAATGGATAGAACATCCAGACAGAAGATCAATAAGGAAACATTGGCCTTAACCAACACATTAGACCACATAGACTCAGTTGATATATATACAACATTCCATCCAAAAACCAAATAATACACATCCTTTCAAGTGCACATGGAACATTCTCCAGGATTGAGCACATATTAGGCCACAAAACAAGTGTCAATAAGTTTAAGAAGATTGAAGTAATACCAAGCATCTTTCTGACCAGTAGAAATCAACTACAGGAAGAAAATCAGAAAAGCCACAAATACGTGGAGATTATACAAAATACTACTGAACAACGATTGGGCCAATGAAGAAATCAGAGGAGAAATCAAAAAATACCTGGAGACAAATGAAAATGAAAATACAACTTGCCAAAATCTATGGAATACAGCAAAAGCAGTTCTAAGAGGGAAGTCTATAGCAATAGAGGCCTACCTCAACAAACAATAAAAAACCCAAATAAACAATCTAACAGTGCACCTAAAGGAACTGGAAAAAGAAGAACAAACATAGCCTTAAATCAGTAGGAGGAAGGGAATAATAAAAATAAGGGTAGAAATAAATGAAATAGAGACTAAAAAAAATACAAAAAATCAAAGAAACCAAGAGGTGGCTCTCTGAAAGGACAAAAAAACTGACAAACCTTTAGCTAGACTCACCAAGACACAAAGAGAGAAGGCTCAAATAAATAAAATCAGAAATGAAAAAGGAGAAATTACAACAGACACATCAGAAATACAAAACACTATAAGAGAATACTACAAAAACTATACGCCAACAAACTGGATAATCTAGAAGAAATGGATCAATTCTTAGAATCATACAACCTTCCAAAACTGAATCAAGAAAAAGTAGAGAATTTGAATAGACCAATCACTAGTAAGGAGATTGAAACAGTAATCAAAAACCTCCCCAAAAATAAAAGTCCAGGACCAGATGGCTTCCCTGGTGAATTCTACCAAACAGTCAAAGAAGACTTAATACCTATCCTTCTCAAACTCTTCCCAAAAAATTGAAGAGGAGGGGAGGCTTCCTAACTCATTCTATGAAGTCAACATTACCCTGATACCAAAACCATAAAAGGACAATACAAAAAAAGAAAATTGCAGGCCAATATCACTGATAAATGTCAATGCAAAAATCCTCAACAAAAATACTAACAAATCGAATACAACAATACATTAAAAAGATCATACACCATGATCAAGTGGGACTTATTCCAGAGTGTCAAGGATGGTTCAACATCCACAAATCAATCAACATGATACACCACATTAACAAAATGAAGAATAAAAATCACATGATCATCTCAATAGATTCAGAGAAAGCATTTGACAAGACACAGCATCCATTTGTGATAAAAAACTCTGAATAAAATGGGTGTAGAAGGAAAGTATCTCAACATAATACAAGTCATATATGAAAAACCCACAGGTAATATCATTCTCAATGGAGAAAAACTGAAAGCTATCCCTTTAAGAACAGAAACCAGGCAAGAATACCCACTTTCACCACTCTTACTTAACATAGGATTGAAATTCTTAGCCAGAGCAATCAGGCAAGAAAAAGAAATAAAAGGGATTCAAATTAGAAAAGACGAAGTGAAACTGTCACTATTTGCAGATGATATAATTTTATATATAGAAAACCCTAAAGAATCTACTAAAAAACTTTTAGAAATAATAAATGAATACACTCAAGTTGCAGAATGCAAAATCAACATACAAAAATCAGTTGTGTTTCTATACACTAACAACGAAGCAGCAGAAAGAGAAATTAAGAATATAATCTCATTTACAATTTCAACAAAAAGAATAAAATATCTAGGAAGAAACTTAACCTAAGAGGTGAAAGATCTGTACACCAAAAATTATAAAACATTGTTGAAATTGAAAGAATTTGAAAAAAATTGAAAGAATTTCAAAAACTTGAAGAAGACACAAAGAAATGGGAAGATATTCCATGCTCTTGGATTGGAAGAATTAAAATGGCTAAACTGTCTGTATTTCCTAAAGCAATCTACAGATTCAACGAAATCACTATTAAGTTCCAACGACGTTTTTCACAGAAATAGAGCAAAGAATCCTAAAATTTATACACAACACCAAAAGACCCTGAAAAGTCAAAGGAATCCTGAGAAAAAAGGAACAAAGCTGGAGGTATCACCGTCCCTCATTTCAAAATATACTACAAAGCCATAGTAACCAAAACAGCATGGTACTGGCACAAAAACAGGCTCACAGATCAACAGAACAGAACTGAGAGCCCAGAAATAAACCCACACATTTTTGGACCGCTAATTTTCAACAAGGAAGCCAAAAACATACAATGGAGAAAGGAAAGTCTCTTCAATAAACGGTGTTGGGAAAACTGGACAGCCACATGCAAAAGAATGAAACTAGACCACTATCTTACACCATACACAAAAACTAACTCAAAATGGATTAAAGACTTGAATGTAAAACCTGGAACCATTAAACTTCTAGAGAAAAACATAGGCAGCATGCTCTTTGACATCGGTCTTAGCAGCATATTTTCAAGTACCATGTCTGACCAGGCAAGGGAAACAATAGAAAAAAATAAACAACTGGGACTACAGCAAACTAAAAAGCTTCTGCACAAACTAAAAAGAAAAGCATCAACAAATGAAAAGACAACCTAACATTTGGGAGCATATATTTGCAAACCATATATCTGATAAGGAGTTAATATCCAAAATATATAAAGAGCTCATACAACTCAACAATGAAAAAACTAACAACCCAATAAAAAAATGGGCAAAAGATCTGAACAGACATTTTCCCAAAGAAGATATACAGATGGTCATCAAGCACATGAAAAATGTTCAACATCACTAACTATCAGGGAAATGCAAATCAAAACTACAATGAGATATCACCTCACTCCAGTAAGCATGGCTATAACTAGTAAGACAGGAAATAGTAAGTGTTGGAGAGGATGTGGAGAGAAGGGAACCCTCATACACTGCTGGTGGGAGTGCAAACTGGGGCAGTCACTATGGAAAACAGTTTGGAGATTCCTCAAAAAATTAAAAATAGATCTACCAAATGATCCAGCTATTCTACTGCTGGGTATTTATCCAAAGAACATGAAAACACGAACGCATAAAGTTAAATGCACTTGTATGTTCATTGCAGCATTATTCACAAAAGCCAAGACTTGGAAGCAACCCAGGCGCCCATCAAGGGATGAATGGATAAAGAAGGTGTGGTATATATACATAATGGAATCTACTCAGCCGTAAGAAACGATAAAATCCAGCCATTTGTGACAACATGGATGGACCTTGAGAGCATTACGCTAGGTGAAATAAGTCAGAGAGAAAAGGTTAAATACTATATGATCTCACTGTAAGTAGAAGATAAGAACAACAACCAACAAACACATAACAACAGAGATTGGATTGGTGGTTACCAAAGGGGAAGGGGGGAGGAAGGAGGGTAAAAGGTTTGATTAGGCTCATGTGTGTGGTGATGGATTGTAATTAGTCTTTGGGTAAGAACATTTCATTCTATCTAATAACAGCAACTGACCAGACTGTTCCTGCTTTAAAGAGTATTTGAGAGTGAGAATGAACATAAATTAGAGGCTTTGAGGCACTGCCCTTCCAGCAACATTGATCGCTCTAGGTAAGACATGACCCTCCCCAGCTTCCCCACCTCCAGCACTGCCAGAGCCTCTCTCAGCTGCTACCGATCCCTGAGTCCCCTCCTTAAGTCCCAGGCCCACCATCGCCTCTCCTTAGGAAAATTGGCAGCCGCAATACCCAATGCCTTGCTCCTATGGTTCCCAAAACATATTCACAAAAACAAATCAATCTGATGAACATATTTCCCACAGTCTTGGCTCATCGATCTTATAATTGATCATATTGTTATATACCATCCATCATATTTGATTTTGTCCCTGGAAGTGCTCTTTACTCTAATTCTATTTTTCTGATATTACATGTTGTGCCTCCCTCAGTTAGCAGTTGCCTGACTTATCTTCATTCATTGCATTAGTTGTTCCAACCGTTTTATGTATTTGTTTTAGATATATCTCATGTAAACAGCACATAGCTGAATTTGTGTGTTTTATTCACTCTTCTTTGTCTTTCAATTGTGAGATTTTTTCTGTTTATATTGTCAAGGTATAAATTTTTCAGAAAATTAAAATAAAGTTCTCATGAATATATATTATGAGCATGTGTCAAAGATTTATTTAACTTATTAATGACAGGACCAGATGACAAAGCTGGTGCAAAGGAGGATTTATATCTACACACATGCACGCACGCATACACGTATCTATCAATGATGGGATAAGATTGTTAAATAAGGTGCAAAACTGGTTAATGTCCTACAGAGCAATAAAACCATAAGCATTGGGGTTAGACTCTCACTAATATTGGACAATGCAAAGGTAAGAAAGCTCAAAAGTCAGGGCCTACTTGAGAGGAGAGTTCAGAGGAACCTGAGTAGAATTTGATCAAGGAGAGAAACTTTGTCAATAGTCATCTTTTTGCCTTATTTTCAAATTTTGGATCATTTAACATTTATTAAACACAACTAGAAGGACCTGCAACTAAGATAGACAACTGTGTATGGGGGGTTTGGAAAGATAAAGCAGGAAAAAAAAAAAGAAGAAGAAGAAGAAGAAGATTGGCAACAGTTGTTAGCTCAGGTGCCAATCTTTAAAAAACAAGAATTTATTACGGTTTTTGACTTTTCTATTTGGACATAGTCCCTCCATCTTATTTTGTATTTATATTTATCATACTTTCCTCTTATATTTTTATTTCCTTTCCCTGAATTTTGCTAGATTAGTTTAGTTTTCTTTGTCCATTTTTTTTTTCTTATGGTGGCTTGGGAGATTTTTATCCCACTGCTATTGAATACCTGTTAAATTTACCCATTTTCATTTCCATCATTATTCATATGGCCTAAAGGGTGAGCACCAAGCTCAGTCGAGATGGATCTCTTCCACTGTCTACCCATCCCATCTCCAGTCCCATCTCTGATAACTCTGAGGTGTGATTTTTCTAGGACTTTGTGGGGAAAACACACTGCTTAAGGGCCTCTCTTATTTTTGCAATGGAATGGAAGATTCTAGATTCCAGTTTCTCCATTAATTCAATCACATAATTTAAATCTTTGAGGTTTTACACAAAATTTTTTTTATGTTAATAAGGCCCTTCATGATCCTCCAACCATGAAATAAATTTTTTCCCATTTTTATATTTCTTCCATCATTGCAAAAGGGATTTTGAGAGAGTGATGGACAGACACGTCCATCACTTATATTCAACTTACCCAAATTATTTCTTGATTCAACCTGTTAGGTTTTGTTTTGCTTTGTTTGTTTGTTTGTTTTCCTGTCCCCCTGCCCTCTCCCTGCCCTCCTCTTAGGTCTGCAACTCTAGATCTCAGCCAGGATGATCCGGACAAATAGGGGTGGACAGGGACAGGGATGATCGTGCTGCTTCTTTCCCAGCACCAGACTAATGGCCCTTAAATGTGTATGCAGATGAGGATGAGAGGGAGATCCAGGAGCCAGCCCAGTTCAATTCCATTTAGAACACAAAGGAGCCAATTAAAGAAGGTCCAGGTTAAGATTATGGGTTAAACCCATACATTCTACCACAATATCCCTGTGCTTAAAAACAAAAACAAAAAAATCTAAACTACAAAAAAATTTTAAGAGTATTATTTTACAGAAATAATCCTAGAAGGACAGGAAGAGCAGGGCAGGAGGCAACAGCAGCAAAAGATTCAGTTGAGTGGTAACCAACTTAACTGATCCATGAAGCTGAACAGAAACACTAATGGAACTAGAAAGCAGAGGGAGATGGAAACCCTTCTGAAACGGGATGGAGATATTCACATTGAAGGCACGAGGCAGTGTCCAGCAGTGGGTAGGAAATGTCTACAGCCCAGACACTACCCAAGACAAACAAGACTGCGGGAGTTGGGGAGACAAGGTTGGCAGGGGAGGTGCAAGATGCTCAGTGCCGGGCTTCAAACCAGCAGGGAGCAGAGTAGAGTGTCCATGTGTAATCTGAGGACTTTGACACCAGAAAGGGCAAAAAGTGTGAAGACCCAGTCCTGAATTCATGGATTTCACAAGTGCATTCTGAGCTAGCCTAATCACAGTAGCTGTCCATGATGGGTTTCTCTGCAGTAGGAAGGGGGAGGACGCAGGGTTGAATGCCAAAAACTGTAGACAGACGGAGCGGGTCAGGGAACTCTAGGGGGACCTCATCACTTGTGGAAAGCCAGCCAGAAACCACGACACTCAATATGTAAATCTCCGTGGCTGAGCCTCTTCAAGGGTAATAAACCCCAACACAGTTGCTGCTGTTCTCTCTTTCACTCTAGGAAGCCAAAAAATACCTGCAGCCTTAATGTCCTCTTGGAAACAAGATGAGTGCCTACATTTTCCTCAGCAGGACCAGAATCTGGGGGCATGTTTATGGCACATGCATTCGCACATGGTTGAGCAAAGGACTTTGCTTCTCCCAGCACATCTTTCTTCAGAGATGATTGGAAACAGACACAGCTCCAAAGCAGCAAAGGAGCAGCGATTTCTCAAGTGACCTCCTCTGTCTCCCTCTTGCCCAGCTAAAGGGGCCAGACTTGCCCCTTGGGGATTCAGAACAGACATTTGCTTGTGGCATTCCAGCCTGAAGACTCGCTATTGATCAGGTTCTAAGCACCACCGAATGTGGACTCCAGAATTTCCTCCTCACCTTGTGGGATAGCAGCTTAAGTCAAGTACAAATGACATACATTATGATCCTAAGGAGGAGCCAAGCTGAAGTAAAAAGAATCACCTACCTTGGACTCTACCATGATTGATGAGCTGGAAAAAAATATTGAACTGCAGGCTTCAAGATGGATTATCAGACACCAGTATTCCAGAACCAGGTAAGGAAACCACCATTCCTCAAACCTTGTAAAGAGCAAAATTGTGCTGTCGTGTCTCAGACACACTGGGTGACTTACTCTATGTTACTGGTGTGAGGCAGACCTCTCCAAAGAGGTGGGTTAATTATGATAAATAAAAATCAAAAATGCTGTTTCTTGAAATGTTAGACCTGAGGAACATTGATAAGATAGCTTATCAATAGTTTTCAGAATGATTTATACATGTGCATTTAGTGTTGGCCTCTCTCTCTCTCTCTTTTTCTCTCTGTCTCCTCCACGCAGTTTAGAATTTATTCTAAGAATCTAACTTTGCTGGGGGCCAAATGGGAAGCAGTTTCAGTGATGAGTTTGTTGGAATGCTCCCCCAAAATTTCTGTGTCCATCACTCTTATACATTAAATCCAAGAATATCTCAGACCAATTTATGGACGCTGCCTTTCCTCACTAAATCAATCTTATCAAGGTCCATCATGGACACTTTGTAGAACGGTAGATCCTGGCAGAGCCTCACAGATGATTCTGAGACATCTTTTGCCTTCAAATAATGAGCCACACACATATTAAGGATCTCAACCACTCCTCAGTGATCCATTTTATGTTACAACAAACATCACAACGACCATTCTTACCAATCACTACTGTGTGTGATCAATAAAATAGTTTTTGCCACAATGCTTCTTATGATAATTATCTTTTATTAGTAGCAAACACTGCTTTATAACAGTCATTCAGTTGCACTCTTCACATTAGATCTCCAATTTACTCACTTAGGAACATACATCCCTGTACAGCCATGTCATCTTTTTCATTCCCATTTTCCAGCCCCTACATCACCCCACATCTCCTACATTTATAAAAGAGTGTCTCCTATACAGATGTAGGAAAGTTTTTTCACATTCTTGATTTAAAGATTATAGAAAAGTATTTAATTGAGCAAGAAAACTCAAGAATATGTATATATCATTTTAAAGTTATATTTATATATTTAATATGAATATGGAGACTCCTACTAGGCAACATCAGAGTTTATTTTTCATCAAAATTGGTAACAGCCTTATTGTTTCTGAAAACCACAAAATGAATGTATTCATATAACTTAAAAAATCAAATACCCTACAATATACAGAAGAGTAGAAAGAGAAAGTATCATTGCTCCTACTCCTTCCACAACAACACACCTCCATAATCCCAGGAGATAACTACTGAGCAGAGTTTACTGTATTTCCTTCAGGAATTAGCCTGTATTGAATCCATATATATTCAATTAAAATGGGACCATAATATCACACAATACATAGCGTTCAGTGGCCTGTATTTTCACAATCACATTCCATGTGACTATATAGAAACTTATTTCATCCTTTTATTGGCTGCATTGTGCTCTATTGCAAAGCTCATAATTAGTTTAACCAAATTCCTATTGATGAAGATTTCAGCTATTTTTCATTTTTTCACCTTTTAAACAATATTTCAATGAGCAGACTTGTATACACAGTTATCACACTCCTACTCATTTCCAACCCTAGAACAGTCGATGAGGTTTCCTGTTCCTTCCCCCACCCCAGCATTTATCTGCCATGCATGCTGCTTCCATTGGTGGACTTTACTCCCAGTGTCAATTAAGTGTGTGGGCCCTGAGTTCAAATCCCATCTCTGCCACTCACTGTTATGAACAAGTTACTTAACATATCTGCACCCAGGTTTCCTATTCTACAAAATAGGGGATAATATTAGTTTCTAGTTCCTAGATTTAGGGGGATAACTAAATGTGGTGATCTACATATAATGTCCAGCACTTTATAAGTGCTCAATAAATGTCAGCTGTTACCATTGGTATTGCCTGTATCTCTGCAAAGAAAATCACTTTCTAGCCTCTTTAGGATCCATGCTGGCTATGTCCCCAGTCAAGTATTTTGCACATTTAATTTCCACTTGCCAGTTTCTCTCTTCTCTCTACCTCCAACTTGATTCCTCTCTCTCCTCATCTTCAGGTGAGATCCACTGCTGATTTTACTATTCAAGGCAACTAGCAAAGCTCCCAGGGACAGAATCAAGAGAACTTACCCCTAATCTTCAGAATTACAATTACAATGTCTCCTGTAAAACTTACTATTGCAGTGGTCAGTATTATATTGGTCTACTATAATTTATCAGCTCTGATCTATTATTGATTTTCAACTATTTGTTGTTGGGGTTTTTTTTTTCATTGATTCTGCAAGTGTTTGTTGAGCATTTGCCAAGTGAAGATACTGGACTAGGCTTTCCAAATACAAGACAATGAAACATCAGTTTACAATCCAGAAATACTCTGACAGCAGATAAAAGCAATTAGGCATTCTAGGCCCAAAGATCTGCCTCCGTACTCTGCAAACTGGGTCACTTGCTGGGGGCTAATCCAAGCAAAAGTCTCTTGAGTTGAGTCTTGAGCAAAGGTGTTTCCAAGCAGAGGGAGAGCTTTGTAAAAGCCAGAGGCCATAGGAGATCAGTAAGGAGTCTAGGATGGTGGGAGCAAAGTATGCTATGGTGGGAGCAATGTATGCTGAAGCAGGGTTAGGAGGTTAAGAGGGAAACAAGATTGCAATAAGTGAAGCTGGACTCAAAACAAAATGAGGTCGTCAGTGTCCTTGATGGTGTTACTACGGAAACACCATGGCCCACCATGATTTCCTGGTAGCTCCAGAGACAGCATTCACCTGGTTCAGCTTAATGTGATGTGGCGGGTACCCATCTGAGCTCTACCTGTCCTATGACAATAGACAATAAATCAAGTACAGTCTACTTTTCTACTCTCTTGATCTTTGTTTTCATTTCATATGTCATCTCTAGCTTAATTCCAAAGTACATTTCAAAGTAAGACATGGGCTTTGATTTGATATACATTTAGTCTCCATTTTTTGAAACAACTTCTTAGCAAAGGAGAGGTTCAAATATGGAGACATTCTTTAATTACTATTCACTGAGAGAAGCCAAAGAGTTCTATAATTACATGGAATGAGGTTTATCATTTGCAAAAGCCCCCATTCCAGGAGAAGCCATAAAGAAGTTGCAATTTTTCAATTTATGTGTCTTTCTTTGTAATTTACATTCAACCTACTTTCCAAAGAAAATAAATAAATAAATAAGAAGTAGCCTAGATGTGGTAGATTGCTAAAGAAAGGGACCATCAGGCCACAGACATAAATAGGTCCTCTTCTAGAATTTTAGATCTCACCGAAGAAAACAAACGTTCTCTGTCAGGGAAGGCCCAGGGCTTCTGCACCCGCTTGACGAGGAAGCGAAGCTTCAGCAGCTGACTGGGGGCTCCGCTCTTCTTTGGTGAGAAGGGTTTCTGTGCAGTGACACAGTGGAGAGCTATCACCGTGGTGGACGTTCGGTGCCGGGACCAAGCTGGAAATCAAACGTGAGTAAACCCCAACCTTTCCTTCCTCGGTTGTCTTTGTCTTGTGGTCTCTGTGTCTATGAAGTAATCTATAAGATGACTCTGAAACCAGGATCTGACATCCTCTGGGGAAAAGATAAAGATAAAGGTTCTAGACAAACTTGAGACTTGATTGCACATTTTCTGTGAAGGACAAGATTTAGTCACTGGGTGAAAATAACCTGTTTCGGTGATAAGTTCAGGAGAAATTTACTGGGGAGCACAGTGAGATGTTCGGAACAGAGCCTTGTTTAACTGTCAGAAAGGAAAACTCAGTTTTTGTAAGACGGGGAAGTTAAGAGAAACCACTGTGTATACACGTTCGGCCAAGGGACCAAGCTGGAGATCAAAAGTGAGTAGTTCTTTCAACTGATTCTTTGCTGTTTCTGTCTAATTGATTTGCTTTTTGTTCCTTTTTGTGTGTTTTCAATAGTTAGATGTCAGGGATAAAACAAATGTCATTCCCAGATTAGGGGCAGAGAAGGGAAAATTGTTCCACAGGAGGCTGGCTGACAGCTAATTTTTAAAGGGTTTCCAAATCAAAATCACTTACTTGGGGCAGGGGCTAGCCTGCCATTTAGGGCAGGTTTTTGTAGAGGTGGAAGTTAAGGAGTCGCTGTGGTTCACTTTCGGCCAAGGGACCAAACTGGAGATCAAACGTGAGTACACCTTGCTCAATTACTTGCAAGGTTTTTGTCTCATTGTATCATTTGTGCAAGTGTGTGACATTTTGGTTAAATGAGCCATTCTGGTGACCCAGAAGTAAACAGCAGAAAACTAGAAAATAGCCAAGTTTTAAGCTGAGCAAACAGACTAATTGTTGAGTTTGTGAGGAGAGTAAGATTTGTGGGGAGCGTGGGGACGGAATAGCTGGCTTTTTCTCAGAATTAGCCTTGCCCACATGATTGGCTTCGGAAGGAGGTTTTTGTTGCGGGGTCAGAGTTAGATCCCTCACTGTGGCTTACGTTCGGCCAGGGGACCAAGCTGGAGATCAAACGTAAGTGCACTTTTCTAATCCCTTTTCTTCTCGAGTTGTGAAATTTTGATGTTTTCATGTTTGGGATATGAGTTGAGGCCAATTCTGAAGAAAATGGGACTCTTCCGAAAGTCAGATGGGTAAGGGACTCAAAATCAGTTCGTCTCAAGGAAGAGAATAGAGCTAGTTAGTCTGACATGGCCAGATTTTCTCTATCCACCAATCGAATGAGGTTAGCGGCAAAAAGAGGTTCTTGCTGAGGGGAAAGTAATTCAGCTAATACTGGATCACCTTTGGTGAAGGGACGCGTCTGGACATTAAAAGTAAGTAATTTTTCTCTATTGCCTTCCAAAATTTGGGTTTAAATGCCAGTATTTACTTTTAGAGGTTTAAGTATGAGTTTTGTGGAAATAGGTAAATGGGAGCATTTCAGATTTATCATCAGTTTCAAAAGTTAAACTCAGCTCCAAAAATGGATTCGTAGACAAAAAGATTAATTTAATCTAAACTGAATGAGTCAAAGGAAAAAAAAATTAGTGTAAATGAGAAAGGAACCTTTGCAGCTCTAAAGAACAGAAGTGAACTAATTTTCATTCAGTTTTGCCAAATATTGTATTGATTTTTGCTCGTTGTGTATGATACAGAAAAGTAGAGAAATGTATTTCTTAGTCTGATTTCTCTCTTCTGTCCAATAAATTATTTTATAAGATAATAAGAATAAACAGGATGCACTGAAAAATCAGTGAGAAGTTAGAAAAGTATACCTTTTTGCCACGTAAAAGATGCAGCTTAATTGATAGTGAGGAGCAATGTCATTTTTAGAGTCTAAAATGAGTGATAAACTGTCAATATTCAGAACTTCTACACAGATTTTATATCTTGGCAGATATCTCCTTTTTTTAAACCCAATTTCTATATTAGACTAAACTTGAAATTATCTTTTATAAAGGCAGTTATTCCCAAAAGCTGAGTTTTGAAGAAATTTGTTTAAATGAAGAAAAATAAAATAATTGCATTTTTTTCATGTTTATACACATGTAGAAAAATAGGAAACATTTTAATATGTTCTTTGATTTCTCTCAGTTATTACTTGGCCATGTTTTCATACCGCCAAGGAGGCCATGGCTCAGCTAGCATGGTCTGTAGACCTCATGGCGATCTTTTTTCGTGACTGAATGACTTTCGTGGCCAGGCCACAATGCTCGTGTGGCAGAGCGCACAGCCGCTAAAGGCTATGGCAACTCTGCGTTAGCCCGCTGCAGTCCGCTGTGGCCCACTTTCCCGCCACAGTGATACAAATAATGTCACTAACGGAAGAGAATAGAACTGTGGTGGGCACTGAGCTAACACAGGGAAAACAGAGGGAAGCCTGATTTATTAGAGATTTCAGAAATTAAACGCACATTCATTATTACAACCTCTTAATGGAAATTCCATTAAGGGACGACAAAGAATTTAAAGCTATTTTTTTCAGTGATCTGTAACTATTTCAATATCCTCTCATCAAATGTATTTAAATAATAAAAGCTCAATTCAAAGGAAAGAAGTGTACATAACTCTTTCTGAGTAAAATCTCCACCAGCAAAAATCTAATTTAAGGTCATCTGGCCACTCGCGTTTTGATCAATTAGCTTTTACTGAGTTCATATTAAATACCATTAAGGTAAATTAACTGACAAAAAATAAGATAAATCTATGATACATTTTTAATTTTAAAAAATTTAATGGCTTGAGTAGGATTATATTTCAGTTGTACAAAATATCTAATCATATATAAATACCATTAATAAAAACTTGATATAAACATATTTTCCAATGACTTCACTCTGTGATAGAAAATTTTTATCTGAGTATTCAAATCTCATACTCTCTAAAATAGTTTAGTAATTTGTTGTTTACTTCGGCTGACTTCAAAAGTGATGCTTCAGAAAGATTACTTTTGGTCTCCAGCAATTTGACAGGACTGTTTTTGGGCTGTTTTAAGACTCTTTTAAAACTCAGAATTATTTAAACCATTTAAGTAGAGAAACTATTTTAGGGCCTTTTAAAAAACTCTTTTAATGAATTTTAAATTCCATTAAAAGCTCCGAAGATGTCTTGCAAGAACTTCTGTATCAAATATACTAATTGTTTAATATTTTAATGAAGGATAGAAAATTTAAAGCTGTCAAGGATTCTGCCAGATAGGAGTAGCCTCATAGAATATTTCTCCTCCATCTTTTTCTAGAATTTACATTATTTTGCCGCCAAGATTATTTTATAAAATTCTCTGGAAAAAAGTTGGTAATGAAGGTTAAAAGAGAAGAAAATATCAAAACATAAAAAGTTCGGTATCTTATGTTGAACTGCTTGGTTAACATGGAGCTTAGCTTTATAAAAATCTGTTCGCTTATTAGCTGACTTTTCACAGCAAAGGATTCTTGATTTGTTATTTTCACTCTTCTTCTCTGACATGGGGGTTTGAATGCCCATAGAGGGGGATTTCCAGGAGGACACCTGGCAGCTGCTCTAAGTCAGAAGTGAAGCTGGCCGGTTCCTCCTAGGCAGGTGGCCAAAATTACAGTTGACTCGTCCTGGTCTGGCTGAACATTGCCCCATGGGGTGACAGCCCTCAGACCAGGGCTCAGGTCTCCCACTGAGGCCCTTGTGAGGGATGAGAGAGTTGCTGGCCTGATCACAGAGAATGAAGGGGCTAACCCCAACCTGGGCACAGACTCAGGGCTTGGGGCCCATTCTGCAGGGTGGATCTGACCCCAACAAACCCAAAGGAAGCCCAGGAAGGGGAAGGCAGCCTGATGTCACTGCACAGTCCTAGGAGAGCCACAGGGGAAATTATCTTCTATGTAGAGAGGCCAAGACTTGTTCTCACTTCTAAACTCTGAGGGGTCAGATGAAAGGGTCTTTGTTTCTTTGCCTGAAGCGCTGTGTTTACTGCAGGAGACAGGGAACATGGTTAGAGGAAAGAAAGGTGAAGTCAGAAAAGCATGCAAAAAGGCCTTAGAACTGCTGCAAAGAGTTCAAACACAATAGTTTAGAACTCTCTTAAGGGGTAGGGGCTAGAGAAAAAACTCAAAATCATGGAGATTATAAATATCCTTCCTGGCCTTCCTCAATGCTACAATTACATAGAATAAGCATGCTGCTCCCTGTACGTCTGTCTCCTCTGGGCTCTGGGCTTGCCCACAAACGATGCACTCAAGTGGAGAACTTCCCTGTAACTTAAACAACCTTCTCTGTGCTTCCTTCCTCAGGGGATGATGCTAAGCCATCTGCCTTCATCTTCCCACCGTCTTCTGAGGAGTTAAGCAGTGGAAGTGCCTCTGTCGTATGCTTGGTGTATGGCTTCTACCCCAGTGGAGCCACTATCAACTGGAAAGTGGATGGTCTTGCCAAAACAAGTAGCTTCCACAGCAGTCTGACGGAGCAGGACAGCAAGGACAACACCTACAGCCTCAGCAGCACCCTGACGCTGCCCAAAGCAGACTACGAAGCTCATAATGTCTATGCCTGCGAGGTCTCCCACAAGACCCTGAGCTCCCCCCTGGTCAAGAGCTTCAAAAGGCAAGATTGTTAGAGAGGCCGGCCCACCAGGCCCATCGCCTGAGCCTCAGCCCCAGCCTCCCTTCTCCCTCAGGCCTTGGCCCGTTTCCGAGAGACCTACCCTCATTGCAGTCCTCCAGCCCCTCTCCCCACTTCACCCCCCTCCCCCTCTTTGGCTTTAATCATGCTAATATTTGGGGGAAAATGAAAAAATAAAGTGACTCTTTGCACCTGTGATTTCTCTCTCCTGTCTGATTTAATGGTTGTTATATATTGCTTGTCTAATTACCCAGTTTACCTTCTAAGGAACTAAATACTGAGTTGCTGAAAAATACACCATGATTTATAAAATTCATCATCCTCTGTTCTACCCTACCCTGCTGTCCTCTACAAGACGCTCCTCCATGAAACCCACGAGCCACCTAGCCTCATACCCCGCAGCCCAGGGCTGTGGTAGGGGAAGCGTGCTTCAGCAGGCCCTCAGAGTTGTTTTAAGGGTGACAGTTCTCACAATCACACATATTCTTTGATCTAGTTGAATCTAATTTACTGAAAGCAAATTTTTCAAAAGAAGGAAACATCTATAAAGAGACTCATTCACGGCAACATTATGTAAAATAAAACAATGCAAACAATCTAGATGAACAAGCAATAGGGAAATGTTTAAGCCCATTATGGCACTTCATCTTAATGGACTATGATGCCTTCATTATATTTTTAAACATGTGTTGAGGGTCTTCTATCTGCTAAAGACCATACTGAGCACTTTCCACAACCTAATTTACTTCTCACTACAATGTGAAGTTAAAAAACATTCATTAAGATGTTGAGCAGGTTCTGGGGCTAGCCCCGTGGCCAAGCTGTTAAGTTCTCGCACTTCGCTTTGGCAGCCCAGGGCTCACTGATTTGGATCCTGGGCACGGCCTACACACTGCTCATCAAGCCATGCTGTGGCAGCATCCCACATAGAAGAACTAGAATGACCTACAACTGGGATATACAACTACGTACTGGAGCTTTGGGGAGAAAAAAAAGAAGAGGGACATTGGCAACAGATGTTAGCTCAGGGCCAATCTTCTTCACCAAAAAAAGCATACCTTTAATAAAAAAAAAAAAAAGATGCTGAGCAGGTTCTATAAAGCTGAGAGACGTTCATACGCTCTAACCCAGCAACCCTACTCCTAGATGACTCTGTCCCAGTCCACCAAAAAGCTTATGCAAGAATTTTCAGAACAGCTTCATTTATAGCCAAAAACTGGAAATAGTCCAAATGTCCACCATCAGTTCAATGGGTCATTAAATTGTAGTATGTTTACACGTGGGGATGCTATTCAATAAGGAGAATTAAAAAACTACAACCGTCCCCAGCAACATAAATGAGTCTTGTAAGCATGACAATAAGCAAAAGAAACTAAACACAAAAGATATGTTCTATATATTTTCATCTATATAAAATCAAAACCGGGTAAAAGTAAAATCAGAAATTGGGATGGGGATTATTGTGGCTGGGAGGGGGGTGAGGTAGTGCCTAGGAGGAGACGAGAAGGGGCTTCTGGGGGTTTGGTAATATAACATAGGCCACTTTGTGAAAATTTACTGAGCTGTACAATTTTGTTCTGTGCACTTGTCTGTATATATATTCTACTTCAAAATAAGTTCACATAAAGAAATATTTTGTACCAAATTTACAGATAAAAGAGGCTAAGAGGAATAAGTAATAGGTCAAGGCCACATAGCTGGTAAGTGGTGGGCCCAGGATCAAATCCCTGTCTAACTCTGCCCTCTTGAAACCTGTACAGTTCTGCCTTTCAGCACTTAAGGTGCTGCACAGAACAGAGGGTCACACACAATACCTTCCCCAGGTCTCTCCCTCCACCTGGCTGACTGGAGCGTATGAATATAGAAATGGAATGGAACAGACCTCAGCAAGGGGACAAAGGACAGAATTAATCTGGCCCAGATTTTGGGAACCCAAGTACAAAGGTTGTACATTTGGGAAGAAGGGAATGGAGTGTTTGTATAAAACCAACTTTGACTCGCCCACTTCACTTCTGTGTGGGCTCCCTGGCCCTTGCCCTCTCATCTACTCATGTATCCAACAAACACCTCCTAAACACCTTTCTCAGCCTACACTCTGAAGGAGGTACAGAAATAACTAAGACTGTGTCTTTTCCCTCAATTAACTTATAATCCAGTTTTCCTATTTTCTTCCTTTCCCTTGTCAGTACTGGAACAGTGGGAAAAGACAGTCATGAAAAAACTGGGTAGGGAGACCACATTGACATTCTACCTCCTGAGAATATTCAATAGCATCAAGTCTTTGAAACTTTAGAGGTCTGAGTAGAGTTCTCAAAGACTCAATAATGTCCCTTCAAATGATATAAACTTGCTCACCCATCCCTGGGGGTGAAATTCAACAACCAAGGGCTCTCTAATCAGGCCCTGAATCCAAAGCAAGGCTCTTCTCATAAAGCAAATCTCTGAAGCCAGACTCACCAGGACCCAAGGATGTAAAGGCTGGTGTTACAGCTTGAATTGTGTCCCTTAAAAAGATATACTCAAGTCCCAACTCCTGGTACCCATACATGTGACCTCACTGGGAATAGGGTCTTTGGAGAGCTAATCAAATTAAGATGAGGTCACACCGAAATCCTGGTGAAGATGCAGTGAAACTGGATCATTCACACATTGCTGGTGGAAATATACAATGGTACAGCCACTCTGGAAAATACTTTGTCATTTTCTTGAAAAACTAAACAAAATACACCCACCATATGACCCAGCAATTACATTCCTAGGCACTTATCTCCAAGAGATCAAAAATTATGTCCACAGAAAAACTTGTACATAATTGTTTATAGCGGCTTTCTATGTAATTGCCAAAAACTGGAAACCATCCACACGTCCCTCAATAGGCGAATGGTTAAACAAATTGTGATACATCTATATCTCCATGGAATACTATGTAGCAGCACAAAAAACAAAGTATTGATACATGCAACATCTTGGATGATTCTAAAGTGCATTATACTGAGTGAGAAAAGCCAATCTCAATGGGTCACATGTCATATTCTTTATGTCACATTCTTGAAGAGACAAAATTATAGAGATGGAGAACAGATTACTGGTTGCCAGGGGTTAGGGATAGTGAGAGGAAGGACAGTGAATGTGACTATAAAGGGAATAGAACAGGGAGATCTTGGTAGTAATGGAATAACCTTGTTTCTTGATTGCAGTGGTGGTTACATACATCTAGACCTGTGATAAAATGGCATAAAGCTATACATACACATTGTCCCAATGTCAAATTGTTGGGTTTGATATTGTACCATAATTAAGTAAGAAGTAACCATCAGGAGAAACTGGGTGAAGGGCATACCAACCCTCTTTGTTCTATCTTTGCAACTTCTTCTGAATCTGTAATTATTTCAAAATAAAAAGTTTAAAAAAAAAGAGAGATGAGGTCATATTGGATTAGGGTGGGCCCTAATCTTATTTGGAGAGGGAGATTGGAGATGCAGAGACACACAGGAGAATGCCCTGTGGCAAGAGAGGCAGAAATTGGAGAGACACAAGCTTAGTAATGTCAAGGATTGCCGGGGAGCCACCAGAAGCTGGGAAACAGGCATTAGATAGCTTCTCCCTCAGAGCCTCAAGAAGGAACCACTTTCACTTCAGACCTCTGGCTCCAGAACTGTGAGAGAATAAATTTCTGTTGTTTTTGGCCACCCAGTTCGTGGTACTTGGTTACGACAGCCCAAACAAACTAATAAAATGGTGATGACAGAGAAGAGAGTTGGGTTCTCAACAAACTTCCATCTATACTGACGAGTCAGCTCCCAGCACGTGTTCATGCTCCCCAGAGAAGGCTGGCTAAACCCACTCATAGAAATGGGGTGCTATGGGTCTGAGATTTCCTTGAATCCACCAAGTTCAAGTCAATATGTGTTAAAAGCCAAACAAAGAAGAAATCCAGGCTGCTTCTCCGGGACTCGTGGTATAGTTTTTGGCTGTGAAAATGACGTTTGGAGTCAGAAAGCCTCTACTCTACCATTTACTGGCTTTGTGATGCTGAGAAGTTTTCTAGCTTCTGCAGGCCTCGCTTTCTCACCTGGAAGATGTAGAAAATTATGGTAACCACCTGATAGGAAAAAAGTTGTAAAGATTAAAAGAGAGAGACATGTCAGAGCTCAGTGCACTGTCTGGTACACATCAAAGCTCAGTGAGGGCCACCTACTGAATGAGCACACCCTGTCATTGATCTGCAGGGGGAGGTAACTCTGGCTCCAAAGCCCCATAGACCCCATAGGAGATCAAAGCAGAAATGCGGAAAGAGATGAAAAAGAAAAGGAAAAGAGAAGAAATTAAAGAGAGAGGAAGGAAGAGAAGAGAAAGAGAGAAAAGAAAAAAAGAGAAAACAAGGTCTGTCAAGGAAAACTTGGAGGGCCCTGCAATGTCATGCCCCCAACTGCGGCAGAGTTGGTACTTTTCTCCATAGCAGAGAAAGCATCTCAGCACACTTCGAAGCTTACCAAGTGTGAGGACAGCAATCATTCCTGAGAGAAAAGAGGCCCACAGCCAGAGTACAGAGCTAGGCATCAACTATTTGGGAGTAGAAATGCCTGGACATCTTGGGACCAGCGTATAGATGATATGTAGACTAAGACACACAGTAAGAAAATTAAAACTTCCTAGTAGTTGTCAGTGGGTTTAAAATAATAATAAATGTTTAGTGTCACAAGACTGAGGCAATCTGACTGCTAACCCGCCACTGCCACCTGCCACTCCTATGGGCCACCCACACCATCCCAAGTACCCTTGGGCACATCATTTCCCCTCTGTGCCTCCCTCACCCTACCTATAAGACAAAAGGCTGGACTGGGGAGCTCGATCCTTTTCCAGCTCTAATGTCTATATATCAGAGTGAGATTTTTCTGTCACTTCAAAAAGGGTCTGTAGCTTTCTATTAGCTATTCTCTATAAAAGCAAAATCTTTCAGAATTAACCATGTTTCTTAGAGTCGGTGCTAACACATTCCCATAAATCCCTAAGCAAGTCAACAAGTTGAATGTATTATTTTGGAGAAAAGGGAAAGGGATACCAGAAGATGAATCAAGAAATAAAAAAGTATCAGGAAATGGAAGATGGAGAGAAAGAAATTGGGAAGGGAGGGGGAGACAGAGGAGGAGGAAGCAGAAAAGACTGACTGATGGAGGATAAGAATTGAAAGAGGAAGTGGAGATAGATGTTTGTTTATCTGTCTGTCTTTTTACACTGTGCCTTGTTCCAAGCATCGACCATTCTAAGACCTAATTCTTCAATCGTATCTTGAAACCTAATGACTCTCTTTGTTCTTTCTTGAAACCCGGGATCCCAGTGAGCTCGTGTACACGTCAGGCCTTTTCATCTCCCCACAGAAGGCGCCATTTGGGCTGGGTACCTGTTCCGGGGGAGCAGGAAGAGGGTTGATATAAAAATTTACAAGATAGGACCTAATGTTTTATTAAACTTAATTGTTGGCCAGAGTGGCCCGTCAAGGACCTAAGGCTGAGTCTGAAAGACACAGGCCAGGCGCTCCGTGCCCTCTTCCCACTGGGTGAGCACAGGTGACGTAACACCAGGGGTCAAGTCAGCCATGACTATGAGCCTGGAGAGATGCAAGGGACAAATTATTGGGCTGTTTTCTCCACATCTTTGTTTGTATATAATTGCCTCAGAAAATATGTTCACAAGTCATAACAGCAAGTCACTTGACTTTTGTGCCTGTTTTCTCTTCTGAAAGGGGGAGGGGTGTCTTAATTGTAACAGTATTGTGAGGAATAAATGAAATAATTCATGTGAAGTGCTAAGCGCCCAGCCTAGCATATATTAAGGGAGGAGCAAATACTAGTCATCATTAGTAATAGAAGGAGTAGCTCAATTTGGCTATTGTTTGATTTCCTTCAAGGGGCTCCACGAATTTATTCTTCAGTCATAACTCTTTCAGCCCAAAAACGTTTGAACCTTGCCTTAACTCATATATGTTCCAGAGCTGTGCTGTCCAATATGGGAGCCACTAGCCACACATGGCTACTGAGGTCTTGAGACGAGGGTGGTTCATATCGAGATGTGCTATAAGTGTAAAAAGATCAACGCTGAAGACTTAATACAACAAATATATATAAAATATCTCATCAATATTCTTATACTGATTACATGTTAAGATGATAATACTTTGGATATGTTGGGTTAAATCAAATACATTATCAAACTTAATTTCACAAGCTTCTTTTTACTTTTGTAATATGGCTACTGGAAAATTTTAAATTATGTATATGACTCACTTATTTCTATCAGGCAGGGCTGTCTAGATTATCCTAAACTATAAAATGTATCCTGGAAAATGGTCCAAAGTTTTACACAAAAGGGTTTTGGACCTTGACATTAAGCTGCCGCATGGAGAAATAAAATGAAGTTTCTCTGGACTCAGATAGTAATGGAAGGACTTTTTTCTAGTCAACTCTCTCATTGCACAGATGAGAAAACTGACAGAAAGACACTTACTTCAGATTTTCCAGCCACCAAAAGGCTGAGCATGTTTATCCACTTTGCTGTTAATTCCTTTTACCACTCTATTTCCTTCTAATCAATTACCCTTCAGAAAATGTTCCCAATATTTTTTCTTATAAGTGTGGGCACAGGAGTTACGACAATGTAAGCCATAATTACATAAATGCCCAGTGATACAAAAATACTAGGACTCAAATATTTACAAAATATGAAATATTTTGTAGACAGAAGGAGGTAGACCTCACATATTTATAATACTCATACATTTCCATGATATAAATATAACGTACGATGTAGGGAATTAGAAGGAGATAAGCCGCTGCTACATGCCCTTCACTGTGCTAGCAATAGTGGAGAATATAAGGCAGTATGAGATAAGATCCACGGTTCTTGATGTGAATGCTCTTACAATCTAATTGGACTGTCAAGTGATGCACAAGGAAATTGAACCAGCTCCATAAAACAACATCATCAGATGGGAGAAAGATTTGAAGAAATGGGAAACTTACTAACTAATAGTCTGTGGACCTGAATCCCAAATTATTCTTTCATTCAATAAGTGTTTATTGAATGCCTAAAATGTGTCAGGTGCTGTTTTAAATGCTGGAGAGATAGCACAGGTAAGATGTCCTGTCCTCATGAAGCTTATCATCTAGCTAAGGAAATAAATAATAAACAAGAATAATATAGAAAAATACATTATTTTAGATTGTGATACGTGCTGAAGAGAAAATTAAACCAGAGAAAGAGGGCAGGAAATGTTAGAGCAGGGTTATCAGATCAGACAGGTCCTCAGGAAAGCATCACTGAGAAAGTAACATTTAGGTAAAGACTGAAATGAAGAGAGAAAGTGAACCCCGTGGATAAGTGGATAAGAACATTCTAGGCAGCAGGAACAGCAAATGAAAAGTCCTGAGGTAGGTGTGTGCCCAGAGTGTTCAATCACAGGGTTACAGGGAGGAGCAGCAGGTAACACAGGGTCTCAGGGGCCACAGAAAGAATATT
Organism: Equus przewalskii; assembly: GCF_037783145.1. Lineage (NCBI taxonomy): Eukaryota > Metazoa > Chordata > Mammalia > Perissodactyla > Equidae > Equus > Equus przewalskii. Next base: position 16,597,955 of record NC_091844.1, read on the forward strand.
TTTTACTCCAAGTGAGATAAAGTTTGGTGGGTTTTGAGCAGAAGAATAATTTCACTTGATTTATATATAAACGTGATTCCTTGGGTGCTCTGATGAGAATAAATTGTCAGGAGTGGCATGGGGGCAAGTATAGCAGTAGGAGCCCAAGGCAGGAGCAAATTAGAATAATCCAAGCAAGAGATGATGCTACTTTGAAAGGTGGGCTAACAGGACATGCTGACAGTGTAGACATGGGAAAAGAGGGAGAAGACAAGGGTGAATCCAGAGTTTTCAGCCTGAGGAATTAGAAGGATAGAGTTGCTTTAATGAAATGAGAAAGCTTACAGAAGGCACAGGTTTGGGAGAAAAGACTAGGAGCCCAATTTTGATCCATCTGGAATTCATTTTTGCATATAGTATGAGGTGTAGGGGTAATATCATTTTTTTTTCCCATGCGGATATCCAGTTGCTCCAGTACCATTAATTTAAAAAGACTTTTCTTTCCCCAGTTGGATTGCTTTGGTACCTTTGTTGAAAATCAATTGACCATAAAGTTGGGTCTATTTCTAAGCTCTCTATCCATTTCATTGATCAGTTTGTCCATTTTTATACCAATAGACACTGCCTTGATTACCGAAGCTTTAGGAACTCCATCTTGGACATGTTAAGTCTGAGATGCCTATTAGACAACCAAGGAGAGATCTCAGCTGGACAGCTGGATATAAGAGCCTGGAATTCAGAATAGAGAGGTCAGTGATAGACACATAAATGTGCTGTCGTCGCCATACAGATGGTGCTAAAAAGCCATCAGACTATGACAGAATATCTAGCAAGTGAGCACGAATTGAAAAATCCAAGCACTGAGCTGGGAGGCACTCCAAAATTAAGAAGTTGAGATGAGGAGGAACCAGAAAAGAAGATTGAAAAGGATTGGTCAGAGAAGGAAAATCAGGAGAGTGGTGTTGTCCTGGAATCCAGGAGAGGAAATATTACAGGGAGGAGAAGTTGATCCATTGTCAATTGTGTCAATTGGAATTAAAATGGGCCATTAGATTTAGTGACTGCGGGGCTCATGGGTGAACTAAGAGCAGTTTCTATAGAATGGCAGGGGCAAAAGTCTGATCAGAATGGGTTCAAAAGATGATGGGAAGAAAGAAATTGGAGACAGCATGCATGGACAATTCCTTGAAGGAAAGAGTTGGAAAAAGGAAGAGAGAAGTCAGGCATTATCTGGAAGGAAAAGAGAAATGATAGCACTTTTGAATGCTAATGACAATAATCTGGTAGAGAAGAAAAATCTGGTGCCGAGGAGAGAGAAGAGAAAACTGCTGGAGCAATGTCAGTGAGTGGGTGAGACAAGATGGGTAGAGCACAGGTGGAGGCGTTACCATCAGCTAGGAACACAGTTCACCTAGGAACAGAAGAGAAGAGAATGTTCATGGGCACCGATGCAGAGAGGTCCACAGATGTACTGGGAATTATTAATGACTTCTCCAATAAATGTGTTATCACTTAGATTATGTAGGTTTAGAAGTTTGGGAAGACTTTGTACATTGAAGTAAGCAAGTAAAGGCTCTGGGCAGAGTGAAGCTAAAAGAAGGATGGAGACGAGTGAAATTCACAAGGCAGTCCTCTGACCATCTGCCAGTTCCTCTCCCCTTGGCTCTACTTGCCAACTCCTTCTCTGAGTTCTCAGAGACCATTGACATGGAAAAGGCCCCCCACAGACACCCAACAGACATCCCCTGCTTTTCAGAAAAACCCTGCTTCTCTGATTTCTCCCCATCCTCCCACTCTTCCTCGCCTCCTTCTCATTGCTTCTTCTTACTTCTTACCCGTTCACAGATAGGTAACATCCTCCCTCCTCCCTCTCCAACTCTTTCCATCTTCCTTATCTCTCTCCTTGGTTCCTCTCAGCCTTTCTAACTCTCCATTTACCTACCAATGTCTTCTCAGGATTTGAACAGCCCTTACTACCCCTACCATGGGGTTACTTATCTCTTATGAGAAGGTTCTATCTCCCAACTCTGGCTGGAAACTCTTGTATCCCTGAAGTTAGCAAGATTCTCTGGATAAAGTAAGAAAGAGATGGAGAGTACAGGGGCAATGGAGTGAGGGAGACAGAGGAAAGGAGGATACCAACATTTGCTAATACTGTCACCTGCCTGTATGATCACCTTTGGTCCTCACATGACACACTGAAGTGTTTCTTATTAACCTTGCTTCATGGATAAAGAAGCTGAGGCTACAAAAGTTTACATAACAAACTTAGATTTACAGAGCTCATAAAAGGGAGAACTATGCCTTAAACCAAGTTATCAAGCCCAAACCATTGTGTCTTTCTCATAGTTTTGCACATGGCATGCTCTGTGTAGGTTTTCAATTATATTGGTTTCCAATAATAATAGTTAGACCTCAAGCAACTCCTCTAAATCTAATAAAATGTTTGGACTTAGTGCTGAATAAAGGTCTTCCCTCTCTATGATACTTTCTCAAGAAAATATACAAGTTTTTATTTTACCATGGGCTCAAAGAGGAAATGAGGAACAGCCTCCAAACTACCACAAAATAATAAAATGTTCGTGGCCAAGGTTGGAAATAAAAAATATATAGAGAAGACCTTCTGCAATATTGTTGATGGCTCAACACACGCCAACTTGTAACAAGTTTTTACTCTGTAATGACAGTAATGGATACAATGGCTCAACACTGACAGAGATCAAGTCACTGAATCTTCCAACAACCCCAGGGAGTAGTTTGTAGTATAAGGAAACTAAGACTTGGAGACAATAAATGCTGTGTCCAAGATCACACAGAGTAAATACCAAAATCCTATTTCTAACACAGGCAGCCTGATCAAGAGCCCTAACTCTAAAACAGTGCTAGTCCCTTAATAACTACTATTCATAGTTGCCATTTTCAGGGGCAAAGAATCAGTGAATCTTAGAGTGAGAAAGAAGCTTAGAAATCATATCTCTCATTAACAGATGAGAAGACTGAAGAGCAGAGGCTGAATGGCATGGTCTGGACACTCATACACAGGCTTGAGATTAAAGTCAGTATTCTTTCTACCAGTTATGTTTGTACTAGTTGCAATAATGAGCTAATTACAGACATCCCTGGGGAGGAATCCATGATCCCTGCAAAAATAAAGAGTCAACCAAGCCTAAAACAACTAGGAGTATTGGTCTAGTTTGGAAAAATAACTCATTAACCAAAGGTCCCTCTTGGTACCCCAACATCTTCCACCATCACAGTGCTCAGGCCCCAATCATGCCCCAAACCATCCCCACCCCAGATTAGTTATTACTGAGTTTCGTGGTGACTGGCCTGAGAAGACTAAAAAAGTAATGCCACATTTTGAGGAAGAGTCCCAGGGACCAAGATAGCAACTGTCATAGCAACGGTCACACTGCTTTGGTCAAGAAGACTACCTTTTGGGGAACTGAAAACAGAACCTTGAGCACATCTGCTGGTTTCATTCTCATCCTCCTCCAACAGGCTGGGTGGTGCACTCCGCACCCTTTCAGAAGTTCTCTTGGCCCCCTGCACCTGGGGCTCTCAGAGCACCTGGCCAAGTCTGTGCCCAGCACTGGAATGGAAGTAACACCAACCCTAACCTTGTTTGATACCATTCCTCCTAAACCCACTGCCCCATCTCCAGCCCTAGGGTTATTCTTCTGGAAAACCTCAGCCCAGAGTAGCCAGCATCCTCTAAGAGGTCGGATATGGTAACAGGATCCACAGAGACTGCACATGAGAAAGAAATTGTGAGCAAGCAGGTTTTTCATGAGGCCTACAGAGGTCCTGAAAATATCTGAGAGCAGCAAGAAAAAATTCATGTTGAATAGTTTGGGCATCTCAGGGATACGAGGCTGGGAAGGGTAGGAATGAGATATAGCAACATTTCAGAATGTGGTTCAGTAAACTTCCTAGTATCAATGACAGAAGCATTCTCTTCTACTATATCCCCCTTCCATCCATGCATATAGCCATCCACACATCCATTCATCCATCCATGTATTCGTTCCCAAGTCACAGGGTTAGGTGTTTGCCCTTCTACACCAAGCAACCCTAACTACGTTAGACAAAACTTGTTTCTATGATTGGATGTATGGACCCCCACCCTCATTCATTCCACAGACATTGATTAGCATCTTCATGTACCTGGCTCTGTACTATATCTGCAGATAACATAGTGAACAAGATAGAGCTCTCAACCTCAAGGAGCTCCCAGCTTAGTGTGGAAACAAGTAAGCAGAACTTGCAACATGGAGCAATGGGGTGAAGGCTGAGGTGTCTAAAGAGTTCCGTGGAACCACACAGACCTGACACCAAGGGTGTCCTCATAAATCACTCCAGTATTCAAACCCTCTGACTGGGAAGCCATGGGTTAATGAGCTCTGATATGGGCACTCAACACTTAGAAACTTACCCCTTCTTGGCCTTAGTTTCTTTGTCTATAATAAAGCAATAGTAATAAAATCTCTATCTCAATATCACTGTGAACTTTAAATGAAATATTGTATATAATCCACTCAGTACAGGGCATGTCACAGAGTATGTTCTCAGTCCATGATCTTTTCTTATTTGCAATTAATAGGTTCTGGGATTCCGTGGTTGAACTCAATAGATATTCTCACTGCAGTGATTTCACAAGGAAGCCTTTTTCAGTTTTGTCTGAAATCTTTATTTCTTCTAGTTTGCAATAATACATCACAGTCCTTCTGTTCTTCTTTGCCTAATTGTCATGTAAAGGCAAGAAAAATCTCTCAATCTGAAAGATGGAGAAACTGAAGCACAAAGTGAAGGAACTATTTGTTGATACCATGTCTTACCCACAGGCCTAAGGATCGAGTTCAGTTCAGTATATTTCCCCCCAACCCATTCTGCCTGATGCCATAATGGAACATAGAAAATGTTGCAGAATTAAGGTGGAAGTTGCATTTCCCAAAAGACCAATATTTCATACTGAAAAAAAAAGACACGTGCTCTCCAGTCATCAGCATGTGATTTCAAGTGGTCCAACCATCCAACTTTCTTCTCAACAAGAAGGACAGCGAGCTAAGGGTGTGTTTCATATCCTCGTGGGAAAGAAGACTCTGGAATCTGAGACATTACAAACTCATCTTGGACTACATGCCAGCTGAGACCTCCCTTTCCACCCACTTGGTTCATGGGCAGGCAGGTGATGGCTCATTTGCTGAAGTCCTCTAATGACTGGAACTGGTTTTTTGCCCTTCGCCATGAAAAGAGACAAATAACAAGCAGAAAACTAATATCACAGATAGAGGAGAATAAGAAAATAAACAGATAAATAACTTGGGGAATCAGAATATATTCAACCCAGTCTCTTACAACTTCTAATCCCACATGTATTCCTGGATTCCTTCATTTTATAGACATTTCTGAGCACCTGGTCTATGTGCTAGGGCCACGGAGGCGGATGAAGGAAGGTGGACAGGGAAGGGAGGACACAGAAGTCACTGTCCTCACAGGGCTGCAGCTAGACCTACAAACAGCACCTTGAGCCCTTTAAGATCCCCAGTCACCAAACAGAAGGTCAAATCTGTTCCCTGGACCTGAATAAAATGAGAAAGACCTCCTACCTACTCCCATTCAACTTTCACTGTACTCTCCACAGTCAAGGATCCACATAAGGGTTTCCAATATATATTCTCTTTTTTGCCCACCAAAGACAATAATCTAGACTTGAAGAAATTCTGGATTGAGAATCACTGATCCAAGCAAATAATCTGCCCCAAACTTCTACATTCTGGAGAGATTTTTTAATTCTCTTTTTCTTTAAGAAATAGAAAGTATTCCACCTATGTGTGTGTGTGCAAGCATTTTATTTAGCAAATTAATGTTTACAAGTTAATTCCATAGTGTGCTTAACTAAAGTAAATTTAAAAGAAAGTTAGAGGGTAATGGATAAAGAGAGCTGAGAGGAAGACAAAAGAAAATAGATATGAAAATAATAAGGAAGGAAGGGAAAAGACAGGGAACAGAGAGAAATTGCATAGGCTCTGAAGAGAGTTCTAATCAGAGGTCTTTCCCCTGAGAGCCTGGGCTGTGAGCTTCTGAGAATTGCTGTGCCTTGAGATGTTGCTCAGCTGGTCTGCCACTCACTGTACCAGGGTTCCATTGCTAGATGATATAATTCCAAAAAGTCTCCACTGCCTATATTAACCAGAACAGCCCACCCCGAGATGCAGTGATTTCCTCAGATTGCAGCAATAGTGAAGACAGCCACATCAGCCAAAGGGCTGGATGGTCTGAGGCTTCACATCCACTTGTTACCTTGTCTTCTCCTCCCTTTCCCCTCCCTACTCTTCTAAGATTGTAAATGCTTGAGGACACACACAGTGTCTCTTAAATTGACCATAAAAAACCAAAGTTCTTGAAATAAAAGAAGCTTAATAGACATATATGAAAAATGATACAATCCAACTCTCATCGCCCCCACCTCAACACGCACACCTACCCACAGACTCACTCTGTCTAGAGTGTTTCTCACTCCTGCAACCGGCTCTCTCTACCCTCAACCTCAACTCGGTTTTTAATATGCCATGTTGCTCAGAAATATAGTAACCCCTAATTATTATGTAAGAAAAAGGAATACACTTCTTTTAATCATTGTATTCTGTAGTAAGAGTTTATAAGCAAAATTAGAGTTTATAAGCAAAAATTAGAGTTTATAAGCAAAATTAAACAAGTTCCTAAAATTTATTTTTTCACTAAGCCTACCTGATATGACAGTTGCAAATAACCTTTTCACCCACGTTGTCAGATTCATGACATACTCCAAGACAATGAGGCACACATGCCTTGTTAAATGTCACACTATCAAATTTGTTAACCTTATAACTCTTATTAGCTATTTATCTGCAGGCATGTCAGAAAATCCACAAAATTGGTTCTATTTCCAGTTGGCCTAAAGAAATCCAACCTCCTCCAGAAGATTATCTGTGAACAATGAGAAACTCTGACTTCACGCAGAGTCCACTCTCTCTTGACTCCCCACATCACTGTGTTCAGGATGAACCATCCACCACTCCCCAAGTCTCTCTGTCTTTATTTCCCATCAAAATATAGGCTCCTACAAGGCAGAGCCTTTTGTCCATTATAAAGAAACTGGCACTGCTTCACTTGGAAACCATGCACCAAAATATTTGAGGATCACAATAGTAGCTGGAGGACCTATAGAAAGTCACTCTTGAGCCAGCCCTGAAGGCCTAGTGGTTAAAGTTTGGCGCTCTCTGCTTCAGCAGCCCCAGTTCACTTCATGGTAGTGGAACCACACCACCGGTCTGTCCATTGCCATGCTGGGTGGCCGCTCACATAGAAAAGCTAGAACAACTTACAACTAGGATACACAACCACGTACTGGGGCTTTGGGGAGGGGAAAAACAAAAGCCACTCTTTATTTCCATGCTTCAGTTTATGATTCATCTACCATTTATTAAAGATCTGAACTAGAATTTTTGCACCTTGATCTTTCTATAATTTTGTCCTTATTGCAGTAAAGTATGGTGCCTCAGTTATACAAGCATTTGTTGAATAAATAAATGAGTGAATGAATAATGAATTGTTGATGGTTGATGTATGTTTGTAGGACTATTATAGGGGCTGTTTTTCTGTGTGTGTGGTTATGTTTATTTGTTATTTGGATACACCAGCTCACAAAGTGTGACATTATTACCCTAGTTTACGGATGAAGAAACAGGACCAGAAAGATCAACAGACTTGCCCAAGTGGAAAAGCCATCTCTCAGATACCTGCCCTCTGATTTTAAGCCCGTTGCTCCTTTTGCTCCACACAACCACCTGCCTGGAACACTATTGGATCCAATGATCCAGACCTTCCTGAAGAGTCCTGCTGTACTTGTAATCACTCTCCCACTGTGACCTTCAGGGACTGGTCATCTTATTCCTTTGCTGTCCTTGTACAGCATGCCTGCTCTTGTACAGCTGCCTTCAGTTCCAAAGAACGTTGCATGTAAGGATAGGGGATTGTACCTTCTGGAGCCAGCCAGCCAGAAATGAAGTGTCATTTCTCATAAACCCAGATAATCCAGTCCAATTCCACCAACACCACTCCCTACCCAGCACCATGTCCATCCTCACCATCTCTGTGCACACATGATGGGCACTTCCACTTCGAATGGAAAGAATAAGTCCACTTTGAGGTATAGTGGTTTGACCAGAGGCAAGAAGTCATCGAATTCACGGGAGAGAACTGCTTATTTGCACTGAACGACCTAGAATTATTGCTCTTTCACAACTGGAAAGGATTTTTTGTGTGTTCCTCCCCAGACAAATTAGTCAAACAACCTCATTTAGTTATAAGAATAAATCTTTTTTAAAAAATCATATGCGAAGTTATTTCCAACACTTACTAAAAAAGAAACATTGAATCTATAAAAATTCTAGGATGTATTTAAAATTTTGATAACTTTTTACTCTTAAGAATGTTTTATAGACACAAGAGCGACTAAAAGAAGGATAGGATGACCAAGAAGAATATTGTTTTGACAACGGTCCTAAGAGCTCAGGACCATTGAGATATAAGGGAGCTATAGGACATGAATGTCATAAGCCCTACCCCGAAGAGGTCTTTATGGAACAAAAACCATATCTTTGCCAAAAAAAAAAACACAAAAAATAGGTACAAACAAGGGAAAATTAGAATAGTACAAATGAGGCATTAATGCTTTGAGAAGAGTCAACTAAAAGTATCAGAATATTGTGACTTGATTTGAATTAATCAAAATTTTGCATATAAGAGCTGAAGGTTAATACCTGGACTACTAGAGCTACAGAGAAATGGCCATAGAAATCAGACTACCTTCTTACTTTACGCATTACGGAGACTAAGCCCTAGAGAGGTGGACCGATTTACTCAACACTGTTAGTAGGTGAAGTCGAGCCAAGACTAGAAGCCAGGTCTTGAGGCTCTCTGTCCAGTTCTCCTTCCTCTAATCTACATTCTCAAGCAAACTAGACAAGGAGGCCTAGGGAACCTGGCACACAGAGTGAGTGAAAAACGGACCCAGACTTCCCTGTGGTGGCAAGAAAGACTAGAAGACAACGTGAGCCATGCTGCTTTATTAACTTCTAGGCAGGAGGGAATGCTTGATCCTTAGATTCACTGGCACAAACACCCACATGTCTTTTGGACTAGTTTGCATTGGATTGGCTTGGATAGGGTTGAATTGATTTGATTTAAATTGAATTGAAAGCTAGAAGACCGCTGAGGGTCACAGTTGTCTTGCATCTCTTCAGATTCTTTCCCTTAACAAGAACCCACCTACCCAAGCTGTGGAAGATCCAGCCCTAAGTACACATTACTACCTACAGGGTAAGTCACTGCATGGAATCAGTGTGTTCCTGAAAAGGCAGTACATTTTTAATGAGAGTTCACGGGGAATTCTTTTGAAAATTGAGGGTTCATCTGCCAAAATAAAACATAAATCACCTCCTGAACTATCCATTTGCTTAGTTGACTGTTGATATACTCCTTTTCCTTGAAGGGATATGTGCCTCTATTGGGGCTGACTGATTTCTTGGAAGAACCAGGCATTTTCTAGAGAAGTAGAAGGACAAATCCCTGAAGCTCAATATCAGAGCTTCCAGGGTCTCTCCCTTCCTTTAGATTCAATATCAGCTTGTAGGGAATTTGAGAAGGAAGATCCACAGAAATGTAAATGGAAGAGGACTCCAGAACCTATTGGATTTGTTGCCATTTTTTCTCTTTAAAAAAATTTAAGTCATTCACAGATCACAATGAATATCAGAAAGGAAGTCCTGCCTCAGAGAAGGCTGGAGGCTTCACCCAGGGACTGGTATAATATTCAATCCAAGTTCTTATTAAGTATGAAATTATTCAAAATATTTGGTCTATGTCAATTGTCAAAAGTGAAAGCCTAGAAAAAGGAATATTTTTGAAATTCATCCATAAGTCCATAACCTTAACACATCTATTATTTAAATTTCTCATGTCATATTCTTTTCTTTTATCTATATATCTTCACACATAGTCACAGGGGCAATTCACATCATTACTACAATTTTATGTTCAACTTCTTTCACTTGCAATTCCACAGCACTTCTTTTTTCTACTTAGATATAATATTGATCATTTTGAATGATACATGTCATTCTCTCTTACTGATAATGCATAATTTTACTTAGCATTTTCCCTATTCTTTCCCCATAACCCATGGTCTTGACTCTTTCCTAGGATGGCACCATGCTGGCACAGCACTCTCTTGAAAGTTTGACTCAGAGACGATGACTGTGAGAATCTGCCCACTCTGTTTAGAGTACCTTGTCCCCAGTGCAGCAATTGGTCATGTCTTGACTTAAGTTGTTCTCTAATTGTTTTGAATGTATTTATTTTGTCTCATGAAAATATTGCTAGCTTCTTGAGATCAGAGAGCCAATTTTTCAGCCTCAAGTCTAATCAATAGCTAGCACTCATGAGCATAAAAAATGAAACATTATTTAATCCTAAGTGAACAAACATTTTCTGAGTGCCTACTGTGTGGGACACTTGCTAAGCAGCGCCACATCCTTTTCCTCACTTAATTCCCCGTGAAGGAAGTATTATCATTCCTAATTTACAGAAAAGGAGACTGACACTTGAGGATCAGTTTGATCATCAGGGAAAAAAAGCCACAGGAGTTTTATAAATATCAATTTCTTAAAGTTTAATCTTTTAAGATTTAGAACTTCTGAGAGGAATCCTTAATTTTTAAGCCAAAAGGGAAGAACAGTTGTCATGGAAATAACCCTCCCAGATGTTAAATTAAATCACCTTTGTCTTCTGTGATTCCCAAGCACATACATCAGGACTTATTCAAGCTTTGAAAAGTGGTGCTGACACCTGCATTAGAAAGGGTTGTTGATACAGAACAATGAGATGTCAAGATGATGGGATGACGTACTTTAACCACCAAAAATAATTTTTAGTCCCAGTTTTCCTGCTAGAACAATATTGCTGGGAGAATTAAATAAGATAGCGTTGGCGAATCCCAAGATGTGAGCCCTAGTCAGAAACATGGACACAGAATATCAAAGCTAGGAAGGATCCTTGAGGTTGCCAAGAACAAGTCCTGTGTTTCACAGATGAAGAAACTACAGAGGTCAACTGACAAATGAAAGGTCCCACAGAAGTCTGGAAAATGCCACGATGAGGGAACAGATCTTCATCATTTCATTAATCTGAAAAACAGGTGAAGAAGCAAGAGAGTTTCCATAGTGCCACGTCAGACAGAACAGAGGCTTCTATTTTAAGAGCCTGGCCCTGCACCTGCTCTATGCAGATGGCCTTGGCAAAAGAAGAAACGAAAACAAGCTTTCCTTACTTGGCTGGCGTGAGGGTCCAGGTCACAAGTTGCTTAAGCCACAATGGAGGAGCCAAATTTCGCTGCTGTGCGCCCATGGGGGTGGGGCCTTTCCTCCTAAGATTCCCAATTCAGTTAGTACAGAGCTTGTCCCCACAACATCAAGGGGAAAAGTAAGGCAAAGCCAGAGAAAGAGATTCTCTAATACCCTGTCTCATGTGTCATCCCATGCTGTGCTGATTAAGCTGGAGGAATGAGAAGCAAGACAAGGTCCAGCCCAGCCATAGGCCAGAGGCAGGGGAGGTAAGAGCCCACACTCCCTACTCAGCACGTCCAGAAGAAGAAAGTTGTTAGATCTTGGAATAAACTGCCAAGAAAAGCAGAAAAATATTTTAATCACAGCTTCTTCAGTATAACAATAAAAGTGCAACAGAAAGATTGTGGACTTTAGAGCCAGACAGACTTGACTTTGAAGCCAACTCTGCCACTAACTTGGTTGACTGGCCTTGAGCAAGTTACTAACACTGTCAAACCTCAGTTTCCTCATCCCCAGTTTTAAGATAATAACAGAGCCCCTCTTCGAAAGTTATTGTAAGCACAGTGACAACTGTCCCAGGCAGGGCCTAGGTGAAGGCAACTACTCTATCATTTTTATCAACCTACGTGCGAACATTGCTTTACAATTTTCAAAGCTTAGACAAGATCCTTCGCTACTCTGTTTCTTCATTTTGTAACACAAGCAATGAATCCTATCCTCAGAGCTCCTCTAATGCTACAGAGGCTACTCTCCAGGATCCTCCTCTTCCCAAGACCCTGCCATTCAAATCCAAAGGATTCTGTGAATTTTAGTTTAAATCATGTCATTAGACCTCCTGGCTCTATCAAAACCTCATGATTTAAAATCTGGTGTTTGCAATTATCAAAATTCACAAACTATTTATTCAGCAAAAGAAGAAATAAAAATGTCCAATGCAGGACTAAAGAAATTGCCAAATTTGTTAAGTAACCTCAGAAAATTCCCTGTTATCTGTCTTACTTCAAGAGTAGGTTATTCTAGTGAAAATCAATTGAGTAGATTTTGAAAGATCGTGACTGAAGTGAAATAAGACCAGTAGATCTGGTTTCTTTTCTTTAACAATCTTCTTTCTTTGATAACTCAGAAGTCATTTCAGAATCTCACAAAAAATTACTGCAGTACTAGAAAGGGGCAAAAATGTTGGCAAATTAAGAATCTATTTCATAAAATAAATTTCATTTTATGTATTCATACTTTTGCATGTGCAACAGCTTTATAAACTTTAAAGGACTTCGTAGTTGTGAGGGGATCCTGTGATTATGATCATTAGTTGCCTCTGATTTCTGAAGTAGTGCATGTTTCCTTTTGTCTGCTCCCCTTTTGCAGAAGAGTAAACATCAAATGCTTACTGTGCAGTTTTTAAAAACAAGGGTCTGGCATCTGAAGATGCACTGGAGTCCTTCCTCAGACACCACCTTGCTGACAATCTTGGACAAGTCACCGGGCCTCAGTTTCCCAGCCTGTAACTTGAGGGGGCTGGACTGGGTGATTGTGAAGCTCCCTTCCACATCTAAAATGCTGTGATTCCTACATGGCAATATGAAGAATTTTTAAGGTCCTTCCTTTGAACATGATTTCTTATCTATAATGTGGAAATAACCACTTTAATATGAAAAGAGGCTTTGCAATATTCCTTTTAGAGAGGATCTTCATTAAATTTCACCAAATGAAAGGCATAGGAAGAGGCACTGCTCTAAGGAAGATAACTAGCCAAAGAGAAATTAAGGTAACAGCTCTACCAGAGACAGACCAGGCCCCGTGCAGATTAACCAAGACTCCCCTGACGAGCACAGCCTTGTGCCTCCACTGACCTTTAGGAGCTCACCACCTAAAACATGTGCTCACCTACATGGATGCTGAGAATATGCCGACAGAGTCCAAGAGCAAGATTAGATGATCCAGATTATTTAAACAATGTAGTCAGAAGGAAACATAAATTAAATCTAGAAATCTTGGTTTGAGTGTCAGCATTGGACAAAATCACCAAGACAACTGATCTACTTTTCCCTTCCTCTGTGCTGTAGATGCCGATTGAGAGATTTCTATCCTCAATGGCATGGTTTTAAATAGTCAAGTGGAAATAAAAGGAAATAAAACCTAGTAAAACAACACTGGTTCTCAAAACAGACTTGTACATGGTTCTGGTTCTGCTCCTATGTGAGGCTGACTGAGCCACTTAGCCCATCTGAAATAAACACAGTATAAAATTGAGGATTAAAATATCTGCTTATGTTCTATATACCGTTGAGTAATGGTCACACAATGTTCAAGAAACCTTTTGGCAAGCTTGTTATACACAACCTTCAAATGACAGCTCTCAGGATGAGAGCAGAATTCATTTCATGAAAGGCAACGTGGTGCACCTTCCCGCCCCCACCGGCAATGTGAAACAAAGCTGTTTTCTCCACATGTGATGGGGTCCCAGGTCTGCTCTCCTTACTGACTCCATGTTGAGTATTTACTTAGTCTTCTGTAATGAGACTGGTGGAAACAATTTCCCTCAACTCCCTCTTTCTGGAAAGACACCTGAAATCACACTCAGAGACAGAAAGTCAAAGTTTCCACTTTACTGTTCAGGGTTTGTGACAAAAGACTTAGAGAATCAAGTTATCAAGCAGGAACTAATACCAGACTTGAGGCCTGGAGCTAAGTGGGTTATTTCCGTATTTCTTAGTGAGATAATGTCTGCAGAATTTAGTGTCTGAAGCTCAGACATTCACAGTAAACATACATGTCTGTGTGTATGTCTATGTCCTACTTAACCCTCAGGCACAGTTTTTTGCTGGCTGGAGAGGAGCGATATAGATGTGTGGAAATAAACTGCAAAATAATCCTCTTGTGGTTGAAAAATAACACTTATGAAACACTTAATTGGCACTATAAATCAGTTTAACCTTTTGAGGAGGAATTTAGTAACATATCAAAAGCCACTAAAATTCCATTCCCTGTAACTTAATCATTTCAAGAAGTCTAAAAATCAAACATCAGAAAAATCCTACATGCCCAACAGCAGGAGGAACGGCTGAGGAAATGACGAAAAGCGAGTTCAACGGACTAACTTACAGTCATTTGAGAGGAGGCTTCCAAAGTCTGCGTGGCAACATGAAAAACTCAATTAATGAAGCATTTATAAAGCATAGGAATTTATATGCCTTACAATTAGCTCTACGTAGAAATATATATGCCTATGAACAAAGATTGGAAAGAAAACAATGCTAAGACTGTAATATCAAAGTACAAAATTGTTCATTTTCTTCCTTTGAAATTTTTGTTGTTAGAATATCATTTTTCCAATAAGTAATATTGAGGAACAGGAAAATAACGCCAGCATTGCATAGTAGACGTCAGAAGTAAATTGTTGTCTTGTTTTCAGATTCAGATAGAACTAATCCCTCGTGAGTACCAGCATTGTGCCAGGCCCTGGGCAGATCGTCCCACAGTCGTGGAGCCGCTGCCCAGCGCTCGAAGTCCAGCGCCATGACCTAACCAGAAAAATAGAAGAGCTAATTGCTTCCCAACAGTTTGAACTAAATGATTTGAAAGGTAAAATTTCACCAGTTACAGCAAACGCTTCTCAGAATTATAAACTATCTTTTATTGTCAAATGACGTGTGAACCACAAAAATAAGTTGAGCCATTCTGGATTGAGAACTGAAAATACTTTAGATTTAGACAGTTGTCTAAAATAAATTAATAAGGGTATTCTTGGGGACACAGGCATGCGTTAGTTAATAAAGTGACTTCCCTCTAATTTCTCATGCCCATTTGTCTAGTTCCATTCTTGAAAGTATTCAAAAAGACAAAATACGTTAAAGAAAAACACTGGAATGCATCAAATATTTTACTGACTTGATTACTGAGAATTTTTCCATGTAATTGTTGGAAAGGTAACACATGCACTTTGTAAACCATTCAAACAGTACAAAAGAATGATCGTGAGAAGTAATTTTCTCCCACTCCATGCACCCCACACTAAGACATTTTTAATAAAGTATTTCAGCTCTAAGCTAGGTTTTTTAATAAAAGTGGGCTGAAACCAAAAACTGGTATGTTAGAAAAGACACATTAAGAAGCCAGAGTTAGAGGGACACGTTGCATAAGCTGTCCTCGTAGAGCGAAATAATTCTTGAACTACTTCTAAAACCAAAACTTTTAGAATTCACTTAAAATTACCCTTACTATAAAATTAAGGTTGTAAAAGTGTTAATTATTTTAATTACAGAAAATCATTCAGAAAAATAAGTTCTAAAGTTTAGTCTTTTATTTGGATAAATATGTTTGATCACCTACTCATTGTCATTATTTATATCTGATATACACTAAGAACGAGAAACGATCTGGCAGGATTCCCACAGAAAGGGGCATAAAGAAAATATATTTGCCCCGTGAAGTGAATTTATAATTAACGAAAACTTGCCATATGTCTGCAATTGAAACAAAATCTACAAGGTTACTTAGAGAAAGAAGGATTCCTCTTTTCTCCTCAAAACCTTTAAAATAAATAGAAAATACCCTATGCACACGTCTTATAAAAAAGTGATCTATTTTAGGAATGAGAATGCATTGTGGTGAATTTCATTGTATGTGAATTACACCTCAATAAAAAATAAGATTGTATTACCCCAAGAAAACTGTCCTTAAGAGAAAGGAAGTGATCTGAGGCATCAGCCCAGAGAACACAACTCTCAGGTCTGCAAAGTCCTCAAGAAGTGCTGAGATCAACATTTGCAAGCATTATCACTGGGTGAATACTTATTCAGAGACTCAACTTTTCTTACCTGAAATAGTTTACCTTGTTGAAATCATGCTTCTTTTTCACAATTAAAATTGCATCCATTGCCCTCTTTAATTGTATTTAATACAATTAATTGTATTAATAATAACTGCATTTTGCTTATGCAATCTCTTTATTTACACTTCATCAAAGCAATCTTTTCCTTTAAGAGGTTTTAACTCATTTCCCAAAACAGAAAAGCATAAAGTTGTACAGCATTCTATACTTATTGAGGGAAAGGGAGCCATCAAAAAAGAAAGCACATTCTCTCAGTCAAGGAGCAAGGGAGGCAGGGGAAGACAAACTCTCTGGGATAACGTGAAATTACTCTTCCATCGGGACCTCCCTTTGATTTGCCAACAATACACACACACACACACACACACGCACGCACGCACACAGCAGACTATGATGGGCATACAGCCTGGGTGGACTCAAGGACCCAGCTCTTACCCGAGAGTTTCTGCACAGGCAGCAGGTTGGCAGCACTCACTGTGTGAGCCCTAGTGGCAGCCCAGGGCAGCTCCTCGCTGCAGGTGCCCTCAATATCAGAGACCTGCTACGTTTTGGCAATGTCCACTATTTAGAGTTTGACCCATTCTCCCCCAGGAAAGCTTCCCCACTCCCCAGAACAATCACCTGTGATCTCTGAGGACTTGTATGTAGATGTCCAGGGAAAACCGCCCGCCTGAAGATGGAGGGGCTTCAGGCAGGCAGGAATTCCAGCCCAGCCCAGCCTGCACTTTCAGCTGTGGGAGAGCTTTGTGAACCCAGGAGAGCAAAGATAAGAGTTAGGCAAGCAAAGCTGATCTACCAGAACCAGGCACTTTGAGTGAGATGGCTTGAAGAAACAGCAGAAACTGCAAATTATGAAGCCTCGCACACAGCAGTTTGAGGTACTTATTCAGGGAAAAGCCAGGATGGATTTTTAGAGCATTTGCTGATACATGACATCTAGGACTGAGAGCTCTAATCAGTAACACTGGCACCTCCGTGCAAGTCCCTTTAGGCCAAGTATAATCATACAGTGAGGATCAAGGTTCAATGGACACACATGTCAAACACCCCAACCAGACAAGGAAGGACCCTCCAGGTCCAGTGGTGCTTGGCTTGGCTTTCTCATGAGTTCTGGCAATAGCGTGCCTAAAATGGAAAGGAGGGGCAGCTCTGAAATGGAGGCTGACGGAGGAAAACCTCTGGGGACCGGGGCTAGCCAACAGGGCAACATCTCGTCTAGAGTCCTGCTGTGCAAGGGCCACCGGAAATCCCAGTCTGTCAGCCAGCAGTCGGAGTGTGACTTGTGCTAGGCTGGAGCGCCCCCTGCTGGCCCTCGTGAAGAGCGAACACCCAGCCCTTGAAGGGCCACTGACTAAGGCCTGGAGCTTAATGAAAGAGACCCAGTATACAAAACTCAGTTGTTTGACTGAATCACATCCATCCTGACGTACACGTTATCTCCCCCGCACACACTCGCTATTTTTTATTTTAATAATATTGTTTGGGTTCTACAGAAAATACAGAAAAACAAATGAAAATAGTCATATACAATTCCATTGGCAAAGATAACCACTTTTAACATCACTTAATGTGCAGAATTTTTATCTAGTTGAGATCATATGTGTGGAAGTTATTGTCGTCTACTCGCAGATCCATTTCTTGCCCTTGACTCCATTGCCAACTGGCTTCCAGCTAGACTTGCCTAATGAAAAGCACTGGCAAAAGCCTGGAGAGTGGGAAGAAGGGTTAAGCCAAGGTATTTGTCCCTCTCTGCTTTGGGGAGGAATTTTCCAGGAGTGGACACATCTCTGTGGTTCTAGCTTCTTCCAAGTGCCCGACATCTGGGTTCTGGCAACACCACCTCTCCAGCCCTGGGAGTGGAGTGGCTTCCTGCTGTTGCTCATCTCTGCGTTGCTTCAACATAATGACTGGCTTCTCTGCACTTCCATCACCTGTGAAGCATTTCCCATAATAAATGCCCTTTGTTGGAAATGCCTAGAGTGATTTACTTTCCTGACTAGATCATGACTAATATATGTCATGTCTATAATTTTTGGCTAATTTATCATTGAATACTATTCCATAAAGGTTTTTCTTGTATCTTTACCTCTTTACAAACCTATCTTAACAGCTGCACAATGTCGTGTTACATCGCACTTTAACTGATTTGCATCCATCAAGTTTCTAATGTTTGCTACAATGTAACATTGGTATGAACATCTTTGTGCATAAATTTCTATCTACATTCCTAAGTATTTGCTCAGACTGGATTCCTAGAAGTCACCAAAAAGGATTGATCTATTTTAAGATTCTTGGTAAATATTGCCAAAAAATCCCCAGAAAAAAAGATTAGATCAGTTTGCAATCCACCAGAGGTCTAAAGAAAGCTGTCTCACCATGCCTTCTGTTTACAACATTAATTTGTTAATTTTATAGGTTAAAAAAAAAGCATCTGGTTGTTACCGTTTTAACTGAGATCTGTTTTGTTTTTACTGTAAGACAAACATGTTTTTCAGGTGTTTATTAGCCATATGCACTTCCTTTGTGGTAAATTATCTATTTTACTAAACAGTCCTGAGTGATTCTCTTATTGACTGGGTATCCGTCAGGGTTCTTAGATGCAAAGGACAGAAGTTGGCTCTGGATAAATTAAGCCGAAATGGGATTTACTGAAAGTATATCATGCAAGTCTAAAATGGATGGGAAGTTTGGAAAATTAAGTTCAGAAAGTAGATGGAATCAAGAAACCTGGTAAGCTGGAAATATGGCCAAGCTCCCACCTCTAAAATGGTCTGAAGAAGATGCCACTATTGATGCTGCTACCCTGAATGTTGTTCCTGGCATTTCTTCCACCCACCACGGAATTCTGGATGCCACTGGCAGAATGAATATTAAACTCTTTTTGTGCCTTTGTCATTCCTTGTGACAACTTGCAAACTTTGCATTAATTCCTTCCCTCATCAAGAAGTAGAGTCTATTTCTCCACCCCTTTGAATCTGGGCTGGCTTTTTGACTTGCTTTTAGCAACTGAAGTGAGAGTGGCATTGTACAATTTCTTCGGAAGCCTTGCAGCTTCCACAAGAATGCTCCTTCTGAGAATCCAGCAGCCATGATGTGAGGAAGCCCAAGATGGCCCATGGAGAGTGAGAGGCCCAGGCATCTCCCAGACATTCCAGCCTCAGCCCAGTTGCCCCAGCTGAGGCCACGTGCAACAGAGATGAGCCTTGCCCACCAAGCTCTGCTCGATTTGCAGGACTGTGAGCAAATGAATGGTGATGGTTGTTTAAAGTGGCTAAGTTTGGGGATGGTTTGTTATCTGCAATAGTTAACTAAAACACTGCCTTAAAGTTCAAACCCCGGGCAGGAACAACCAATTGGCCAAGACCAGGTCCAAGGCCTGGCCACCAGGGAGCAGGGAGAATGGACATTTCAGCTTCAGTAGAGAGGGGAAGATATGCCCCACAGCAAGTTCCCACAGTGAGGAATTCCCCAAATAGAAATAGGGAATTCAGATACTGGGGAAGATCAGAAAAGAAAAAGCTGCTAAACTTAGTACCTGCCTTTTGTGTGCCTTTGCACATCTGTGTTTTATATACTGATCTATCTCTGCAGATACTGATCATTGTCTCCTTCCCAAGAATTATATTCCTTACTTCCATTTTATATCTTATTGTGTTTGTGAGATTCCTAAACAATTGATCATCTTAATGGAAACACTTTGAAGTTAACTGGATTTAGGAAGTTTCAAAGTTCCTGCCCTCATGGTAACTAGTGACACTCTACAATATCTCAGAAAAAATACCCACATGAGACAATGTTTCCCGGCAGTGGGAGCATCTCCCACAAGCCATACTTGCTGTGCCCTGAAACTTAAAATAAAACATGCCATCAGCCTTAAAGAAAGTCTTCAAATATGCTGGGAAGCCCCTTTGAACCATTTCTACAGATTCATAACTGATTTCCCTGGGCCAGACTCTGCTTCGTTCATCCCACCCTCCTCCCTGCAGCCAGCAATGACTTTGATCACGCCATCCACCGCCTAAAATTCCCCACTGTCAGGATTAAGGCCAAAGTCCTCAGCTATGGTGAACATTGCTTTTAGTATGTGGTTCCTGCCTTCCTTTCTTCTCTCTCAACACTTCCCAGAGCCAGTGTTACTTGTCAGCCATATACAGCTCCTCCAAGTTATCTGTACCTCCTAGGTCCTCATTAACTCTTGTCTTTGCACATTCTGTTCCCCCTTCATGGAATGCTTCTTTCCACCTCGCTCTTCCCCCTACCCACCACTGCCTCCTGGTGATCTTTTACTTTTCCTTCAAGATTCAGCAACTAGACAACTACTGAGTAAGTCACTAAAATATATATAGTAAAAAAGAAACAAAACAAAGAAAAAAAAAACAGAAGAATTAGAATGGTGAGCTAAAAAATATTTATTTAAATCCAAAGAAGCTAGTAAAGGAGGAAGAGAGGAATAAAAAGTAAAAGCAGGAAACAATGAAAACATGTATCTACATATCATAGACCAGAACCTGTACATGAATGGTCATAGCAGTATTATTCATTAAAAGTGGAAACAACCCAAATGCCAAATGTCCAATCAACTGATGAATGGATAAATAAAATGTGGTACATCCATACAATGGAATATTCTTTGGCAATAAAAAAGAATGAAGTACTGATACAGGCTACAACATGGATGAACCTTGAAACTATTATGCTAAATAAAAGAAGCCAGACACAAGAGAACCCCCATATATTGTATGACTCCATTTATAGGAAATGTCCAGAAGAGGCAAAGCTATATAAACGGAAAGTGAATTCATGGTTGCCTAGGGCTGGGGGCTGGGACGGAGGGGCCCTGGGTGGAAATAGGAAATGAACTGCTACTGGACATGGGGTTTCTCTTGGAGTTGATGAAAACGTTCTAGAATTGATTGTGGTGATGGTCGCACAACTCTGCATAGACTAAAAGCCACTGAACTGTACACTTTAAATGGGTGATCTATGGTATGTGAATTATATCTCAATAAAACTGACAAAAGATTTTTTTTAAAGATTCAGCTAAGTGACCACCTACTCTACAAGGTTTCCCTGACTTCCCGAAGCAGAATACACATACACACACATTCATCTCAAGTAAACCTATATGGCACTTCACAAGGCCATATAAAATTCTTGTAACAATTTTTTCTTTCAGGAAATTCCAGAACAAAAGTTGGCAAAGCATTTTAAGAAAAATTTTATTACGGAAATTATCACACATGTAAAAGTAGAGAGCAGTGAACTCCCATGTACCTACGTCTCAGCCCATAGTGTCCCCATCTACTGCCCCCCCCCCAAATTATTTTCATCAAGCCATTTTGTGCATCTCAATGCTCTTAATGCCGGGACCCAAGGCACCTAGAAAATATAAGACCACAGCAGTCGGAAGAAATTTAACATTGAGTGCTTTATGTCCAGTAAGCATTCTAAGCACTTGGCATGAATTAGTTTGTTTAATCTTTGAAACAACCATAAAAGCTAACATTATTATACCCATTTTACATGGAGGAAATCAAGGCTTAGAGGTGAAATAACTTCTCCAAAAGCTAGTGAGTGGAAGAAAGGAATTTCAAATTGAGGTTACTATCTTACTCATACTTCTCTCTCTCAGAAAGAGTAGCAGAACACAACTAAAATAATCATTTAACTTAGAAGCTGAAAGAATGGTGTTCTCTTTCCTGGAGTTAAGGCCACTTACAATGTCAAGAAGCACAGATGAAGTATCGTTGGTCTCAGGTCACACTCGGGCCACTGAGTGGACCTCCTGAGAGTGACTCAACTCTGTGGGCTCTGAGACATGTCTAAAGCCACACGAGGACCCCAGGCTTGCTCCAGGAAATTGAAGGAGGCTTAAATAAGCAAGAATAAGGACAGCATAGAGCTCCCCTTGAGTTCTAGAACTGTGTTCTCCTGTAGTCACTCACCAGTGTGGCTACCGAGCACTTGAAATGTGGCTAGTCAAAATGAGATGTACTGAAGTTAAATACACACTGTATTTTGAAGACAGTGCCAAAAAAAGAATGTAAAATATTGATTCCATGTTAAAATAGTAATATTTTAGGTATATTGGGTTAAATATTTTATTAAAATTAATCTCACCTGTTTGTCTATACCTTTTTAGTGTGGCTACTAGGACATTTAAAATTACATACGTGGCTCACATTTCCACTGGGCAGTGCTGTTCCTGACCATACACGTGCTGCCCTGGGTGCCAGCTCCCTGTGGGCTCTCACCTTGTGAATTATTCTCACAGGTTCACAAAGAAACAGGAGGTGGCACCATTGGCACAGAAGAACATGGGCCAACTGCAGCCAAACTCAGAACAGAGCTCTGGAACCTTCAGCACTCATCAGTGACTGGAGATTGTCCAACCCTCCACTAAGAACAGCTTCTGAAATAAAATGAGGATGAACACAACTCTTCTATTTGAAACTTAGGTTGGGATATCCCTGAACCTGGGAACCCCCTCAAATGCAGTTCTCACTGTCATCAGGGAGACACACAGGGGTCTTAGTGTCACTGGTCCAAGGCCGAGAGAGATGCAGCCAGTCAGGCCTTCAGTTCCCGGAGAAGCTGCTTCCTCTCTCACCTTGCTGCTGAGCAGAGATGGTTCCCAGCGATGTGACATAAGAGAATGGGGTTTCAACACTGGATTTACTTCATTCATCAGCCTGCATAATGCACCGTACACAGAACACTGTGGACCAAGGAAGACCTTTCCCTCCCCTCTGGATTCTACCCCCACCCCAATCCCCCCACTAACCATCACACTTCCATCCCCCTTCCCCAAAGTACCTTTACAGATGTTTATTTGCAGAGGTGAACTTGGCACATTTGAATGCCAGGCTATATTGCAGTGTTTTGCTGTCCTGCAATACAACCCAGTTACTAAAAAAGCCAAGACACTGAACCTATGTCAAAACATCCCCTGATCATAGTGTTAGTGGAGAGTGAAGGCTGATGCAATCCTAAATCGGGCTGCATCAGCTAGCTGCCGGCTCTGACAGGAAGTGAACACACTCAGGCATTTGAGAAGGAAGTCATGAGAAGCGATTGTCACGGCACCAATGAAGTCCTTGAAGGCTGGAGCACGTCACAGGGTATCCGTGGCCTGATTCCTCCACCCCAGTGCCCAGTACACAACAAGTGCTCAATACCTGTTAATCAAAGGGAAGGAAAGAGTTGATCACAGAATGCTCAAGCCCTCTGGATCCTGAGAAAGAGAAACGCAGCCCCTGACAGCTGGGAACTGGCCTGGCTCTATAGTCAGGCCTTACTGTTGCTACAAGCTTGCCTGGCATCCACAGCCAGGCTGTTGTGTTCTCCTGTGGAACACAAACTATTTCACACAACACCATCAGACAAGGCCACTCTGTGACAGTGATGAAGCCAAAATCAGACAACTCAGTAATCACATCTCAACACAGACAAAACAGGAACATTGTCCAAACCACAGGAAAGACCAGGCATCTCCCTGTCCTGGCTAATGAGCGACTGCTGCTTCTTTACCAATCCCAGCTTTAGCCTCACTCCATGCTTCTTACCTTCTTGGTAAAAATGAAGACACTTGATCATAGAATTCTGCTTCCTGACAACGTCCGACCCAGACAGAGCAAAACCCTGCTTCCTTGAGCCCTCCCCCAAAGCACCAGACATAGCCCAAATTCATAAGTGCTAAAACCCTCTGATTGAGATAGCCTGTGGCTCCCCACAGCATGTCACTTCCCTACTTCAATGGGTCAATAAAATCAATTTTGCTCAGCTACGTGTTCCTGAAGAGTCTTTGGCTAAAAGGAACTAACAATACTTAGCCATATACATTCCTTCCCCCTTAGCAATGCCTATGGTTGCCACTGTGCCCACATCCCTGGGCCTGGGAAGGGGAGAAAGGAAGTAAACACAGGAGAGGAGAAAATTCAGTGGTGGCAGGTAAGGATGTCTTCTAGGTCAAGGGCACTCTTCCATGGCCAACCCCAGATTGTGCAATGTGTTACTCCTTTCTCCCACTATAGAGAGCTTATCAGAAAACAGAAATTAATTAATATTGTAGGATTGCCTATGAACCTAGACACACATACATAAAATAAACCATTTCACTAACTTCAGTACTTTAACAAATTACTTGTCACTCCAATTACAAATGATAGACACACAATTAAGGAACAAACTATTCAGGGTCCTACCAACACCTGGAATTAGGAGCAAGGCCCAGAGCCAGAGACGTCTGACCTGCTTTCAGTATATGACCTGAGCAAGTTACGTAAACTGAGCCTGTTGTTCATTCCACAAACTCAGAGAACAAACACCATAGACTGGCTGTGAGATAACAGGCCAGAGGCCCACAACAGCACCTGGCACACAGTGAGTAACGACAGGAAGCTATCACCAGAATCACCGCATGGCCCACCTCTTCCCCACCATGCTGACAGTTCCTTCATGGTGCTCCTCCACCATGGCATTCCTCTGTCAACCACCTGTCTCGCCCAACAGGCTGGAAGCATCTGAAGCACAAAGGTAAACTGGAGCACCAGAGGTGTCTTACTCTTCTCTGCCCCACCCCTCCCTCCCTCCCTCCCTCCCACTGGGAATTGGCACCTGATGGGAACTCAAAAAAGTATGATGAATGCAGAGTACCAAAACTTTATGAGCTCTAGCTGAAATCAAAATTGAACAGATTTCATTCAAACCTAAGTGATTTTTCCCCTTTGACACATTGCAGAAATGTGGCAGGTTAACTTAGTGATAAACCTTTCCCAAACACCAAACTTGCCAAGCTTGCCCTGTGCCCCCCTCAGACAGATCACAAGCCTGCAAATTTTTTCCACCCAACTTATTACCCACAAGATCACTTTTAACAACAATTTCATTTAAGAAACTTTAATCAAAAATTACCTCTAGAACACACTGGTGTGTACGTGCCTAAAGCATAGCGAGTGTTTTTCTTCAAGAAAACCCTCATACTAACACATACAGGAACTGTGGTTCAGTCACAGGTGCGAACGCTTACGAAACCCGCTGAGAATTTACATGTGATGTGGAGCATGCAGGTGTTTTTCAGAAACTCAGTTTAACTTTGTTGTTTACCTTTATCCCTGAGTATAATCCACCCCACAAGAACTTTAAAGGATTATTTCAAAAAATCAGCTCTATCAAGTTTTCTTGGCTAAGATCTAGTGCCCATTTTGTGCAAAACTAACCTATCATCCAGACCAAAACAGTCCTGAAGAAAACTAAAGCACTTCTAACAACAGATCTCCTAACAATGTGTGAGGCAACTATTTTTAAAGAGCACCGTGACAGCGAAGAAAAAGAGGAATCCAGCCAGGAAATAAGCCTCTTCAATGCTCAGTCCTGATTAACTTTTATCCTGCAATTTGATTCTGCAAGAATTGAGATGTCAACAAGTTTGGTAGTTACCATCCAAGCTTCAAAACAGAGGGCAAGCCAAGTGAAATGCCTGTGCCAACCAAGTACGGGGCAAAGTCAGCAGCGGGGAATCGAGGGCTCTCAGCATCAACACCTTTACAACAGGATGGATTCCAGTCCCGTCTAGAGTGATCACTGAGCTGATCACGGCCTTTCCTTACCCTGCCTGTGAGGCTTTCTGGACAGTTCACCACTCATCAGACAGACTGTGAAGACTACAGAGTGGAGAGGATGCAGAGGAAATTCAGGTTACCCACTTAACCGCTTGTCAGCTTCCATGACTACAGGTTTGACTAATAAAAACTTGGGGATAATTTGTGACTTTCATTCAGCTGTTTTGAACAATCCTCAATTAACAAATAAATATGATGTCTTGTTTGACAAAGGTCTATGGAATAAAACTGACGTCAGGCTCTCTCAGAAATAAAGGAAATATTTACTTGCTCTTTGGTTCAAGATTTCTTGAGTGAACTCCACCCCTCATCAAAGACCCAATATAAACGGGATGAGCAAAATTGCTTCCTATTCTACGGCAGAACTACTGCAAATTCTATAAAAAAGACAAAGAGTCAAAATGGCACCATACTGTTTTATTTCAACTTTCAAACAATATAAAGAGGTGACAACTTCTGATGCCAAGTCATGCAAGTAATAACAAAAGGAATGGAAAAAATATTAACAAAAAGACAATCATTAAAAAGTATTTCACATTTCACAGCAGTGCTTTGGCAGTACTGGCAAGTATTTCTGGGCAACTGCTTCCGACAGAGGTCTGAATGAACCCCCTGATCTTAGCAGAAGAACCACCAGATTTTCTCCCTGACAGTTTACACTGGGTCACTACACACCACACTGCACCACTCACCAGACTTTTGTAAACCTCATCTTAAAATACGTAACCAGGTATTGTGCGTGATCACAACGAAAACTAAAAACTAAACAGAGTGTGGTAGAAAAGTAAACTAATGTTTCCAGTAAGGCATCAGGGAATCACTGCCGGCCGGGCCCTTCATTTTACCAGTTTAAAGAAAAGGTTTGATTTACATTTCTCAGCAAACCCAATATTCAGAAGCTTAACCAGCAGGCTCAAGTTAAAAGTTTAAAAGACAGTCCCCTTCTTTTTTTTTTTTTTTGGTAAATGTTTCATATAAAACATGAAATCAAGTTCTACATTATAAAAAAAACTGAGTATTTTTAATAGTAAAAATATATATGTTTATATTTCTTTTTTTAAAAAGACATTTAATAACAATACTTCAAAAGACGGGATTGAATCCAACCCTCGACCCTGCCAGCTGTCCACCTGGCAGATCCATTAAGGCAAGGGCCCCTGGAGAGGCATGTGCACCTCGACTGTGGGCTGGAGGCTCAAGGTGAACACACTCCACTCCTACAGGGTCAACAGAAAGGCTTCTCCCTCATGTTCACTGAGCCGTCCTGCATGCCAAAGTAAACTCTCTCAGCCATGTTGATGAATAGGCCTGTATCCACCACGCCTGCAGGACAAAGCACAGAAAGAAGCATTAAGTTTCAGATTCCCAAGACAGGACAACAATCAAAGATCAGTAGGAGCAACTACCATTAGCAGCAGTGAACAAAATGACAAATATAAAGCCCTTTCCTCTCACATGACAATGAAAGAGATTATGATTATTTTTATTTCTTCTTACAATCCTCTTCTCCTCTTCTATCTTGGCTTTCTTTCCATACCCAAACATGGAAAGCTCTGTCCTGCCTCAGGACCTTTGCTCATGCTATTTCCTTTGCTGGACTAGGCATCTTTGAGCCCTTCAAGGGGCTGGTTCTTCTCTGTGCTTCAGATATCAGATGACATCTTTTCAGAGAGGCGTTCCATGACTACTCTAAGCAATTCCTACTCCCAGTTATTTTCAGTCACACTATCCACCTTAAATGTGTTCCCCACAGAGCGCAAGAAAATATTTGCAATGTATATACCCAACAAAGGACCCACATCAAAATATATAAACAACTCTCCAAACCAGTAAGACAATCTAGTAGAAAAATGGGCAAAAGATTTAAAGAGGTACTTCACAAAAATGGCTATACAAAATGGCCAATAAACACAAAAAATGTTGCTCAAATTAATCAGTCAAAAGCGAATGCAAATTAAACCTAC
The DNA here is from genome assembly GCF_037783145.1 of Equus przewalskii. Lineage (NCBI taxonomy): Eukaryota > Metazoa > Chordata > Mammalia > Perissodactyla > Equidae > Equus > Equus przewalskii. The sequence goes on from NC_091844.1 coordinate 16,625,736, forward strand.
GAGATACCACTACACACTCACTAGGATGAGTATAATAAAATTAGACTAAGATGCAGACACTTCCACACATTCGGAGCAACAGTAATTGGCAAAACCACTTTGGAAGATGTTTGTTAGTACATCTTCTAAAGCTAAACACACTCTTACCTAATGATCCAGCAATTCTATTCCTAGGTATGTATGCAACTGTTAGACATACACAGAATAATCAAAATACATGTATAAGAATGTTCACAGCAGCACTTTCCTAATAGGCTAAAAACTGGAAACACCCAAATGCCCATCAAGGGTAGAATGGATACTACAAACATTTTTTTTTTCATAAACACAAATACAATGGAATAGTATTCAGCAGTGAGAATTAACTACAACTGTAAGCAATCTTTACCGAAAATATCTATATATATGCACATACTATAACGAGATAATACAGTTCAACTATCAGAAAAAAAGTTTGATGGACCCAGTGTGTAGGGAAAGCAGCACCTGCATATGCTGCTAATGGGAGGATGAACTGGTGCAATCCATGGAGGGCAATTAGCCACCATCTAGTAAAATCAGATACATCATCCTTTGATCTAGTAATTCTTGTCTAGCAAAGGACTGGAAACAAAAACCCACTAGTGGGGATCTGGTTAAGTAAATTATGTGATAGCCATAAAATGGAATGCCATGCAGTTATTTCAAAAAGAAGAATGAGGAAGCTCTTTTGTGAACCATTATGTAATAATCTCCAAGACAGAAAAACATAGGAAGCAAAACACCTGTCAAGTGTGCTCCACTTGTGTAAAAAAGGATGGGGCGGGGGGAGGTCGGTTTGTGTTTATGAAAGACCAACTCAAGGACACACAGTTGTGGTAACACTGGCTGCCTCCAGACAGGGAAAAGGTGGCGAGGCGGAAAGAAGAGACTTTTCACTATTTATTCTTGTAATTTTGAACAATGTAAATTACAAAGGATAAATAAATTTAAAACTTCCAAAGACAGCCCCCAATACATAAATAATCTATTGGCAATGTGAAGCCACTAGCTAGAGAAAAGAGCTGCTGAGACATAAAGGTCCCTGGCACCACACTGTGCTGACACTAGTGGAGCCTCCCAAAGACAAGCAAAGTGGCCAAAGCCCATCCTTTTCAAAAATTCTGTAACAAAAGGTGACAGCTCCCACTTGATCCAAAAAGAAGTCAAACCAGGTTCAGAAAAGGCTTCAAAGAAAGAGCAGAGACAAATGGCAGAAGTCTAAGCTCTGAGCTTGGAGCAACATCTCTTCAGGTTACTGAGATGCTGCAAGTGACTGCACCATGCTCCCCACCCTCTACCCGCAAAATAGTGGAAAGGGCAGAGGTGGCTCCATGTGACCACAGGGGAAAGAAGCCCACTAGCTTTGACCCTTCAATAGAACCTCTCTGTTCTGGGTGTCACCCAAGGGAACATCCAAAGGAGTGACCAGCCATGCAGCAGTCCAGCTGTCCTCTAAATGTCCTCACACAAACATGTGTGTGTGGAACATAGGCAGGATGACAGGGACAGACAGGGAAACTTGCCCTGCTTCTCCCTTGATCTTGGTCCAGCAGCAAGTATTATAATGAACCAAATGGGGAAGAGAAAGACAACAAGTCACATTGATGATCTTGGTGGCAGTGTACTACAGGATTTAATATCTAGCCTCTTTTTTCACTTTCCTCACTTTAGGTTCCTAATAAAATTCTGAACTTCTCTAGGATCTGGCCTCGACTTACTGAGGTGGAGAGCAAAGTACGGGAGAAATTTCCTCACAAAGGACATCTCAATGTCTCAACAAGTCAAGAAAGGTCTGAGCCGGAGCAACAGAGCTACCTAGTGGGCACGGCAAGAAATCCACCCACGGAAGAACAGTGCCAACACTGGTGAGCTGTTTCCTCTGAGGTCCCCTGGGTTTGTCTGCATTATCATTAGGGGCAAATTCTCCATATTACTAACAGTGACCTCTACATCTTCTCTTCCTCCTGCCTTCTGGCTCTTTAGTTCTTCCACCAAAAAGGTAACACTAAGTGAGAAAATAAATATAATTCAACTCATCTTTTTTACTTAATAAATCTGGTAAAAGATTGTCAATAGAAGACTAAAATAGCAGACTAAATAAAGCTTGGAAGAATTAGCTCTTCATTACATGGCATATATTCACACCATTTTCATTCCCAAATAGCATGGATAACTTAGAATCTAGCATATTTAACTAATGGTGAAGATAGTATCCTTCGTATCCTTTTTTCCTAGGAATTTATTCAGTCAACAAACACTCCCTTGTGTGCCAGGCACCATTTTAACTCATTTAATCTTCCCAACAACCTTGTGAGGTAGGTACTAGAATTAGCTTTTTTTACAGAGGAAGAAACTGAGGCACAGAGATGTTAACTAACTGCTCAAAATTCACACTGATAGAGCAAGCCTGGGTTAGGATCCTTACCCAGGCGCTCTGCCCCAGAATCCACTCTTAGCCACTGCAATCTGCTAAACTGACCGTATCTGCCTCATTAGCCAGTTCTGGCCCATTCCATGTCACAGAATATTCCCAGACCAATATCATAAGACTAGTATCTCCCATATCTTCCTCCTCTTTTTAATCCCCTCGTATGATCCCTCAATACCTCCTCTGGCCTGGCCTCATAATTCACCTCCACACTGCCCACCCAGCCTTTGCCCTAGATCCCAGGCACAAGGTGCAGTGAGGCTCTCCACTGCTCCAAATGTTCACATCAGACAACCCTCCTCGACCTGGCACTCGAGGAAGTAAGGACTAAAAGCTGAGAGTCTAGAGGCAGATAATCCAGGGCTCCCATCTTGGCATTGCAGCCCTTGGGCAAATTGTTTAACCTTCCTCCACCGATGCCTTCCTCTGCAACGATCTCACCAAAACGCAGAATCAAATGAGACATTTGTTTTTTTTAATTTTAGTTTTGTGGGGTTTTTTTTCCTTTTTCTCCCCAAAGCCCCCCAGTACATAGTTGTATATTCTTCGTTGTGGGTTCTTCTAGCTGTGGCATGTGGGACGCTGCCTCAGCGTGGTTTGATGAGCAGTGCCATGTCTGCACCCAGGATGCGAACCAACGAAACACTGGGCCGCCTGCAGCGGAATGCACGAACTTAACCACTCGGCCACGGGGCCAGCCCCCCAAATGAGACATTTTTAAACACTTAGCATAGTGTCTAGATCACGCTATGTGAAAGCATAGGTCAAAAGCCACCTCTTCTCCACAGAACTTCCCTACATACCCCAAAAAGGAAGCAACTATGCACACTCTAGACTCTCGGTATTCCCCAGCAGAATTTAGCACATTCCATCTTATTTGGAGGCATGGCTTCTACACAACTGCCCACAGCTTCCCCAAGTTTACATCAGCTCTCCTTGATGGAGAGTTGGAGTAGAGGCAGACTCCACATTCTATAGATGGGAGCATTCCCTGTAACGTGTGGCACAGCATCTTGCCTGTGGTACGTATCTAACGAGTATGGGTGAACTGAGTCATTTTTCCCCACTGCTTAAGGAGCGAGCCCATAAAAACCAAAGAGGCTGCAGTCAAGCTCCTGGAAGGAAAGGCTCTACACAGAGAGGGTGGGGTTATTTCAAGGCAAGCCCCCTCTTACACTCCATTACCTCCAGGTCTATCCCAACTGAGATGGGTTGTGAAATGCGCAACCAACAAAGTTGCTAGGTAAGCAATAACTATTCCTGGGGGAAAAAGGCAAAGCATGAAGTTAGAAACCCCAAACATGGTATAAAGGAAATTCCTCTTTCCAACCAAGTCTCACAGAGCCCATGTCCATTGTGCCTCCTGCGGCCAGAGGCTGGGGACAGTTATGAAGTGCATAGGTGTCTATGCTCAGTGAACGCCATTCACATTACCTGGGATCATTTTGATAGCTGTGTTCACTTCACTCCATTTGTGTACCCGGTCAAACTTCCAGTCCAGGATAAAATTCCCATTATCTGTCACCACAGGACCCTAGAAGATAATTTTCCACATTTACAGAGGATGTGAATACAGGTAGGCAGAGAGAGGCAGAAAAATACAGATGATAACCAAAGATAAGCATCTTAATTAACCCACTACAACCAGTACTCCCACCTCGTGCTTTCTAGAAGGCAGAGCTATGAAGCAGTACTGAGCAGGAGCTCTGGAGTCAAAATTTGAGTCTTGAGGGGCCAGCCCAGTGGCACAGCAGTTAAGTTCGCACATTCTGCTTCAGTGCCCCGGGGTTTGTGGGTTCAGATCCCAGGTGTGCACCTACGTACTGCTGTTCAAGCTATGCTGTGGCAAGTGCCCCACATTGAAAGTAGAGGAACATGGGCATGGATGTTAGCTCAGGGCCAGTCTTCCTCAGCAAAAAGAGGAGGACTGGCGGCAGAAGTTAGCTCAGGGCTAATCTTCCTCAAAAATAATTAATTAATTTAATTTTAAAAAATTTGAGTCCTGAAGCCACATAGGTATAGATCTCCGAGAAGCCATTAAGCTCAGTGAGCCTCAGATTCCTCAACTGTAAAAAGGGATAATGATACATACTTCCTAGGACAGCTTATGTATAAACCACACGGGTAAGCACTTACCAGAGTGAGGCCTCACAGTAACGGCTCAACAATTCTTAGCTATTATTTGAGTGAAAAACTATAGCAAGAGAACAGGCTACCGACACGACATAACGTTCTCACAGCTTCACATTAAGTACGACCAGTAATGCAAAATAAGAATGCTATTGCACCCATCACTTCCCCATGACCAGGCCGTCCCTTCAAAAAGACAGGAAGCAGAGACAGGTTCTGAGGTCAAACACGCAGGAGGCAGTTTTAGTTAATTAACCCAGAATTCCTGAACAGCTGTGGGCACTAGACGGCGTTTAGGACAAGTGTTGACAGAACACTACAGTCAAAGTCCTCCCTGCAGACGGGAGGAGAAGAAGTGGGAGGTCAGGTAAGAACGCCACAAAGGCAGGTGCTGGAGTAATCCCAGCTGTGAGAGAGACCCTCCGACGATCTACAAAGGAAGCCAGAGTCAGCGCTCTGTACAAGCACTCTGATTAGGAGTGATTTTTAAAAAGTCACGAAAACCCCAGGAAGAAAACATATCAAAATAAAAATTCATCAGGGCAGAGTTACAGATAATTTGTTTTCTTTTCTATAGCTTCCAAACTTTATAGTTATGTCTCTAACTACAGTTAGTTTTTGGATTTTTACTTTTGCTTGTTTATTTAAGCCTAAGAGGAAAATAAAAAAAGTTCTGTGCAACCCACTTTAGCAGCTGAAGAGAAACAGTTGGACTATATTTCTGGAGTGTATTCCTGGGGAGGGGTTCATATCCCCCAAGAAATTCTACTTCTTGTCACATTTAACCACAGAATGAGAAAAGAGGAGGAAAAAAGAAAATTACATCATGAAACCTGAAAAATTTTCTGCCCCAGGAGGGCTTCCCAAGCCTGTTTTTAGCAGCTGTCAATCAGGGTGGTCCAGGCCTCACGTACAAAAGTCAGATCACCTCAGGAGGGTCAGACCCCAAGGGACAAAGAGAAAGAATCATTCCTCAATTTGTACAGAGGATATGCACTGCATTAAGTATAGTCTTATCTACATGAGTTTGAATATAGAAACCAATAAAGCCAGCACTCTAAAAATAAACCAATAAACTGATTAAAAATAAATAAATGAAAGCTGACCACTCAGTCTAGGCACAGAGGACCTAACTGAAGCAGAAAGGAAGACAGCACGCTGAGACGCTGGAATGCCCTCCTGAAAGCTTCCTGGCCACTTACTGCCTTGTTGATGGCCATTCGAAGTTCAATCGTGCCCCCAAACTTCCGGGTCACAGCTCGGCTCACTGGGACGTAGGCCATTGGGATGACCTCAATGGGGATTCCCTTGTGCCATTGATCCCCAAGGTTCTTTGAATCTTTCCTGGAAAGAAAGAGTCAAAAAGCACAATAAATATAAATAAGCTCAATGGTACAAATAAACAGCAAATCAGGCATGGGGTTAATTATATGGTGAGAGGGCAAAGGAAGCGAGCAGAGACAAGTATACAGGGCTTCACACATATTGGCTATGTGTTACTATTTAAGAAAAGAGGTATTTGAAGTAAATATGACAAAAATGTTAAAATTAGATATGACTGGCTTGTGGTTATACAAGTGTTTATTATTTATGTTCTTCCTACAGCTCCAATCCTTCCTAAGTAAATACATTTTTTTTTTTAATTAACATGCTCAGCACAAGTGCCTTCCACCAGACTCCTTAAAAGAGAATCTGAGAGCCTGGTCAAGCCTTGTCCACAACGCAAGTCACGTGTGACCCCAGAAGAAGCAGGGCATGCTGAGTCACTGTCAGTGGGCAGGGCTTGCCCTGTTTCCTCTGAGGCTCCCTGCAAGGATCAAATGAGTGCTATATGAGGACGTGCTCTGTTAACAAGGGTGACAAGCTGCTTCCTCCTCCTTGCAACGGACACATGAAATAGCGATCTCTATCTTCAGCATGAAAGTTGAACATAACCCTCCAAGACACTGCCCTACCATCAGTCTCAGAAAGTCAGACAGTCCCTCTATTTCCTCCTCTGTAACATGGGGATGAGGCCTGGGTCTGATCTACCTCCTTAGTGGACAGTTCAGAACACTGAACACTGTACCTGAAATCAGCAATCACAATGAAGCGACTGGCATAGCCAGCCACAATTTTCTCCTGGGTCAGGCAGCCTCTGGGGACAGGAAGAAGCAAATGAACACAGGAATAAGACAAAAACTCAATTTGGGAACTAAGGTCAGATACAGGAAACCACTCAATTCTGGCGCTTAAAGAGAAATCTCATTTTTAATTCTTAAAAGAACATCCCCGACTTCATCATGCTGTGCAATGGACTGAACTGTGCCCCACACCCACGCAAAAAAAATCATATGTTGAAACCCTGACCCCCAATGTGACTGTATTCGGAAGATGAGGTCTCTAAGGAATTACAATTAAATTAGGCCATAAGGGTGGGGCCCTGGTCTGACAGGATTAGAGTTCTTCTAAGAAGAGACTCTAGAGAGCTCGCTTACTCTCTCCGCCATGTGAGGATACAGTGAAAAGGCAGCCAAGAGCCTCCAAACTGTGAGAAATAAGTTTTTGTTGTTGAAGGCACCCAGTTTACGGTATTTTGTTAGGGCAGCCCGAGCTCAGACATGCTGCTTCTAGTAGTAAATGGACTATGGAAACATTAGCCTGTGTCTGGGAGAAACGGTTCCCAGTCAGGCCGGGCATAACCCCATCTAAGATCCATCTGATAGGAAGCACTGTGCTCAGGGAGAAGTCATCTGAGCACGGCGTGAACAGAAAGGTCTATAACTTGAGAAGTAAGGAAAAGCTTTGAACAACCTGCTCTATCCACACTTGACAGTCAGGATGATGAAGTGGAGAAAGCACAGTGAGATTTTAAACAAATTTTGCATCGTTCCATGCTCTGCTTGATTACAAGAACCAGGAGAACAGGACTTTACCTTCTTCAACTCACCATTCCCTACCCCCTAAATCAACACTTAACAAACACCCAGTAAACGTTCTCCAAATGAATGAATAAATATATCATCAACTGCTAACAGAGGTAAGGGCAGCTTTGAAGCAAAGATCACACACTGGTGCCCAGAGACCTAATAATCTACTCCAATAATATGTTTCGTTTAGCCTGTACAGTTTTTAAAGTTTGAATCAGCAGAAGAATGTAGACACAGAAAACCCATTAAGATGAATAATTTCACTGAAGAGGCCCAGGTTCCTAGTCACCAGATTGCTACTAATGAGCAGAAATGCAAAGTTGGCTCCATGGCCATATGCTATCAAAATCCTAGTAGAAAGACAGACTCACATACACCACAGTGGCAATTTGCTTATTCTGTATTCCACTTGGCTTTGCTAAGGATTAACTGGCAGATACTCTTTAGCAAGAAAGTCCTCACCACACTCACCCACCGCCCTTGATGAGATTGAGGTCAGCATCTACTTCATCAGCACCATCAATGGCAAGGTCGATCTGTGTTGGGGGAAAGAAAAGATACAAAAACTACTAACAGCCTTATGAAGGGAGGCTCTGAGAAAAGTTTGAACATGCAATAGCCCATTGAATCCTTGGCAGCCTTATTAGCTAGGTCAAGTTAGTCCCATTTAACCAATCAAGGAACTGAGGCTCTGAGAGGTTAAACTGTTCCACTAGGGTCACCAGCAAACCTACAACATTACACTCCCTTTTCTCACTGAAGGGCTTCTTTGTGGACGAGCTGGAATTATTGAGAGCATGCAATCTCAACATTAGTGACATAACCCCCAAGTACAGAAATAGATATACAGTATATCCGTGGTATTAAAAATTCAATTAAGGGAATAATAATAGAAAAAAGGCTGAGAAACACTGATTCAGAAGTCTACATACTAACGTAGCAAAAAACACAGGCAATTTCAAGCAGACAGAAAAGACCCAGTGAAGAGTTAAAGTTGACACACACGTGACATGATCTGGAATTGGAAATTATCTCAGGCACCCCTATTACAATCCCACCAAAGCATCTGTCTGGGTTTGCACACTCCCTCTATTAGAAAGCTCCACCACCAGCCCCAAACGTGGTCGAGGGGCTAATGAAAGAAGCTATGTATTTCCCATCACTCCCGGTATCCTGCATGGACAATGTGGGAGCTTCAAGTACAGTTTTTTAAAACAGCAGGGGGGCCAGCCCAGTAGTGTGGCGGTTAAGTATGCACATTCCACTTCGGCGGCCCGGGGTTTGCCGGTTTGGATCCCGGGTGCAGACCTATGTACCGCTTGTCAAGCCATGCTGTGGCATTCGTCCCACATATAAAAAAATAGAGGAAGATGGGCACACATGTTAGCTCAGGGCCAATCTTCCTCAGCAAAAAGAAGAGGATTGGCAGGAGATGTTAACTCAGGGCTAATCTTCCTCAAAAAATAAACTTTAGGGTGGGGCCGGCCCATGGCAGAGTGGTTCCTGCACTCCCCTTCAGAGGTCCAGGGTTCTTGCATTTGGATCCCAGGCACAGACCTGCACACACCACTCATCAGGCCATGCTGTGGCAGCGTCCCATGTCCCACATACAAAACAGAGGAAGATTGCCACAGATGTTAGCTCAGCAACAATCTTCCTCAAGCAAAAAGAGGAAGACTGGAACAGATGTTAGCTCAGGGCCAGCCTTCCTAACCAAAAATAAATAAATTAAATAAATAAATAGATGGGTAAACCAATCTCAGGGTGCAAATTCAGTTCAGGTTGCAGTTAGAAGTTACCTGGCGTGGCTGGCGTGACACAGGTATAAAGCCCACAACACTTCAGCAGGGCACTCCTGCTTCCATACTTTTACAGACCTGCCCTTTGTCTGAAGTTATGGCCTGCAACGCTCCTCCCCGACCCTGCACTAACCCCAGGGCCGGGCTGGGGTTACACCAACTCTTCTGGGGCCTGGAAGGCTGCAACTATATCTGTCTGGGTTACAGGCCCATCTTCAGCCCAATTCACTTCCTCACAACATTGAACAGCTGATTCAGCTTATGCCCTGGCTCTCCCACAGAAATCTCCCAATGAGTGCTTACCACAGTTCTTCCTTAACCCCTGAGGTCTGTATATACCATGATGACTAGGTTACCAGATCACTATCAGGCCTCACCCCACAGGCCGCCATCACCCTGTCCCACTCTCCCAATCCAGCCTGGCCCCTCCCCTTTCCCCACTCCACACCAACACATTCCGCTCACTTGCTCCTAATTTCCCCAGCTAATCTGGGCACTGTCCACATATGCCCACGGCTGCCTGGAATTACTCCCGGGGCTTCCATCTACCCCGCTCGGGAATGGTCTCTTGCCCTGGCCTTCACAGCTCTGCTCAAACTTTACCTCTTCCCACAAAACCCTTCTAAACAGCACTGCTCTATAGCCAGAATCACCTGAATTCAAATTCTGGCTCTGCCACTTACAAAAAGCATGGCCTGAAGGAGCCGGCCCCGTGGCTGAGTGGTTAAGTTCGCACACTCCACTGTAGGCAGCCCAGTATTTTGTCAGTTCGAATCCTGGGCACGGACATGGCACCGCTCATCAAGCCACGGTGAGGCGGCATCCCACATGCCACAACTAGAAGGACCATAACTAAGAACATACAACTATGTACCGGGGGGCTTTGGAGAGAAAAAGGAAAAAAATAAAATCTTTAAAAAAAAAAGCATGGCCTAAGGCAAATGCTTTGTCCTCTCTGTGCCTTTTTCATATTTGTAAAAGGGGACAATGATGTACCCACCCTCAAGACTACGGAAGATTAAGTAGTTTATTACAGGTACAGCACTGAGCACCATACCTAGTATACAGTAAGGGCTCAGTAAATGCTGGCTGTAAGCATGCTGCTCACCCTTATCAATTCAATTTCCTCCGGATTTGCCTGTGTGTTTAACTGTCTTTACCATAAAACCCAATTTCAACCTGCTTTCAAAATGTCCATGGCTGCCTCAGATGATTACTTCTTATCTCCCCTTAGAGGTAAGCTCCATGGGCCGGCTCGCTCTTATACCTCTGTACAAGAACTGCAGGAAGTCCTGGGTCCAGCCTTGGACTTGACAAATCCCCCTTCACAACACTCTTACTGAGCCCTCACAGTTAAACCACAGAGAATGTACTGAAAACTAAGGAGCTCTCCACTTGTGACCTCAGCCAGGATTCATACTCAAGGTCCCAGGAGAAAAGCTAGTATGACTAACCGACCTTTCTCCTAGACTCGACGAGATATCCAGAGACCAAGAACAAGTGACAGCCACGGAAAAGGAGACAGAAAGAGACAACAGCCTGACTCTCTCTTACCTCTGGGTGTCGGTCCAGGTCACTGAGAGTTAAGCCGTATTGCAGGATGAGCTGACGGGCCTGCAGAGGACAGGAAAAAGCACCCATAATCATTTACTCGGAGCACATGGCAAAGATTCTCAGAATTGACTTAAGTGTCCAACACTGAATCCTGATCAAGGTTCCCTCCCAACTGCCAACCTGGCCCACCAAGAGATAGGAGATCTAGCCCCAAGAATGGCAAAACTAAGTTAATTCATCCTGGGAGCTGGAGCCTTGAAATGACTGCAGCCCTGGCCAACAGCTTAACTGCAACCTCACGAGAGAGCTGAAGCCAGAACCACCCAGCTAAACCACTCCAGATTCCTGACTCTTGGAAACTATGAGATAATAAATATTTGTTGTTTTAAGCTGCTAAGTTTGGGGGTAATTTGTTCCATAGCAACAGATATCTAATAGAGATGATGTTAGACAAATGATACGAACTGCATATAGTTCAGTGTGAATATCACGCAAATAAAAGTGTGTGACATTTTATGATTTCCACTGACTTTAAAAGCATCTCCTCAGGACAGCAGGATTTCAAAGGCAAAACAGGCAATGTAAAACTACTCATTTTCTAGCATGAAGCAGGAATCATGATATTGTTTTCAGTCCCCTGGGTGCCCACCCACCTTGTTCAGAGTCCCCAAGAGATTTAAGTTCAAGGAAGCTCTGACAGCATGCGCTCTCCTACCTCCCTATCCTGTCTACCTGGAATCCGTCCACCCCCTACTTTGACAAGCTGGGGCACACACCCGCATAGAAAGAACCTAGCAGCCCCTCAAACACTCTCTCCCTTCACCAGAGCTACCTGCAGCCTGCCAGCACTGAGCCTCCAGGATTGGGAGGCTTTCCTAAGACCCAGCTGTCCAAAACTAAGTCCACAAAATCACAGGAGAACCAGCCACCCTCAGTTCCAACCTTTAACCTCAGTTCACAGTATCGCCTTGACGAATCCAAAGAGATTATACACATAGCCTTCCCCAGCATGGCGAGATGAGGGACGGCGGCTGTCTCTATCTGGGCACCTCTCTTCCCTCCCTTCCTTAACTCTACTCTTCCTTACCTTTCCTCATATTTAACTGGCCCCACTGCTTTCCTCCACCAGCCCTACTATTTTATGATGAAAGAGCACTAGACATGGACTCAAACTACTGTACATGCATTACTAACACAACACTGACTGCCCTTCAGCCTCAGTCTTTTTACCTATAAACGGAGATAATACACCTTGAGGATAGAGACTATGTGGTCATCTCTACATACCCCATGGTGCCTAATACAAGATACACTGAAATATTCACTCAGTGAAAAATCAATGCATCTAAAACCACACTTCCAAGGAGCAGTGCCCAGTCAATAAACCCCCTCCTGCTCCTGGCTCTCTCACCTAGAACCACCCTGGTGCACAGTCCAAAGCCACACCTCCATGTCCTCAGGGACCAGGAGATTCAGCAGGAACTGCCAAGACGCTGAATGGAAAACAGGACATACCTGGAAGGACGTGGGAATACAGACGAGGTTCAGATTCTCTTGTTTCACTCTTTCAGCTGTGGAGACAAAAGCTGTGTTGGTGGCTTTTCATTCTCCTCCCTTTACTTGTCATGTCATGTGCACACTTGCTCAAATCCAACAGAAAAGAAAGGCCAACCCCCCCCCACCACCACCACCAACAGCTGTCTTTCATTGTGTGTCTACACCCTTGGTGAAAAGGTTGGTGAGCAACGTCACACGTCACAAGATAGGGACACTAGAAAGTCTAAGAAGGTTAAGTACTAACCACAGAAAGAGCAGTGTGTTTGCTATTAGTATGTGCCTGGCAATATTCAAAGAACTTCGTACATGTGAACTCTTTTAATCCTAACAACCCACAGATAAGTTACAGTTATTATCCTCATTTTACAGATGAGGAAACTGAGGCACAGAGAGGTAAAGTAACTGAGTAGTTACACAGCTCACAAGTCGCAGAGCTGGGATATGATCCCAGGCAGTCCAGCTCCACAGTCTTAACTACGTTCCTATATTGGCTTTTACAGGGAAAAGGCGAGAACTCAACTTTTACATTTAGTAAAAAATATAATCATTCGTAGACCCCAGAAAGCAGTTAAAGGGTGTCTATTTATTCATTTTGGATTTGTACCTTTCAGGAAAACTTGATTTAAAAAAAACAGTCTTAAGGAAAAAACCGTCTTATTAAAATTTCAAGTCTTTTTAATCATTGATCTGGATCGTGGGAGGTTTAGATGTCACTATTATGAAATCTACAGTAACTCTTGCACTTAAAACTCTCCACACACTCAGTGCTAAGGTAAAAGGTGAGCAACACTAAAGCCCCTGTAGGGCCAATGAGAAGGCTTCCAGAAGCCACCACAACCACTTCTTAAAGACAAAGCGTTCCTGGACTGTCTCCTGAGCACTGCCCCTTGGCACCTAGAAGAATCGATCAGCATTCAGGCAAGCCTCTCCTCTGGGTTTTGTTCTTACAAACAAGAGCAGGGCAGTAAAACCTGTTGAGCAGCCACAAGGGCTAACAATTCCTGAGCCTTTCCTCAGCACGGAGACACCCTAATCAGAAGGAAGCCAGCACCTGCAGGAACCAGCCAGCAACTGCAGGCGCCTCACATCCACTCCAGGGTCACGGACAGGGCAAGCCTGGCTGGCCTTGATTTGTTTGCCTGAGGAACCCACAGGCATCAGACACCTTGCCTCAGGGTCCTTGCAGGCACACTCAAGACCACTGATGATTAAAATTCTGTGGAGACCTCATCCTAAGTCAGCTCCGCCCCTCCAGCTGAGCAGAGTAAACAAACCCAGGGTATCCCCAAAAGTTAGTTAGACAGGTCCAAGAACCCCTCTCTCAGAGAAGAGCAGAAACACTCAACTGACCTCAGGCAGGCAGTCCCGCTCCCCAGCTCCCTGCTGCTGGAGCCGAGCTAGGCAGGTGCCAAACCTGTGCCCCACTTCCCCTCCTCCTCTACTTTCCCACCCCCATCATGCCACACAAAACGCCCAGTAGACAGCCCAAGAACATACCTATTCGTTGCACAGCATGGACAATTGTAGAACCACTTCCAATTCCCAGTACTTGGTTATTCTGCCAAAAAAGGGAGGAACAATCAAAACTTACTAATGTCATATTTTACTCCCTCTTCATCCCACTTTCTCAAACTGTAAAATTATTATTAACGGCAATTCGCCAACATGGGTGCAAGGTAGGTACTGTGCCCATTTCACAGAAACATAATTACTAAAGCTCAAAGCTGTCCTTTATCCTAGCGCCCTACGGTAATTTATCAGCACGGTCCTCCTTTCATCTCTGACACTGACATCACCATTTTCTCCTGTTAAAAGATAAACGGAGGCATATCAAAAATTTTAAGAGTTTATTTGAGCAAAAACTGATTTGAATTGGGGACCATCCAACCTGGCAGACAGAAAGAAGTTCCTAGGAGCTATACAAAATGAAAGACATTTATAGCCAGAAGGGAGTAGGAAGGACAGCATAGGAGGCAAAAAAGCGGGTTGGTTATTGTAAGGTTACTTTCCTTTAGGGGATGGCCGGGGTCTATCAGGCAGATTACCTAACTAGTGCCCATCAGGCAATTCCTGTTTGAATGGTTTAAGATTCCATTTCTGGGAGAGCCAAAATTGTAATTCAGTCTCGGTTTGGTGATATGCGGTTTAGCAGAAGTGACTCCATTTTAGGCCTGTTGTCTTGTTTATAACACTCTCTACATCCTATCAGACAAAAGGCTTGGCTTACTCACAACACAAAGCAACTTAAGTTGGCCTCGTAAAAATGGCCTGCAGATGAGCACTGAAAGATTCCTGGCCAACTCCAGGAGGGTGATCAGAAAGGAAAGGCCCTAAGAGAAAATACAACAGATTCTAGCTGCACCCTAAGAGCAGAAAGCAGAGGTTTCTGGCTTCAGTGCCTTTTCACACAAGCTTAACATCTAGAGGCAGGAGACTGACCACAGGCACCTTCAAGTTGGTGGCATCAGAGGGAACCTAAGAGACACATCAAGCCCACCATCGAGAGCTCCCCTAAAATCAGTGGAAGAGGGGAAGGTCTGATGGAACCTCAAAACAGCAATTCACATCATCTGTCTAGTTGATGCCAAGGGGTCCTCATTTTGTACAAGCCTGCCTCAGAGAATATGGGAAGAAGGCAACGACTTAGGAACATGAGAACTAGTCTTCATCCACAATAGGAAGGATTCGTAAGAGATGTAGAGCACTTCCTGAGTACAAAGGACAAGAAACAGGCATCACACTACCGAGCCTGCCGTCTTAAGAAAGGGGGAAGGTACCTATCAGCAGACTAAGGGCGGAGTAGGGGCCCAGCGAGGTCAGTTAGACCACAAACAGTAAAACAAGGTCAGGGTAGGAACAATCAGGAACTAATGTGGAGCTCAGTTCCTAAGCAACTCTCTGGAAGCAATCTCCCACAAAACAGCTAAAAACCAAAGCAGCAGCTACCATTAAGCACCTACCAAGAAGATTTATAAATGTTAATACAAATCAGGGGCCAGCCCCATGGCCGAGTGGTTAAGTCCACGTACTGGAGTACTTCAGCAGCCCAGGGTTTCGCCAGTTTGGATTCTGTGCATGGACATAGCACTGCTCATCAAGCCTTGCTGAGGTAGCGTCCCACATAGCACAACCAGAAGGATCTACAACTAGAATATACAACTAGGTACTGGGGGGCTTTTGGGAGAAGAAGAAGAAAAAAAAAGGAGATTGGCAACAGTTGTTAGCTCAGGTGCCAATCTTTAAAATGTTAATGCAAAGCAAATCTCACAACCACCCCCTGTGACCTTAAGACCCATTATCCTCCCTTTAGAAATGAATTCAACAATGTAAGGAAAAATTTAAGACTTAGAAATGAGCAAAAGAGAGGCCAGCCCCGTGGCCGAGGGGTTAAGTTCTCGAGCTGGGCTTCAACAACCCAGGGTTTCGCCATTTGGATCATGGGCATGGACCTAGCACAGCTCATCAGGCCATGCTGAGGCGGCATCCCACATAGCACAACCATAAGGACGTACAGCTAGACTATACAACTACGTACAGGGGGGCTTTGGGGAGAAGAAAAAAAAAGAGGAAGATTGGCAACAGAGGTTAACTCAGGGCCAATCTTTAAAAGAATAAAATAAATAAATAAATAAATAAATAAATAAAAAGGAAATGAGCAAAAGAGATTATTGGACACCCTTTCAATGGAATTGAAAGAGTATTATCTTCAGGTATTATCTGACCCTACAGGAGTGTGGGTCTTTGCCTTGGACTAGGCAGCTTTACAACTCTAGATAAGTGTTAACAAAGCAAATAATTCTTGTCCATAGAAATGCAAATTAATTGTGAGATCCAACTGGTTAATAACCTATAGATAGGTCTTGTAAATTTATTTTAACATTTCTTGAATGCATATAAATCTATGGCTCTTTGGTTTTTCCTGTGAACAGGCTGTAACATCTTTTCCAGTTCCCTCATTAATTTAATGAGTTACATAAAATCTTTGATATGCTTATTTTATATCTGAATAAGTATCACTATTTTACCTTTTTTAAAAAAATTATCTTTTAACGATATCCATTATTCCCCCTACACAACCTCACTTTGAAGATACAACTTCAGGAAGTTCAATTAGCTGAAACATCATTTTATTTCAAATTTCTTAGAGTTCCAGCAACTGATTAACAACTAACTCATTTGGCAAGGGGAAGCCCATAGTGAAACTTTCTTTGTAGGAGGAAGAAAAGTCTTAGAGGCCCCTCAGGACAAACTGAGGGCTACAGCCAACATTCCTCACACCCCACAGGACAAAGGACACAAGAATACACAAGGCCTGCCCCTGGTCCCCATATGGTCCTTCTCAAAGTGAGACTCTATCTCAAAGTAGAAAAGATTGGAAAGAATGACTCACAGGTGAAGGGAGTTACAAAAAGGAACAAATCAAATGCTAATGTCCCCAATTCTAGCTGGGCCTCTTCTACCTACAGAGAGGCCTTTACCCATCAACCTCTGTGTTTGCGACCTGACAGAAATCACCTTTACTAGCTCATAGTTCCAAAGTCACCAAATACACCAAGGGGCACTCAGAGCAGAGCTCAGGTTAAGTCAAGATTCCATCTGCAATGATGACCTCAAGAAGGCAACACATCCAATGGTCGTTTGGCTTCCTGGGCAACAGCAGTCTTCAAGACGAGTAAACAGCACATCACAACAGAAAAACATTCAAAATAGCTGAATTTCTGAACACGTAAAAATTTTCAAGTAATGAAAAAATGTCTTGACTTATTAATGCCTAGCTAGGTAGACTTGACCTGACTTTCACACCTGACCTAAAGCTGAGAGCTCTAATTACAGAATCATTCAACCGCCAGATTCCTCATTACCATGCTCTGCCATAGACTCACGTCACCCAGGAGGCAGGTGGCACACCGATGAACCTGGATGAGTCAGACAAGCTCTGTGCAAGGCTCTTCCTTGGCTCTTGGAGAAGGCCAAGAACTGCAGGAGCCTGCCAGGCCCAAAGCTCTTCAACCATGTGGTCCTGCTACCTTGGAATCGATTGACTGGCCCAGGAACCAGTGTTCTAGCCAAAGCCAAACAGAGGTGGCCAAAGGCTGCTTGTGCGCAACAGCAAAAGGCTGCCAAGCAGGCAGCTGCCAAGCCCCTTCTAATGGGCAATACTAAACCATATGTTGTATGTGCAACATCAGAACTTCCCTCTCCTTCTCCAATGGGGTAACCTTGGAAATATGTTTTCTGCTGACCAACTGGAACCACTGCCCACCAACTTCTTCAAAGCTAAGCCAGTCAAAACACAAAGCCCAGGCTCCAAAGAGAACAAAGGGGCTACAGACCTTCAGGAGAGCATGGCCCTGCATGGCGACCCATCCTGGGTGGCTACTCCCAGAAACAGGCAGACCTGAGTCCAGGGTGGCTACCCAAAGGATTCAGCTGAGAACTCTCCAAGTTCTCCATCCGCCCAGACATGGAAGTGGTCACCACACTGGAATACCAATAGGCTAAGGAACTGGAAACCTGACACCCCAGAGATTCTAAGCAAAGGACCACCAATAACTCCACAACCTCCATATTTGCATCCATACTCCACACAATTCAATGAAGATTTACCGGCAGGCCCCACTGTGACCAACACTGAGTGAAGATAAGGTTTACTACCCTCTAGGAGCTTACCCTTTAGGGGGATGGCAGAAACAAACACACAGATGACTAGGACATAAGACACCAACATAAGGCACCTAAGAGGTATAAAGTGCTACAGAAGCAAAGAGGAGAACTCTTCCTTCCCTTAGGAGGCTAAGGAAAAACTGAAAGGAGGAAATGGCCCGTGAACCAAACCCTAAAGGACACACACAATTTTAAGAGGCAAACGCAGAGGACAAGAAAGAGCATTCTAGGTCGAGGGCGGTGATGTTAAAACACACACTATATGCCAGCAATCTCACTTTTCCAATGTTCTGGAACATGGGAGAGAAGAGAGCATAGAAGGAAACAAGACTCTGGCCTTAAGGACAAGAACCAGAGCCTCTTATCTGTTAGCCCCTCCACCGAGCTCAGTACCTAGCTTGCAACAGATGCTCCAGATGATGTTACACAAAGGTTAGAATGAGGCCACCGGAGGGCCACTGCGACAAGAGCAGATGAGAGCTTCAGAAGATAATAATACATCAGTTGGGAGGTTCGCAGAGGGGACAGGATAAGCACAGCTGCAATCCTCTGGCCATGCGGAGAGCCTAAACCAGGAAAGTTGTCAGGTCAAAGGGAAAGGTCAACTCTAAGAACACTCCAAAGGACTTGGTATACAACCTACCTGGATAAACTCACACAAATGAGTAAACTATTTCAAGACACGAAGTGCTAGAGAAAAACAGCCTTAGATGGGGCAAAGGATACCCCCCGGGGAGGGCAGCTAAGCCTTGCCAATTAGGCACATAACTACGCTCAAGAAACGTGTGGACTTGAATTAGTCATCCTGTTTGCAGGGTATCGAGGACCTGACTCTCCTCCTCTTGGCCACCACACCAACTTCCTGACACATACTAAGCACTCAATAAACACCTGGCAAACAAATGAATAAATCAATGTCAAAGAGCAGAAAACACAAAATTCAAGTAGTATTGGCATATCAGGAAAGAAGTTTGGTAGGAAAAGTGGGTACAACTAAGACTGGGGGGAGGTGCCCCCAAAAGGCCAGTAGACATCTCCCCAGGATGACCTCATAACTTCATGGAATAATGCGGCTGGAATCCAGTGTTTTAGGGCTCTAGCCTGAGGTGGGGGCTTGCAGATTTCTATTTAACCAAATACATAACCATAAAACGAAGGTCAGGGAGACGTGCCACCAAATATTAACGTAAATAGATTAATAGGAAAACTAACTTATAGGGATTTTCTAACTGTATAGATTTCATTTACCTATTAGCTATTTGCTTTATCGAGGCATTTTGAAATTTCAGCTTATTGTCCCAATTTTACAGCTGAGGTACTGAATCCCAAAAGTAGAGCCAGATCACACGTTTCACATTATCTCTGTGAATTCCCATAGAAAATCCTATTGCTAACCAGATTTGGAACAAGTTACACCAGAAGAGGGCAGCTGTGGAACTGGTGGAAGGGCACTGGAACAGGAGTTGGGGCACTGGAACAAGAGTCACTTGGTTTGGGTTCTGGAAGATCCTTGGCCATTCCTTCTACAGAACACGCTGTGCCACAGGTTGCCACACCGGCCCCTCCCACTTAACCAGGCTGTCTGAGGATCAAACATCATCTATCTATGCAAAATTGTAGTACACTAAAGCATTATCCAATGTTAAGAACTATCATTAGAGGAAAAAAGGGAGTCTGATAACACTTTCTAAGAAGTAAAAAAGAAAGACAAAAAGCCAGTAAAGCCAAGGAAACTCCACCCAAGGGCAGAGATACTCCACTGGCTCCCGAAGTACTGTAATTAAGATAATTAACTTGATTGGTGATAGGAAATCCACTCAGGTTAAAAGACTCCACAAACAGCACCACACCCGCCGCTTGACAAACAAGTGGGGCCACGACGTCACCGAGTAACAGCTAAACATCTCTGCACCGCGACCTTAAACAACAACATCCTCCAGACTTCAAGTGTCCACCCGGCCCGTCAAAGGGAGTAGGTTTAAAGCCCTTTGGCTCTGTCTCTCCTTCCCTCTGGTGATTACACTCAGAAGCCGGCGCGCGCCAAAGGACAACTTCCTTAGAATGAAATTTCAAAGCAATTTTCAAACCAGCTCTCCACTCACTTCCCACGACACTGAAGAGAAGGGAAGACCTCTCGGCAGCTCCAGAACTCATCATTTTCCATTTGTCGATAAGGAAGCCACACGGCAGTCCCTTCCAGTCCCATTCCAAACATGAGACCCAGGCTCCACTTTGTAAACTGTTATCCAGCCAGAGAAGTCTTAGGTAGCTCAACCTTTAAGGGACTCGCCCCCAACCGATTCCATACCTAAAAGGTCTTTAAGAAGCTGGGAAGAAACGGGTCTAAAGCGGGGTAAGGTGCGCACTCTCCCCCCTCTCAGGCAGCCCCGGCCCTGCCAGCAACGAGTCGCGCCCGGCAGTGCTCAGAGCGCGCAATATGAGCCTATCACGGCGAGCATAGACGCCCCACGCCCTGAGCTGCTCACCCTCACGTGGTTCTCCACGGCCGCGCGGCCCGCCAGCTTCTTGGCCTCCTCGGCCTTAGACATCGTGGAGGGGGCCGGGCACACGCTATGAGCGTCCCGGCCACTGGTGTTTGTGTTGCCAGCGCCGCCGCGGGTCCCGAACTGCGCGGGCCCCAGCAGCTGCACGTGGGAGCCCGGGACGCCCCAACCGTTCCCGCCTCCGCCAGAGGCCGCGCCCCCGGCCCGCCCGGGGAGCGGGGCCAGGACCCGCCCGTAGAGGGTGCTGAAGGGCCCCGGGCGCTGCATCCCGACGCCTCGCTCCAGCCTCCGCCACGGACCCGCCCCCGGTTCGTCCGGAAGTCTGGTCGCTCACGTACACAAAGCTGTTCCGCACCCACTGCTGCGCGGGACTTGCTGGGAAATGTAGTTCTATGGCTTCGGTAACCCGAAGCCGCTTCCCAGCCTGAACTACCAGCCCCACAATGCTCCGCGACCGGGTGCGCAAATTGCCGGCGGCCGGCTTTAGCGAATCAGCCTGTATGGCCCCAGTCGCCGCGGTTCAGTGAACCTTAGGAGTTTTTTGTCTGAGAAGTGGGTGTTAGACCTGACCCTGTTTTTCGCAGCAGTAAGAACGTGGCAGTGGACAAGACTTCAAGGCGGTCACTCTTCTGGAGACGTCCTTTTGGGAGTGACTTCTCCGCGGGCTCTGGCGCCCGCTGAAGTCCACTTTAAGACCCCAACAGGCCCAGGACTGCAAATTTAGAACATCTGCCCTAGATGTTCTGCGCTCGGCAGTATTGGGTGGCGTGCTTCGTCCGTATAGAGCTTGGACCCGAGCATAAGTGTTCTCTGCAGAGACCCCGCAATCCTTGTTGACTAACAAGGGCTTTAACTGGACTTAACAACTTTCTCTTTACTTCTCTACTTGTAAAGTGCCTTACTGTAGGGAATAGGAAGGGGCAGAGAATTATTGTCCCCATTTTACAGGCGAGAAAGCTAATGCTGACCCCAGCCATACCGACTCCTTGGAGGTCCTTAAAGAGCACGTAGCCTTTGTGCTTTTCGTCCATGTTGGTGGAATCCCTTCTGTCTGCCTATGAACTCATCTCCTTCAAACACTGCAAGCCTTCTCCCTCTTGTGTGTGCAAGGCACCAGTATAGGCCGCTGTCATCGCTCTCACCTGAGTTCTCTTTGCTGCGTCCCATGAAGCTGTCAGCCTCTGGACCTCCGCCTTAGTCTGCAGGAGGAGAAGTTGTTTGAGGTGGTATTTGAATCCAAGGTTTTAGGCAGAATTTGGAAATTAGTACAAAGTTCTGGCTAAGACGAAGGAAAAAGTATCTGGACCCCTGTTACAGTTGGCCTCTTCACAGTTGAAGCCCTCCTTAGGCAAATTTGTGACCTTTTCTGCATCCTCTTGGGGGCACTCTTTCCCCCATTCAGGCTCCTCTACTCGCCACCAAAGAGTAATGGAGCAAAAGTTGGTGGCCAATCTCTGCCTTACTCCTCCAACCTCAGGGCATTTGCACGGGGTCTTCCCACCATCTTAAATGCTCTGCCTGTCGTTCTAGTTCTGCCCACCTCTGCGTTACCAGCTCCATCTTATTCTTTAGTCTCAGCTGAAATGCCACTTCAGAGAAGTCTTCCTGACCACCCCCTTTAAATTGGGTTCACCCCTACCCATCCTCTATCACTTTACCCATTGTTTATTTCCATCACAGAACTTTCCTTGATCCTTTATTTCTTTACTTAGTTTTGTACTTGTCATCCATCGTCTCTAGAAAATAATATTTCTGAGAAGAGAGAATTTGCTTTTTTTCCCTACAGTATCTTACATGTGTCTGATAGGTAGATGGTCCACAACAAATACCTAAAGCATGATTAAATGATTGAATAACAGAGATTTCATGCCTCAACCCCACACTTCACCTTCAGCTGTACAGAATTGCAATCCCTGCACACATGCTCTTACCTCCACGTCTTTGCACACACTGTACCCTTCTAACTCTCAGATGTTCTTAAGGACACCACTCTATCACTTGTTACTCTGCAACCCTGAACCCTTCTGCTAGCTGGATTGGCTGTTCTTCTGTGCTCCCAATCACCTCTTCCCTCTCTGTTATAGTCTGTCTTTTTCTCTTCACTTGACTGTCTCACTCAAAAGACCAAGTCTCTTGATGGCAGAGACAGTCTATTCCTCAAAGAATGCACACTGCCTAGCGCAATATTTTGGGAGTGAGCAGTGTTCTACAAAGGTCCACCTGTCTGTGCCAGTTTTCCCTTTTCTTCTTGTCTCTCTTCTCTCCACTTTGTGATCATTTCTCATTCCTGCCCCACTTTTAACGCTTCTCCTTAGGTCTACCAATGATGCCCAGTGACTCTTGTAGCCATTTTGAAATCCTAGTGGCATCTCAAGAGGCTGAAGACTATGCAGATCCTTGGAATAGTATGGGCATTGTGTTCCTATGACACTTCATTTATGTATTTATTGATAATAGTGCTAGGCACCATGCTAAATGCTTTACAAATGTTATCACATTTAATCTTAACAACTCCAAGAAGTGGGTACCATTATTCCCATTGTACAGATGTGGCACGAAAGAAGTCCTAACTTACCCAAGGTCACACTGCTCATAAGTGAAGCTGGGCTGCAAAACTTCAGTGACTCTAGGACCACACTTTAAAGGAATCACCCAGATGGAGATTTATTAATTGCCCACGCACACACCAGTATAGCCCTAAACTTTGTATAAACCACACAGGTAATGCCTTTTCTCTTTAAAGTCACAAGTAATAGCAATGGACCTTAAGACAAAATGGTTAATAAGGGGGAAAAAAGAAGGGGGAAAAAACCTATAAATGAGGAAGTGCTAAATGAAAGGAAGCAGTTTTGGGATGCCGGACCACTTTCAGGGTCTCACAAAGGTGAGATCAGTCTACTTTATAATCTTAGTAGCCTGCTAAAAGTTCTATTTTTTTTCTAGATTACTCGCATCAGAAAGAACCACCCAGGGCTCATTTTTCTCTCTTTCATGGGCCCTAATATCCTTGGAAAAGAGTTTTCAGGGCCAGAATGAAGGATCGCAGGGTCAGGGCCCACCATCCTGCACTATTACTGATGGTGAGAGGAAAGGCCTTGGGCACCTCGCCCCGTTGATGACTCTAGTGTGGTCCAGTCTGAGAGAAAACAAAGGCAATGGGGCACCATGATGCTTCTCGTAATCCCAGAATGCAGGCTCCCCCAGGGAGATACACAGCCACCATTGTGTGCCTGCCTTGGCTTCAGTGAAGCAAGAAAAACTCCCTCTCCACTTCCCCACCTCCCTTCTCTCTCCCTTATCCCTCCCTTTTTCTTCAGTGTGTTCACGTGGAAGGGGATCCTCAGGGAAGACTGTACAGAGCTACAAAGCAGATGCTGAAATAGATTTGAGGATTCTACCAGAGCCTGGCGTGGGGCTACCTCAAATATGCCTAAGGCTAGAGTTTAGGTTACCCTAATTTTATTCAGCAATTAGACTAATTTAGAAATAGGCACTCAGGGCCGGCCCGGTGGCGCAGCGGTTAAGTGCACACGTTCCACTTCGGTGGCTCGGGGTTCGCCAGTTCAGATCCCGGGTGCAGACATGGTACCGCTTGGCACACCACGCTGTGGTAGGCGTCCCACATATAAAAAAAAAAAAGTAGAGGAGGATGGGCACGGATGTTAGCTCAGGGCCAGTCTTCCTCAGTGAAAAGAGGAGGATTGGCAGCAGTTAGCTCAGGGCTAATCTTCCTCAAAAAAAAAAAAGAAAGAAATAGGCACTCAAGCTAGCGTCCCCTTAGCTTACCTCCCCTTAACACCTAACTCTCACACCCTTAGAATGGTCTTCTGGAGCCTCACCTTGTGTCCTCTGTCACTTCTTCTCCTTTCTACAAGGGCAGGTTTTATTGTCTACTAATAATTTTGACTGACAGTTAAGGCCTTGGAAGAGGATGGGACCTTATTATTCTTGATGGTCCAGTGATCAAAACGAGCCATGGTTAATACGTCAGTGTTACTGCCTTACTATACTTTCAGTACTGGAAGGGAGCGTAGGGCACTCTGTTTACCAAAACCAGGTCTTCCAGCTGGTTGACCACATGGTCCCGAAAGGAACAAAATATATGTATAGAACAATTCCTTCCTGCTGTGTGAAACCATTCCTTGCTTAAGGATCAAGCTACCTTTCGAAATCTTTACAGCAGGGTCTGTCAACCTGGAGTGATTTTGCCCTCAGGGGATGTTTGGCAATGTCTGGAGACATTTTTGGTTGTCATGACTGGGGGGTGCTACTGGCATCTAGTGGGTAGAGGCCAGGGATGCTGCTAAACATCCTACATGCACAGACAGCCACACACACAAAGAATTTTCCCACCCAAAGTGTCGATAGTGCTAAAGTTGAGAACCTCACCTTAAAGACCCCTTGAGTGGGGATTCGTGGATGACTCCTCTACCCTCTGCAGCTTGTTTCACCTGCTTCACCACACCCAGAACTCCTGCATGATCGGCCTTCTCCAGACCCCTCCTGTCACCAAGGAGCTCGCCACCTCCCATCGCCACCACCACTGTTGGTTGTTCCTTGTTCCCCAGAGCACCCTCAGGAGTTCACCTCTTCTCTTTGGTCAATATTGTCACTCAGTTCCATTGATTTTTTTCCTCCAGATGAGGCTGGAAGAAGCTTCAGATCCCTGTGGGTGGAGGAGGAGGAAGATGAAGGAAACCAAGCTTTGACTGGAGGGCGTGGGGGTGGGGGGTTGCAAACATCCACAAGGTCCATCCTTTCCACACCATCAGATGGATCAGTTCTGGCCCTCACGCCTGCACTGTTACCCCAAAAGCCTGTCTCTGTTCAGCCTTGAGCAGCATCAGCCTGATTTACCAGGCACCTGCCCTCAAAGAAGGGAGTGATTTATGTCCCACATAAAGAAGGAGGCAAGAGAGGAAGAAAATAACCTGTTCTGCCACTTCAGTATTTAATAAGTTCTCTGGAGAAGTCAGAGGGGCACTTCTAAGACTACACCACACATTTTAGCCATGGACCTTCTTACCACTGACTCCCTCAGGTCTCTCCCCACTCAGAGTACCACTCCCCCAATCCTCAGCCTTCCAATCCCCACCCACCTCATGCCCATCGGATCATCCTATTCTGCTCTAACATCATCTCGCTGTGTTATCTGTTTCTTTGTTTGTTACCTGTATTCCCCCTTGTAGAATATAAGCAGAAAACTTGCCTTTCTTATTCACTGCTGGATCCCCACATTTTCAGAATGAATGAATGCAGGGCATCAGCCCTTGGCTCCTCCTTCCCCTCATCCTCCAACTCCTACCTTCACCCTCACTCTACCTCAGACATGGTATGGAATTACCTCCCTTTTTGTTAGTTTACAAGCAGTTTAAGAGTTTAATAGTTTTACCAAGAAACCACGATAAAACAACAGACCAAGGTAACTCCATCCCAAATGTCTGTCCTGCATCTCTGAAGCTGTTTGCTATATATGAAGCACACTGTAGGCACTACTGGGTGCTCTGCACAGCATTCCTGATATCTTACAGCAACTGTTTCCTTGCTGATTTCCCTGACTCAAGGCACAGCCAGAGTTTAGAGGGGAGGGGCTTCTGGTGGAGGCCGCTGGGGCTGGGTGTCACCACACATGGGTGGGGTTCAAGCAGGAGAAGAACAGACCCAGGGTCAGCCACCATTGTTCCATTGTTCTCCCCACTAGACGTCTTGAACACCATTTCAAGTGGCCTGACATAAATTTCTATTACTGGGAAAGAAAGCTGCAGGAAATGAGCATAGTTTCTATTATTACAG
Source organism: Equus przewalskii (assembly GCF_037783145.1). NCBI lineage: Eukaryota > Metazoa > Chordata > Mammalia > Perissodactyla > Equidae > Equus > Equus przewalskii. Next base: position 16,652,095 of record NC_091844.1, read on the forward strand.
GGAGGATGGATGCAAAACAAGTTAACTTTCTCAGCATGTTTTTCTTAAGTTGGTTAGAAAGTCCAGACTCTCCCAGGCTTCAATTTTTTTCTAAATTATCATCTAAATATTCATTGCGTTTATGACTCAGATGTTTTGATTATAATTTTTAATAGACTTTATTTTTTTAAAGCAGTTTTACATTCATAGCAAATTGAGCAGAAAGTACAGAGATTTCCCATGTACCCCCTGCCCCACACATACTTTCCCCAATTATCAACATCCCCCACCAGAGTGATGTATTTACTACTGCTGATGAACCTACATTGACATCTTATCACCCAGAGTCAATAGTTTGCAGTAGGGTTCACTCTTGATGTTGTACATTTCATGAATTTGGACAAATTTTATAATGACATGTATCCACCATTATAGTATCATACAGAATAGTTTCACTGCCCTAAAAATCCTCTGTGCTCTGCCTGTTCATCTTTCCTTCCCCCTAATCCCTGGCAACCACTGATCTTTTTACTGTCCCCATAATTTTGCCTTTTCCAGAATATCAAATAGTTGGAATCATATACATACTGTATAGCCTTTTCATATTGGCTTCTTTCACTTAATAATATGCATTTAAGTTTCCTCCATCTCCCTTCATGGTTTAATAGCTCATTTCTTTTTAGCGCTGAATAACATTCCATTGTCTGGATGTACCACAGTTTATCCATTCATGTATTAAAGCACATCTTAGTTGCTTTCAGGTTTTGGCAATCATGAATAAAACTGCTATAAACATCCACATGCAAGTTTTTGTGTGGAAATAAGTTTTCAACTCCTTTGGGTAAATACCAATGAGTGTAATTGCTGGATCATATGGTAAGAGGAGGTTTGGTTTTGTAATAAAACACCAAGTTGTCTTCCAAAGTAGCTGTACCATTTTCCATTCCCACCAGCAATGGTTGAGAGTCTCTGTTGCTCTGCATCTTCATCAGTATTTGGCATTGTCAGTCTTCTGGATTTAGGCAATTCTAATACATGTGTAAGTGGTATCTCCTTGTTGTTTTAATTTACATTTCCCTGATGATGTAGGGTGTGGAGCATCTTTTCATATGCTTATTTGCCATCTGTATATGTTCTTTGGTGAAGTGTCTATTGAGGTCTTTGGCCCATTTTTTAACATATTGTGTTCTTATTGTTGAATTCTAAGAGTTCTTTGTATATTTTGGATAACAGTCCTTTATGTGAAATGTGTTGTGGAAATTAATAAAAGAAACCCTAACTAAATTGGAGTCAGGAAGGCCTGTAGGGGGAGCTCTCATGCCCTAGCACACATTGTCAATTACACCAAACAGGGAGAGACAGCGGCTTGAATCTTAGACAGGAAGTAAAACTAGTTTACTACTGTAGAAAGATTTCTCTCCCCAGTTGGCAAGAGCCCAGGCAATGGGAAATGCTGCATCTCAACCAGTGAGAAGCTGTTGCTGCCCTGAACTGTTACTTTCCCCCAATCAACTTTCATTTAGAACAGCCCCTCCCTACTCCCTCTTTTTCTCTGTAAAGGCAGAGAAAAAAACAAAAATCTGGCACTTTGTTTTCCAGATTTGCCTGTTGTTTGCCATAGCATGCACATCCCAAGTCGCAATTATTTTGGCTATTCCTAAATAAACTCATTTTGAAATAAAATAACAAGCAAATTTGCTTTTTAAGTTGACAGTCTTTTGCAAATATTTTTTCCCAGTCTGCGGCTTGTCTTCTAATTCTCTTGACGGTGTCTTTCACAGAGAAAAAAATTTAATTTTAATGAAGTCCAGCTTATCAATTCTTTCTTTTATGGATTGTGCCTTTGGTGTTGCATCTAAAAAGTCATTGCCAAACCCAAGGTCATCTAGATTTTCTCCCATTATCTTCTAGGAGTTTTATAGTTTTGCATTTCATGTTTAGGTCTGTGATCCATTTGGAGTTAATTTCTGGGAACGGTGTAAGGTCTGTGTCAAGATTAATTTTTTTTGCATGTGGATGTCCAGTTTTCCAGAACCATCTGTAACAAATTCCCTCAGCACTCAGTGCCCAAGAAACCTCTGTTTACTCCTCCTGGTTAACAGATGTGCTTCTGGCTATTACACAACAAAACTCTACTCAGGCTTTTCAGAGGCTCAAAGCTTCCACTTTTCAATGATGGAGTACAGCTGGTGGATTTCTTAAGCAAGTTTTCTCTACTGCTTGTACATTTCCTATTATCCCAACATGTTTGAGGTTATCTTGTATTTGTCCCCTTATGTATTCACCTGGGACCAAATATATAGGCAGCGCTGCATCCTGCATATTTTATGAATGCCTTTCATTTTTACCCTAGAAGTCTTTGAAATAAATAAGTTTATCCCAAACCCACACTATCCATTAAGGAGAGAAGTCACCATCTGTTTTTTCAATTATGCTCAGCTGCCTGAACTGGCTCATGCAACATGCACCAGATAATACAGCCACCAGCAAGGTAAGGGAGCCCAAATTTGCTAGCACCCTACAAAATTTAACACAAATTTCTTCCCATTGTCAATTTTTTCCCTCTCCTTAAAGAAATCTACCCTTCTTTGTTCCCATAGAGAACACATCTTGTCTCTCCCTTTTTCTTCTCAATCTACTCAGCCTAAACAAGGTTTCCGTTCAGTTGCCTTATATATTCATTCCACAAATATTTATGGAGCATTTACTACATGGTGAATGCTGCTCTAGGCACCAGGAATACAGCAATGGGCCACACAGAAAAATGTCTGTCGTTTTGAAGTTCACATGGAAGTCCAGGCTCCTGCGTCCATTGCCGAGGCCAGGGCATCTTCCAATAGAAATGATTCAGTTCCCTTAGCATTTCAAAGGTGGATGAGGCTGTTAAAAGATAATTCTCCAAAAAATGTAAAGTATGACTCTCACAGAGATTAAAAAAAAAGTGAACACGTTAATGATTTTATTTAACTCACTAACAAGGAAATTGGTGAAGTGTTACCACTAGTTTAAAGAAGTCAAAAAAATCACAAATTTATGTGGAGTAAAAGAATATTGAAATGAATGTGGCAATGGAGGCAAAACAAATTGCTCCACAGTGGGACAGGAAGACAACTGAACCTCTGCTAGACAGAGCAGATTTTGCATATCTATAGACAGGAATGATGTTGTATTGCTGTTGGTTATGTATAATTTACAGATCTGCAGAATAGCTTTCTTAGAATCAGATAACCCGGGGGCTGGCCTGGTGGTGTAGCAGTTAAGTTCACATGTTCCACTTCAACGGCCCAGGGTTCGCTGGTTCGCATCCCAGGTGTGGACCTACATACCGCTTGGGAAGCCATGCTGTGGCAGGCAGCCCACATATAAAGTAGAGGAGATGGGCACGGATGTTAGCTCAGGACCAGTCTTCCTCAGCAAAATGAGGAGGATTGGCAGGAGATGTTAGCTCAGAGCTAATCTTCCTCAAAAAAAAAAAAAAAGGAATCAGATAACCAGGAAGAGTGTCCTCTGCAGCCTAGACAATGCATAGTTTTCCACTGAAGCCCAAAATTTCCCCTACAATTCTAAGGTCAAGGCTCCTATGTGCCCTATCTCTCTAAAGCCCCACAGGGAGCCGGCACAGGATTTCTCAGACTTGGCCCTATGACACTTTGAACCACATAGTAATTCTTTATTGTAGGGAACTGCAGCATCCCTGGCCTTCACTCGCTAGATGCCAGTAGCATCCCTCCACCAGGCAGTTGTGATAATCAATGGTGTCTCCAGACATTGCCAAATGTCCCCTGGGGGGCAAAACTGTCCCAGGTTGAGAACCACTGAGCTGGTGATACAGGCACACATGAATACTGTGGCACCAAACCCAACCCCACAAACTGTAGAAAACACAGATAGTCCTGGATAGCTGCAGTCCTCATACCCAATATTTGTCTAAGGATCCCATGGACATTGAAGTATGTTCAGACTTGCCCTCTCCCCCAGGCCACAAAAACAGCTTTAAGTAGCAGCTCAGTTTTCTCCAGCCTCTTTCTCCTCCAGCATCCCCTCTACCTCCCTCCATCCCGCCCTAGCCTCCCACCCCAAGTCTTCTGAGAAGAGTCTCAGCTAAACCCATTTAACCTTTCACCTAGACCCATAGCAAGGACCACATTGTACATAGCAACTCTGGAAAACTATTCATGAAAACAACACTTACCCTTCTTACATGTAAGGTACTGATATTTTCTATTCTTTTTTTAAAACAATACTTGAGACCTACCAAACTGATTTCACAGCTCCTAGTGGGTGGAGACCAGCAGTTTGAAATACACAACTTTGGGGCCTCTATAATACAAGATCAGAGAAGGACGGAGATACCCGGATGAAGGATGTATGAAGAATGAAGCTCATTTTACATTGAAGAGCAGACTGTGGAGTTGGAAGAAAAGCCTTGCAGGCTTTGATTGGAAGCAAGTGTGGTTGAGTTTTCTTCAAGAAGCTGTCCCACCCTGGTTTTTACAAACACCCACCATCTCTCCAAGACCTATTTTTGGGACTGAGTTTTGTTTATGACAAAGGGCTTTGGGCAGAGAGTCCACGTCTCTTTTTTGAGGAACCCAAAGCTGCTTCCCTAGGTCTTTCCCGCCCTAAGGCAAACATGCCTTTCCTTATTACTACACTAGAGACCTTGCCTCCCACCACCCCCCCCCCCCAACCTAATGGAGTAACAGGTGAATGTGCTGTGGAAAAAGGATATTGTTTACCCAAGACAAGCAGGTTTTGGTGGCCGATTTCGAACCTGTTTTCCCCTGGGCTCCACATCAGTTCCTACTGGCCTTGACTTTCCCAGGGCAAGAAGCCCCTCCCAGGGAGGTCTTCAAGTTAGGAAATCTCTCACTTTTGGGCAGCAGAAAACTCAGCTCAAACTGGCCCCAGCCACAAAGAAATTGATTGGTTCTCAAAACCAATCAGCTTGATTTCTGTTTCAAAGGATGTAATTAAAATCCATGTCTCAGCTTGGCCTCCTCTAGGTTGACTCCAGCCTCAGATGGACTTTCTCCTTACATCTCAAGAGGACTACCAGAAGCTTCAGGTAAGCGTCCCTCACCCTCTGAGCAAAAGCCCTCAGCTTTACTTTAATTGGACCAATTTAGGGAATATGCACACTCAGAACCAATAGGGGGTGGATTTTGCTGAGTTTGAGCCTCAAATTCTTCAGGAGCTAGAGTAAGCTTCCTTGGAAGCCCGAGAGCTGCGTAGAGGAGGGGTGGAATAAAAATTAGGGTACTCTTACTGGGTGGAAGAAAGAAATGGATGCTAGGAAGTTGAATATAGCATGTGGCTGCTTGTGCATGGGAGTACCAAGACTATCCATCAATCTTTTGCCTTGTGTCCATTGTGTTTAGTCCTATTGTATTTGTGTTTTGATTGTAGGCTGTTCCAAATTCTTTTTGGAAACAGGTGGAGTTATAAATACATCAAACAATCAATAAAATACTAAAATGGTTTGGCATCTCCCATATACACAACCACCATCTGCTGGCGTCAGGGACATGGTCTATGAGTGAGCAATGTGGCAAAGGGGTAAAATAGCTGGAGTTGAAATATTTTTGTAGGCAATTTTTATTCTGTATATTTTACACAAAACAAGAGAAAATTAATTTACAATGCTATTCTGGTTAAATACTCTTATAAGCAACCCTAGATCATTGGAAATGTCTATATTTCCCTGCAGATGATAGATTTAAGCAGCCAACAAGCAAGAACCATTTGCAATGAGTGAATGAATGAACAAATTACAAGCCAGAGTTTTAGGAATAGTCCTCTCTTTCACTGCATCCAATTAATCACTTTCTACCTACACATTCTACCACCTTTATAACACTTAGACCCAGCACCTTTCTTTATGTCCAATAGTACTTCCTCAGTTCAGGCATTTATCAATTCTAGATTACTGCAACAGCGTCATAACTTCTCTCCCTTTCCACAGTTTCAACTCCCTTCCACAACCTTCAGAGCAATTTTTTTTAAAAAAAAAATATCTGATCGTGCTATCCCTGTTTAAATCTTACAAGGAAACCTCATTGTCTTCAGGATCAGTTCCAAACTTCTTAACAAGGCATTCAGGGGCCTTCCAGGAGCTGACCCTTGCCTTTCCCTTCAACATCCTCCTCCTTTACTAGCACTCTCATTGTCCAAACACCAATCACAATCAGCCAATAGTTTCCCTAGCACACCATGTTCTGTCATGTCTTCATGACTTTGCAAGAGCTGGTACCTCAGGCTAGAATATCCTCTCTACAACCCCTCCATCCCCGCAGGCTTCACCCTCATCTGGTTAACTCCTATTCATTCTCTAAGACCGAACTCAGGCCTCATTTACTAAATAAACTTGTAGCAGTACTACTCACACTGATACAATGTATGTATAGCTGCCTATTCCTATTTTTGGCCACTAGAGGGCAAGCTCCTTGAGGTCAGAGCCTAGAGTCTGCATCTTTTATGTCTGTATCCTCAGGACTTTACACTAGCACAAGGTGGGCACTCAGTATGTGGTCATTGGATGGGTGGATGGATGGATGATGAATAAACAAAATCAGCATGTTAAAATTTCAGTACAGGGGCTGGCCCGTGGCCGAGTGGTTAGGTTCGTGCTCTCTGCTTCGGTGGCCCAGGTATTCACCAGTTCAAGTCCTGGGCGCCAACATGGCACTGCTTGTCAAGCCATGCTGAGGTGACATCCCACATGCCACACTAGAAGGACCCACAACTAAAACTACACAACTGTGTACCGGGGGGGCTTTGGGAGAAAAAGGAAAAATAAAATCTTTTAAAAAAAAAAAATTTCAGTACAACTTAGATATTGTAGAACTGCTTACAGTTTATTAAAATATAATTTAACATATATAATGTTGTTAAAAAGAAGTAAAAGATCCAAAATGGAGTTACTTGTGTTAAGCCCCATGTTAGCAAACCAACACTTAACACCTAACCTCACTGCAATTCCAGCCCCTCCGGGAGTGGAATTTTAAACCAATCAGTCTTGGAATTTCCTGAGCAACTCTTTTAGGTAGGTAATCTGCCTGATAAGACCCCTGCCATTCCTGCCCCTAAAGGAAGGTGACCTTGCCTGAAATAATCTGCTCTTTGTTTTTATAACTTCCTCTTCCCGCCCTCTTCTGCCTATAAAAACTTTCCATTTTGTACAACTGCTTGAAGCTCCTTTCTACTGCTGGATGAGATGCTGCTCGATTCATGAATCATTGAATAGAGTCTATTCAATTCATTGAATAGAGTCAATTAGATCATCAAATTTACTCGGCTGAATTTTTGTTGTTTAAAAACATACGTGATTTAACATATCATGTCATATAGAAACTACATAATGTAATGGAAAGAATAAAGAACTGGGTTAGAAGGACCAATCTTTAGTTCTGTCTTTGTCACGAACAAGTAGAGGCTGCCTGCATTTCTCGGCTTATGGCTCCTTCCTACATCACTCCAACATCGTGGTTCGGTGGTCACAGCTCCTACTGCTCACTCTGATCTGCTTCCCTTTTACTAGCAGCTTTGTGATTACCCCTGGCCCACATGGATAATGCGGGATAATGGCCCGATCTCAAGAAGCTTGACTTAATCACATCTACAAAATCCCTGTGGCCATACAAGGTGACATTCACAGGTTCCAGATATTAGGATGTGGATATCTTTGAGGGGCCATTATTCAGCCTACCACAGATAACCCTAAGCAAAAAGAAAAACATTAAAAAAGAACCTCAACTTAAACCTCCCACTTTCTACAAAAATTAATTCAAAATGGTTCTTAGATTTAAACATAAAATGCACAACCAAAAATTTTTAGGAGGTTACTGAAAGGAAAATCCCTGATTCTTTTCTACTCTACTACTACTCTCAATACTTTACTTTTGACATCAGAGGTGGGTTTTTTTCCCCACACTGACCAATTCTCTGATTCTATGCAGACATCAACTGGGTGTCTACGATTCAGTTCAATTCTGACACTATTTACCTACAGTTAACACAGACCCCCCAGGTTAAGGGCTCAGTCCCACAAGACTGTCCCCACTTCAGATGCCAATCACAAGTCCCAGGTTGTCACCTGAGCTTCTGACTGACTGGCTGGAAATGGGAGGTTCCCACAACCCCTTCCTTGGGTTCAATAATTTGCTAGAACAGTTCACAGACCTCAGAAAAATAGTTTACTTAGTACATTATCAGTTTACTATAAAAGGATAGAATTTAGGAACATCCAGATGTAAAAGATGCATAAGGTAAGGTATGCGGGAATGGGCTCGGTGCGTCCATGCCCTCTCCAGGGACACCATTCTCCCAGCACCTGCACGTTGTTCACCAACCTGGAAGGTTTCCAAACCCCTTATTTTAGAGACTTTAATGGAGCCTTCATTACATGGGCATAATTGATTAAATCATTGGCCGTTGGTGATTAAATTCAATCTCCAGCCCCTCTCCCCTCTCCTGAGGTAAAGGTGGGGCTGAAAATTCCAACACTCTAACCACAGGCTTGGTTCCCCTGGCAACCTGGCAACCAGCACTGCCCTCCATCCTTAGGGGCTTTCCAAAAGTCAGCTCATTAACAAAAACTCAGGAATGGTTGAAAGAGGCTAGTAACAAATAACAAAAGACTCTCCTTTTACCTTTATGCACTGGAGCTATTTCAGGAGCTGGAAACAAAAACTAATTATAACAAAAGACACTCTTATAGCTTTTATCACTTAGAAAATTACAAGGATTTTTAGAGCTGTGTGCCAGGAGGAGGAATCATGGGTGAAGACCAAAATGTATTTCTTATTATATCACAATACCATGATTACACAGGACAAAATTTTGAGGACCCAGGGCTTGGTAAAGAGCTCTTAAGCATAACACCGAAAAGATGATCCATAAAAGAAAAATTGGTAAATTGGACTTCATCAAAATTAAAAACTGTTGCTCTGTGAAGGACCCTGCTAATGTTGAGAACTACAGACTGGAAGAAAAGGTTTGCAAACCACAGATCTGAGGAAGGACGTGCATCTAGAAAATGTAAAGAATCTCAAAACTTAACAGTAAATAAAGATAACAAAAATCAAACAGTCCAATTAGAAAATAGGCAAAAGATATGAAAAGGCATTTAACTGAAGAGGATGCACTGAAGGCAAATAAGTGCACGAAAAGATGGTCAACATCACCAGCTGTTAGGGAAGTGCAAATTAAGACCGCATTGAGATAACACTCACACCTATGAAAACAACTAAAACAAAAATGGACGACAATACCAATTGCTGGCAAGGATGTGGAGAAAGTGAATCTCTCTCACATTGCAAGTAGGAATGTAAAACAGCATACCACTCTGGAAAGTGGTTTGATAAACTACTTTAGTTAAAAAAGAAACATGCAACTACAATATGACCCAGTAATTGCACTCCTGGACATTCGGACCAGAAAAATAGACAATTATGTCCACACAAAACTTATGCATGAATGTTCATAAAAGCTTTATTTGTGATAATAAAAGCTGGAAACAACTAAAATGTCCTTCAGTGGGTGAATGATTAAACAAATTGTGGTATATCCATTCCATGGAAACTGATTCATCAATAAAAAATAATGAACGATTTTTTTTCTCTAGTGGTTGTCGATGAAAATAATCCATAACCAATCTGTAAATGAAAATTTGGGTGAGTTTATTCTGAACTGAAATCTGAGGACCATGGCCCAGGGGCCTTTCTTCCCAAAGGAAGAAAGGGCACCGAAGAAGTGGGGTGCACAGAGTGGTTATATACCCCCAAACAGGGTGTTTCACATATGATTGAAATGTCCCTCCCACAATAGTCACAGGATTGCCCTGTCGGCACAGCGCTTGATGGACACAGCAGGTAGTGGGTCTGCTATCTCAGAAGGCGTAGCAGGAGGCAAGTCGATTGTCTCGAGCTGGGCGGTCACAGGTGAGCGCAGCAATCAGTTTCTAGCCTAAGGAAAGATGCTTAATCCTTAAGGAGATGCCAACGTTGGGAGGGGGAGGGAAGTTGCACCTTTATCTCAAGGGCCTTTGTTCTTGCCATAGGGAATCTCTAAAGCAGATATACAATGCATGTTCAACGGCCTCGGTCAGGCCCTTTTGGAAAGACAAGGTCAGGCCGAATTAGGTTTATACCACATGGCTTCCTCACATTCTCCAATATATCCTATTGCTTGCCATTTTTATTTGTCATGGTCATAGCGAGGACTGCAGCTCTAGTGGAAGTTATAAATGTGAGTTGACTGAGATCTCCCTTCTCCCTTTACTCGTTTTGTTTTGTTTTTTTCTATCACTTGGGACTGTTTATATAGTAAATAACAGAAAACTCACCACAAACTGGTTTAACCCATAAAACGAATGTGTAGCTTGTGATTTGAAAGTCCAAAGGCAGCATGAACCTCAAGATAGGTTTGATCCAGAGTGCGTTACTCTTGATACTCAGGCCACCGTCTCCAGGTTGGGCACCAAAAGTTCCTAGGCTGCTTCTTCGGAATCTTGGGAGAGAGAAGGGCTTCCCTTTGGCCAACCACCCCACAAAATTCCTGAGCTTCCCTTCTGATTGGACCAACATGGGTATGTGGATGGGGAATGCCAGGGCCCATTCCTCAAACAGTCCCTGTGGTACAGGAGAAGGTGGGGGCGGGGGGAGGGGGTGCCCACCATACCTGGTCAGTCAGCTGGACTGCTGGGCTTCAGGTGTGCAGACCTGGAGTCATGTTCGGTTTCCACCCTCATTGCTGATTCAGTATCTAGGCCCTCTCTTCCCTGTAGCTCTTCCTTTGCAGACATGATACGAGTCTAGGCCTCCTCCCATCACCCCACACTCAAACTACTACAATCTTTTTTTTTTTTTTAAGCTGCTTACTCAGTCACTAGCCACTTTATTCACCAATAAATTTTTCTCTATAGCTGCTCAAAAGCTCAAAACATTTAATCACAGCAAAGAACACATAAATTAGCTGATGTGAAAGAAAGAACTACTGATACACAAAACAACTTGGAGGCACCTCAGGGCATTATGCTGAGTGAAAAAGCCGATCTCGAAAGGTCACATACTGTATGATTGCAATGAAATAACTTTGTCAAATGACATTACAGAGCTGGAGAACAGATTAATGGTTGCCAGGGTTTAGGAATGTTACAGGGGGGAGGGGTGGGGTGTGTAGCCTTTTTGATTGTAATTAGTTTTTTTATTGTAACTGCCTGACATTACACTTTTGATTGCCAAGGCATCCACTTCAAAGATATGCATCTCAAATAAACACGTTGCCAGCTACACAACTAGGTAAAGAGCCAGGCCCTTCCAAGCATGAAGGGCCCCTTGTAGGAACCCCTGGGTGACCTAGATAACTGACCATTTGAGTGATCCTGCTTTTCCCTTCCCATGCGTTAATTCCTGAAAGAGTGAACCTGAGAAACCCTAGGCACCCCACCCTCAACCCCAATAAAGGCAGAAGCCCAGGTCTGCCCTATTTCTCTCCACCTGCAATGTTGCTGTGTGGCCCGGGCACGCTGTGTTCCCTCCAGGATCTGTGAGTAATCAACCTTGTGTTTTTAAAGTTCTCTGTTGGTTGTTGCTGAGGTATGTCTTGCAATCCTAATAAGAACCACAAGGGCTTGTCCAGCCACAACATTGTTTCTGAAAGGGGAAATGTCCAGAGGGGCTCACCGTAAGCAGTAGAAGCCCAGGTGACTGCATCAGGCATTTCTTTTTTTTTCTTTTAATTAATTTAATTTTTATTAAGTTAATGATAGGTTACAATCTTGTGAACTTTCAGTTGTACATTATTGTTTGTCAGTCGTGTTGTAGGTGCACCCCTTGACCCTTTGTGCCCACCCCTCACCCCACCTTTCTCCTGGTAGCCACTAATCTGTTCTCTTTGTCTACATTTTTAAATTCCTCATATGAGTGGAGTCGTATAGAGATTGTCCTTCTCTATCTGGCTTATTTCACTTAACATAATTCCCTCAAGGTCCGTCCCTGTTATTGCAAATGGGACGATTTTGTTCTTTCTTACAGCTGAGTAGTATTCCATTGTATATATATGCCTCATCTTCTTTATCCAATCATCTGTTAATGGGCACTTAGGCTGCTTCCACGTCTTGGCTACTGTAAATAATGCTGCATCAGGCATTTCTAACCAATAGCACCATTATCAATAAGCTGAGACCAATGTAAAACAGTGTGACAGTAAAGAGGGTCTTTGTGGCGATGGAACAGTTCTGTCTCTTGATTGCAGTAAAGTTTACATGAATTTACACATGTGACAAAATAGCATACACATATACTGTACCGATGTCAGTTTCCTGGTTTTGATATTGCACTGTGGTTATATAAAATGTAAAATTTTTGCAACTTCCTGTGAATATATAATTATTTCAAGATAAAATGTTTAAAACATAAATTATATTGTATGTAAACTATATTGCAATAAAGTTAATTTTTTTAAAAGCAATCTGTTAAAAATTTGGCAAAATGCAGTGCAAAGCCTGAGTTCATGCTTTGGAGCCTGGAAGAATTGTGACTTACCCTTTCCTTTCTTGTTTAATCGCAAAGAAATGTCTTAACCTCTCTGAGTATCCATTTCATTGTCTGTAAAATAGACATGATACTATCCATATTCCAATGTTGTTGTGAGGGGAAATAATCTGTATAGAATGCCTAGCTCACCTAAGTATTACACAGATTTTAGTTTTCTTTTTCCTTTCGCTTACCCCATTGTGAGATTTCTCATATAAAAAATTTCACAAATCTCTTAAAAATATTCTTTGTCAGGTTTTTCTATTTTAGTGGTTGGCAATATAGTCACAGCATAGAGAGTCTCCCAACCCTTACCTTCTATGATTCTGTGCACAACAAATTCACCCAACACAAGAATTGTGTTTACCAGGGAGCAATGCTAAGAGTTACCACCAGGTGGCAGACCATCCTGTCTAGTGAGGGATCAATTTGGTCACCCGAGGTGATGGTAACCAGCTATATTTAGAGCATGCAGTCTTTCTCTGTTTCCTGCTGAGAAGAATTTCTAGAACAGCCTAGTTTCTTCAGATTTTCTGGCCCCGAGGTTTTTTTAATGTGATCCAATAATGTACTCGGTTAAACTTGGTTCAACAACATATCAAATATTTATTAAGTTCATATGGCAGATGCTGTGCCAAGGGCAGGGACCAGAGCCATGCTAAGTGTTCAGGCTGTATGGCTTGTTTGCTTTTAGGCTGTGTGTGTGTGTGTTTATTGCATTCCCTATCGAATCCTTCCAATATAAAGTCATACAAGGTATTGCAAAAAGTATTTGTTCTTTGGAACCTAACTTCTACAACCTGGGCAAAGCTAGAAAGAATAAGATCAAGTGGACAAAAGTGATTCCATTAGATTTAAAACCAACTATTGCACTTTATCAAGACATCTGGGGTCAACTGATCCCAGTTTTCCTGGGACTTTCCCAGTTTTAGATCTGAAAAATACCATAACCCATGAAACACCTCAGTTCCAGGAAAACTGGGGTGGTTGGTCCCCCTACCTAGGAAGGGACCTTTCTCTTCCTCCTAGCCTGAGGGGATTTCAGAACAGGAAATAGGAGGGGATTTCAGAATGACCTTCTCCTGGGTTGTCACTTAGCCTGTCTTGTCATGGGGCCTGCCGACCAGAGCACCACGTCTAGCTGTCAGGCAGACCTAAAGCTACCCTTTGAATCCTGGGACAGCATCCACAAGCAAATCTGAGACAGAAAGCCTGGGAAAACGCAGGAGGGTCAGAGGAAAGCCGCTCTGAGGAAGCAGCTCAGCTGCATTCAGGCTGAGCCCTGAACGAAGAGAAGGAGGCAGCTATCCAAAGTTCTGGGGAAAGCATTGCAGACAGAGGGAAGAGCAAGTTCCGAGGCCCTAAGAAAGGGAGCAATGTGAAGTGTTGGTGAAACCAGAACATACTCAGTGTGGCTGGATCGGAGTGAACAGGGGAAGAGGGATCGGAAGTGAGTTTGTCAGGGTAGGCAGGGGCCAGGTCAGGTATGCTCTTGTGGGCTTTGGTAAGGAGCTTGGATGTTGTTCTTAGTAGAGAGAAAACGTTGATGAGTCTTAAGAGGAGGAAGGACATGATCCAGTTGGTGTTGTATAAGGATCACCCTGGCTGCTGTGGGGAGAATGGACTGTGAGGGAGCTGAAGGGGAAGAGGAGAAACCATTCAGGAGGTGCCCACTATTTGAAGCAAACTCATAGTGTCAGACTGGTAAGACTCCCATGCCATCATCTGAGGGTACAGGACATGGTGCAAGGAAAGGGGGCTGCCACCAAGAACAGCTCCTCAACTGGAATCTCACCCCAGCTTCTCACACCCCACTTTGTAGCTAAGAAGCAGCTCAGTCACTGAGCCTGAGACCTCATGAAAAGTCTGTGGTGGGGAGCCAGGATGACTTCCCCAAAGATAGATACCTAGCGCTTGGAACACTACTGTCCACGCTACTTCACCATGAAAGCAGGCAGAATAAGGAGAGATGAGGGAGTGAGGAGATGTGGTAGAAAAATGAGAGAGGAAAACGATGAAGACTTTTTAGTGCTCTTTCTTAATCCTGAAATGCACCATCACTGCCCAACCCCACTAGTTTTTCCCCTTCTGTCCAGTCTGATGCTGGAGCTGAGCAGAAAACGACTGGAAGTTTCTTGCAGAAACTCAGGATGCAACTGCTATAGTCCTTGAAATGAATGGGAGTGCAGATGCAGAACAGCTAGCCTCCTCCAGCATGGCATGCACACATCTCCGAGGTGCCAGGCCATTTGGGTGGTCAGGCTCTAGAGAGGAGTGGAGCCTGCGGTGGACCCCCAGCTGCAGGGCATTCGTGAGATTTTTGGTGGCAAAGGCAAGAGCTCCAAGAGAGAGTGATCTTTAGCAGGCCCCCAAAATAGTCATGCTGCTTGCTCTTGTGGGAACCCCATTTCACCCTTAGACTGGGCATAGGCATAGGGAGAGTGATGCAGGAATGAAACTTGGGAGAAACAGAGGTGATGAATTGGTCAGCGGTTGCTGATGAAAACACTCAACTACCCACTGTCAGTCTTCAGCAATACTCCACCCCCCAACTCTAAGTTCAAGGAGCATGTGAATTACACACCTGTGCATTCCGCTATGAAGAACATTTGGTTAAGCGTGGTTAAGAGCAGCCACCAAATAAATGCTTAAAATAAGTTAGACAGACTGCACAAAGGTGGATCTCCTGGGCCAAGAAAGATGTCGCCTGGATGAGCAATGCTGGGAACTAAGAGGGACCGTGGGGCAGAGGAGTAGGAAACTGGACGCCAACATGGAGCCCAGAGAGTTGCATTGGGCACAGCCTGTAAATCAATAACGGATATGCTGCAGTGACTGTGCCAAGTTCTCAAGGTAAACAAGGCTCAGGGATCCATGGCCAATTGCCTCTGTGGACATTATGTTTGATCTGGCGGGACCAGGGCGGTAGGAGAACATCCCGTGATAATGACTCATAGCTGTACTATCGGTATCGCCTGAGAATAGGGGCACCTGAGAATGGCAGAGCTGAGGCAGGTGGGTGAGTTGCCATCCAACCACCCTTGGGAGAACCAAATCTAGTCGGGCTAATCACAAGGCATTGTCAGCCAGCCTTGTTCTCTGCTCCAGCCCACGTGGGGTATGGTGATTTCAGGCATAATCTTTCTCTGAGGGAACAGAATAGATGTCTATAAAGATAAGCCTTCCCTTGTCTACTCTCTGGTTAGCTTCCGGGGAAATTTGTATAAGAAATAAAAGATAAATGACTGAATCTTTCCCTTTGTTTATAAGCCACTGTCTCTTTCAACATGGTGCTAATTGATTACTCCCCATCCTGATACTTTTACCATTGTATTTAGTCACCAATATATTTATATGTCTCCCTCACTCAAATGTAAGTCTCCTGATGGCAAGGGGGTTATTGGACATCCCCAGAGCCTAGCACTCTGCCTGGCGTATAATTGATAGTCAAGATTGTTGAATGAGGGAATGGCTGTATTCTTGTCCAGGATTTTCTCTGTGTTTTTACCTCTGTGCTGCTACCACTGACCGCTTCAAAGCGGAGATTCTCTCCTGCCTTGATCCTGAATCAGAGACAGGATGGAGCCTTTTTCATAAAAACAAAACCCAGAGCTTCCAGACTGGAACTAGACCAAGAATCTCCACACAAGATGCAGGTAGCTGGGCCATGAGGTGGCACCTTTGTTCAGACCCTTTGGACTTCTTCCTCTGCTTACCCAGCTGTGAACAAACTCTTCCTATTATAGCTCTTGTCACAGCTGAAACAGCTGGAATGTGGAATCCTTACTTCGAGAAGGACTGGGCAATTTTACCCAATACTTTGAATGTGATGGCTCTTTTTTCACTGATGTAAAAAAATCTTGCAGATCTCTACTTGTTAGTACTTGTTTTTTTGTAGTATTCGTTGACCTAAAAAAACTCAAAATGAAAAATCTACTGCAAATTCTCCAATGATTTTAAATATATTTGTATTTTATTAACCATGCAATTTCTCTATTTATTGGATTGTCATATATGTGTACGAGACGTTGTTTATTCAGCCTACAGGCAAAGGCTTGGTGATCATGTAGGTTTTCAGAAGCCTGGCAATAATGCCTTGGTCCCAGAAGTTGGGATGCAACATGCTAGGAAAGAGAAGGTAACTTGGCTACAAGATATAACTTGACTCCAAACTCAGGAGACCCCCATTCATATAGGATCCTAGGAAAATAAGGGAGCTTCCCCTTCTCAATCTCTTAACTTTTTCTTCAATATTAGATCTGAGTTTCCCCATCCTTCTAGAAAGGTGCTCCTTCAGGATCCCCCAGTGAAATATTTCATAACTCCAGTAGTTCTTTAGGGTTAGCTGCCAGTTCAAAGGTCTTTGACTTTGACTAGTATAAAACAAAACAGGGGGATGGCCCCATGGCATAGTGGGTAAATTCATGCACTCCACTTTGGCGGCCAGGGGTTTGTGGGCCCAGATCCAGGGTGCGGACCTGCACTCATCAAGCCAAACTGTGGTGGCATCCCACATACAAAACAGAGGAAGATTGGCACAGATGTTAGCTCAGGACCAATCTTCCTCACCAAAAAAAAACAAAACAAAAGGTGAGGGACTTCCACAAATACGAGAGTTCCATGTCCTTCAAAGAATCCTGGATGCCATCAAACATGTCCATGAGAATCCTCTGGCTCTACCACTTGTCTATTTGTAAGCTATGTCTGTTTTGACCTCGGCTTTACCTGTATTCCAGATGTTACCCTTGGCCATTCAGTGTTACTGTTTGCATTTCTTCTTATAACACCTGGTGTATTGGTCAAGGTTTCATTTCAAAGAATAGAATTCATCCCAGCTAGCTTATACAGAAAGGATTTAGTTCAGAATGTTTTAAAGCTTACAACGTTGTTGGAAGGCTTGAAAACAGAGTCTAGAAGACTGAGCATTCAGGAACAAGTCCCAAATCCACACTGAGGAAATGGGCCACCAGGGGCTGTGCTGCCACCCTAGCCCAGCTCTAGAACTTTTGCTACAATCCACAGAGCAAGATGCCACCTTTCCCACTTAACTCAGTTCTGAATCCAAATGTCCCCTGAGCACTTATGACTGATGGAATGGGAATCAGATTCAGAGCCCTAGATGTGATGGGAAATGTAGATTTTAGGTTTCCTGCCTCTAAAATACAGGAAGGCACACTAGAAGAGGCTGGAACAGATGTAGAGGGACAAAATCCACAGCATCCCCTGCACCTGACCACACTTCGTCTTGACTTTACTCCCATTGGAAGTCTTGGTATCCTACCCAGATTCTCTGGGACCCTGTTAATCCAGTGTGGGCTGTGAACCAACAGCATCAGCAAGCTTTAGATATGCAGACTCTCAGGCCTCACCTTGACTTACTGCATTCACATTTTAACAAAGTTCCCAGGTAATTTGTATGAATACTAGAGCCTGAGAAGTACTGGTCGGACACTGGTTCTCAAATTCAGTTTCACTGGGGGAGGTTTAAAAACTACCCATGCCTCCACCACCTCCAGCGATTCTGATTTTGTGGGTTTGGGGTACAGTCTGAGCATCAGGATTTCAAAAATCTAATATGCAGTAAAGTAGAGAACTACTAACCTGAAGAAAAAGAAACACTTTGCTTTGTGCTTCGTGCTTTGGCGACAGTGCTAAGGCCTCTGACTGGTCTCACAGAGATTGGATGCTAGTAACCTTGCTGGTACCCTCCCTCTTAGTCGCTAAGGGTTTCAAGTAATCACAGAGTTAGGTTACTATTCCAAGGACTTGCTATTTAATTGGAGAGACCGTGAAAATCAGAAAGGTGCTGAATATTAAAATTTCCAAATTACCATGAGAAATAAATTCCAAGACAAGGGAGTTACAAATTGGACCACACCCTTTCTTAAAGTCTCCTGCTTAGATACTTAGCATAACACCCACCATATTACGTATGTCCATTAAATGGCCACAGTAGTGAATGGGATATGATGATGTACTGTTTCTTAATGGGTACAAATGCTTTCAGACTGGCCATATTCATAAGAATATTACTGCACAAGCAATTAAGACTTGGATAAGAGCAAATTTTCCTTATGGTGATACCCTTGGGCTCCATGTCACGGGGCCTGGGGAAGGTGTGGTCCACTACATTCTAAAGCAGCTAAACCCTTGCCACAAAAGACCCATATTAGAACAAAATTTTTTAAACATAATGGCATTCAAGAATATGTGGTGTTATGAGTTATAGGGTATGTACTTCAATACCATGTTTTGTCTAGGGTAGATGCTCACAAATATTTTCTGGCTTTGGGTACAATTGGTTTTTCATTCAAAGCTGGACAGATCCCACCACCTACAAAGACTGGAAGGTGAGCCACATAGGTGAGCAGTGCTCTTCATCGTCCAAAGTGTATATGCATTCCCCCTGCACCTCTTTGGTATGAACATTGCCCTGGCCTTCTACAGTCTGTAATGAGGCCATTTTTGATGAGATTATATAAGATTTAAGTGGCCCCACCCTTCTCAATCCCCTCAATATACATTGTTAGTGGCCAGGATTTAAAAGGGTAACATTTCACAATGGACTATGATGCCTGAGCTAGTTTATTGTGTAAAATTGACAAGGAGTATCAAAATCAGTTTAGGTGACTGGTCATCAGACACTAGTTAGTGACAGAGGCCTGGCTTCCAAAAGAATTCCAGCACTGGCATCTCTGATGAGGAAAGACTGAAAAAAGGGAAAGGATAGGATTTCAGAATGGGAAGAGGAGAGAGAAATGAAACTTAGAGAATATTTAATAGATGAAACAAACAAACAAAAAACAAATAGAGGCTGGCCCCATGGCATAATGGTTAAGTCTGGCACACTCCACTTCTGCAGCCGGGGGTGGCATGTTCAGATCCTAGGTACGGACCTATCCCACTCATCAAGCCATGTTGTGGCAGTGACCCATATACAAAATAGAGGAAGATTGGCATAGATGTTAGCTCAGGGCTAATCTTCCTCAAGCGAAAAAGGAGGAAGATTGGCAATGGATGTTAGCTCAGAGCGAATCTTCCTCACCACAAAAACCAACCAACCAACCAACCAACCAGCAAATAGTCTTAATGAATCTGAGGTTGAGAGTCTAGGTATGTCTAAATCACTATGGCTGAAAATATTCTCTGCCCCTCTCTGGACCTATAGAGTATGACACAGGCTCCCTGGCCTTTTGTACCACCCATCTGTTCCTATTATACACTGATATTCCCAGATATCCTTCCATGCTCTGAATTCAGTCTTCTGAACATCAAGCTATGGGATGGTGTATCTGTCTTCCTGCTATTTTCTGGTAGCCAGCAACATACTTTCCATTTCTATCTTGTCTTTCAATTGAGTTTTTAAATAATAAAACTTAAAGATTTTAGTCTTTGAAAAATGAAGAAACTCTTTGGGAAAGAGACTTTAAAGACAAAACTACAAATTTCATGCAAAACCCATATAGCTGGCTTGATGGGTTTAAGAGAACGGCTCTGTCCGCTTTACACACTACTTTGGCTGTACCTGAGCTAAGTGTTTAGTTACAGCCTGACCCCCATGGATCTCAGATTGGAGAAAGGGACAAGCAGTGTGAGAGGAAAGTCACTGCGAGGGACCTGGGAGGCTGGCAGAGTGGGCCCAGCTCCACAGCATACCTGGTGTGATGGTTAATTTCATGTGTCAACTTGGCCATCCCATTGTATCCAGTTTTTTGTCAAACACCAGTCTAGAGGTCACTGTGAAGGTATATTTTAGATGAGATTAATATTTAAAGCAGTAAACTTTGAGTAAAGCAGATCGCCCTTCACAATGTGGGTAGGTTTCATTCAATCAGTTGAAAGCCTTAAGAGAAAAGACTGAGATCTTTCAGGGAAGAGGGAATTCTGCCTCCGAATTGCCTTCAGACTTGAGCCTCTCCCCTGGGCCTACAGCCTTCCCTCCTACCCAGAAAATTTCAGATTTTTCAGCCCCATAGTCGAAATGATGCGGGGTCGGTGAGCCGAGGAGTTGAAAGAAAGATTTCATGGACTCTCAAGATCTGGCAGTAGTGCTCTTTTATTTAGAGAATAGAATAGCATGGGGACAGGACCCATGGGCAGTCAGACCTTCTGCTGCCGCCGCTTCTGCTGCCCCCACTGGCATGGGGACAGGGCCCATGGGCAGGCAGAGCTGGTGCGTGGGGACAGGACCCACGGGCAGTCAGAGCTCCTGCTGCTGCCCCGAGTTGAGGGTTAAGGCTAATTTTATAAGGCATGGGTATGTGAGTCATTTCTTTACAAGACAAAGGAAAGAACATGAAAAAAAGTTAAAATGGTATCAGTGCAGGTGGGGTTTGGTCGTTGGGTGATCCCACGACTTTTAGACAAGAATCAAATCAGATTAAGTAAAGGTCAGAAGCCACCATCCTAAATCAGTTACATGAGATTGCCGGACAGCAACCAACTTAAGTTCTTGCCTTCCCCATTAAGAGTTTCTAGGGATAAGGTCATCTCTCTTCTTCTTCCTGGTACAGAGAGAGAGGCATCTTTTACAGACAGATTTACCTTACAAATGTAAATGTGTCCCAACAAGGGCAAGTTCCATTCCCCAGAGCCTCCTTCCCTGTCCCAGTTTATCGAAAGCAATCAGCCCTAAACAATCCCGATGCCAAAGAGACATGTCCTGGGGTGGCCAATTTCAGGTCCCTACAAGGTCATCCCCACTTCCTTCACAAATACAAATGTCTCTCCAAAGGGCAAGCAAAATTCCAGTCCTCGGAGCCTGCTTCTCATCTGCAGTTTTAAAAATAACCAGCCTAAAATCCTCATCATAAACTGCTTTAAATTAAGCAGCCTAAAAATCCTCATCAACATGAGCCAGTTCCTTCAATAAGTCTTTTTCTCTCTCTCTGTCTCTGTCTCTCTCTCTATTATATATAAATGCACACACTCTATTGTTTCTGTCTCTCTGGAGAACACTGCCTAATACAGGAGGTGGCTCCCAGGCCCAGCTCTCCCCATTACACACATCTGGCACGCTAGTGTGTTTTATGCTCTGAGAAGGGGAGAACCATGACACAGGGCCTACAGCTCTCCCAGGAACAATCCTTCCAAAATGAGTTTCCCTGTTGGTGAGAGAGGAGATGAGCACAGGGCTTCATGCAAAAGGTCCCCAGGAATGAGGGCAGGAGGTGAGCGGACAGTGAGGAACAGCGGCAGCCTGCAGAGCAGGACCCTGTGAGCTTGGTGCAGGTCTCAGAAGGAAGGGACTGTCCCTCTAGCCCTTTCTTCCTCCAAACTAGAGAGCCAAAGGAACTTAACTAGAACCACAAACTGGCCAAGCCCAGAGGGCATTGGAACTATACCTGTTTCTCTAGAAACACAAGACTTTCTACTAAAGGCACTGAACACTGAGTTTTTAAATATTACCATCAATGGGACTTTATGTTGTGGTCACTTGCTAGTGGGGTTTGGACATGTGAGTTATAGTTGCCTGATACTAAATAGATTGGACAGTATTCTGGTACAGATAGCGAAGCTACCCACAAACTCACTGTTGCAGTATTGGCTAGAAAAATGGAATCAGGTTCCTAGCAATATGCTCTTCTTTTTTTCTCTCTCCCTGGGTTAAGTAGAGTAAAGTATTTCTTAAGACTGTTCAGAGACTTTAAAACAAAGGCACTTTATGAATCTCCAGGAGATTCCAGAACTGGTGTGGACTGGGTCTCCAAAAATTATTTGTCTGTGGGACCCTATTTTCAAGAAGCATTTCTTGGGATTAGAGTTTCATGGAACACATGAAATAATATAATCTTCTTTTAAAGACGCTTTTCCTGTTACTCTCCAGCTTTCTCTTCTTTTTGCTTGCAGAACAAATTCCTTAGTGTGACACGAGAGGCCCTTCGCGATCCGCCCCCTCCTCTATAGCCGTGTCTCCCACAATTTCTGCTCAGTGATGGGCTTCTGCAACCAAATTCACCATTCCTGGAACCCATGAAGTCCATGCCCACCTTTTTGCTCACTAAAAAAGGCTTTACTGAGTTTGTAATGACAATAAAGGTCCATGTCCAAAGGTCCTGTCCTAGAGTATGCACACAAAGGGCCTTCAGGATTTTAAAACAATAAGTAGAGCCGCCTGGTCTCTGGAGGCCCTTACAGCTCTGGGGGCTGTAAGAGTTGTAAGAGCTGGGGTTTACAATCAAAGGGCTTTTCTGAAAGCTTCCCTCTTTATGGTTTCGGTTATTTATATGCCTTGGTTATGCAGAGGACCAACTAAAGGAGTTTCCTCCTTTAGCCACCACAGTAAAGCCAAAAAAGAGTCTCTTGCACCTCTGCAAGCTGAGAATATACCCAAGTGACTGCGCAGAGTGGTAAAATATGAACAGGACTGGCCGAGAGTTAAGTCAGTGCTTGTACATGGGACACTGTTCTATTCACCAGCTGTTATATTGCTACACTTCAGAAGTTTCCTTTCGGACAGAAGATTCTGTCTCCCATCCTTCAAGAACACTTAGTTGGGGTTTATATCTGCTCCTCCCTGCTGAGCTGTTTATAGCTACCTGGTACACATTCAAGTTCACGATGTGCTTGGCCTTTTAACTTAAAAAAAAACATTCTGAGAGGAACGTGGGAGGCCACAGCTGTGTATAGAAACAGCTTCTTTCTGCCTCCTTTCAGAACTAAGATCAAAGTTTGCCCGATCAATTTAGCAAAGAGGGAGATGGTCATCGGGGAGGTGGCCAAGAGGAGACACTGGAGGACACTCCTCCACCTCACAGTCTCTCTCTGAGCTCACTTTTCCAGTTTCTGCCAGTTCTCCTAGAATAAACTCGTAAAGAAAGGCACAGATCCTTCAGGCCCCACCCTCTAGCAGCCAGGCTACAGCCACGTCTACTTCCAGGTTTCAGAAAAACAGATACATATCAGAGTCACTACTGGCCTCTCTGAGTGAAACTGGGGCTCAGCTCCAGGGTCAGGTGATTGTTACCCTACTGGAAGCACAATTACCAAGCCAACAGGAAGAGGTTATTATAAATACATATTTCCTGCTTCTGGAACTCAGGAGCTGCAAAGAAGCGGCCCTCACAGTGAAAGGAGGATTTCAGGAAGCTACAGACTGCTGAGAAAAGAAAAATGTGGAAACATCTTCTTACCTCAAAGTACAACCACAAAAGAGGAAGCCTGTGTTCCTAAAGGCAGAGAAGAGGGGCGAATGTAGTAGGCTGACAGCCATCCACGTCATCTCAGCCCTTTGTGGATCATTGCACTCAGAATGTGGTTGTTAGAGGATGGCATTAAGGCATGGGATAACACTGGCCTTCACTGAACTAATCCTTTTCCTGGACCCTCTCTAATGTCAGCACTAGGAGAAGGGTGGAGACCCCATAGTCTTAATTTCAGAAGAAGTCCAGGCAAACAGGGCTTGTTCAAGTCATTCATTTATTCATTCATCATTTAACCAGTATTTATCCAGAGTCTACTAAGTGCTGGGTCCTGCAGGGGTCCTGAGGAGACAGCAGTTAACTCAGGCCGGGGGGTGGGGGAGGGGTCATACCCCAGCTGGGGGCAGCCCTGACCCGCTGTGCTTCAGGAGAATGGACAATACTACCCTGTCACCATGCTGCCAAGAAAGAACCAGCATGCAAGGGTTAGAAATGCAAATAGATGAAAATGTAGGGCCAAATGACCTTTGGGTTGGAAGGGACTATCAAGATTATCTCTCAACGTCTTCGTTTTATGACCACCTGTGTTGTTTCTATTCAACCCAGGAAAATGACACTTACTGACTCATGCTCAACAGCATAAACACTGAATTATTTTTCTAGTTCTGGATCAGCACTAAGTCAAACTCTTTTCACTAGCCTTCTCTATGACCAACTGCCTTAATTTTTAAGAAAATTAATGGGATGGGGCCATCCCGGTGGCGCAGTGGTTAAGTGCGCATGTTGTGCTTTTGCAGCCCGGGGTTCGCTGGTTCGGATCCCGGGTGCGGATATGTCACCGCTTGACAAGCCATGCTGTGGTAGGTGTCCCACATATAAAGTAGAGGAAGATGGGCATGGATGTTAGCTCAGGGCCAGCCTTCCTCAGCAAAAAGAGGAGGCTTGGTGGCAGTTAGCTCAGGGCTAATCTTCCTCAAAAAAAAAAAAAATTAATGGGAATTATTCTGTAACCATACCACAGAAGAGGAAGGGTGTTTGTTTCTCCTACTGTGCACATTCAAAGGTAACTGAGAAGTAAACTAATGTCACTGATGCCGTTAGTACCTTGGCTTTATCAAAATAAATGTACAAGACAGGAAGAGAAGAAGTAGGGAGGAAAAGGAGAAAGAAATAGAGCTTAAGAAAGAAGTCAGGAGCTTGCTACAGTGACTCAGTATGATTGAGGGTAAAGCAAGATTAGAATTCAATAATACCATCTCCAGGGGCTCTCATAACTGTGTCAAATGTCATAGACCTTTCTGAAAACAGATGAATAAAGACAACAGCCACCCATTATCTAAATCTCAGCAACCAAGCTTCAGAAGGTGAAAGCCAGGAATTATGCAATGTACCCAAAAGGTCATCAAAATTATAACTCAAAGACACATTATATTTTCTATTTTTTTATATTTTGACCCTTGAGAGAATATAAAGACTTAGGACAGGAGGAACCCAGAAAAGCCATCTTGAAGTTGATATTTAGCTGGAAACTTATTTTATTGTGTATTTAAAGATATCCGAGGAAAGAAATTCCAAAGCCTCGTGGATAAATCACTCCAGTGTTTAGTAACTTCCTTAGCTTTCCCTAAATCTATTCTCCTGAGTTTATTTAATATGCTCTGGTTTCATGATCAGG
Source organism: Equus przewalskii (assembly GCF_037783145.1). NCBI lineage: Eukaryota > Metazoa > Chordata > Mammalia > Perissodactyla > Equidae > Equus > Equus przewalskii. The sequence continues at coordinate 16,677,426 of NC_091844.1, forward strand.
AGTGCTACTATTCTATATTTTCACAATTCAGCGTCACAGCACAACAACCTTTAATAGGCAACACGAGCCTCTCAAACAGTGGGATTTATGTGAGTTGGCTGTGCTGGTGAATTGGGAGAGGCTGCAAACACAGCCCTCATTAACTGGGCCAATGGATGGAAACCTATTTGTCAAGAGCAAGTAGCAGAGCTCTTGCCTCGAGCTGTAGAGAGTCACTGCACGTCCTCCTGTCCAGGAATCTTTCACATTGTTTCTTCTCTTTGATTAGTTTGAAATATATTTTTTCATGTCCAGGCAGTTCTAAAACCTCTATTGAATGGGAAAAGGCAGGACAGTCCTAAGCCTTCGATTTCTCTGGTGTAGCCCTTGTTTCTCAGGCTACACTAATGAAGAGGAAATCAAGGCCCAGGTTATAGCTCAAGAGATTGACTCTCTAAGGCCCACGCAGTCTTTCTGGAACTCCTGCTCCACAGTTGGCCTTGCTAAGGTCCCATCCCAGAGTCCTTCCTCTCCTCAGTGTTAGACATTTGGTATTTTGTCTGCCCAGCATCCATCCCCAAGAAGTTGATGGAGGAACTCTGATTTCCCTGTAAGAATGCTCCCCTTCCCTACCCACTCTGTGCAGTCTTGAGGGGACTATTGACCAAGGGTGTCTGCCCTCCTCTAGCTGAGAATGGACTCATAATCCAAGGTAGGTCAAAGATTCCTCTCTCTAGGGAAGGTGAACTTTAATGGTGTGACTCCAGGAAAGAAAAGAATAGAGGTAGTTCTCTCCTGATGATTTCTCTCTGAAGAGACTGTCCCTTGGGTCCTGTTTCCTAGATTGCCCCAAAGCTGCCTCGGTTCCTACACTTTCGGAGACTTGGTTGTTCAGCTTTTCCTTTAATTCTATGAGCTATCCCATATCCTTCCAACAACAATATATCTTTTAAAATTTCTCTTAAAATGATTAGAGTTGACTCCTGTGGCTTTCCACAGAAGAATCCTGCTTGACATATTCTCCCAAAGCCTTAGGATCAATTATCCTAAGATAGCACAAGTGCCACAAGCCACAGAATCTGGCGATCCTGGAAAGATAGACTTGCCCTCTGGCCGTACAATTCACCTCCTCTAGTTTCTCAAAGACCTGGAGACCCTGGTAGGATAGTGCTGCTGACTCAACGTTTGTTCCACTCTAGACTCTGATACTGCTGGACACTGCTAACCCCGGGGTCTCCTGTGGTAACAACAATCTCTCTCTACTGCACTGTTTGTCCTAGTTCACGTTGCCTCAATTGGGACATCCTCTAGGAATCACCACATTTTCACCTGGTCTGGCCGACACTACAGCTCTTCATGTTAATAGTTATTTTGGGGGGGATTTGGGACTAGCCACTAGGTGCTCACCTGAGAAGCAATTCAAGTGGACTTGCACGTGACATGAGGGTCAGGTTCTAAAAACAGTGGCAAGGCAAATCACAAAGGACCACCCCATATGGTGAAATACTCTGCAGCAGTGAAAAAAAATTAGGAAGATTTCTGTAAGCTGAAATTAAAAGGTCTCCAAGATATATTCTTTCTAAAAAACTTTTTATTGTGGAAAATTTCAAATTTATACAACGGTAGACCAAACAGTACAATGAAGCCCCATAGCCATACCCTCCAGCTTCGACAGCCATTAACTCATGGCCAGTCTTTTTTCATCTTTACCCTCATCCACTTCCAACACTTCCTTATAGATTATTTAGTAGCAAATCTCAGACATCATATTATTATTTTATCCACAAATATTTCAATATATGTATCTCTTAAACAGAGCCATGATACTATTACCATTTCTAAAAACTTAATAATTTCTTGGTATCATTACATTGTGTTTAAATTTCCCTGATTGTCTCATTTTTTTTCTAGTTTTTCACTTGTTTGTTTTATCCAGATCCAAATAAGATACTATGTCTGGGGGTCCACAAGACCACTCCTAGGTTGGGTGATTCATTAGGAGGACTCATAACACTCAGCATATGGTTGTACTCATGACTATGATTTATTGCAAAGAAAGGACACAACGCAAAATCATCAAGGGAAAAGGCACCCGGAGTGAAGTCCAGAGGAAACCAGGAGCAAGCTTCCAAGAGTCCTTTTCCAAAGGAGCTACATAGGATGCATTAAATTCCTCTAGCATTGAACTGTGACAACATGTGTGAAATATTGTCTATCAGGGGAACTCATTAGAGACTCAATGCACAAGGTTTTTACTGGGGGCTAGTCATATAGGTACTCACTGTCTAGCATATACCAATATTCCAGATTCCCAGAAGGAAAGCAGGTATTTGGCATAAACCACGTTGTTTTTACGGTGTGTGCACAGTGAGCCATTCTTATCAGTTAGGGACTGATGAGAACCATCCAGAATCCAAGTTTCCAGGTGCCAGCCAAGGGCCAACCTTGCAAGCAGGCTTTCTAAGGATAGCAGTCTCAGGCCTGCTATGTTACCTCTTTTCCTCACAGGTGCATACATTGTAACTGGTTGATATCTTTAAATCTCCTTTAATCTAAAAGATCTCCTCCAACTCTTTTTTCCCCTTCTAATTTATTTGTTGTTTCACATAGTCTGGATTTTGCTTATTAAATCTCTGTGGAGTTATTTGAAATATTCCTCTGTCCCTTGTCTTCCCCATGAACTGGTAGTTATATCTACAGGCTTGATCCAATTTAGGTTTGATTTTTTAAATTTCTTTGGCAGCCAGATGACTTCATAAGTAGTAGTGTGAACTTCTGTTAGGTAATATATTACATCTGGCTGTCTCTCTATTGTGAACCCACTGCCATGGCCCTAGACCCTATGTCTGTAATTCATGAGAGGTGAAGGATAGCTGAATTCTGTTTCTATCGTTCCTTCTTCATGTGCTAGAATATTTCTATAAAGAGAAACTTCCCTCATCATATTTGATTACTCAGTGGTAGAGTTTGTATAGAAATGCTTGATTCACTATCCTCCTCTCTTCTTTTTCCAGTTTTAAACTAATGAGGTTCTCCAAAATCCTCCAAAGGTGACATACTTTTGGAGTGTCTTTTGAAATTATGGATTTAAATATATTTGATGATTTTATTTTCTGATTTATTTTTTTATTGCAGTAACATTTATAACATTATATATATAACATTATATAAATACTTACAACATATTTATAACATTATATAAATTTCAGGTGTACATCATTGTATTTCACCTTCTGTATAGACTACGTTGTGTTCACCACCAAAAGTCTAGTTGCCATCCATCATCATACAAATGTGCCCTTTTACCCCTTTTGCATTTCCTTTGCCCCCTTCCCTTGCAGTAACCACCAATCTATTCTCTATGTCTATGTGTTTCTTTGTTGTTGTTGTTGTTTTATCTTCCACATATGAGTGAAATCACACAGCATTCAGCTTTCTCCATCTGACTTATTTCACTTAGCAGAATACCCTCAAGGTCCATCCATGTTATTGCAAATGGCAAGATTTCATCTTTTTTATGACTGAGTACTTATTCCACTGTATATATCACATCTTCTTCATCCATTCACCCACAGATGGGCACTTAGGTTTTTTCCAAGTCTTAGCTATTGTGAATCATGCTGCAATCAACATAGGGGTGCATATGTACTTTCGAGTTAGTGTTTTCATGTTCCATGGATAAATACACAGAAGTGGAATAGCTGAATTATGTAGTAGCTCTAATTTTAATTTTTTGAGGAATCTCCATTCTGTTTTCCATAGTAGTTGCACCAATTTATACTCCCACCAGCAGTGTATGAGCGTTCCGTTTCTCCACTTCCTCTCCAACACTTATTTCTTATCTTTTTAATAATAGCCATTCTGACAAGTGTGAAGTGATATCTCATTGTGGTTTTGATTTGCATTTCCCTAACAATTAGTGATGTTGAACATCTTTTCATTTGCCTGCTGGCCATTTGTATATCTTCTTCAGAAAAATGTCTGTTTAGATCTTCTGCCCATTTTTTAATTGTTTTGTGTTGTTGTTGAGTTGTATGAGTTCTTTATATATTTTGGATATTAACTCCTTATCAGATATATGATTTTCAAATATTTTATCCCAGTTAGTGAGTTGTCTTTTCGTTTTATTGTTGGTTTCTGTTTTGCCATGCAGAAGCCTTTTAGTTTGATGTAGTCTTATTTGTTAATTATCTTTTGATTCCCTTGCCTGAGGAGACATATTCAAAAGTATACTGCTAAGACTGATGTCAAAGAGCATACTGTCTATGTTTCCTTCTAGGAGTTTTATGGTTTAAGGTCTCATATTCAAGTTATTAATCCATTTTGAGTTCATTTTTGTGTGTGGTGTAACATAATGTTCTACTTTCATTCTTTTGCATGTGGCTGTCCAGTTTTTCCAACACCATTTATTGAAGAGACTTTCCTTTCTCCATTATATGTTCTTGGCTTCTTTGTCAAAGATTAGCTATCCACAAATGTGTGGGTTTATTTCTGAGTGCTCAGTTCCATTCCATTGGTCTGTGTGTCTGTTTTTTAGCCAGTACCATGATGTTTTGATTACTGCATCTTTGTAGTATACTTTGAAATTAGGGAGTGTGATGCCTCCAGCTTTGCTCTTTTTTCTCAGGATTGCTTTGGCTGTTCAGGATCTTTTGTCATGCCATATAAATTTTAGGATTCTTTGTTCTATTTCCATGAAAAATGTCATTGAGACTTTAATAGGGATTGTATTGAATCTATAGATTACTTTATGTAGTATGGACATTTTAATTATGTTAATTCTTCTAATCCATAAGCATGGAATATCTTTCAATTTCTTTGTGTCTTCCTTGATTTCTTTCAATAATGTCTCATAGTTTTCAGTGTATAGGTCTTTCACACCCTTGGTTAAATGTCTTCCTAGGTATCTTATTCTTTTGTTTTGATTATAAGTGGAATTGTATTCTTGATTTCTCTTTCTGCTACTTCATTGTTAGCATATAGCAACATAACTAATTTTTATATGTTGATTTTTGTACTCTGCAGCTTTACTGTATTTGTTTATAATTTCTAATAGTTTTTGGTGGATTCTTTAGAGTTTTCTATATATAAGGTCATGTCATCTGCAAACAGTAACAGTTTTACATCTTCTTTTCCAATTTGGATCCATTTTATTTCTTTTTCTTGCCTGATTGCTCTGCCTAGGACTTCCAAAACTATGTTGAATAATAATGGTGAAAATGGGCATTTTCGTCTTGTTTCTCTTGTTAGAGGAATAGCTTTCAATTTTTCACCTTTGAGTATAATGTTAGCTGTGGGTTTGTCATATATGGTCTTTATTATGTTGAGGTACTTTCCTTCCATACCCATTTTATTCAGAGTTTTTATCACAAGTGGATGCTGGATCTTGTCTAATGCTTTCTCTGGATATATTGAGATGATCATGTGATTTTTATTCTTCATTTTGTTAATGTGGTATATCACATTGATTAATTTGGGGATCTTGAACCATCCTTGCACCCCTGGATTAAATCCCAATTAACTAATTAGTGTATAATCTTTTTAATGTATTGTTATATTCAATTTGCTAATATTTTGTTTAGGATTTTTGCATCTGTATTCATCCACAATATTGGCCTGTAATTTTCTTTTTTTGTGTCGTCTTTGTCTGGTTTTGATATCAAGGTAATGTTGGCTTCGTAAAATGAGTTAGGAAGCATTCCCTCTTCAATTTTTTGGAAGATTTTGAGAAGGATTGGTATTAAATCTTCTTTGAATATTTGGTAGAATTCACCAGAGAAGCTATCTGGTCCTGGACTTTTGTTTTTGGAGAGGTTTTGATTACTGTTTTGATCTCCATACTAGCAATTAGTCTATTCAGATTCTTTATTTTTTCTTGATTCAGTTTTGGAAGATTGTACAATTCTAAGAATTTATCCATTTCTATTATATTATCCAGTTTGTTGGCATATAGCTTTTCATAGTATCTCTTATAATCCTTTGTGTTTCTGTGGTATCTGTTGTAATGTGTGCTCTTTCATTTCTGATTGTATTTATTCAAGTCTTCTCTCCTTTTTTCTTAGTGAGTCTAGCTAAAGTTTTGTCAGTTTTGTTTATCTTTTCAAAGAATCTGCTTTTAGTTTTATTGATCTTTTCTATTGTCTTTTTAGTCTCTATTTCATTTATGTTGTCTCCTGATTCTCATTATTTCCTTCCTTCTACTAATTTTAGGGTTCATTTCTTCTTTTACTAGTTCCTTTAGGTATAATATTAGATCATTTGTTTGAGATTTTTTTCTCTTTTTTGAAGTAGGCCTATATTTCTATAAACTTCCCTCTTAATACCACTTTTGCTGCATCCCATAAGTTTTGGTATGTTGTGATTTCATTTTCATTTGTCTCCAGGTGTTTTTTGATTTCTCCTTTGATTTCTTCATTGACTCAATAATTGTTCTGTAGCATTTTGTTTAATTTCCACATATTTGTGACTTTTCCAGCCTTCTTCTTGTAGTTGATTTCTAGTTTCATACCATTGTGGTTGGAAAAGATGCTTCATATTATTTCACTCTTCTTAAATTCTTGAGACTTGTTTTGTGGCCTAATATGTGATCTATCCTGGAGAACATTCCATGTGTATTCAAAAGGAAAGTGTATTCTGCATTTTTTTGGTAGAACTTTTTGTTGGTATCTATTAAATCTATCTGGTCTAATGTGTCATTTAAGGCCAATGTTTCCTTGTTGATCTTCTATCTGGATGACCTACCCATTGATGTAAGTGGGGTGTAAAGTCTCATACTTTTATTGTGTTGCTATAAATTTCTTCTTTTATATCTGTTGATATTTGCTTTATGTATTTAGATGCTCCTTATTGGGCACATAGATATTTACAACTATTATATCTTCTTGTTGGATTTTTCCTTTTATCATTAGGAAGTGCTTATTTGATGATTTTCAATCCTGTTGATGCTCATGTTGTCCCATCTTTTCCCAGAGGGAGCCCCTGCAGCCTCTGCTGGTCTTTGAGAGCTTTCTTATTTTCTTGTAAGACAAGTCATTCCAAGACCATCTTGTACATTTCTTGTCCAAATCTGGAATAAGCTATTTCTCCTGGAATTCCTGGCTCCTTTAAGTGAAAATTTGCATTTCAAGATTTGGGTGCTAGAGTACCAAAATATTCTTATATTTAAAAAGTAAAGAGGGGCTGGCCCCGTGGCCAAGTGGTTAAGCTCACGTGCTCCACTGCAGGCAGCCCAGTGTTTTGTTGGTTGGACATCCAACCTGGGCATGGACATGGCACTGCTCATCAAACCACACTGAGGCAGCGTCCCATATGCCACAACTAGAAGGACCCACAATGAAGAATATACAACTATGTACCAGGGGACTTTGGGGAGAAGATGGAAAAAAATAAAATCTTTAAAAAAAATAAAATAAAAAGTAAAGAAAAGAAAGATGCAGAATAGAGCACCGTATATTCCAAAAGTAGGAAAATAATAAATATTTGCACTAGCTGAATTTTCATTTAAAAAAACTCTGGAAGAATTCGCAAGAAACTAATAAGAGTGGTACTTATTTGGGGGTAGGAGGAGGAAGTAATGGGTGGGTTTTAAAAATCACCTTTGAAACCCTTTAAATACCACAAAGAAGAGTATACAGATGTATAAACTCTTAATAAGTCAAACACAGACAACATTGGAACAGGTTGCTTTTCCCTTTGATGAACACCAGATGAAATTATAGGCTTGAGTTTGGAGGTCATTTTGAGTGACAAAAACATGTCTTTAAACACTAGAACCACACTCAGCACAGCATGAAGTCATACTAGGAGCAGTAATTAGGAATCAAGACCAACTGCAGAGATTCTCAACACTGGCTGCACAATAAAATCATTTGAGGAAGAAGTAAATTATTTCTGTTTCAGATTATTTGATCTTATGTGTAGCAAACCCTAAAGATCCCACCAAAAACTGTTAGAACTAATAAATGAATTCATCAAAGTAGCAGATATAAAGTCAACACGCAAAAGTAAGTTGCATTTCTATGCACTAACAATAAACAACCTGAAAAAGAAATTAATAAAACAATTCCATCTACAATAGCATCAAAAAGAATAAAATATTTAGGAATTAACTAAGGAGGTGAAAGACTCATGCAATGAAAATTACAAAACATTGCTGAAAGAAAGTAAAAAAGCATAAATAAATAGAAACACATTCGTGTTCATGGACTGGAAGACTTAACATGTTAAGATGTCAACACTAGCCAAAATGTTCTACAGATTCAATGCCATCTCTAGCAAAATTCCTATGAAATTTTTTGCAGAAATAGAAAACCCCATCCTAAAATTCCTATGAAATGTCAAGTGACTGTGAATAGCCAAAAAAAAACTTGAAAAAGAAGTACAAAGCTGTATGATCCACACTTCTTGATTTCAAAACTTACTACAAAGCAATAGTAATCAAAACAGTGTGTTATTAGAATAAAGTCAAATTTATAGACCAATGGAATAACGTAGATAACCTAGAAATAAACCCTTGAATATGTGATCAAATGATTTCTGACAAGAGTGCCAAGACCATTCAAGGGAGAAAGGGCAGTCTTTTCAACAGACAGTGCAGAGAAGACTGGATAGCCACATGTAAAATAACGAAGTGAGATCCTTATCTAACACCGTATACAAAAATTAACTCGAGGGGACAGCTCCATGGATGACTGGTTAAGTTCATGCTCTCCCTTTCAGTGGCCCAGGTGTTTGCCGGTTGGGATCCTAGGCATGAACCTAGCACCACTCATCAAGTCACGCTGAGGCAGTGTTCCACATAGCAGAACTAGAAGGTCTGACAACTACAATATACAACTATGTTCAGGGTGCCTCGGGGAGAAGAAGAGGAAGAAGAAGGAGAAGGAGAAAAAGAAGAAGAAAAAGGAGGAGGAGGAGGAAGAGAATGGGAAGAAGAAGAAGGGGAGGAGGACAAAGAAGAAGAGAAGACTGGAAATAGATGTTAGCTCAGGGCCACTCTTTAAAAAAAAATTGAGTCAAAATGCATCAAAGACCTAGATGAAAGACCTAAAACTATAAAACTCTTAGAAGAAAACATAGGACAAAGTTTCATGACACTAGATTTAGCAACGATTTCTTGGATATGACAGCAAAGATACAGGCAACAATAGAAAAATAGACAAATTGGACTTCATAAAAATTTTTTTAATTTATGCATCAAAAAACACTATCGACAGAATAAAAAGGCAACCTGCAGAATGAAAGAAAATAGGTGTAAATCATACATCTGATAAGGGATTAGTATCCAGAGTATATAGAAGACTTCTAAAACTCAACAACTGAAAAACAAAAAACCCAATTAAAAAATGAGCAAAGGACTTGAATAGACATTTCTCCAAAGAAGACATATGAATGGCTAATAAGCACATGTAAAGATGCCCAACATCAGTAACACTAGAGAAATACAAATCAAAACTACAAGGAGATACCACCTCACACCCATTAGGATGCCTATTATAAAAAAGCAGAAAATAACAAGTGTTGGTGAGGATGGGGAGAAATTAGAACACTTGTGCACTGTGGTGGTAATGTAAAATGGTACAGCCACTGTGGAAAACAGCAGGGAGCTTCCTCAAAAAATTAAAAATAGAACAACCATATGACCCAGCAATTCCACCTCAGGGTATATACACAAAGAACTGAAAGCAGGGTCTCAAAGAGATACTTGTGCACTCACGTTTATAGCAGCATGATTCACATTAGCTAAAATGTGGAAGCAACCCAAATGTCCATTGACTGATGAATGGATAAGCCAAATGTGTTATATATGTAGAGTGGAATATTATTCAGCATTAAAAAGGAAGGGAATTCTGACATATGCTGCAACACGGATGAACCTTGAGGATATTATGCTAATTGAAATAAGCCAAATACAAAAAGACAAGTACTGTATGATTCTACTTATATGAGTAGTCAAAATCATATAAACAGAAAGTAGAATCATGGTTTCCAGGGGCTGGGGGAGGGGAGAATGAGAGTTATTGTTTAATGGGTATACAGTTTTCATTTTACAAGATGAAAAGAGTTCTGGAGACGGATGGTGGTGATGGTTGTACAATATTATGAATGTATTTAATATCACTGTGTACTCCTAAAAATGGTTAAGATGGTAAATTTTATGTTTCTTATATTTTACCACAATAAAGAAAATTGGGAAAAAAATGATTTGAGAGCTTTTAACCAGTCTGATGCCTAGGCCGAACTCTGACCAATTAATTACATCAGTCTCTCTGAGGGTGGGATCCAGGCATCTGTATTTTTTTTTTTAAGCTCTCCTGGTAATTCAAGTGCAGTCAAAGCTGAATCCAAGCACACTAAAGGTAAAGCAGATGCCACTTCTCCCTCTCAAGCTCTTGAGGAACAACACTGAGTGGAATGTTGGATAGGATCACCTGTATATTAATAAAATATAAAAACCTGTATTATTTAAATGGTTATTTCTCTTGTATCTTCTCTTTCCACCCCTTCCCACTTTTGCTTCTCGCCCTCTTCCTCCCTTCCTTTCTGCTGAGTACATCTAACTGAGTTTGTGTAAGTTCAGTGTTTGTATGATGCTCTGTCCTTCCTCCATCTATTTGTCCTCCAAAGCAGAGATTCGTGCCTTCACTGCCTTTCCACCTCCCAATTTACATCTTGTCTCAAGATACAGTTGCAGTCCCTAATTCCTCACCCTCTTCCCTTTACTTTTCATTCCAGAGGAACATAGCTCTCACCTAAATAATATGCCTGAGGACATGCCTGACTCCCAGCATTCCCAAGATGGGTATGCCCATCAGGTCCCTCTGGAATCCTCATTTTCTCATATTCATGGCACCGTGTTGGGTAGTCAGTTACGACATATCGGTAGATTGAAGAGAAGAAGTCTTCTTTGGTTTCTCTGAGAACAGGTGTGGAGTTAGTTGTTGACTGAGTTGGGTGTTAAAGGCAGGACACTTAGGGGAGTTGGAAAGAAGAAAGCTCCTTCTGTGCACCAGGCCCTATGCGAGGCCCTAGGGATCCAGTTATGAAAGGCACAGCACCTGCTGTAAGGGAATCATGGTCTAAGGGGGAAGCAGGTGATTAAACTATCTTATGGTAAGTACTGTGCTAGAGGTGTTCATGGGTCTTATGGGAACTTAAAGAAGGGAACCAAAACTACCATGGGGGATAGGGGAGGAGTCAAGGAAGGTTTCTTGTAGGAGGCATCATGAGGACTGCATTTTATTTTTAACATAAAAAATACACACGTAACATAGGTTCATTGTAGAAAATTAGAGTGAATTAAGAAAGGAACTAAAGATAAACATAAACATCTTTCTAAAAATGTTTTAACTTGTGCCAAGTTGGAGGGAGTTATGAGAACAAACGTGTGATCACTCCACTGTGCGTGGTGCTGTCCTGAGATGCCATGCTCAGTGACAAGTGCCTGAAAGTGCTGATTGTGTGCTTTGCTGAAATCAATATTCTGCAAAGAGGCAGGGTCCATGGGGAGGCAAGAAGGAAAGACCTGGATCTTAAGAGGAGCTCCCCTCCATCCTCTGACTTTTGGCAACAAAAGTTGCTCAACCAGTTAAAAACCTTGAGGGGTCCATCTGTTTGGGATGTGCCTTGGGCCCTATTTTATTTTTCATTGCATCTATCCCATAAGCATCAAGTGTGTGTCCCCAACTGCCTGAGGGGTGCAGAATGCAAAAGGGGGTATAGATCAGATGTTCCTCCAAGGAACTACCAATTTTGCTAGGAACATATAAAATGAACACTGTATGCTCCCAAGGACAAGAATACTTCCTGTCCAAGTATGAAATCTCAGCACACAGTGGGTCTGCCACAGACTAGGCATTTGCAGACTTTGTTGAAGAACTGAACGAATGTATGAAACAAATAGAAAACACTGAGTCGGTTTACAAGCTCCTGCCCAATTTTATGATAAACCACAAGGGCAACAGAGACTTTTTTGGTTGTTGTTAATTAATTAATTAATTAATTTATTTATTTAAATCGTAGTAGTTAATATACTATCATAGTTCCTAATTCAAAAGATACAAAAGGATATACATTTAAAAGTCTCCCTCCTGGTTACACAACTCTGTCACTATATTAAAAACATTGAATTGTATACTTTAAGTAGATGAATTGTATGCTATGTGAATTATATCTCAATAAAACTGCTAAGAACGGAAAAAGTCTCCCTCCTAACCTCCCAGCCTTGTCCCTTGGCCACATCATTTATTGTCCCAGAGGCGACCTTGTGATCTGTTTACTTCTTCTGGAGAGACCCAGATATAGATAGAAATATGTGGATATATTTTTTCCTTCACCCTCTTTTTAATACGAAACCCTATGGCAGAGTTGTAAAAGAATTAGGATCACAGCATAGAGAGAGACTAAGTCTGACTACCTGGACAATAGATTAACAGCCCATGTGGTCACAGAATGGAGGTGCAGGCAGCAGAGCTATAAACTGGATTATCTGGCAGTAAGTGGAGTTGAGACTGTGTTTGGAGTAAGGGTGGGAAATGCAGCAAATCAGAGACTACTAGAAAGCCTACGGCTTCTTTTCATTATTATTATTATTTTATCGAGGTCATATTGGCTTACAACATTGTGTAAATTTCAGGTATACACTACTCTATATCAGTTTCTGTATAGACTGCATCATGTTCACCACCAACACTCTAGTTTCTATCTGTAACCATACATATGTGCCCCTTTACCCCTTTTGTCCTCCCCCCAATCCCCTTCCCATCTGGTAACCACTAATCTGTTCTCCTTATCCATGTGTTTATCTTCCACATATGAGTGAAATCATATGGTATTTCTCTTTCTCTGTCTGGCTTATTTTGCTTAGCATAATGTCCTCAAGATCCATCTGTGTTTTGTAAATGGGACAGTTTTGTCTTTTTTATGGCTGAATAATGTTCCATTGTATATATATACCACATCTTTTTTTTATTCACTCATTAGTCTATGGGCACTTGGGTTGCTTCCACATCTTGGCTAATGTGAGTAGTGCTGCAATGAACATAGGGGTGCATAAATCTCTTTGAATTGTTGATTTCGTGTTCTTTAGATAAATACCCACTAGTGGGATAGCTGGATCATATAGTATTTCTATTTTTAACTTTTTGAGAAATTTCCATACTGTTTTCCATAGTGACTGCAACAGTTTGCATTCCCACCAGTAGTGTATGAGGGTTCCCTTTTCTCCAAATCCTCTCCAAAACTTATTTCTTGTCTTGTTAATTATAGCCATTCTGACAGGTGTAAGGTGATATCTCATTGTGGTTTTGATTTGCTTTTCCCTAATAATTAGTGATGTTGAAGATCTTTTCATGTGCCTGTTAGCCATCTGTACATCTTCTTTGGAAAAATGTCTGTTCAGATGTTCTGCCCATTTTTTTGAGCTGGTTGTTCATTTTTTTATTGTTGAGTTGTATGAGTTCTTTATGTATTTTGGAAATTAACCCTTTGTTGGATATATGACTTGAAAATATTTTCTCCCATTTGGTGAGTTGTCTTTTCATTTTGTTCATGGTTTCCTTTGCTGTGCAGAAGCTTCCTAGTCTGATGTAGTTTATTTGTTTATTTTTTCTTTTGTTTCCCTTGCTTGAGTAGACATGGTGTTCAAAAAGATACAGCTAAGACCAATGTGAAAGAATGTACTGCCTATATTTTCTTCCAGGAGTTTTGTGGTTTCAGGTCTTACATTCAAGTCTTTAATCCATTTGAGTTATTTTTTGTGTATGGTATAAAATAATGGTCTACTTTCACTCTTTTGCACGTGGCTGTCCAGTCTTCCCAACACCGTTTATTGAAGAGAATTTCCTTTCTCCATTGTATGCTCTTGGCTCCTTCATCAAAGATTAGTTGCCTGTAGATGTGTGGTTTTACTTCTGGGCTTTCAATTCTGTCCCACTGATCTGTGTGTCTGTTTTTATGCCAGTAGCATGCTGTTTTGATTATTATAGCTTTGTGGTATAATTTAAATTCAGAGAGTGTGATACCTCCAGCTTTGTTCTTTTTTCTCAGGATTATTTTGGCTATTTGGGGTATTTTGTTCTTCCACATAAATTTTAGGATTCTTTGCTCTATTTCCATGAAGAATGTCATTGGGATTCTGGTTGTGATTGCATAGAATCTGAAGATTGCTTTAGGTAATATGGACATTTTAACTACGTTAATTCTTCCAATCCATGAGAATGTAATATCTTTCCATTGCTTTGTACCATCTTCGATTTCTTTCAGCAACATTCACTGTACAGGTCTTTCACCTCTTTGGTTAAATTTATTCCTAGGTATTTCATTCTTTTTTTTGGCAATTGTAAATGGGATTGTATTCTTGGCTTCTCTTCCTGCTTGTTTTTTACTAGTGTACAGAGAAATGCAGCTGATTTTTGTATGTTGATTTTGTATCCTGCAACTTTGCTGCAGTTGTTGATTATTTCTAATAGTTTTCTTGCAGATTCTTTAGGGTTTTCTATAAATAGAATCATGTCATCCGCAAATAGTGAGAGTTTCACTTCTTCCTTTCCAATTTGGATCCCTTTTATTTCTTTTTCTTGCCTAATTGCTCTGACTAAAACTTCCGGTATTATGTTGAGTAAGTGTTAAGAGTGAGCATCCTTGTCTTGTTCCTGTTTCAGAGAAATGGCTTTCAGTTTTTCTCCTTCGAGTATGATGTTGGCTGTGGGTTTGTCATATACAGCCTTTATTATGTTGAGGTACTTTCCATCTATACAGCCTAGAGCTTATTTTTGACATACAGGATCCCCGGTCTATTGCCACCATGGAAGGTGACCAACACATCCCAGTTTGCCTCGGAGTTTTCCTGTTTTGAAACAGAAAGTCTCAAGGTCCAGAAAATCCATCACTCCCAGAACTGCATCCTGGCAAGTTGGTCCTTCTTGTTTTTTCCAAAAGACAGTGAGTTTTATTTTATTTTTTCAGGATAGAGGTTTGATCTCCTCTCGAGTGTTCCAGGGAGAAAGACTAGGAGGTGCACTCTGAGGTACTGTCACCAGGGGCTCTCTGTGGTCATTTCAGTTCCATTTTTCCATAATGTTATGTCTCTTTTCTCTACAGAAAATATCCACACAATTTTATGTTAAAAAAAATCTAAACAACCAGGTAGCAATAAGTAAAACAAATGCGAAGTGTCACTTTGTATCACTAAGCTTAGATGAAATTATTTCTCACATGGGGGTCAACAATATATTCTTAATGGTCCACAAGTACAGAATAAGTTTTTTGTTTTGTGTTTTTATTTGAATGATAATCCTTTAAATTAAATATAATCCTATGATCATCTGGCTAAACCTCTTTGGCACTTCAGGCCTAAGCCGGCATTTATGTTTATCAAATTAGCACCAACTAATACTATTTTAATTGTCATAGGCAACAGAAAAAATATAAGCTGTATATTTATATAAAAGATTCATTTCTGCTCAATAAAACCCAAAAGATATGGTGTCCTCTGAGAGCAAATATTCCATCCACATGGTTCAAATAAAGAAAAGTGGTGGAGAATCAAATCCTCACAGAGCTTGTAATTTTACAAGGGGGCCAGACTGAAAAATGTATCTTCGCTGTCAGAAGGTGGGCAACTGCTTCCAGCTCTGACATAAGAGCTGGTTTTAAACCACATATCTCACTGAGAATGACTGTAAAGTTAGATTTAAAAAAGAAACAAAAAAACAAATCGTTGAAGGTATCAGAAAGCAACCAAGGCATCTAGGACTTGAAGGACTAAGAATGGGGAAGAAAGAAAATGCAATGAGATCAAGGTAACATTCTCCACCATTTCCCTCCTTGAGACATTTGCTGAGTTATAAGCAGAAAGTGCAGGACCCAGAGGCCAAGCAGAAAGGTGCAGATAAGAGTCTAAAATGTAAAACCCTCTCACTGTGCTGAGGAGTCAAAAATTGGAAGTCAGGGTCCAGCAAGGAGTTGGAGCTCTGAAAAATAACTCCGGGCTTTCAGCTGGGACTCCAGATGGACTGCAGATAGTAGTATGGACCAAGTGGAAACAAAAAACCTAAAACCTGGCCCCACACTACCACATTCCCTAATTGGGGTAGGGTAATCTGCCCCTACTCTTTCTGCCAAAAGAAAATTAAATTACCTCTGGGGAAGGAAAACATCATGTAGAACTTCTATGATTATTCATACACATTGTCTAGTATTTGAGCAAAAATCTACCAATAAATAGAACCAAGTGATAGAAAATCAGAAGGAACAAACGAAAATGGATCAGATCCACAGGAGATTGAGATATTGAGGATATCAGACATAGACTACAAAATAATTATGATTAGTATCCTAAATGCATTTGTTTCCTCCATGTCATTTCACGGTTTGATAAATAGCTCATTTATTTTTAGCACTGAATAATATTCCATTGCCTGGATGTACCACAGTTTATTAATCCTTTCACCTATTGAAGGACAGTTCGGTTGCTTTCAGGTTTTGGCAATTATGAATAAAGCTGCTATTAACATCCATGTCCAGGTTTTCATGTGGACCTAATTTTCAGCTCCTTTGGGTAAATACCAAGGAGCACAACTGCTGGATTGAAAGAAAAAAGTATGTTTAGTTTTGTAAGAAACCAGCAAACTATCTTCTAAAGTGCCTGTACCATTTTGCATTTTCACCAACAATGGTTGAGATTTTTTGTTACTCTACATCCCTGCCAGCATTTGGTGCTGTCAGCGTTTTGAATTTTAGCTATTCTAATAGGTATGTAGTGGTATCTCATTGTTGTTTTAATTTGCATTTCTCTAATGACATATAATTTGAGGGTGTTTTCATATGCTATTTGCCATCTATATGTCTTCTTTAGTGAGGTGTCCAGGTCTTTTGCCCATTTCTTGATGGAGTTGTTCATTTTCTTATTGCTGAGTTTTAAGAGATCTTTGTATATTTTGGATAACAGTCCTTTGTCAGATATGTCTTTTTGCAAATGTTTTCTCCCCGTCTGTGGTAAAGTCGACTTTAAGAGGGGCCGACCTGGTGGCGCAGAGGTTAAGTTCACATGTTCTGCTTCGGCGGCCCGGGTTTGGTGGTTAGGATCCTGGGTGCAGATCTATGCACCGCTTGTCCAGCTATGCTGTGGCAGGTGCCCCACCTATAAAGTAGAGGAAGATGGGCACAGATGTGAGCTCAGGGCCAGTCTTCCTCAGCAAAAAAGAGGAGGATCAGAAGTAGATGTTAGCTCAGGGCTAATCTTCCTCAAAAAAAAAAAAAAAAAAGCAAGAAAGATTACTAGAAATAAAGAGGGACATTCCATAATCACAGATGGGTTGACTGTTCTCCCTCTCCCAAAATGGCAGCCTCAGCAAAAAGGCAGAATAAGAAGGGAAAGACTGTCTCCTTAACAGACTTTCTGGATGAGGATGGGGGGACTGGTGGAGGAAGCACCTGTGTCCTCAAACCAGTCAACTGGACTAATGAAACAGACACCTAGAAGGAGATGTTTCAACCACTTGGCACAGTAATGGTGACCACGTGCACTGGCTCCTCCAACTGACAGTTCCATCCTGCCCACTGCTCCACAGGCTGCTCAAGAACCCAATATTGTACAGAGCCATCTTCTCAAATCACTGCCTTACACTGCTTTTCTAGGGAACCTGCCTATGATGTGACGGAATACTCCACTAAGGATTTCTTTAGAGGATGAAATATCAGTGCAATATGTTTACTGTGTGAACCCAGCAATCTGGAGAGGTTGAAAGATTTGAATTATGCTGAGTTTGAGGACTTGAGTTCAGATTCCTTGCTCAGTGCCCTGAGGCTCAAATGAAGTCTCTGAGTAACGAGAGAATTTGGATTGACGTTGCTAATCGAGCACAAGATAAAGACAGGAATGATCATTCTTTTGGCCAAGATAGAAATTGGGATTCTGACAAAACAGGTGCAGATTGGAGAGCCCACCCTGCCACAGAGAGCTTTGAAGACTACCTGCCTAGAAGAGGTGATGATAGCTTTGGGGACAAGTGTCACGATCATTATGATTATGATTCAGACTGATATGATCAGGATTGGGGTGGGTATTGTGATAGCCCATCCTGGGATATGGATTGATATAGGTGCCAGGATTGCTATGATGACTGAGGCAGCAGAGACTATGACTGAGGCTATGATTCCGGGCTAGGCAGTGGCAGAAGAGCATTTGGGAGTGGGTACAATACGGATGATGACTGCAGAGGAGGAGGGGATCGCTATGAAGATATGACAGATGAGTGATGGGTCATGGAGCTCCAGAGACTATTAGAAAGACTAGAATGGGGAACCTGAGCCCCATTCTCTGACCTTCTGGTAAGTCTGTCCAGGATCACACTTGGAGAAGCATTGATAAACTGCTTCCTCACTACAGCTGGAACAATCCCTTGTCTTTAGGCTAGATCTTTGGGGATCCCAGGCCCTTTTTACACAGGACTTAAGCACACTCATCCTTTTAAAGGTTGAGCCAGCCACCAGAAGACCAGGCTTGTTAGGTGTTCTGCATTCCCTAATCAGAACCTCCTGAATTCCTCTTCTGTCCTATCATCTAATCTGCACCAAGCAACTTGTAATGCTTAAGAAAGGTGCACCCCTAAACTTCTTATTTACATGTCATATGTCACATCAAACCAAACCACATTTAATTTTGTTAATCTTGTCACTTAACTGGCTAAGAATCTTTGAAATTTTAGTTTTCAAACAAGTAAGATCTCAGTTTTTCCATCGTCCTGACTTTTTCAGGGCAAGGTAGAAGAGAAAAGGTCTATACTGATTTTTTTTTCTTTTTTGGTCAGCTTTATTGAGGTATGATTTATAGACAGTAAAAATCATTCTTTTTATGTGTACAGTTCTACGAGTTTTGACAAACTTGGATAACTACCACCACAAACAAGATTTTGAATATTTCCATCACCCTAAAAAGGTCCCTTGTGTCCCTCTGTAGTCAATCTCCTGGCCTTTGTCACTATAGTTTTGCCTTTTCCAGAATGCCATATATATGACACATATCATATATGTATACTGTATGTCATATATAATCATACAGTATATATTCTTTCGTATCTGGCTTCTTAAACTTAGTACAATGCTTTTGAAATACATCCAAGTCATTCATGTATCAGTAGCTTGTTCCTTTTTATTGCTGAGTAGTATTCCATCACATGGATATACCCCAATTTGTTTGTCCACTCACTAGACGATAGAGATTTTCAGTGTTTTGAGTTTTGGCAATTATGAGTAAAGCTGCTATAAACACTAACATACTGCTCTTTTTGAGGACATATGTTTTCATTTCTCTTGGGTAAAAACCTAGGAGTGGGATTGTTAGTTCATATCTAAATGTATAAAAAAACTGCCAAACTCTTTTCAAAATAGTTTTACCATTTTGCATGCAGACCAGCAATGTATGAGAGGTCCAACTGTTCTACCTCCTCCCCAGCACTTGATATCATCTTTGCTTTTTTTAAATCGCTGTTCTAATAGATACAGAGTGGTATCTCCATATCTTTCTATTGCTTTGAAGCAATTACTCATGCTAGATTTAGGCACAGATATAACAGATTACTCTCATAGCACTTATGGTAGATTATATTTTCATTCTCCAAAATCCTTTGTCATGTGTCTTTGCAGCTTCTCTCACTAGATGCAGGGAATATTTTCCTGCCCCATTGATGTTGGGCCTGGTCATATGCCTTGCCTCAGTCAATGGAATGTGGATAGAAGTAAGAGTACTCCAGTTCTGACTGTAGCCTTAAGAGGTCCAGTAAATTTCCACTCATCTTTCTTGTGTTTCTGCCATTGTCATAAGAAAAACAGCTTCTACCTAGATCAGTCAACCCCCAGGGGAAGGGTGTGAGAGTATATTTTTGTTGCTTTAAGCCACTGCATTTTGGGATGGTTTCCTTCACAGCATTATTATAGCAATAGCCAACTGATACAGCATGGCATATTTCACTGTGTGGCAAATTCTCTTGTGTGCTCACGCGTATAAACTCTTCCCTTTATAAATGCTTTGAATAGAGATTTCACAAAAGAAGATTGCCAAGCAGTATTCCAGGAAAGCTCTTTGACAGAGGGCAAATTCAGGGGGTACATGTCTCTTGTGGTTCCTCTTTTTCCTACCTGTAATAAAGAAGTGATGCTGGAGTTGCCATCCTGACACCATGAGATGACAAGCACGAGGAACACAAGTCGTACATGAAAGACGGAAAAACAGAAGGAAAATAAGACTAAATAAAACATAATTGTGGAGCTGTTGTGTCAGTAAGAAAAATAAATCCCTTACTTGTTTCGGCCACTATATGGAAGGTTTTTGTTATTTACAACCAAATATAATCTCAATAGATACAGACTTTCTATATTGGACTGAGTCTATGATTCTAAATCTCCGAGCTGTTTTCCTGACCATCTGGACCATGCTCAGTTTCAGAATGTTAACTGTTTTGGGCAGCCCTGGCTCATGTACCGAAGCACCAGCTTCTTTTCCTGGCTCACACTCATTGATCAGCTATTATGCCTGGTCCCAATTTTTCTTCCACTTCCGAGAGGCACTCAGAGTTCTGTGCAGTCACCATGACTCTTCATGCTGTCTTAAAACTGGCAGACTCTCTTCTCCATCCTCCAAGTTATTTTCCCAGTCAGCTGACCATGACTCAGGACTTTTCTTCTTTTCCCAAAATGAAACTAGTTGCATGTATTTTTCCTGAGCATAAAGCCTGACTCTCCTTACTGGCATTTTCTGCCTGTGCCTTTTTCGTCACAGCACTTGTCTTTGTTTTTATAATGTAAATATATGTGTAATGATGATAGTAGTGCCTGTCTCCCTAACTACATAGCTGTTAAGCTTCAGAAGGGCAGGGACCATGCCTGTTTTGTTCACATCTTTATTCCCATGGGTACTCCCTGAATGGTAATGAATAAATGAATGAACAAGCTGCCACTTCATTTACAGATGGCAAGCAGACTCCTATAGCTCAGATTATTGTTCATGCCATGATCATTTTTTGAAAAAGTTATAAAACCATGAAGACTAGGTTCACTAAAATATATACACTAGCTAATTTCAAATAGGTCATTACAAGTAGTCAACAATCATTTTTCATCTCATTAATTTTCTAATACCTCCCCCATATTATCTATTAAATCCCTCACAGGCAGGAGATCTTATCTCCTGTTTTGTTGAGCAAATAATGATCAGCTAGTTTGAGCTCTATCATCTATTTTATCTTCATTTCAAAATAACTTCTTCTTATTAGGTAATTCCTAATCTCTACTTTCTACATGGAAGGCATGTCCCTGTTTCCTCCAGGTATTCTGGGATCTTGCTTCCTTAATCATCCCCTTCTGTCTACAGCAACTACAATATATTCCTTTCCACTTGTCTCTTCCCCTTCTGTCCTGTTGAATAAATTTGTTCATTCATTGAACAAATATGTATTAAATGCTTACTAAACACCGTGCACTGTTTTAGGTTCTTGGAATACATCAATGAACAAATCCTCATAGAACTTATATAGGAGTGGAGGGAGACAGGCCATAAGCAAAACAAATATGTAAATGATAGTATTTAGGGTCTAAGGAGAGAAATAAAGCAAGGGGGAAGTTTAGGAAGAGAGGTGGGGAATGGGTTTCAATTTTAAAAAGGGTGGTCAGGAGAAGCTTCACTGGGAAGGTACCAGAGCCTTGAAGGGAGTGGGGGAACAAGTCCTGTGAGTTTCTGGGTGTTATGAACTAAATTGTGCCCCCTACCTCCTCCTCAACAAATTTATATGTTGAAGTCCTTAGCCCCTACCTCAGAATGTAACTGTGTTTGGAGAAAAGGCTTTTAAAGAGTATGATTAAGGTAAAACGAGGCTCTAATGAGGATTATGACCTGGCCTATGCAGAAGTAGGAAAACCAGTGAAAAGTGTTTTATACAGGAAAGACTAAGCTACTGGGTTAAATATAGCTGATAAGATGGAGACTGAGAGTTGTCCTTTGAATGTAGCAAAGGTGGCAAGAGCAGTTTTGGTGGAGTTGTGGGCATGAAACCCTGACTGCAGTGCGTTTGAGAAGGAGAGAAGAGGAACTGAAGACAAGGAGTTTAGAACACTGTAGAGGTTTCAGTACTGAAGAACAAGGAAACATGGTGGAAGGTGGAGGGGGAAGTGGAGATTTTCGTTTGTTTTGCTTTTGGACAGAAGAAATTACAGCATGTTTGTATGCGAATATTTCTTAACAATCTCTAGAGTTTTGACGGGGCGATAGCCTCTTAGCTATAGCCTTCCAACTAGTGGCCTCATCTCTGATGCTGTTCTTTGCATCACTGCTGCCGGATGCATCTTCGTAAACCACAACTCTTATCACTTCACTCAGGCTCAGAAATTTTCAAGGTGTCATTAACTGCGGTACGAAAAGTTCCAATGCCTTAGCTGAACATTCAAATCTTCTCCAGTTGGGCCTTTTGCAGTTTTATCTCTTTCTTCAGTAAAGCCCTATAGTGAGGTACAAAGCATCCCAGACCAGGGTCAGAAGACTTGGATTAAAGTCATGGTTCTGCAAATAACTAGCTACGTGACCTTGGACAAATTACGTAAGTGCACCGGGTCTGGGCTCCTTCCCCTTCATAACGAGGAAGGGGGCGTGTCAGGCAGCCTGGATCATCTGTAGGTCTCTGGCATCTCTAACCGGGTGTAATTCTCAGCACTGTTGCGGCCACAAACAGCATCCTCCCCTGAGCCCGCCCTATCCCTTCCACCTCTAGGGACCACACGTCCTGTGCGGTAACTTATTTTTCCTGATTCGCTTTTGCCTTTCCAAAGGACTAGGCTTTAGAAGAGCCACAGAGGCAGCTCCTTTAATGGTCGGCAGCCTCCCCGCCACCAGGGACCCTCCTCCACAGTCAGAATCCGCCACGTAGTAAGTGCCTCTTCCAACCAATCAAGAAGAAGTTAACTCAGACCTTTGAGGGGCATCCGCTTCCACCAATGATCTTCAAGTCTTCTCTAGCGCCTCACTTTGAGGGGCAGGGCCAACTACCGCAATGGCCAATCTGCTCCGGGGAAAGGTATTCCGGGAACTGCGGGGTCCACCAATCAGGTAAGAAAGCTACAGGGAGGGGCGTTTCTCATTGGTAACTACGTCCGGAAGAGGGCCGGACCCCGGGAGACGACAATACGATTTGATTGGCGGGCGTGATGTTGACAATCCGGGAAAGCCCACCTTCTTCAATAGGACCAGCTTCGGTCCCCGGAGTGGCGGTGGGCGCAGCCAATCGGAGAGGAGACGCGCGGAAAGTTTGTTCAATGGGCGATGTCTGAGGGAGGTTGTCACTCAGGTGGCGGTGGCAGAGGCCGGGCTAAGACGTGGCCAGGGGGACGCGGCTGGCTGTCCAGGCATTGGGGCGGCGTCGGGGTCCCTAGCGCGTTTTCGCCCTAGTTGGGCTCCGAGCGGCAGGAAAGGCAGGCGCCGGCGGCTGCACCTCCATGCCCACGCGCGGGGAGGGCCGCTGATGGAGCGCGCCACCCGCCCGGGGCCGCTCGCGCGGGCGCTGCTACTGCTGCTGCTGGGGCTTGTGGCAGGGACGGTGGCCGCGGGGCGCGCTCCCGACCTCCCTGTGCCGACGGCGGAGGCGGCGTTTGGATTGGGGGCTGCGGCCGCTCCCACCTCGGCCGCGCGAGTGCCGGCGGCGGGGTCTGTGACTGCTGCAGAGGTGACGGTGGAGGACGCCGAGGGGCTGCCGGCGGCCGCAGGCGACCAGGAGCCGCAGGAGCCGGAACCCGACGACGTGACCGAGCTGCGGCCACGCGGCAGGTGAGGGGCGCGGGCTCGGTGTCCGGACCGCGGACCCGGGGAGGCGATTAGCTGACGCGCGCGCGCCGCAGAGGATCGGGGGTCCGAGATCCCCCGTCGGCTGTGGCCTCTCGCTGGCGGAGGACAGCTAGTGACCTGGGGACAGCGCGGGGCCACCGTCCTATCCCCCTGGCCAGCGACAGACTTCCCTCCGCTCCCGGGCGCTGGCGCCTCGCTCGCGGGCGACAGCAGCATCCTGGAAGGTGTCTGGGATGCTCCGAGATTGGAGCGCAGAAATGGGAAAGAACGCCAGTTTCCCTCTTTGATTTTTTCAGGCTTTATTCTTACCCCAAGGAACTTCCAGCTCTCCTTTTTTTTCTTTCATCAATCACCCAGTGACTGTGCTGGTGTGACAGCTGTTTGGGGAAAGGAAGTTACAAAGAGATTTCTACATTTTCCCTTTCAACACAGCCCTGTAGTGCCCACGCGCCAGGGTTGAGGCCAGTATTTCTCTAATTGAGATCTGCGGAACACTTGCATCAGGATCACCTGGGGATGCTGGTTAACTGTACAGATTTCTAGGCCCCACACCAGATTTACTCAGTCAGACTTTCTGATTCATACCCCAAGGTTAGCAAGTGCTCCAGACAATTCTTGAACCATTAAAATTTAAGAGCTATGGGTAGGTTCTTGAATTTTGGCAGTTTTTTGACATTTAGAGGGTTTACCATATAAACACTTAATATAGGGTCGTCTTGGTTGAGTAGCTGAGCCTCCTTAAAAATTTTACTTCAAGATACATGTTTTAAAGCAGTTTTCAAAGTGTGGACACGAATGTAAGGCATTCTAATGGTAAAATATTTTGCAGACAGCTGATCTTAGCACAGCCGGGGGAAAAAGTGATGCCCCATTTAACAAATGGAATGATAAAGGGATCATTAGATATATTAAACTAGGGAGGGTTACTATCTGGATTGGAAAGTGTGGTTAGCTTATAATGTAGTAATTACTAGATCATAACAAATTAGATTTAAATTTCAGTTAGCTACCAGGACTTTGATCTGTATATTTGGAGACTACTATAAATAGGATAAGTACTAAAATTCTGTAGACACCGCTTGAATGTTTATATGTAGATTTTTTTTTTTAAGCATCAAATATTTGACAAAATTTTCATAGGCTTTGCTAATGAATTAACTTTCCTGGTAGACTGTTTTTGTTTATCTTAAAGAAACTTCTGAAGCACCTGCTCAAAGTAAGTTACATGAAGTGGAGTAAGATGTTTCATTTTTCTTAGAATACAAATCCACTGCAGCAGGTACTTATTGGGATGGCATGGAGTTACCGAGGGTAGCAGATAGACCCTCTGGACCCTCTGGACCCGGCCCTCCAAGAGAAGCGTGCAGTCCAGCAGTGAGGATTAAAAGAGAAAACCCGTAATGACATTACCATGCAAAAGTGGTGCAAATTAAGTGCTGTTAGTGTCCCAAGGTTTTTGTGGTGTTTAATGGGTGGGGTATGGGGGTGAGGTAAGTGAGAAGATAAGAAAAGGCTGTCGCAGAATGAGTTGGTTCCTGAAAAGGTGGGCAGATACTGGACTTGAGGAAACTGCAGGAGGCACAGAAGCTGGGAAGTATGTTTAGAGAACATTTGGTTTGTGCACATCTGTGTGTGTGTGTGACCTGTGTGTTTTTAGAGAGATACAGACATACATACACGTGCCCTGGACAGGGAGGAGTAGAAGATGAGGATAAAAAAATAAATTGGCGTCATATTGTATATATGTAGCCTTACACTAATAATATCATCACCACCTGGGAGCATGTTAGAAATCCAGAATGAGGTGCCACCCAGACCCACTGCATGAGTGTCTGAGTTTTAACAAGATCACTGTGTGATTCACATGCACATTACAGTGTGAGAGGCATTGTATAGAGTATCTTGAATGCCAGGCCTGAATGCAGTTTGTGCTTAAGGAATATTTCTCCAGCAGTACTGTATCCTGATAACTTGAAGTCAGGATACCACAAGGAGAGTGTTTTAGTGGATCAGATGAGAGGCTTACTGTTAAGTGGATATAGGACAGTGGGGAGAGATTTGAGGCAGAGTCAGTCTTGGTTGCTGGCAATTGGATTGATTCCTCCTCGCTTGGCACCCCCATCCAAATACTGAGACTGGGTGGCCAGAAGGTGAAAGCACTCGTGTGAAAACTGAGAGATTGGGGGAGCGGGGAAGAAAAGGTAAGGGGTTTGGTGTTGGACATGGTGACACGGAGGTGCAGGCAGGACATCCAGAGGGAGACATTTGATAGGCAGGTGGCAGTGAGTGATCAAAGTTGTTGAAGCTGGGAGAAAGAGGAGGCTCATGATAAAACCTCAGGAAATGCCTTGTATTTTAGAGAAGATGAGCCAGCAAAAGAGACAGAAATCCAGCTGGCTAGGTTGGAGGTGTAGGGTGGGGACTGAGAAGAATGAGGGATTTGGTGATGAGCCCACTTAAAGAATTTAAGTAAAGCAGTCGAGAGTACTCAGATTGCAAGAAGTTAAGGATTCATCCTTTTCAGCCCCACTTCCTCCTTCCCTCACTTTTAAACCTGATGGGAGGCAGGTTTTAGGACCAGGGACCTCTAATGTTATTTATACAGTTAGAGGAGGGAGCCTGTATAGACAGGTTGAAAAAGAAAGGAATAAAGGAGGAGGTGAAGGTAGTTAGGATCTACTTCGTAAACAGAAGGACTGCTTCTTTCTCAGAAACAAGAAGAATGAAAATAGAGGAATTTTGCGGAGCAGAGCGTAAGTGATCTTCGGCAAATGGAATTGGCTGGGAAGAGATAGGCCCAGGTTAAGGGGTCTGTATGGTAGCTTAAGATAGTGTGGAAAGTTTGAGAAATCGTAGGTGAGTAAATGGTAAGGTCAACAAGAGATAAATATTCAAAGTTTATAGGACTTTTTTCTAAGTGCTCTTAAAAAAAGAGTAAAAAACCAGACAATATCAGTTCCATAATAGACCAATATCCTGTTTGTTTAAAGGAAGAGGATTAGGGGAGCAGATTTGAATTAACCAAGCGTTGATTACAAACAGCTGTGAAGAGCTATGGCCCTTACGAAACTTCTAAAAAGAGGGAGGTGGAGAATTAAAATCTTTATTTTGCATGTTGTCTT
This sequence comes from Equus przewalskii, assembly GCF_037783145.1. Lineage (NCBI taxonomy): Eukaryota > Metazoa > Chordata > Mammalia > Perissodactyla > Equidae > Equus > Equus przewalskii. The sequence goes on from NC_091844.1 coordinate 16,704,351, forward strand.
TTGATGCCCAAGAAGCAGTACGAGACTTGCTAATTCATTGTTTTTTCTCTTGATGACGTTTTTATTGGCCTCATTCTAAATGCTTACTCTGCATCTCAAGCATGTGAATGAGTGAGTAAACTATTTTTTTTTCTTGAGAAAGTAGCTAAAATAAGCTTGTTTTTCTGTTAGCAGTCTTGTCAGTGCCGCTTCTGTTAAACATTACATTTAGTTGAAATTTAAATGGGATGGTCACCGCAGAAAGTTGGAATCTCCTCTCACTGTTAGGTTTTATGCCCCTTGGCATTTGTGAGTTACCAGTTTTCTGACTCCAATACAAATTGCAAATTGCAAAGCATCACTTGGGGTTCTTGTGATGGGATGAGCATCTTCGAGGACATTTGAAAACCTGGGAAGTTGTAAGGAACTAGTTTTATCTTAACAATCACGCTAAGTGGTAAAGTATTTGTTCCTTTTTCCTCTGTCTCTCGTTCCCCTGTAATAAGTGTGCTAAGTCTGACGTTAATCTATGGTGCTTCTTCAGTTTGTGCATCTGGAAACTGAATTTTTTGGATTTAATGAGATAACATGGAAATACTTTGCAAATGTAAGATGATTTAATTCCTCTTTATTTCTCTCGCCTCTCTGCTTTCATAAACTGATCTGTTGTGAATCAATGGTCCAGAAATCTGGTTTTCCTCAGATTTTCAGCATACATGCTTTTTTTTTTAATATGACCATTGGATAATAGAATTTCAGAATACAGTGTTGAAAGGGAACTTAGTCATCTGGTCCTAACACTGGTCATTTTTCCAACCCTAGACTTTTAAAATTGACTGAAAATCACATTTAAAGAAATTTATGCATAACTTTCAAGACAAGTTGTAAGCCAAACTAATTCTCTCTTTTTTTTTTTAATTTTACTTTTCCTTTTTCTCCCCAAAGCCCCCGGGTACATAGTTGTGTACTTTCAGTGGTAGGTCCTTCTAGTTGTGGCGTGTGGGACACCGCCTCAGTGTGGCCTGATGAGCAGTGCCATGTCTGTGCCCAGGATCCGAACCAGCGAAAACCTGGGCCACCGAAGTGGAGCGCGTGAACTTAACCACTTGGCCACGGGGCCGGCCCCGAAACTGATTCTTTAGGCAAGTAATGGACTATCTTTCCTGTCTACAGGTGTCTTTTTAGCTTAATTGACACTTGGACTCTAGATATGATACTAGACAGGATTGAGGAGACTCTGTTCCTCGTTTGAACTCAGCAGCCTTTCCACTTCTAGGCATTTTGCAGCAGAGGACCTGTTTTTATCAGCTGCTGTGAGCTGTAGCTTCAGCATGGCTCTTCATTCCCTAAATACTGCTTGGGAACTCCATCTGCTTTTTCCTTTTTTGTCAAAGAAGAGCTGCTTGTATATTTTTATTACAAAATGTTTTAAAATACAAAGAGGACCACTTGTAGGTTACAGAACTAAATGTGAGAGGGGAGATTAATTCTACTTTTTATTTTTTTCACCCTGTTCTATTTGTAAATAACCATTTTGCTTGAAAAATGTTTCATAGAATAAAGTAGAAAAAGTGCTTCCAAAAAATGTTTTAATCAATAGGAAAAGGATATCTGTCACGCTCATGCTGTCTATAACACTAAAAACTTAGATTGTATTTCTTTAAGGTCTAGCTGCTATGTCAAAGTTATGAAGTATAGTTGGTAATTTTTGAGATTTGATTTGTTTTGACTTGGGGCATGGCTAGTCTTATCACATGTTTATATAAAGGAAGTTTGATTTGAAGATTTACTTAGTAGGTGAGGACTAAAAAGTAAAGTGCAGTTAGTCCTAGCTTGGTTTTGAACAAGAACATATGCTTCCTTGAGTGAGAGCATATATTTAGGTTGAGGATTCTTGGCTACATCAAAAAAGGAGGTATAACCAAATCAAATTTTTAACTTTGTGGAGGTTTTTTCCCCCTCCCCAAGACAGGAAATGTGCAATTTTAAAATAAGCAGTTGTTAATGTAGAAACGATTCAATGGAGATAATATTCTTCTGTCACCAGCTTCTCTTCCACATGGGAAATTTCTGCAGGCAGTAAGGATCCTCTAAAGTTATTGTATGAAAGAATATAGTATCTACTTGTCAGACTCTGATAGACTTAATTGTAAATAGGTAGGTGTCCTGGGTGACTTAAGTCCAAGCAAACAGTTTTTTAAAGTCGGGTATTCATTGTGGCATAATGCTCAGTCATTTCTGCTCAGGTGAGGGCATAGAACAGTAACAAGATAAATGGCATCTTGATGAGATTTCTGGAAGGAGTAAAAGCTGCACATTATAGTAATATAGTAGTTGACACTTATGCAAACTTAGAGGTAACAGAATGATAGAATTAGAGTTAGAAAACTTAAATTCAGTCTTCTGTCCAAAACCTCTTATTTGGTGCATGACCTTAAGCTAGTTACATCTTTCTCATCCTCTTTTTGGTTTTTCTTTTATGTGAATAATAGTGTCTGCCCCACCAAGATTTATTCATTCATCAAACGTTTATTGCATTTTATTGGGGGCTAGGCACTGTTAGGTGCTGAGGGTAGATAAATGGACCAAGTCTGCCAGGAAGATACTTGTGTTAAAGAATGAACTGTAATGGATAATAAGTGACATAAGAGTAGTATGGGAGTCAAGAGATTGGAAGTGTCATGTGAGCCAGTCCTTGAATGTGAAGTGTCAAGTACTGTCTAGGCAGCAGGGTTGATGTGATCAAGGGCACACAGCAGTGGTTCCCAAGGCAAGGCTCTTGGATGCTTATGGATCTGCAAAGGTAAAAATGGGGATCCACAAGATTGTCGGTATTTTAAAATAACCTAATGGAAATTGGACATTCAATGAGGAGAGGGCTAATTAAAAAGTTTAAGTTTCTTGGCTTTGAACTAGAATTACAGCAAACTTAATATGGTAATTTTAGCTACTTCTCCGCAGAAATCTTGAATATTTTGGTTGGTACTTAAATATTTCCTCTAATGATGGCAGAATTCATTAGACGTGATGTTTATTGGGCAAATGAAATTATTTAAGGTGTGAGACAAAAAAATAAATGAACCAGAGAACTTTGCTGAAAATGTTAGAAACCTCTGTGTGTGACAGTAGGGTAGGGATTATGTCAGATTATGTGTGGCGTTATGTGCCATACCAAGCAGTGTGGCATTTATTCACTGGGCACAGGGAGCTTCAGAAGTTTATCAGATCTCTGTTATAGAAACAAAACTGTTGAAAGAGCAGAGGGGAAAGAGATCTGAGGCAGTAAAATATGTCAGAAAGGCTTTTAAGGTGTTCTGATGAGAGATGAGAATCTGTTCATCTAGGACAAGGCCAGTGGTGGAAGAAAAGATTTTAAAAAGATTGAAAAGAAAAGGTTTAAAAGAAGCTTCAGAAATAGAATCAAGAGTACATGACTATTGTCTCAGTGTAGAACATGAGAGACAAGTTGACGTCAGATTTAAATCTTAAGTGATAGGGTGGATGGAGAAAGATGTGGGAGAGAAGTTAAATTTTCTGAATGTGTTGTGGCAATAACAAGTATGCAGAACTAGAGCTGGGAGAGAGACAAACTGTTAATACTGCATAGGTTTGGGAGCTGTCATATTACATATAGTGTTGAAGCTATGGACAGTGGCTCCAGCTAGAACTCCATGGCCTGCTTGTTAGAGACTGAAAGCTATAAGAATGATAAGTGAGGATGGAGGGGGACCTGGGGCATGGGGGGACTGGTCCTATAGAAGCCAGGGAAAGAAGAATGTCCAGAATGAGGGGCCAGCCACTGCTTGAGGTGCTGCTGCAAGGACAAACCTGATTAGGAGAATGGATCTGGCCATTAGGAAGAGGTCACTGATGGCCTTGTGTGAGAGTCGCTTCAAAGAGTCGAGTCATGGGAGAGAGAACAGTGTGCTTGCTGCTGAATCATCCAGACAGATGCCTTTGTAAAATAAAGCAAAGTGTAAGTGAGAAAGAGAAGTTTTAAAAGAGTTTACTGACAGAGTTGATCAATTGATGTTCTTCATTCAGGTAATACATTATTTTTTTTACTCTAAAGAAGTAGCCCTTTGAGGTAAATCAGTGTTTGCCAAACTGGCCTTATCATGAGACTGGCCTGAGCTACTTGTTAAGCTGTGCTCTCTCAAGCTCTCTGTGGGGATGGGAGCTGTGATCCTTTACTGGTTTTTAACAAGCACTCCGGATTAATTTTATGGTCTGGCGAATTTGAGTTATGCTGAGCTAGATGAAATAGTCCTATTTTACTTATGAAAAACAAGTTGAATGAAGCAATGAGGAGAATAAGACAGAGCCAGGGGGACGTGCTCTCAGGCCTGATTTCAAAGCCCTGATTCTTTCCACTGGAAATGCTGCCTCTACAGTCGCTTCAATTCTTGAATAAGTTAAGGGTTTTTCATCTTCACAGAAACCTCAGTATAAGGTGAGTGGATCATATGGAGATAAATTGCCTTATATTCTCCCTATTTTGGGGAGGGAGGATTCATTTTTCATCTCTCATTGATGTTTGTTCTAAATACCACATCTTCTTGCTGCATGTGATTATCCCGGCATTCAGCCTGAGGACTTTCTTTCACAGCAGTGTCTGTCTACTTGATGCTTTCTCCATCGATAGTATGTCGATGAGCATCTCTCTCTTAGGCTGTGATTGGGTATAATAGTCTAAATCCTGGCATCTCTTTTGCCCTGGTAGTGCTGCTCAATTCCAGCCACAGCAGAAGGGGTACCTCCCTTCCAGAGACATGCTCAGGTAGGAGCCTATAGTGAATATCACAGCCAGCTTGTAGCAGACAAGAGGATGAAGGATTTTTTTTTTTTTGACACCCGAGAGAGTCTGTTAAAGGGATTTATTGTTATTCCCATTAAGAGGAGTTAAAATAATTAAGGGTACCTATTCAAATCTAAGAACCAGATTACATTAAGTATCAATAGCAGTTAAGAGAGTGATGTACCTAATTGTTCCTGCCCATATGTTTTTGTTTCTTTTAATTATTGCTCACATTTACACATACTTTAAATATAGTAGTTCCTAGTCTGAAAATATCTTGTTTGTTTTAAAAAGCAGAATCTTTGACTCAGTTAAATGCACCCCATCTGGTAGGTTTTCAGTGAAAGACTAATTAGGTGTTAAACTCAAATGACTTATTAAAATGTGTCCTTATATACACATAAGACACACATATGCATATTTTATTATTGGATTTTTCTTTGTTTTCAAAAGGAAAGCTAAATTTTATCTTTCTTCTCTGTATATGTCTCTAGCACACGTAGCTACATATTCAGAAAAATTATGGCCTTTTAAAATTATAAGTAGAATGCCTATGGTGATAAATAAACAATGTTGGCTCTGAATTTTTAAAAAATAGTGTCTGAAGTGTTCCAGTGGTCTCTGTAATTTTTCATGGGTTAGCATTCTTTGCTTATACTGTTTTGTTTCAATTAGAGTTTTTTTTCATTCAACCATTTATTTGTGGTTGATGGTTATTTAACAGAAAAACTAGACGTTTCTACAAAGGGACTAGGAAAGAGTTAACTTAGCTCTGAGCCCTTGATCTCTAACTTAATTGGATTCTGTTGCTTTTATTTGTAAATTGGCACATCTAAGGTGTGAATATTTTATATCCGTCATTATAAAATAATTTTCTTACTCAAAGTCTCCTCCTCCTCCCCCAACTCTCAAAAGATTTCTCTAGAAAATCTATTAGAAGCTCTTCAGAAAGCAGGATAATGTGTGGGGAGGGGAGTTGAGTTGTTCCTGTTCTTGCAGTCTGTTATCTAAAATTACTAGAGTTCGTAGTGTGGCAGAAATCTTTATTTTCACAAATTAGACTAAGTTACCACTTGAAAAATTCAAAATGAGAATTAGTGTATAGTTTGGGAACTAAATTAACAGTTTTTATTCATTTGATAAACAGGTTCTTTGAGAGATTTCAAATGAGTTTACTTGAACTGTTTTGTCTTGGTCAACTTTTAGCTTTACTTTGAATTTGTATATATTGTATGTCAAGTGAGATAGAAAAGATAAACGTTGTATTTCATAATCCTAACCAGGAGCATAGTTATATGTGCTTGGAATTTGCCTGGTCTTTGAAGCAGACAAATATACCCAACAAATTCCCAGAACAACTATGCAATACATTCTTTCATTCAAAGTCAAATTCATTTCATGTTTGTTGGCAGCCTGTCCAGGCGTATATGTTCCAGGCAGAAGGAACAGTAGCTGCAAAGGCCCTGAGGGAAAATCATACGTGATGTGTTTGAGGAATTGGGGGAGTCAGTCTGGGGGTGTTGATTTTGGATATGTGAACTTTGAGAAGCCTGTAAGATAATCTGAATCTGTGGGCAGTTAGATACGTAAGTCCAGAGTTCAGGGGAGAGGCTTGGAACCAGAGATATAAATTTGGGAGTTGCTAGCATACAGGTGGTATTTTAAGCTATGAGATTGGATGAGACTATCCAAAAAAGTGCATGTAGGTAGATAAAGAATATTTTAAGAGATAGGAGGGATGAGGAAGAACCAGAAATGAGGCTGAGAAAGGGTAGCATAGAACTGAGAAGAAAAAAATCAGTTGAGTATGGTGACCTGGAAGCTGCGTGGAGTGTGTTCCATGGAGGGCAGGAGAAGTAGCTGGTGAGGTGCTGCGAGATGGTCAAGTGAACCGAGATGTGAGCACAGGATTTTTTTCATATGAAGGTCATTGGTGACTCCAACAAGGAACCCGCTCAGTGGAGTGGTAGAGGCAAAAACTTGATTAGACATTGTTCAAGACAGAACGGGAGGAGAGGATTTGAGACATGGAGTATACTGTAACAGCTCTTTCAAGGAGTTTCGTATCAGAGTGGGGCAAGAGATGCATTGGAAGCTGGAGCCGGGAGAGTGGTTGATTTTGTTTAATCTGGTTTGGTTTTTAAGTTGGAGGAAGTAATAGCAGGTTTGAATGCTAAGGGGAATGCTCTGGTAGAGAGGGGATAATTGATGCGAGCCAGAGAGATTTGCAGGAGCAAGTCCTCACCTGTGTACCAGAGAGAGCTCTGTTGCCTAAGCAGAAGTGCTGGTAGCCGGTGGCAATATGGAGAGTTCACCTGCAGAGGCAGGAGGGAAGGTAAAATTCATGGGTCCAGGTGCTCATAAAGGGATAGATGTGATGGTGGGAAGCAATCTGTTGATTATGTCTGTTTTCCTTAGTGAAATAGGAGGCACAGTCCCTGGGATGCATGAGCTTAGAGGAGCTGGTGTTGGAGGAGAAAGGAGAAATGAACTACTTAACCCAGGACAGTGGGAGAGTGGATAAACTGGGGACGTGTGATAGGATTGTTGAGCATCATGAATAGCCCTTTTGAGGTTGGTAGTTATAACTAAAGTGAGACCAGTCAGCATAGTTAGGTTTTCTTCAGCCGCATTCAACTGTACAGATGCAAGAATGAGAAAAGGCAGAAAGTTGGATATAACAGGGTTGGAGTTCTGCTGGTCCAGTGCGGCATGTGAGGGAGGGGATAGGGAGTTGAGGGTGTAAGCAAGGAAGTGCTTCGAATGAAGGACTATGGAATTGAAACTGGATAAGAAAGAAGTGAAGGCATAATGGTAGAGAAAGTCACAGTAAAAGTAATAGGATCAGTGACCTATAGGTTCTGGCGGGGTCAGAGGTTTGTTGGAGTCAGGGAAGTAGAGGAAGTGAGCTGGAAAGAGGGCTTGGTGGCTGGGGGTGGGATGCTTGAAATTTCAGTGGGACAAGGAAGTTGCGATTGGTAATGACAAGGGTTAGGGTCTAATCACAGGAGTGGCTGAGGCAAGGTAGACAGATAATGACAACCCAACAAAGATGTTACTAGTGACAGTAAACCAGGACCTAAAATCCTCAAAGAGTGAGGCTAGTGACCCAAGGGTCAGTGGACAATTACTGGGAGGGCTAATGGATGGAACAATCTGATCCTGAGGATTTTTAGAGAGGAGAGAAAGAAAATAGTCTGGAAATGGTAGCGAGGTGCAAGGAGTACACCTACCCCATCCCTGGGCCCAGGGGTCAGGGGTTATGGAGAAAAAAATTCTCTTTGCTTCTGAAGCAGTGTCTTCAGGGACAGCCAGATTTCTATTAGAGCAAGAAGTTATATGAACATTCAGGGGCGAAGGCTTCAGGAGTTGGGGAAAGGTTGAGGAGGACCGAGCAGGAAATGTTGAGTTCATATGGGCATGAGAGCGTGGGAATGAGGGGTGACTTCAGAGTCTGGGGCTTTTCATAAGTGACATACACAGATAAATGACATAGTGTGATTTTTCTGAGAGGGCTGAAGACAGATAGTGGGGGCAAGACTATAAGTGGCGTGAAGAGGGGGCCCCCTTTCTATCCTACAGATAGAGGCCTGGGGAGGGGCTGGTTTCCTTTCGAGTGTGTGGAGTAAGTGCCCAATATCTTAGATATCTTTTAAACTTTGTCCTATTAATTTTTAAATTCACAGATCGTTAGTGATTATCAGCACTTTAGATGGGCGAATTGCTGCCTTGGATCCTGAGAATCATGGTAAAAAGCAGTGGGATTTGGATGTGGGATCCGGTTCCTTGGTTTCATCAAGCCTTAGCAAACCAGAGGTAAGAATTTTCTATTAAATGTTGCCTGGAAAACTTAGTTATAATAAGCAACTGCTGATGTAATAGTATGTATTTTATCATTCTAGGCTCAATTGCCTACGTTTCAGGCCTGTCTGCCTTTTACAGTCTGTGTCCCCTTGGGGAAATTACTTAACTTTTCTGTTCCTCAGTTCCCCTCCTGTGAAATGAGGTGGGTAATATCACCTACTTCTTAGGATTGTTTTGGCATTAAATGAGTTAATCATGTAAGTGAGTGACTGAGGATACCGTCTGCTGTATCAGTATAACTCATTATCTGAACTGTAACATGATCATGATTTCTTATTATTATCACAAGTTCCCTTGAAATAGTAAAACAAATAAAAGTAACTGTTTTAATAGTTAGAAATACATGCTACAAAAATCCCATAAATTTTTTCCCTCAAGTGTATATCCTAATTGTAAGCATAAATCATCTGAAGTTTTCTTGGAATATAATTTTAAACAAATTTGGTTATTTGCAAAAGAAGAAACCTTTTTTCCAAAACTACTGTGGCACACACTCAGAGGCTTGGACAGGGGACAGATGGCTTAACCCCTCAGAGCTTTAGTGCCTTATCAAGACAGTGGGGACACTGCCTACCTTGATGAGGTTGCGGGGGTGGTTAGGTGAGGGAAGTTTATTTTCCTCACTGTTAGTCTTGACTCTGATAGCTTAAGTCTTTCTCCTTTCTGGAGCTTTTTTCTCCTGTTTAAATCATTTAAAGTAAGTCCCTCTTTTGAGTTGTGACTGCTGACATGAAAGCAGTCACCTCTGTCTTCCAGAATACCTCAGCCTTCTCCCTTATCAAGTTGTTCCTATAGGACACTCCGTAGGGTACTGTTTTTTCCTTTCATGATCAATTTTTCCCTGTCAAAAAGCTTCCTAGCAGGTATTAAGTTTAGAAAAGACAAACCTAACATGAGGGGCTTGAGAATGACCTGATTAGCGGTGATGGAATTTTCTGGTAGTAAAGCTGCTCTCGCCTCTGCTCTCTGGTAAAACCAGCCTGGATTCTTTTCTGGAGCATCTAGGCAGGAACTTAGGGAGATGGCACTGCCCAGCTCCACATTTGCTGTGTTCCAAGCCCTGCCTGGACTTTCAGGCTGTCCCCTATTTCTTAGACAGTATGCTGAAAATATCTGGAGAATAGTGAACTTCCGTTGTATTGTGAATTATTAATACAAATAGCAATTTGATTGTAAATTACATTAAAAATTTTGAACAAGTATAATTTTCAAATGAATTACTGCTCGAACTAAACATTCGTTGTGTTCTGCTGGCTTCAGCTTGGGTATGCACGTTTTGCTTTCTTTTTAAACTAGACATAAAAGATGGTCAGCAAAATCAGAAGACCGTAAGCTGTTTACATCTGAGGTAATACTGCGGTGTGCTGTAGTGGTACAAAGCATGTGTGTGTTTGCGAACTAAAATACACGCACAAAATAAGTTGCATGCTATGACAAAGTAGAATGCAAACAGTTGTAATAACCTGCGTGCTATTGAGTGTGTGTAAATTATAAGCAGCTAGTTATTCTCAAAGGTTTTCTTACAAATCGCAATTATGTTAGCTATTTTTTAAACTGCAGTTCAACTTTTTCATTGTCCCTAGTTCTTATCATTTTCTTTGGCTTATTAATGGTCTCTTGTTTTTTGGGGGTCTTTTTTTGAGGAAGATTAGCCCTGAGCTAACATATACCACCAATCCTCCTCTTTTTGCTGAGGAATATTGGCACTGAACAAACATCCGTGCCCAACTTCCTCTATTTTATATGTGGGACGCCTGCTACAGCATGGCCTGATAAGCCGTGCATATGTCCATACCCAGGATCCAAACTGGTGAACCCTGAGCTGCTGAAGCAGGATGTGTGAACTTAACTGCTGCTCCACGGGGCTGGCGCCTAAGGGTCCCTCATTTTAAGTGTCCTCCTTCCCACTCACTCCCAACCCTAGATCCTTTGGATAGAATGCTTTGAAATGTTGAATCGCAAGCATATTCAAAAAGTGTTATTGTGTCATTACACAATAAATGAAAAGCTCACTGGCCACCTTTTATGCAGAAGAATTCTGAGACCTCTTTGCATTATCTAGATTTTAATTTTCTGCTTTACAGGAAAAAATTAGAAAATATAAAGATGTCGAACCATCTGTGGTAACAGAATACATTTACTAGATTTTACAACTGCCCTAAGTTCTTGGGACCATTTCTTGAGACTGTGTGTTTACTATGTAGACATACTGATGACAACAGCAGTGTTCCCAGTGCTAAAATATACATGTGATATACTTTACACACAGTGTAATCTTCACAGCCATCTTTCTGAGGTTGATGTGTTAGTGTCATTTTGTAGAAGAGGAAACTGAAGCTCAGGGAAATTATTTGTTTGAAGTCGCAGACTAGATAACAAAGCTGGAATTGAACCGAGGGTTGTCTGACTGTACTCGATTCTGCCTGCTCTGAAGCCATTTCCTCATTTTGTGTACACTTCCCCTTCACAACCCAGGCTGTTCATCTGGTATAGCGGGTCTCAAACTTTATGGTCTCAGGACCCTTTATATTCTTGAAAACTGTGAAGCGTTCCAAGGAGCTTTTTTCCCCCATCAGTTATATCTATCTATACTTAAACCATGTTAAAAATTAAAACAGAAATTTTAAAAAGACTTCTTAAATCTTTAAAAGGAAACAATGAGCCTGTTGCATGATAGCATAACTTATTTTTATGAAGAATAACTATATTTTTCAATACAAAAAATTTAATGATAAAAGTGGCATTATTTTATATTTTTGCCAGTCTCTTCAGTTCATGGTTTAATAGAAGAGAACTGGATTTTTGTATCTGCTTTGCAGTCAATATGTTGCATTGTTGTTTTGGTTGAACCATATGAAGAAGAATATCCAGGCACATACATAGGTAGTTGAAAAAGGCAAGAGTATTTTAGTAGCCTTTTCATATGATTGGGTCGTTCTTTCTTGATACCCCACCAAAACAAGTGGAAGTTTCTTAAACGTTAGTTGTGCTGTGGAATCTGAAACCATATCAATGAACATTTTATACTCTGTTACGTTAACATCCATTTGTCTGTCTTATCTTTTACTCGCGTATGATTTTCTAACATCATTTGGAAAATATTAATTCACTGAGTTGCACAGATCTTCCAAATGTTGATACATTTCCTTATAGAATATTTTAAAAAACCGAATTTGTTGCTTTCACCAATGACCTCATTAGAAAAGTCCTTAAGTACCGGGAAGCTGTCAAGTTCACATTGGTAGATACGGGTTTTCCAAAATTCTAATTTTCACTTGGAACTTGAATTTTATCACTAATATAGTCAGTTGTTTTCTTTGAAGTGAGAGGTTCACTTTGTTTATTTTTGAGAAAATGTCTGCCAAATACCCTAGTCTCACAACCATAGTTTTTCTCTCAAATTTTCAAGTGAAAATGGAGATTTGTGAGCAAGGCTGCTAATTTAGCTTAAAACTCCAGTCTCGTGAGCGCTTTTCCTCAAGGCGTGCTTCACCGGGTGGCAGAAGTGCTCAAATGCATACCTCATTGTTGTGCAGAATGCAAAAAGACATGGACTCAGGTCACAATTTAGAGAAATTAATAATTTTTTATTGTTTCATCAAAATATTCTTGAATGAAAATGTCATTTTTCTTCTTTTCGTGCTACGTGTGTGTGACAGTGAAGAACACAAGGATTACTAGTTTGGTGCTTGATTCGTACTAGGGCGCCAGCAGTTTTGGTCACCATTGCTTTTACGCCATCAGTGCAAATATCACACAATGAAAAGATAGATAACACCTTCTTATGAAAACTGACCCTCTGCACCTCTGAAAGAGTCCACAGACCACACTTTGAGAATTGCTGATCTAGTATATAATAGAAATATTATAAGAATATTTGTGAGATTATGAACATATTGACAAGGAGAGTGGAGTGTATGGTGAGCTTGAGTCATCTGTTATTCAGCAAGGTGTGTGTTGCTCAGCTTCTAGAAGTTATGTTCAGAAGTTGGACAAAACACCACAAAGAGAGGATCAAAAACTGTTATTTGAAATGCCCTGAATTGAATGCATGGAGTAACAATACTTTTCTAAATGCATCTGATACAATACTTTATGAGTGTCTGACTTTTTGTGAGAAATGGTTAATTTTGTCTGTCTGAAGCCCAGCGTTTGGTAGGAAAGGGTCATGTAAGGAGGAGGGCTAGGTACACCAGGCAGAAGGAACGGGTGTAGAGATGTGGCAGGAGCCACCCAGGTGACAATAAGTAGATCCATGGCTTCATCTGGAGACTCCTGTATTAGAATGTCACGTTCTCCAAGCTTTCGTCAAGAGCTGTATGAAGGTGAAACACATTGAATCCAGAAGGCCAGAGAAGACGTATTCTCTGTGCAGCAATTATTAGAGTTACTTATTAATCTAATAAGGAGGAGCTGAAGAATAAAAGATTTGATAGACTGTAATAATTTTGAAGTTATTAACGAAAGAGGCATTGCTTATGGCTCACGTGTACTTTTGCTGGAATGATAAAGTAGAAGCCGCGCAGGAGCGCTTTAGGCTGTGTGGGGTTGTGGAAGGAGGGACTGGGATTCAGGAGCTTCAGTTCTAGTCACCATTCTTCTGTTCACTGGCTGTGTGACCTGACTGCATTTTTTAATTCAGTCCTGCTTTCATTTCCTGCTCTGTAGAATTATGGGATTGGACTGACTCTCTAAAGATTGTTCTAACTTCAGGAATCAGGTACCATCAAATACATGAAACACCCAAATAAATTATCTACAGCGATTTTTGAACTTCCCTTTTTTTGTACTACATTTCAGAATTCTTTTTAAAAATAAAGGACAAATTCATTAGAAATTACTGTTAGGTGCATATCTCATTGCCTCTTGGCCTGCTCTAACGTTGTTCTTAACCGTTTCTGATCCAAAAGGCATATAAAATAGTGTATTATGTTAGTGTGTTTTGATTATGTCGGTGAAAAAAATAAGTTCCCAGAGGATAAGGGATACTGACAGTTCTATCAAAAACAAATGTTTTACATTATATTTAGAAGGAGTTGTAAGCTGCAGGAAGATTCAGGTGCCTTGGGACACAGATCTGATTTGCCACTCTTTCCTCTTGACTAGGTATTTACAAACTTCCTCAAAAGAATACTTATATAAACCAAGCCACAAGGTGTGTGTGTGTGTGTGTGTGTGTGTGTGTGTGTGTGTGTGTGAGAATAAGTGATGAACCCAAGGTAACAGATGTGCCCTAAGTTCTAAGCCTAATACTTTTGATGGTAGCTAAGAATTTTGTTTTTACTTTTCAGAAGGACCATGTGAGATGAAATCTGATTTGCTTTCCTCTGGTAATTTATATGCAGATTCAACCTTGAAAAAGCCCTAAGTAGATTTGGTTCCTCACTGACTGTCTTAGAATTTTGTTTTGTAACATATTAGCATAGTTTTTCTTTGGGGACTCTGGTGGCATTTGGATCACACTTTACCAAATCTGAGTAAATGTAATATCCTTAAACTATCTCCTTCTGTATGTCTTGGAACACATTCATAAATACAAAGACCTTCCTTATCTTTATTTAGAACGTGTATTATAATTATGTGTGTATAACTACTTTGTCCTTAGACAATACTTTTATCTTTTTCTTTATTTAGAGATCCCATATTTGTTTTTTGTTTCGGTTTTCTGTTAAAATACCCCCTTTTTTTCCCCTCTTAAAAAGAACAAACAACTCTATTATAAGTCTATGGTTAGAGTTTGGGGTTTTGTTTTATTTCGGGTATGTTTCTCCCCAGGGGACATCGCCTTTCTGTTTCAGACAGGTGCAGAAACAGACAACTATGATGCTGGAGCTCTCCAACCTCCTCCCAGCCGCACATCAGAGTGCCTTCATTAAGAAGGGCCTTCAAAGGTGGGAGGAGCCTTTGCAAAGAGTACACTTTTCATGGTTACTGATTTGTTCCAAAAGAGTCCATTAGTAGACCCTTTTGAGTGTTGCTTTATTAAAAGAGGATCTGTAATCTCTTTTAAAGATTCTTTAACTTGTTCTGAAAGATGTCTGGTCATTTTGCAGTTTTTCATTTGTACATAAACCAGCATTTTTTGAGCCTGGCTGGGTCATCTAAGATGGTGGTTTATTTTGAAAAGTCACTGTCAGTCATGTAACAAGCCAATATTTGAATAATTGCTTAGGTTAATTGCTTTTCTTTTAATTATAGAAATGAAACAGTGCTTTGATTTAATTTTATTTTGTTAATTTCTAGCATGGCTGAAAGCAATGCTGTGAACCACACCAATTTATTCCAGCATGCATTTGCCAAGTGAGAAATTGATATGACTGTATTTTTTAAGAAATTGACTTCTTAAGCACATTGCTTATCTACTTCATGACTGTACGTTAATCTAAGTGAAGGCGGAGATAGTTACTAGAATCCTTGTTTTCATCATGAATGTGAAAAGTATGCTTAAAAAGTTAGTCTGGTAGTTTTCTTGAGGTAATTTTTTTTTGTAGGTTGACTGTACATTAAGGAAACAAAGAATGAAACAGTTTTTATCTACTTGGTATTTCACTGCTTTGGGGCATTAATTCACACTTTTTGATGGTAGTATATAGCAGATCACTTTGAAGTTTGGTTTTTTCTTCTGCATTTTTTTCTTTTAAATCTGCATTGCCTTTTAAGCATGTCATGTGGATGCCTTCTCTGATTAATATCCAGTTCTACTGAAAGATCCCATAATCCCTCATGTTAGATTATCTCACTGGTTGTTAACTATGATGCCCTCTTCCTTAGTCTTTGAGGTACGAGTCCCAGGAGCACTTTACTTTTAGCAAATAAGCTTCCTTTATTCTCCCCATCAAAGTTCATTGTTGTCAGGGAAATAAAAAAAGTATTTGCTCAACACAACAGTGTTGAGCATCTTTTTTTTTTTCTTTTAAAGTCACGAATAGTCAGTTCTGGCGTCTAGTAGTCTGGTCAATTGCTCATTTTGGTTTATTAAGAGTTACCATTTTATGTTCCGTACATGATGTATCCCTTTTGACGAATTAAAATATACAAAATTATGCCTGTTAACTTTTCTTTAATATTGTTTATCTTTGGGATCAATAAAGTACTTTGCGATCCTTCAAAATTTCTTATATCGTAATCAAAGAAGAATTTTAGGGCTGATAGAGATCTCTGGGAAATCAAAGACAGGTAACAGTTTGATATATTTAGTTCTTATATTGAATTCATCTTTATCTGGTGTTGAGGCTTTGTTTTTAAATGGGTGTTGTGAATCCAGAGCCGGGAAAGAAATAATTCACCTGGCATAATTAAGCTTTCTACTCTCACCTGAATTTACTTTTGGAGCAGCTATTTGAATTCTAAAAGCCTTTCTGAAATTTCGTGTTAAGGAATCATAGTTATTTTCTGAAGTTTCCCTATAGAGAATGAAAGAAGACTCATGATGAATTTATAGGTAGTCAGATTAAGAGTTTATGTTTTTGTATAATAAGTAATATTAAGCTTATTTCTTTAATAAGTGTATATATTATGCACACACACGAATTACATTAGAAGTTCAAAATAGCACCTGGGATCATTACATCTACATAACACCTGTTGTTTGATTAGCACTTTATAGCTTGCAAAATGATATCAAACCCATTCTGCTTTAATCCTCGACATAGCCTTGTAAAATAAATGTTCTTATTAACCCCCAGTTTTCACATGAGAAAACTGAGGCTCAAAATGGTTCCGAGATTTGTCTGATATAGTAAAGCTGAGACTCAACTCTAGATCCAATTTGGACTTACTCCTTGCCCTGTTTCCAATATTTCATGCTTTCTGAAATACCTCAATACCTACTGGTGCATTTGTGTTTTCTGTACTAATAATTATAATTCTTAATGTGCTTTATCAAGAATAATTATTACTCGAAGACATCATAAGGAGACTTAGCATGCTGCTCAGCACATTGTGAGCACTTAACTGCCTCTAAAGCGAGCCCAGTGGGAGAGACAAAGGTACCTGAACTTAATACATCCAAAACCCAGCTCATCATTAAGGGGCTGGGGGGTCTTACATGGTTGTGTGCTGGGATGCAGCAAGATGAGATCCTTGCCCTCGTGGAACTTACATGGCAGTATGTGGAGCCAGCTGGGGAGACATATGAAATAGTTATAATGTAAATAATGTGATTGAGTTGTGGGAACTGCCCCAAGGAAGGGCGGAACTAAGAGAGACTTAGGAAGGATGCCTGACCTACCTGGCTGGAGGATCAGAGAGGGCTTCTCAGAAGAAATGGTGTTTACAACTGAGATGGTGTGAGGAGAAGGGGCTTCCTTGGCAAGAGATGGGTAGAGAGGTGGGGCAAGTACTGCTTTGGGAGAGGAAATAGCCTGTATCAAGGCCTTGCTGTGGCAATTATGGTGTGCTCAAGGAACTGAAAGAAGTGAGGGTGGCAACAAGGATGAGGGTTGGGGAGAGTAGTAGAGATGAGCCCACTGAGGGAGGCCAGGGGCAGGTTGTGCAGGGTCTAGTAAGGTGTATGTTAAGCATTCTGGATTTTATCCTCAGCCACAGGAAATTGAAGGATTTTAAGTGGGAGAGATTCCTCCACAGTCAAAATGGAAAGAGTGTCCTGATGTTCTCTTTTGCTGTGAGCCTTGGAGTTAGACTGGTGAACCAAAGGGTTGGCTCAGTGAGGTGTTTACATTACAGGCATACCCTGGAGATATTGCAGGTTTGGTTTCAGACCTCCGCAATAAAGTGAATATTGCAATAAAGTGGGTCACACAAACTTTTTGGTTTCCCAGGGCATATGAAAGTTATATTGACACTATACTGTAGTCTAAGTGTGTAATGGTATAATGTCTAAAAGAACAATGTACATACCTTAATTAAAACCTTTATGGGTAAAACATGCTAACCATCATCTGAGCGTTCAGTGAGTCGTAATTTTTTTGCTGGTAGAAGGTCTTGCCTCAATGTTGATGGTTGCTGACTGATCAGGCTGGTAGCTGCTGAAGGTTGGGGTGGCTGTGGCAATTTCTTAAAATAAGACAGCAATGAAGTTTGCCACATGGATTGATGCTTCTTTTCACGAATGAGTTCTCTGTAGCGTTCAGTGCTGTTTGATAGCATTTTACCAACAGTAGAACTTCTGTCAAAATTGGAGTCAACCCTCTCAACTCTGCTGCTGCTGCTTTATCAGCTAAGTTTATGGAATATTCTAAATCCTTTGTTGTCATTTCAACAATCTTCACAGCATCTTCACCAGGAATAGATTCCATCTCAAGAAATCACTTGCTTTGCTCATCCCTAAGAAGCACCTCATCTGTTAACGTTTGGTCATAAGATTGCAGCAATTCAGTCGCATCTTCAGGAACTTTTCCTTTGCATTCCCAGCTTGGCTGACTGGCACAAGGGGACTAGCTTTCAGCCTGTCTCAACTTTCAACGTGCCTACCTCACTTAAGCATCATCACTTCTGGCTTTTGATTTAAAATGAGCAATGTGCAACTCTTCCTTCACTTGAACACCTAGAGGCCGTTGTAGGGTTATTAATTAGCCTAATTTTAATATTGTTGTGTCTCAGGGAATAGGGAGGCCTGAGGAGAGGGAGAGAGACAGGGGAACAGTGGTTGGTGGAGCAGTCAGAACACACAGAACACTTACTGATTAATTTTGCTGTCTTATATGGGCACCCCAAAACATTTACAATAGTAACATCAAAGATCACTGATCTCAAATCACCATAACAAACAATAATAATAATGAAAAAGCTTGAAATGTTGAGATAATTACCAAAATGTGATACATAGACACAAAATAAGCAAATGCTGTTGGAAAATGGTGCTGATGGACTTGCTGGATGTAGGGTGCCCACACAGTTGCAATTTGTAAAAAAATGCAATATCTGCGAAGCACGATAAAGTGGAGTGCAATAAAACACGGTATGCCTGCATAAGCCAGTTATCTCTAATTTTGGAGCTATTTATAAACATTCACAAAGTATTTATACCAGCTAGCAGTTGGGGAAACCTGGAAGAAAGCAGGAAAAATCCCTAAGATCCTACTAAAACCAGTCTCTCCTGTACTGTACCGACTATACCTACTGTATACAGCCTATATGGACTGTAGAGAATGGACTGCAACAGGAACAAGAGCAGAAGTGGGGAGACTAGTTAAGAGACTGCAGAGTGCAGATGGGGATGATCGTGTGGACTGAGGTGGTGACAGAGGAAATGGAGTGAAATAAAGTGATGGATTCAAAAGAAGTTTAAGGAGGAAGATCTTTATGGAATTAAAAGACCAAAGGAGGATTTAGTAGTAATTTAAGAACAGGTGTAGAGAGGAGGAACTTGAGTTTGTTTAGCCACAGTGAGTTTGCAGTGACTGAGCGCGTCCAAGCAGAGATGTTAAGGCGGCATTTGCCTGTATGGGTCTTATGTGCACAGAGGAAAGATCTGGGCTGCAGAGAAAATTAGAATTGCTCGTGTCATGGGAACTGAGAGGAGCGATCACCCTGAAAGAGAGTAGGGTGAGAAGATGATCTACAACCAAACTTTTAGAATCTCTGACATTATAAAATTCCGGTCAGGAGGGACGAGTCAGAGAAAACTGAGAGAAAAACGTGCTTCAGGGATAGATTGGTATTATTAGGATTTTAGGGATTTTCCTACTTTCTTCCAGATTTCCCCAACTAACTGCTAGTTGGTGTGAATACTTTATAAATATTTATAAATATAAATACTTCCACAACTAGAGATAACTGGCACCTGCCTCACTGAGAAAACATTTTGATTCATCAGTCTCATGGAAAGTCTCGTAGCAAAAGAGAATGTCAAAAATCCTTTCCATTTTGACTGTGGAGGAATTGGGGGAGCAGGGAAAGGAGTGGGAAAAAGCAAGAGGCCTGTGGATACCCAGAAGGGTAAAAACATTAATCAGTAGTTTGGAGACCAAGAGACATACCTTTTATTTTTTTATTTTTATTTATTTTTTTCTTTTTTGTGAGGAAGATTTCCTCTGAGTTGACATCTGTTGCCAGTCTTCCTCTTTTTTTTTTTGCTGTTTGAGGAAGATTAGCCCTGGGCTAACATCTGTGCCAATCTTCCTCTATCTTTTTGTGTGTGTGTGGGTCACTGCCATGACATGGCTTGATGAGTGGTGTAGGTCTGTGCCCGGGATCCGAACCGGCAAACCTGGGCTGCCAAAGTGGAGTGCACCAGACTTAACTACTATGCCATGGGGCTGGCCCCCAGCATACTTGTTAAAATAGCTGTGGAGAGTAATTTTGAGGATCAAGTGCAGTAAGTTAATTTGAGGAAGTTTGCAAATGGTAAGGTGTTAGTTTTTGTCCAAGGTCACGTAGTGAGTGGCTGGTGGAGTCAGGGACTCAGGAATGGGGCTGGATGGGGTGCAGTCATCTCCTTGTGGACACGTCTCCATTTCTCATGTTGGGTGCCTGCTATTGCCCCACCACCTCAGTTTGCTAAACAACCAGCGTGGTGAAGAAAGTAATCGTTCTTGGCAAAGGGCATTTCCAGGTGAGAAAAAAGTGCACAACTTAACACTTTTAATGGAGTGTTTTTCATGTATTTTACATCTTCCCAATCTTAGTGAATTTGATCTTTTTATTAATTCCCTGGGATCATCATTGGAACACAGTTATTGTATTATCCTAGAGATGCTGGGAGTTTTTGAAATGGGACAGGACTGTGTGGCGCTTTAGTGAATATTCTAGGATAATTGGGGTTTTTTTCCATCCTTTTCCCTTATAGTCTGTGTTCATTCTCCCTTGTCTCTACGATTGATGAGACTGCGTCTCACCACATGCTTTCCCCCGTTTTCTTCCCTCTCTCCTCTCTTTTAACTCTTACTGCTTTTTAGCTTGTACTTGGGGCTTGGCCTTCCTCACTGCCAGGGCCAGTGTGTTCCTTTTCCCTCTTTCTTGGTTAGGGAACACACTGGGTAAAACTTTTTGGATTTGAAAGTGTTTAATTTCTGAGACTGTTTTCTTGAGAAAATGCTAGCGTATGCAAATCCAGCTTCCAAAGCCGAATGAGAGAGAAGTTCTTCTCTACAGAAAAATTCTAATAAATGCAGAAAGAATGATAGAATTAGAAATCAATATATTCCCCTTGTTGAAATAGTAGATGATCAGTTGATACTCAAATGGTGAGAAGTTAATGGGACACTTTAAAATGGAGAGATCAGGCTGACTCCCTGGAATCCGCTGATTATTTGTACCAAATACGACAAGACACAGGGATTCGCAAATTTTTCTGTAAAGGGCTAGGTAGTAAAGGTCTGGGGCTGGGTGGGCCATACAGTCTCTGTAGTTGTCGGGGGAAAGCAGTCACAGACAGTACGTAAGTCAATGAGCGTGACTGTGTTCTGATAAAACTGTGCTTACGAAAACAGCAGCGAGTTGCATTTGGCCCATGAACTGTAGTTTGCTCACCTCTAATGTAATAGGAAGTACATGGCACCACCTATGGAGTCGTCTTGTCCAAAAAATTGGACCTGCATCAGGTCAGAGCTCCAGGTCTAATCACAGTTTTCAGGAAATTGAGGGAATGAGACACAAGTTAGATGACATGCAAAATCCAGACTATGAGGCGTTCTATAGGATGAATATGGTTTCTCAAGTAAATCACTGTATGAAAAAGGGAGTGAAAGGGGCTCTTTTGGGGAAAAAAAAGGAATCAGATGTAATATGTGGAGTTTGAATTGCTTGTTGGAGCAAACCAATTGTATAATATATCTTCGAAGACAATCAGGGAAATTTGAATATTAGATGATTTTAAGGAATTACTCTTAATTATTTTAGGTGTAATTTTGGCATGGTAGTTACTTCTCAGCAATGAATGCTGAGGTATTTATAGGTGAAATGGCATGATGTCTGGGATTTACTTTAAAGTACTCTAGTAAACAATATATGTAGTGGGTAGGTGGAGAATTGATGAAACAATTGGCAAAATGTTGATAATTGTTGAAACTGGATGATAGATATATGAAGGCTTATATTGGTCTCTTTACATTTTGTATGTTTCAAAATTTTCATAAGTTAAAATAAAGTCGAACATACCCCAAAAAGTGAATGTGTCGATGAGGGGGTGCACATGGAAAAAGAAGGAAGAACCAAATGAAAAAATATTTTTTCATATAGTTGGAGGAATTTTTGTTTTTGTTTTTATTGCTGGTTCTATTTGTTTTCGTAGTCGTACTTCCTTTATTTTCTCAGTTGAAGTTCCTTTTACCACTTCAAAATAGAGTTCTTGTTTTCACATTCTAATTTCAAATAGCAGTCCCAGATTACATGTGCCACTAGCACTCGTTAGGCCATTTAGACTTCGTTTGGAAATAGAAATTGAATTACTTTACTAAACTGCTTTGTGTGTGCATGGATAAAGACCTTGATTGGATCTTTGGTACTAAGTTTGCTAGCCAGTGTGCAAACCTTTTATTTTAAAATTATGAACAGGAAAAAACAGAAAAAGAATACAAAATAACAAGAACTTATATATTTTTAAAATGACTGAAGGAGGATGCAAGTGACACAATTAGTTTGAGATGCAGAGCAGCGAATCAGAACAAATAGCTAATTACAAATCAGTGGAATGTAAAAGTGCATCACAGTAACCCACATTTTTTTTTTACCAATGGGTTTGCAGCTGACTGTCAGGGTGACTCATTCCTATGCTGGGAGAGTGAGGTAATGCTCTTGTGAGGGGTGATGTCATCTCTCTACCTGAACTGCATGCATGTCGCTTCTTGTGGCTCTCAAGGAAAAGCACCATCTGCTTTCACATATGCAGCCTGAAGGACTACAAAGATTGGTGCAAAGGTTAGCAGCCATGTGTATGACTCATAAGCAGCCAATTAGTGAAGAGCAGCTGTTTAAAAGTGAACTTTAGTTTAGTGGTTACCAAGGGGAAGGTGGGTGGGGGGTGGACACAAGGGGCGAATGGGCACATTTATATGGTGACTGACAAATAATGATGTACAATTGAAATTTAACAATGTTGTGCACTATTATGACCTCAATACAAAAAAATTTTTTTAAGTGAACTTTTAAAATTATAATCCAGAAATATGTCATGATGATTCAGTATTGAATCATAATGCTTTTTTGTTGTTTTGGGTTTTGCAAGTTTTCTCATTAGGTTTATGCTGATGAAGATTTGACTTTTAAAATAAGGCAGTTTTTCTCGATATGGCCAATCATATCAAATCATCTTGGTTGTTTAAACCATATTTTATTTTTTCTCTTTTTTTAAAAGATTTTATTTTTCCTTTTTTTCCCCAAAGCCCCCTGGTACATAGTTGTATATTTTTATTTGTGGATCCTTCTAGTTGTGGCATGTGGGATGCCACCTCAGCATGGCTTGATGAGCAGTGCCATGTCCTCACTCAGGATCTGAACTCTCGAAACCCTGGGCTGCCAAAGCAGAGCTCGAGAACTCAACCACTCAGCCACGGGGCCGGCCCCTAAACCATATTTTCTTTTTTTTTTTTTGAGGAAAACTAGCCCTGAGCTAACTACTGCCAGCCCTCCTCTTTTTGCTGAGGAAGACTGGCCCTGAGCTAACATCCATGCTCATCTTCCTCTACTTTATATGTGGGACGCCTACCATAACATGGCTTTTGCCAAACGGTGCCATGTCTGCAGCTGGGATCCGAACTGGCGAACCCCGGGCCACTGAGAAGCGGAACATGCGCACTTAACTGCCGCGGCACCAGGCTTGCCCCACCATATTTTCTTAATTGCAGATGTTTGTTTTACATTTGGAGGCATGTAGATCATCCTTGAAGCAAAGATGAATTTTAGTCCATATCAGTTTGACAGTTTGGGTGGTTTTTTTTGTTCCCTTAGGAGCCATCGTGCTCCCTAAGGACGTGCTTTAGGGGAAAAGAGATTATTAATAGAAGACGAACAAGTCAAAATAATTGTTAACTATTTACCACAGACCCACTAACTCCTCTTCCTCTTCCTCCTAGTGATGCACACCTACTTTCCCTGTTTGTACTTAACTAGTACTACTGTTGACAAGACCAGACCACTGAAACACCTTTTTCAACTTTATCATAGCTTGAATTTACTTTTCTAGTAAATAGAATACAGAATGCCTAACATAATATGGAAGGCAGAGAATAGTAAATACTTGATTTTCTAACTGATATGTGACTCAAAGTGTGAGATCATATTGGCTTAATACTATATATTCTCTCAGGGTATGTGTGCTATGACCTAAATCTGTTCTTAATGGCAACTTCAAGTTGGACAGTCTACAAAAGATAAAAAGTTTTGATGTTTTGAAAATAAAATGTTATCTATTGTTATCAAGAAAGATAAGAAAGCAAAGAATGAAATAGTAATGCTAAAACTCTAAGGTGATATGAGGTGGGTTACATACCAATGTCATTTGAAAGTTTATTAAAAAGCAAATGTTTTTTCAATAAAGAATAATAATTGGAGATCTTTAAATACCTTGAATTATGATGAACCTTTGATTTAATGGTATAGCCCTCTGAGTTTAGTTACAGAGCTCCTGCAAGCGTCTTGAGTGCCTTTCTTTTCTTTTTAACCTCTTATTTGGAAATAATTTCAAACTACAAAAAAATTGCACAAATGAAAGTGGCACCAAAAAAAAAAGCCCCAAAAACCTAACCCTTAGATATCCAGATTTACCTATCCCAAACCTTGTTTGCTTTATCATTTGAGTGCTTGTGCACTCGCGCACTCTCTCTGTCTCTGTCTCTGTCTCTGTCTTTCTCTCTCTTTCTTTCTTTCTCTCTCTCTCTCTCTCTTCTTTCCCAACCCCTCCTGCACACTTTTGTTTCTTGAAACATTTGAAAATAAATTGGCTATTCATCATGGCCCTTTACTCCTAAAGACTTCAGCGTATATTTCCTAATATATTCTTTCATAATCACAGTATAGTTATCTACTTCCTAAGTTTATATTGGTACTTTCCCTTCTGTATTCCAGCTTTACCAGTTGATCTGGTAATGTCTTTTATAACATCCTCCACCCCCAGTACAGCGTCTCTAGTGTAGGGTCAGGTAGTACATTGATTTGTCATGATAGCCTCTTTTAATCTGAGTTTATCCACAAACTTTGCCTTTTGTGACATTGACATTTTTGAAGAATACAGTCTTTCTGTCCTTTTATTTAAAAAGTGAAATTTCTTCATTTTATACTTGTCTGATGTTTCCTTCTGATTAGATTTAGGTTGTGCATTCTTGGCTGGAATACTACATAGGTGACACTGTGGCCTCTCTCAGGACATCTTGTCTGTGGTTAATCAATGTTGTTAATTTTGATCATCCAGTCAAAGTACTGTCTGAGTTCTCCACTATATAGTTACTGGTTTTGTTTTCAAAAAATTTCTTGTAACTAATAAGCAGTCTGTGGGGAAACACTTTAAGAACATGCAAATATCCTGTTCCTCATCAAAATGTCCACCTAGATTTAACACCATTGCTGATTTTTGCCTGATGCAGTCTTTACTACAATGGTTGCAAAATGCTAATCTTTCCAACTCCAGCTCTCCTTTCATACTGACCGGTAGACACTTAGCATTTTATTTCAGTAATAGCCCTCCCTTCTCCCCCATATATTATTTATTTTATCTATTTGTTATCAGTATGGACTCATGATTTCCTTTTTTTCCAATGCTTTATAATTCAGTACTTAATTGGTACTTAAATTGTTCCTCATTTGGTCAGTGGCAATCTCCCATCTTTTTTGATCACGTCCTTACTTTCGAGAATAAGATGTTAAAGACTCATCTTGTACCTACCATGCCACACCCCTGGGATCAGCCATTTCTCCCAGGAGCCTTGGTTCCTTTGGTGGAGAAGGGAATTAGATAACAAAATCTGGGCCCTAGCTTTGAGTGTATTACTTTACAGCCGCTGTATAAACACTGTATCAACATAAATGTAAAAACAGCATACCAGGTAAATATTTCTCAGAGGTACAATAAGCAATTTTTGAGAATGTAATGGTGTCTCAGTTTATAGTTACATCAAAAAGTAAAGTACATTAAGGAATGGGAAGACTTTGATCAGCAAACTGACACTGCCAAAATTTTCTTGGATTTCAAAGCAAAAACATAAGTGATGCTAGCTTGAAGGACAGATAGGATTTCAGTGGGCAGTGTTGGTACAGGAGGGTGTTCCAGGAAGAAGAAATGACATTGACAATGACATAACCGAACAATAAAAATAACATGAAGTATCATGCTTAAGTAATGATGCCTGGTTTCCGCCCATGTGGGGAAAAGTGAAAAACAGGAGGAAAAGGTTGTTTGAGGTCATGTCTAGAGAACTTTGAATGTCAGACTTAGGATTTGGGGTTTTTAATAAGAAGATAATAGAGAGTTGTTGAAGATTTTTGAATAGTGTCATGACAGGCTTAACTCTGAGACTCAGAGATTAATCTAGAAGATACGTAGAGGTTACATTGAGGAAATTTTCAGTGAAGAACTGTAAAGAGGCTATTGTAATAGTTCAAGCAGGAGATAGAAGGATTTGAAGTAGAAAATGAAAGAAAGAAATGGATTAGAATAGTGTTTTTCAACCTGTTCCCCAGAACCCCAGGGGAGAGGGCAGAGCTGGGGGAGGGGAGGATGTGTGAGCCAGGCACCAACTTAGAACTCTTAGCGACTTTATGGGAGTGTTCAAGTAAGTATCCCTTTAAAGATGGGATTCTGCTGCTTAAGGAACAAAGAAGTGCATAGAAAAGAATTTTTTTTAAAAGAGTTAAAACCAACATTTGTTTGGAGTTTTGTTTTTTTTATTTTTAAACTCATGCTTCTTTCATATTCGCTTTTTTTGAAATTTTGAGCCTGGATGATCAGGAAAATAGTTGTGTCATTAGCTGAAGTAAGTCAAATTGTATATATTTTTAAATGCCAAAAGATCAGTGTCACAAAGCCATGCACTGATACTCTTTCTCAAGAAACAAGATGTTCTTGGCCAAAACCTTGAGAGTCATCCTGAGCTGTTTTTTTCTTGATCATTCCATACAGGGAATCCGACATGAAATCCTGTTGGCTTTACTTTCCGATTGTATCCCAAATCTAACCACCTTCCGCACCCCCGGTGCTGTCACCCCGATCGATCAGAGCCACCATCATCTGGTGCCTTCCGCTTGCTCTCGCTGCCTCCACCCCTGCCTCTGCAGCCTGTTCGCTCTCACTGTGCTTCCTCAAACACAACGGACATCCTTCCACCTTGGGGCCTTTGCAAAGGCTGTTCCCCAGATATCAGCATGGTTAACTCTCTCACATTGAGATTTTGCTCAAGTGTTAACTATCTCACTGGGGCCTACCCTGAGCTCCTTGTTAACAGTCCCCTCCCCTCCCACATGCACATTTTCCAGTCCCCCTTTATCTTGTTCTATTTTTTTCCCTATGGCATTTATCACCTAATATACTCTATAATTATTCATTATGTTGTTTGTCTCCCAACACAAGGGTTTGAGCTCACAAGGGCAGTGATTTTTCTTTTTTTTTTTAACTTGTTTTGCTCCCTGGTCTATCTTAAGCAAGAGAATAGTATCTGGCACACAGTAGGCCCTCAATAAATATTGTTAAAAGGAGGAAAGATAACTAAGAGCATAAAATCAGTAAGCTTGGATGCTAGGCTTCTAGCTCATAGTAGATTTGAGAAAGTAAAAAAAAAGAAAAGATGGTACACTGCTTGAATCAACCTGTGTTCCTTGGATCTAAGCCTGTGACAGTAATTGGCCTGGATAAAATATGCCTGGAAAGTACTGCATATACTATCCATTCGCTAGAAAGCCCTATTGTACTACATTACAATAGTAAATACCGAAAGAACTGCTATAGTAATGTCTTCTTGAACTCACTTGATCACAGAGCTCTCTTCTGATAACTCACTTTTCATTAGGGGATGGTCTTGGCCCGTGGCAAACAGAGTTTGAGAAAAACCATCCTGGAGTATCACGTGTAGGCCCAGGAGAGATTGACAGTTCTTTTAGGTTGCTTTGGTTGATGAACTGTGCTCAGAAGGAGGCTACAGTACATCAGGCTCAAGGCTCAGCTCTTAGTTACTACTCTTAAAGTTATGATCCTTTTAAAAGTTAACTTTTATTTTAGGTATTTGGGAATAAGATGATCATTCCTTCCCTGGATGGAGACCTCTTCCAGTGGGACCGAGACCGTGAGAGCATGGAAACAGTTCCTTTTACCGTTGAGTCACTTCTTGAATCTTCTTATAAATTTGGAGATGATGTTGTTTTGGTTGGAGGAAAGTCTCTCACTACATATGGACTCAGTGCATATAGTGGAAAGGTGAGTAAAAATGTTGAATTTATTTGGGGAGAAATCAGATTAAATAGGGATAGAAGAAAGAATTTCTTATACTATTACTGGGTGAAATTATAATTTTTCCCCGAGGATGTCGTTTGTTTTAACAAAAGACCTGTGAAGTAGGAAGGGGAAAATATTACTAAGAGAAACTAAATTTATCCAAGATAACAGAATAAATAACAGAGCCAGGAATAGCAGGAGGCAGAGAATTAATAAATATGATCTACTGTGTGTTTTTCATACATTATTTTGAAATCTTCACTGTATTACTAGGGGTTACATATTTTTGTCTCCATTTGGACAGATGAGGAGCCCTCCAAAGATTAATAAGAATCTCAATTAGAATAATTGCTCCTACTCATTTATTTATCTAGTTTGATCCTATAGCAAGAGGATCCAAGAGGAAAGTTTGTGTTCATTTTACAGATGAGAAAACTGAGACTTTAAAAGGTT
Source organism: Equus przewalskii (assembly GCF_037783145.1). Lineage (NCBI taxonomy): Eukaryota > Metazoa > Chordata > Mammalia > Perissodactyla > Equidae > Equus > Equus przewalskii. Next base: position 16,732,760 of record NC_091844.1, read on the forward strand.
CAGAAACTTCCAAGGTCAGATTTGACTTAGATATGTCTGATGATAAAGTCATGCTCTTAATGACCTAGACTTTCTCCAATATTAACTCTTAGGATAATATCATAATCCAATTCTAAGATTGGGTCTTGTAATGTAAATTCATTGTTAGGAATAACTAATTAAAAACATCCTTTTTTGAAAGGTAAAAATCTTTTCTTAACTCCTTAACACCTTGATTTTGAATATTTTTTGTATATGGACTTAAGACTAAAACAAGGAAATATAGGAAAATGAGCTCTTGCCCTTGAGGTTTTCAGCACTTCCTTATCTAAGTGTTAGGCCCATAGCACCTTCTTGCTCTTGCAGATGCTGTTCTGCTTTTTCCACCACCTGTATCTGCCTCATACGGAGGAGGCCTTGCGAGCCTCTGTCTGCTTCAGTATTCTCACCTGTAAAACACGGGGATTGAGCCCAACCATCTAATTCTCTGATTTGATGTGCTGGGACAAAATTCTGATATTCGAGCAGGAATGCTTCTCTTTTTGAGGCCTTTAGATCATAGCAAGAGTCTTCCTTTTTCTTTTAATGAAGATCTTCAGGAGATCCTTTTAAATACTATAGCTATTAGAAAAGGTTTAAATTTTTAAAAACTAAATACTTCTGTTGTATGGAAACTCTGAGGTTGATTTTTTTTTTTAATTCACCTGGAATTTTATTCATGTTGTTATTGCTAAGCTATCACAACTGGTTATCCATTTCTTCTTGTATATTCCATGGAAATCCTCAAAGACAGACTAAAATTATCTAAATCCTTAAAATTATTCCCTGAAATAAATATTCATTTGTAGTTTTATGGTTCTAAATTACTCCTTTTAGGAGTTGGTAATTTAACTGATGCTTCCTAAGACTTGGGTACTTTTTACACATTTTTTAAATAAATTATAGAGATTCTTTTAATGTCTCTGGTCTCCTGTAACTTATAATCTTTACTGATTTTGTATCGGTCTTTTCAGGTGAGGTATATCTGTTCAGCTTTGGGTTGTCGCCGATGGGATAATGATGAAATGGAACAAGAGGACATCCTGCTTCTGCAGCGCACCCAAAAAACCGTTCGAGCTGTTGGACCTCGTAGTGGCAATGAGAAGTGTGTATCAAATAATGTCGTGTGTCAGATAATTTAGAAGTACAAGAACACCAAAATTCATTGGATTTTTCTTTGTGGCGATTTTCTGAACTATTTTGTTGCCCTAAAGCATACTACTTTTTAAAGAGAAATCTAGGCCCTAAATTAAAAATGGTCTCATGGTTATTAACAGATCCTGGACTTCTCACCACGTGCTTCAGGATATGGTAACAAGAAGGAGTCCCATGCCATGTCTGCATATTAGTTTAGTCTTAGGTTAATGATGTTTTCATAGCAACCTCACTGATTGAAGTTCTTTGAATGCAGAAAGCTTTTCTGACGAAGCTAATGTGCTTTATTTTAGCGTGTGCCTGTTTGACCCTTAGCTCTCTCTAGTAGGTAGTTTTATAGTTTGACTACCTCAATTTTAAAACAATACTTTAGTCTGTTTTCTTAAAGTGTTACAGTATAATTTATTTGGTCAAATTCTTTTTTGTTTCCTTTTTCAAATAATGAATTCCTCATGTAATTTTTATGTTTAAATACGTGATTAAAAAATAAGATTGGATTAGACATGCTGGTCCTAAATCACATGCTTGATTTTTTTCAAACCTAATACTTAAATTTTAAATTGCTCATATAGTAAAAATAATTTTAGATCCCATCTTTGTCTTTTGAAAGTGAACAGACTTTTAGATTTTGTCTGATGGAATATAATTCAGTTTCCTTTCCCGGAAATTATTTTCTCAAATTCGGTTAAGAATGTATTCTTTGTACGTTAACTGGACTGTGACCTTTGATCTGCTGACAACCTGACCTTCTTTATCCTGTTAGGATTTTGTTTCCTTCAGTGTTTGAGTGTTTTCCTGGCTGTTCAGGTACCATAGAAGCAGATGTTCAACTTAGCAGGATCTTGAGTTACCAGAATAGGAGGAGTCTGGGGTCTAAAATCCACGTTCCTTAAGTACATATTTTTTAACAGATGTCAGAATTCTTTAGCCATTTTATATCAAAGTAACAAGAGCTTGTGTTGTCAATAGTTGTGATTTTTCTATATATTAATTATGGTGGAAACATTATCACTGCCACTTTATGGATAAGGACACTGAAACTCAGACAAGGTTAAATGACTTGCCAGGTCTCAGTCAGTAGAGATCTGAGACTGGAGCTGAGGTGGCATGACTTGAAGGTTTGGTATACTGGGTCACGTTGTATTTCAAGGCTGTGTTTTCATAGAAATCTAAAATTGATGCATTCGTCTTGCCTTTTACTTTGATTTTTTGGGACATATTAATTTCTCTGTACTTGAATGAAAATTGCCCAGACCATAATTAAGAGGTAAGGCAGACTGCATGCTGCCTCAGTTTAAGGTGACATGTTTGAGAAAATCACTCTGATTTGGAAATGTGAACATTTCTTAATTTTTAAGAGAAAAATCTATCCCACAGCTGTTGCCATTTCCCAACTCTTAGAACCATTGTTTCTAAAGGGTCAGGACAAAGTTGTGCCCACTTGTGGCATAAATTGGCAAAGCCCTCCTTTCCTCAAGATTGTGTTGAGTTGTTCTTTTTCTCGTCACAAAATTTTAGTGTTTGCTGCTTCAATCTAGGAGAGTTCTTTATTATTGGGTCCATTTATTTAAATGTGAATTTCTAAAACACACCTTTGTAAATTTAAGGTGGAATTTCAGTGTTGGCCACTTTGAACTTCGGTATATTCCAGACATGGAAACTAGAGCCGGATTTATTGAAAGCACCCTAAAACCCAGTGGAAGCAAAGAAGAGTCTAAAATTATTTCAGATCTGGAAGAACAGGAAGCTGCCATGTTGGACACAGTGATAAAGGTCTCAGTTGCTGATTGGAAGGTTATGGCGTTTAGTAAAAAGGGCGGACATCTGGAATGGGAGTACCAGGTACCTAAAACCACTGAGAATTTATAAATATGTTTCTTCCTTTCTCAGTTTGACCAAACACATTGGGGAGAGGGAAATGACTGCCATTTTGGATTCTCAACTTGTTCTCTATGATTTAAGAAATTTGTGGTTTTACACCCATTAGAATGGCTTTTATGAAAAAGACAAAGGTAAGTGTTGGTGAGGATGTTGGTAAACAGTGTACAGCAGTGCATCTTTGTACATTGTTGATGGGAATGTAAATTGGCATAACCATTATGGAAAGAAATATGGAGCTTCCTCAAAAAATTAAAAATAGAACTACCATATGATCCAGCAATCCCACTTCTGGTTATACGTCCAAGGGAAGTGGAATCAGTATCTTGAAGAGATATGTGCACTCCTATGTTCAGTGCAGCATTAGTCACAATAGACGAGATATGGAATCAGTCTTACTGTCCCTCAATGGATGAATGGATAAAGAAAATGTGGTGTGTATGTATGCACAATGGAATATTGTGCAGCCTTCAAAACGGAAGTCCAGGGCCAGCCCAGTAGAGTAGTGGTTAAGTTCAGGGCACTCCGCTTCAGTGGCCTGGGTTCGTGGGTTTGGATCCTGGGCATGGACCTATACCACTCATCAGCCATGCTGTGGCAGCAACCCACATATAAAGTAGAGGAGGATTGGCATGGACATTAGCTCAGGGCTGGTCTTCCTCAGCAAAAATAAAAAGGAAATCCTGTCATTTGTGACAACAGACAACATGGCTAAACCTGGAGGATATTATGCTAACTAAAATAAGCCAGGCACAAAAAGATAAATACTGCGTGGTCTCACTTATATATAGAATCTAGAACAGTCAAACTCATAGAATCAGAGTAGAATAGTGGCTGCCAGAATATGAGGAGTAGGAGAAATGAGGAGATGTTGGTCATAGGGTACAAAGTTTCAGTTATGTGGGATGAATAAGTTCTGGGAATGTAATGTACAGTGTGGTGACTATAGTTAACAATACTATATTATATACTTGAAATTTGCTAAGAGAGTAGATCTTTTTTTAAAAACTTTTTTCTAGCTTTGTTGGGGTATAATTGACAAACACTATGCATCTGAGGTGTGCAACATGATGATCTGGTAAATGTATACATTGTGAAATGTACTTACCGCACACACACAAAATAACTATGTGAGGTTATGGATATGTTAGCTTGATTGTGCTAATCATTTCACAGTGTATACATATATCAAAGGATCACATTATACACTGTAAATATATACATTTTTTAACTTGTCAATTATACCTCAATAAAGCTAGAAAAATAAAAATTTAAACAGAAATTTGTGATTTTAAGTGGTATTTTTGGAGTTGGAATACAAACATACTGCTGGAAATTATTTAAATTTAAATATTTTTATGTTTAATTTAATGTTAATAATAAAAATATTTTTTAAAATTTTATTTCAAATTTATTTTCCATTTTTGTTTAGTTTTGTACTCCCATTGCATCTGCCTGGTTGGTTAAGGATGGCAAAGTCATTCCCATCAGTCTTTTTGATGATACGAGTTATACATCTAATAATGAAGTTTTAGAAGATGAAGAAGACATTGTGGAAGCTGCCCGAGGAGCCACAGAGAACAGCGTTTACTTGGGTAAGTAGATGTGTCTTACCTAGTGATAGTACATATCGACGTAGATTTTGTTCTTTCATTGTTCTATCCTACTTCAGCTGTGCCTAGAGTAGTTTTAATTCCTAAATATGTATTCCAGCTTAGATTGCCCTTAAGATTTGTGCTTTGGTTTCCATTCCTGCTGTGTTTTTCCATTTATCCAATTCTGAAACTTTTAACTACTATAGTGTATTCTGAGACCTATGTTAGAAAGGCTTAGAAATGTTGCCATTATGTAGCATGGTTTCAAATTAGTTGTATATCCTCAAAATCTAAAACTTTCTTCAGTTGTATTTGCATCTATATCAGGTTACTCCCTCTTAAAGATTATGTTTATTTTTCCTATGCATCTATACAACTTATCTGAGAAATAAAAACGAAATTTTGAAAATCCTCAAACCTGATTTTTCGAACTAGTGTTCGTGGTCAAATAGTCATAATATTCTTTAAGCTCTATCAATGTGCTACGCACCCCTCAATTTCAAGGAAATGCAAGAATTTGAAAGATTAACATGTCACACATGGGTTATGATAGTGTTTAACTGGATTGTTAGCAGTGTCTCTGGAATTACAGGTGTTTAGGTTTCCTTGAGGAGGAAGTTACTTCATCTAAGCTATTAGTTTTTTAAGAGTACCGTGACTTCTTTTCTCTGAATTTTCCTACTGGAAGGGTTTTCCAGTGGTTACTGAAAAGTATTATTAACTTGCATGTACCTTCCTATCCTATTTTCATTGAATAACATTTGGGTCACATTTGAGTGCTTCAGGCATTATTTTTCTGTGAAGAGATCTATGTAGCACATGAAGAAATAAAGAGAATTAATCGAATTTTATTAAATCAAAATGAATCTTTTTGGAAAAACTTAATTGGTGCTTGATTTTAAACGGAATTGGCTATGTTCTCGTTGATTCAGGAATGTACAGAGGCCAGCTGTATCTGCAGTCGTCAGTCAGAATTTCAGAAAAGTTTCCCACAAGCCCCAAGGCCTTGGAAAACGTCAATGATGAAAATGCGATTATCCCTTTGCCAACAATCAAATGGAAACCCTTAATTCGTAAGTAAATTACGAACCTTTATAAATATTATTAAAGATGTTTAGAAGCCTAATCAGGACTGTCTTTGCCCTGGTTTTGAATATCGCAGAGATCATGACAATTGTGTACTCTATATTTTCTGTTAAACTAGAAAGGTATTTCAGATGTTAATGAATTTTAATTCTCATTTAGCACATGATTTCATTGAAGCAGCAGTTGCTTTTGTAGAAATCAATGTTAATAAAATGTTTCTCTGTACAACTTAGAAAAAATCTTAACCATTCATTGACCATGCCTAAGAATCATTTAGCTCTTAACATATTTATATTAAGAATATTCATGAAAAATCATCTGGTTATCATGTCATATTCTTTAGACCCTTAGGTGAATAATTAGTAATTCCTTCAGTTATCTTTCGGTACCCTGCGTATTTTTTTTAGCACACATGTCATATCATATTTTAATTACTTGTTTAAATTAACTCATCTTTTCTACAAGACTGTGCTTTTCCAGGGAAAGAACCTTGAGCTATTTGTTGACTTGTGTGTTTGAACTGAACTGTGGTTGCATATCTGCTTTTTGAATGAATGAGGTACATGGGTTTTCATTAAAGTTGTATGTTAAGATTTTGCCGTTTTCTTTTAGATTCTCCTTCCAGAACTCCTGTCTTGGTAGGGTCTGATGAATTTGACAAATGTCTTAGTAATGATAAGTTTTCTCATGAAGAGTACAGTAATGGAGCACTTTCAATCTTGCAGTATCCATATGGTAAGTGTGATTACGCTTGGCTTGAAAATACTGAGTTTTATTTTATTTATTAATTTGAAATTAATTAATAGAGTTCAGATGAAACGTAATCACTTGGAGGGTGAATATAAAATATCTTGAGAGGCTATATTGTGAATGGTGGCCAAGGGTCTGAGCTCCAAAGTTGGATTGCCAGGGTTCAATGCCCAATTCTGCCGCGTTCTGTACACCTGACTTCCCTGTGTCTCAGTTCCTTTATCTGTAAAATAAGGATAGTAATCCCAATATCTGTTTGTTTCATTGTTGTGAAGTCTAAATGAGGTAATGCATGTATAGTCTTAATTAGCACTGTGCCTGGCAAATAGTAAATGTTCAATAAGCATTGGTTCTTGTTATTAGTTCTCATTTAATTATCAGCCAATCTAATATAGTGTATATAATAGCCTGTATAATGAAGAAAACAAGTGTTTCCCGCAGAGCTACGTGAAAATGCTATAAAATAAGGTTATTTTAATTTTGTCCTCAGACAAGGGAAATTAGCCCAAAAGTCAAGAATAGGTGAAACTTGACATGAAATATATTCTTGTGTATTTAATGTGAGGGTGTCTTCAGTTATGAAAGTCTTTTGATCAGTTAGATATGAAAAAATCCTCAAATCTGCATTAGACAAAAACATAGACTCCTCATCAGTTACCCTAGATGCTAGAACTGGGAATTTGTTATATAATTTAAATTGATAAAAAAAAACAGAGGGCTCTGAACTGGAAACAGCAGCCTTTATGAGATCTGGATCAAAATACAAGGTAAGAGAGAACTGCGTAATCTGCCCACATGGTACAAAGTAGAAGACAGAAAAGCCAGGCTGCTCTTCTAGGACAAACTCATTGACAGCCTGAGATAAACCAAAGAGCGTGAGGGAGCCATTTTCCTTTCAGCTTGCTAAGAATGATAATGGTCAAAGTTGGTCTTTTATTGATGCTAAAATGAAAGGAAAGTTTAAAATCCCTGAAGGGAGTTTGGGTACTATCTGATTCTTTCTTGCATTTAAATGATTGGATTATTAATGAGGTAATGAATGAGGTGGCCCTTAAGTTTTTTTCTAGTCTTATTATTCAATATAAAAAAATTTATGATGCTTATGAAATCAAAGAAAATATATTTGTGTAGTAAAAAATAAAAACGTAAATGAGGCTGTCAAAGTGTATTACAGAAGAGATGAAACTTTAAAGAAAGGAATTTGTGTTATAAGTCTTAGGAAAATAGATAGTTTTTAACAACTAAAGGTGGATCTATATGAGTTTATCTTTATTATTATTATTATTGTTATTTATTTTTTGGTGAGGAAGATTTGCCCTGAGCTAACATCCATTGCCAGTCTTCCTCTTTTTTTTGCTTGAGGAAGATTAGCCCTGAGCTAACATCTGTGCCAGTCCACCTCTACTTTGTATGTTGGACGCTGCCACAGCCTGGCTTGACAAGTGGAGTAGGTCCATGTCCAAGATCAGAATCCGGGAACCTGGGCTGCCGAAGCAGAGTATGGGGAACTTCAACCACTCGGCCACAAGGCTGGCCCCCAGTTTATCATTATTTTTTTAAGAAAAGTTTTGAATGTTTGTTTTGCAGATAATGGTTACTATCTACCATACTACAAGAGGGAGAGGAACAAGCGGAGCACTCAGATCACAGTCAGGTTTCTTGACAACCCAAACTACAGCAAGACCATCCGCAAAAAGGATCCGGTTCTCCTCTTGCCCTGGTGGAAAGAAATAGTTGCAACTATTCTGTTTTGTATCATAGCAACAACTTTTATCGTGCGCAGACTTTTCCATCCTCATCCTCACAGGGTAAGACATTTTTTAGGATCTAATTTATTTCAAAGTGTTGGGAGATTAGAAAACTTATTGTGTGTGGTGGGGGCGGGCGGCGAGGGGCACCTTTACTTAAGTTTTACCATAAGATCCTTGTTGCCCATACTCTCATTTCCACCTCCTTACCTCCTCTTCATTATACAACCCATTTCAACCTGGCTTCCATGCCTGTCATTCCACTTCTCTCTTACAAGGGAAATGTTGTATTTTGTATTCTTATAATGCTTCTCTTTTTCTCGATATTGTTTATTTTCCAATGTTATTTTCTGGCCTAAGATTGTTAGCTAACTGCAGTTCAGCTTTGTTGCTGACAGTGATCTTTTTTCCTCACCTTATCAGCAAAGGAAAGAATCTGAAACTCAGTGTCAAACTGAAAATAAATATGACTCTTTAAGTGGAGAAGCTAATGACAGTGGCTCGAATGACGTAAAAAATTCTGGCTACGTATCACGGTAAGAGTCTTATAAAACAAATATGTGTGTTTTAGCTTCTGGTGGCAACTGTTTGAATCAAAGAAATGGTCTCTAAACTAAGATCTTGTTTAATTTTTTTTTTCAAACATCTAGGTAAATAAAACAGACTTAACCCTCAGGTATCTTAAACTTATTCAAGGTGGTATGTACCCTAACAGGAATAGAAATAGAATGTTAGAGAAGTTTAGAATTTCAGCCACCAGAGGCTGGCCCAGTGGCATAGTGGTTGAGTTCGCTTGCTCTGCTTTGGCAACCCAGCTTTCACAGGTTCGGAGCCTGGGTGTGGACCTACACACCACTTAATAAGCCATGCTGTGGCAGTGTCCTACATACAAAATAGAGGAAGATTGCCATGGATGTTAGCTTACGGACAATCTTCCTTACCCCTCAAAAAAAAACCAAGAAAAGAATTTCAGCCACCAGATTAAGTTCTTAAACAGATAATTATTGAGGGTCTACCATGTACTGGGCTTTGCATGAATAGTACCAAATAGGAGTTATTGCATTATTAGAGTATATGTAAATCTCCATATGTTACTGAATTGTCAGTTATTTATTTCATCTTTATTCTGTCTAGAATAAGAAGTAGAAAAATGGGGGAAAATATACCAATAGAACAGATCGTTTTTAAAAGCAGAAGAGGGAAGTGGGTTACCTAAAAAGAAGGTAATTCAAACACTTTGAAAGTAAAATAAAAGTAGAGAATTTGTTAGCATTCTGTCAGCTGTTCAGATTTTGATGCTTTGTGGTACAGGAAATGGTGCTGTGGTTAATTTTTCATGTTACTTGGATTATTGCTACTTTTTTCCTTTGTTTTTATATCATACACTCTGATATCATACATGTCAGGGATATGAGGTCAAAGAAAAGATATAGAACCTTATTGCTTAATATCTAGGGTCATGGTTTTATAACAGAAAAGACTGAAAATTACAGCTAAAATGAGTGATATTTTGATTATCTGTGGACTTAATTTATCTAAGATACATTCATACTGTATTATCAAGAATTGAGAATTGACTGTAATCACTTTGTTTTAGCTACTAGTTTTCCAAAGCAAGATTGACTAGGTGACTAACAAATGGTTAGGACTTTCATACCATTTCTAATGATGGTGTGGACTAATACGTCGGTGGCCGGCAACACCAGCAAGCAGTGACAGAGGGACCCGACAGCTCCCCACGGGTAATCCACTCCTGAGGCCATTCGTTGTTCTTTAAACATTTACTCTGAACAGCTATGTGCTGGTCCTGTCCTGGAGGAGCTTAAAGTCTGTGGGGGAAGATAATACTGGGTAACATAAACATGTAGGAAAAAACCCATGAACTAAGTGACTGACTCTGGGTTGTGATGATTCAAGAGGGTGTCGTAAATGAGGTGGCATTTTAACTGAACCTTAAATTGTGAGTAAGAGTTAGGTAGAGATGAGGGGAGGAGTAGGGTATGGTGAATAAAATTTGTAAGGCTGTTGTGGAGAGAATTCAAATGAAAATTCAAATTCTAAAATTGAATGGCTTAATTTTCTTTTAACTTTATTCAATAAAAAGAATACAGCTGATTGTTTTTAAAATACAGGAGCCCCATAATGATTCCTAATGTTTATTGAGTGCCTGCCATGTTCTAGGCATTATTAAGAGCATGAACTCTGCTTCAATCATAAGTTCTAGTCCCAACTTTGTTGTTTGTCAGTTGGGACCTTAGGCAAGATGATACTTAGATTTCTAGAGTATATAATCATATATAGGATGTTTTCCTTTTCAGAAGGTACATTCATTTTCATATGGGTGTTTTCTTTAAGATAGGAAGATAATTCAGTTGGCCCTCCAGGAGTAGGCCGTGAATTTCATGGGCTTTTGCAGTTGGGGAGATGGATTTGTACTGAAGTACCTTGACTAGCTATTTTTAGGAATACAGATTATTACTCTTCATTCTCTGTGAAGGTAATTGGCCCTTAGAGGGTTGGATCTGTTGCCTGTCCTCCTTAACTCATGTTCTAACCAGCTGAGCCAACTACTAAATGAATAAATGTATGCAAATCATAAAGTAATAAACTTAGCCTTATAAGTGACACCAAAGATAATCTAATTCAACTCTCCCCTATGTGGCTGGAAAAATAACTTCCCCAGCATGCATTCATTCATTTATTAATTCATGCATTATTCAACAGATTTGTTAGACCTTTTAGTTGTCACATAAGCCCAGGTGCTAGAAATACAAAGGGAAACAAGAATGCTTTCCTGCATTCACGTGCCCCACAATTCAGTGGCAGTGGGGAGAGAGAGCTGCATACAAATAACTGCAAAATACTGAAATTAAGTTTAAATAGTTGTAAGTGTTATGTGCAAAGTGCTATGAGAACATTAAAACGGGTCTAGGAAGACATTACAGAGGTGGCGAGATGAGCAGAATGAAAAGAGAGTAGCTTTTCATGAAGTACAAAGAAGTAGGCCGTCCCAATAGAGTGAATAGCACAAGCAAAGGCCCCAAAGTTGTGAGTCTGGTGCAGATTGGCTGGAATACACAGTGCAGATCAGCGAGGTTAGGCACTAGAGGGAGAAATAGGCTGCAATGTGGAGGTCCATCTGTAAGTGACAGATGGTGAGTTAGCTTGTCTGAATACCTTTGGTGATGAGCATACCGACTTGTGAGGCAAGCCAGCCAATTTCAGACAGCTTTGGTTCCTAGAGAGGCTTCTGGCTAAAAAAGTACTTAAATATAATAGGATTGATTAAATTTTTCCCATAAAATTTACAGGCACTGACATAAGATTAAAATACGTTTTCTAATTGAGTACAGAATGCCCCAGGAGTAAAAGGTTAGAGAATTAAGGATAAAATATTTTGGTAAATGATGGAAAGCATTGGATAGCACAGAACAGTAGTACAGCTCTGTCAGAACAAGTGATTAACAAGTGATTCCTAATGAAGCAGAAGCTTTTTTATTTTTTAAAAAATTTCCTAGGAGAAAAATTAGAATGTATTTGCTTCATTTATACAAACGGAAGAACAAAAAATGCTATTGGAATTAAAATAAGTTCTATGAGACTTACTGAGTTTACACATTTTTATATATCATAAAATAAGATTGAACTACTTATTACCTTACTACAAAATTTAAAACTATTTTTAACTTTTTTTTTGCCTTTAGGTATCTGACAGATTTTGAACCGGTTCAGTGCATGGGTCGTGGCGGGTTTGGAGTTGTCTTTGAAGCTAAAAACAAAGTAGATGACTGCAATTATGCTATCAAGAGAATCCGTCTCCCCAACAGGTGATGGATGGTACTTTCAGTAACCTTGGAGTTTGCACTATATTATCTAATCTCATAGGCAGTGTGTCCTTCTTACTATACTCCACAGAGACTAGAGAAAACGTAGTTTCTGATCATCTGAATCTCATGTTCTAAGTACCACCAGGTAACCAGCTGTCTAAAAGATGTGATCTACTTTGATTGTTTTGTGTCTACTTAAAAAATCAGGGGCGAGCCCGGTGGCACAGCAGTTAAGTGCACACGTTCCGCTTCGGCGACCCATGGTTCCCTGGTTCGGATCCCAGGTGTGGACATGGCACAGCTTAGCAAAAGCCATGCTGTGGTAGGTGTCCCATGTATAAAGTAGAGGAAGATGGGCATGGATATTAGCTCAGGGCCAGTCTTCCTCAGCAAAAAGAGGAGGATTGGCAGTAGTTAGCTCAGGGCTAATCTTCCTCAAAAAAAAAAAAAAAAAAAATCTGCCCTGTTTTTGATTCTTCACAACTTAGGACTTTCCCATAGTGAATTTTAATAACTATAGGCTTTACTCCATAGCACCATTTAAAAATAACTTATATTTATTATGGAAAATAAGAAAAGTATTAAAACAAAAACCATCTGCGTCTGATCTACCCAGTAATAACCAATATTAACATTTTAGAGTATTTCCTTTGATTTTTCTTTTCCTGGTTATAAATTTACCTAATTGGTAGCACAGTTACCAATGTAGTACAGTTTCATCTATTGTTTCCTGCACTGTATCCTCAGCATTTTCCATGTAATTATTGAGTATTTTACTAAAATGCTAAAATACATTAAAAGTATTTTATAATAGTCCAATTAACACATGTGCTTTATTTTGTTTAACTGTTTCTTATTGTTCAACATTTAGGTTTCTAATTTGTTGCAATTAAAAATAATTTTGCAGGGGGCTGGCCTCATGGCCGAGTGGTTAAAGTTCCACATGCTCCGCTTTGGCAGCCCAGGTTCACAAGTTCGGATCCCCGGTGTGGACCTGCTCCACTCATCAGCCATGCTGTGGAGGCATCCCACATAGAAGTGGAGGAAGATTGGCATGAATGTTAGTTCAGGGCTAATCTCCCTCAAGCGAAAAAGAGAGGAGGATTGGCAATGGATGTTAGCTCAGGGCAAATCTTCCTCACACACACACATAAAAATTTTTGTAGTGTTTATCTTTTATATAAATTTTTGACCACATCTGTTTCCTTTGGCTAGATTCCTAGAAGTGGAATTTCTGTCTCAGAGCAGTGTGATGCTTAAGATGAAGAGCTTTCAGTAACACCTCCCTTTCTGTCTCTTGTAGAAGGCTCCTGTGGATTCTTAATTAAATGAGCACTAATTGCTGGGCTGTCCTTCTAACTGTTTAAATGTCCTTTAAACATTTCTGTCCAACAGATAGGGACACAGGAGTGGGATGGGTTTGAGTACTAGGGAACTAATTCTTTTCTTTGGTACATAGTGTTTGAGTAGTTTAAATATTAATATATACTAAGCACCACATAGGATGTAAAATTAAGCAAGACTTCTGCCCTCAAGAACCTGTAACTCTTTGATGCTTTCATACATATACTCAAATATTCCTACAATGCAAGGAGGATTGTGACCTGTGGCTTAGCTTCGTAAATAGCTTCTCATGAAGAAAGCAGAAATGAAGCTAAAAGGCAGTCAAAGAAGGCAAACTTTGTGGAGGAGACGATGTCTGCACTGAGTGTTCAGGAGTAGCCTGTCCCTCAGTAGATGGACGTGTAGGGGAGGGATGGCCAAGTACATGAAATGGCCTGAGCAAAGGCATTAGGCAAACACTTGGAAATGGAATAGACTATGGAGGGTGTTCTGCCGTAGCTGGAGCAAAGGGTAAGAATGGGTAGTGGGGAGGGGCTGGCCCCGTGGCCGAGTGATTAAGTTCGCGCACTCCGCTGCAGGCGGCCCAGTGTTTCGTTGGTTCGAATCCTGGGCGCGGACATGGCACTGCTCATCAAACCACGCTGAGGCAGCGTCCCACATGCCACAACTAGAAGGACCCACAACAAAGAATATACAACTATGCACCGGGGGGCTTTGGGGAGAAAAAGGAAAAAATAAAATCTTTAAAAAAAAAAAAAAAAAGAATGGGTAGTGGGGGATGTGGAAGAGAAGATGGAAGGGATGGATTGCAGTACCCTAAATACCAAACAAAGGAATTTAGATTTATTCTGTAGACAGTTGGGTCTTTGAGCAGAAGAATGATGTGATCAAGGTGGAGGTGGTTCTGGAGGTGATGTGCAGATGGCTGATATGAGGAAAGGGTCAGAGATTAGAATGTTTACCAGGAGATTTTCTTTGCAAAAGTTCAGTCCTAAGATACAGAACATTAGTGCAGCAGCAGTGAAGGTGGAAGAGAGAAGGAGTAAGAAATTGCAAAGGAGGAGCTGATAGAGTTTGCTAACTGAATGTGAGGACTTAGAAGATGAAGAATTTAAAAAGGTACCAGGATTCCCGGGTTGGGAGAGTGGGGACATTAACAATGCCAAGCACAGAGGGGAAAGTGGGAGTAGCTGACAGTCTCCTGGGGAGGGAAGAGGATATAACTTGTATTTATTATGTTGTTTCAGGTGATGGTAGGACCCTTAGAAATGTGAGATTAGAGCCAGCAGAAAAGCTGTCAAAGAAGATCAAATCCAGATGTTTTTCTAGTTAAACTTCATTGCCTGTGATATTCAGTAATTTGAATAACAAGTTCAGGCTTGCTGTAAACAGACAGACAGACGGACGTGCTAATACAAGCTTTTTGGATTATAGTATGTACCCTGTCGGTGTGGTCATTCTCCATCCTCCTGAGCTGCAATGCTGAGCTCTTTCCTGACTACTTCCCTTAACCTATCCACTCTCCTCCTGATGAACGAACATTAAGCGATAATCTTTACGACTCTGGAGTCATTCATTCTTAGTCAACCAAGAAAGCTTTATTTGAATGAGGCAATAGGTATGTCTGTAGCACTTACTTCTAGAAGAAAAAGAGTACTAAAATACGTGTGTATTTTTTTTAATACAAGACTTACTATGTAGCATTTTAGAATTGTGTCACTAGGCTAACTCGTCTATTTCTAGTTTTAAGTTTAAGAGAGAATTTTGTTTTATTATTTTTTACTGTTGGATATGATTGCTTCTTCAGATCTGAGCAACCTTCAATCTCTTTTTTTGTCTGTTTCAGGGAATTGGCTCGGGAAAAGGTAATGCGAGAGGTTAAAGCCTTAGCCAAGCTTGAACACCCAGGAATTGTTAGATATTTCAATGCTTGGTTGGAAGCACCACCAGAGAAGTGGCAAGAAGAAATGGACGAAATTTGGCTGAAAGATGAAAGGTAACTTGGTTAGACATAAACTTAAAAACTAGTTTTCTTTTGACTGGTTTTTTGCTTATGCGAACAAAAACTTTAGGGATTTTTTTTTTTTTTAAAGAAAACAGCAGATTTTTGTTCTCTGTCATCATGTTTTGGAACATCCTCTAGCTAGCTATTTAGGTGAAAAGTTGATTTAGTTTTTTGCACATGAATTTTTTTCCAGTTTTAGAACATGAATTTTAAAAATTATTAGTAGATGGGGCCCTATGAATTGTGATTTACCAGGGATTTATAGGACTTTTCTCAAGAAGAGATATTATCTGCTTTTGTCTCCAATTTTTTACTTTAAATTTTTATTTAGTTTCTTAGTAGTTAATTTACAACTCCTTTCTAAAGTAGTTTAATGCTATTTGCAGTTAAAAATACATAAGGTTAGGCAACTTGAAAATAATTCCCATGTTAAATATGCCGTGCTGGAGGAAGGAAAACCTTTTTAAAAACTACTAAATGAGAGCAAAGAGGGAGCAGGCTGCAAATAGACTACCAAGCAGCTGGAGTAAAATTTCTGCCTTTTATTTTTTTTTTTAAGATTTTATTTTATTTTTTCTCCCCAAAGCCCCCCAGTGCACAGTTGTATATTCTTCGTTGTGGGTCCTTGTAGTTGTGGCATGTGGGACGCTGCCTCAGCGTGGTCTGATGAGCAGTGCCATGTCCGCGCCCAGGATTCGAACCAACGAAACACTGGGCCGCCTGCAGCGGAGCGCGCGAACTTAACCACTCGGCCACGGGGCCAGCCCCAAAATTTCTGCCTTTTTAAAGTACCAAACGCAGCCCTAGATCCACATGAAGTGATTGGTTACAGTGACACTTGTTATAGATGCAGCCAAGAGCCAAAGCATGGAAGGACCAGGCGAAGTGGCCCCTTGTCTCAAGGCCCGGTGAGCTGCTGCCCTGATTTGAACAGCGGCTTCAGAATCGTGGTCCCTGAGGAGTCCTGTCCTTCTTGGTGTTCTCCTTCACCGTTTCGCGTTTTGCACAAAAGCCTTGGCTGTGCTGGCGTGACAGCACCAAATAACTGTTTCAAATATAAAATTAGGCTTTCAAAGTAAGTTTTTTGGAAGGAATGGATGGAATGTATTGTCCTTTGTCTCATAGCATGTTTTTATTGAATCTGTACGTTGTTTGTCATTTGGTAACTGGCTTTATTATTGTTGAAACTTTTAAAACAGAGAGTGTAGTTCATATAATTTAATCAACGCATTTTCACTCTCATCCCTTTGTATTTCTCCTACTTTTAGCACAGACTGGCCACCCAGCTCTCCTAGCCCAATGGATGCACCATCAGTTAAAATACGCAGAATGGATCCTTTCTCAACAAAAGAACATATTGAAATCATAGCTCCTTCGCCAAAAAGGAGCAGGTCTTTTTCAGTAGGCATTTCCTGTGGCCAGACAAGTTCATCTGAGAGCCAGTTCTCTCCACTGGAATTTTCAGGAACGGACCATGGAGACATCAGTGGGTCGGTGGACGCAGTGTACAATCTCCAAGACAGTTGCCTTACAGACTGTGATGTGGGAGATGGTACTATAGATGGCAATGATGAGGGGCACTCCTTTGAACTTTGTCCTTCTGAAGCTTCTCCTTATGTCAGGTCAAGGGAGAGAACATCCTCTTCCATAGTATTTGAAGATTCTGGCTGTGATAATGCGTCCAGTAAAGAAGAGCTCAAAACTAACCCACTGCATATCGGCAGCCATGATGCTGATAAACTGACTGCTTTGAAGCATTCCAGTAGCAACTCTCCTTCTGAACCTACTTTATCTGTTTCTCCTCCAAGACCAACCACTTTAAGTTTAGATCTCACTAAAAACACTACGGAAAAACTCCAGCCCAGTTCGCCGAAAGTGTATCTTTACATTCAGATGCAGCTATGCAGAAAGGAAAACCTCAAAGACTGGATGAACAGTCGATGCACCATAGAGGAGAGAGAGCGGAGCATGTGTTTGCACATCTTCCTGCAGATCGCGGAGGCAGTAGAATTTCTGCACAGTAAAGGGCTCATGCACAGGGACCTCAAGGTCTGTATTTGTGGAACACTACTCAAGAGTTTCCATCTGACATCTTATGAATGGGAGCAGTATTTGGAGTACTTGTCAGTTTTAACGGAGGTACCCCTGAGAGTGGAGGAGAGTAAAGGCATCAGGAGCAGAGGTCTGGGAAAGTAGCTTGAAAAGGCCACTGTAAAAATGAGAAGTCTCAGATTTTAAAAACTGCAGGCGGGGCTGGGCCCGTGCCCGAATGGTTAGGTTCACGCGCTCTGCTTCGGTGGCCCAGGGTTTCACTGGTTTGGATCCTGGGCACAGATCTGGCACCACTCATCAGGCCATGCTGAGGTGGTGTCCCACAAAGCAGAACCGGAAGGACCTGCAAGTAGAATACACAACTATGTACTGGGGGGCTTTGGGGAGAAAAAAGGAAAAAGAAAAAAAGATTGGCGATAGGTGTTAGCTCAGGTGCCAATCTTTAAAAAAAAAAAAACCTGCACGCAAATTGTGAATTCTCCTCTATGATGTGTTTATGTCCATTTTACAGTAAAAAGTATTCCCAATCTCCTGATGAAAAAAAAAAACCTTTATGTGAAATCTACCATGAGCAGATGTACCGTTTTCCCTAGGGCTTTGAGCAACCCTGACACAAATTCCCCTATGGCCCCGAAGTAGTGAAAGGAGCGGCAGGGCTTCCTTGCTTAGCTGGCTCTGAATTGGGCAGATCTCCACACTTTTTGCCCCTAGTCCTGAACTTTTAGGCTTCAGGGAAGGAGATGAGAAGCTAGACAGTGAAAGGTAGCAGATGGTTAGCCAGGTGATGCTGACAGGTCTAAAACCTTTGATTCTATTTTCAATGTATATAGTGTTGACTATTGTAGCAATACAGTATGCTAAATTAAGATTCTTACTAAAACATGCAATATTTCCTTAGTGTGTGTTTCTGAAATAAGTATATAGAACTTTTATTTGACTAATGTCTGCCCTATTCCATTTGCTCATAGTGATCATCAGTAGATGTGTACTGCATATATAAATATTTTTCTGATGGAAGTATCTTAAATTCTTGACAGATTTACACTCATTTTAAGTATTTTCAGCTTTTTATGTAACCACATACTTTTTGTCTCAGGCACCAAAGCAGCTATTCGGGTGAGTTATTTTCTTCTGAAGTCAGCTGTAGGTTTTTTGATCCTTGAGTACATTTTAAGCGTTTGCAATAATAGGAGCAATAATTAGAAATAATTCCTATCTTTCAGAGTAATTGTTATTGAGTTATATATAATCACTGTGCTTCATGGATTTTGATGTTGGTGGGCCCAAACTGATGTCAGGAATTATTTAGCACCGAATGAAAAGTTCAGAGATGATTTATTTTGGTTGGAAGGGAGAAGACAATTTCAACAGGCCAGATACCCAACTTGAGTGCTGGCTATTTGAATATGGTAAACATGTATCATTTGGTGGGAAGCAATGAGCTGATATACGGCTTCTTCTTGTGCTTAACACTTACTGTACACACAAAATGCCAAGTTGAAAGGCAGTATAATTGTGTTTTTACTAATATTGAACATTCTTCTGATTTTATAATGTTGGTGAGATATTGGTGAGTATTTGTTTAATGGTACAATTTTATCTAAAGATTTTTCCTATGTTTGTCTATGCATCAAAAAAATTTCAAGAAGAAAATTTATTTTCCTTTTAGCTTTTCTAGAAATCAAAAAGTTTATTCCTTTCTAAAGATAAATTCCTTTTAGAGATTGCTAGTGTGGCAGAAGAAACTCCCCCAAGATTTTTATTCCCAGTTGAAAAGGCTGTGCATTCTGTTCATTCCTACGTAAGTGTTTGAGCTCAACTTTAACCCTTCTAGGCATCCCCCTTTTGTATTTTGGTCAGTTTTTGTCATTAGCACTCTCTGGCCCGTGATGTTCCAGACTGACTTCTCATCTTTTCTTCTCTTGTCTCTAGTTACACTGGGCTTTTTCAGTTGCTTAAATACCCAGTGTCCTCACAGAACCTGGTATTTCTCCTTCGTAATTCTCATCACACTTGTGTTATTTATCCTCTGGTTTTCACAGGGGCGGGAGCCGTGTCTGTTTTGTTCACCTGTTATATCCTTAGCAGAGTGCCTGACACATTCTGTATGCTCGTATCATTTTGTTTTGAATATTCTTCTGTTTGCAACCAAAAGCATTTATACTATTGTAATCAAAAAAGGAAATTTATTGGCCCATGTAACTGAACTGTCCAAGAGTCAGGTAAAGCTTTATCCAGGATCAAGTGATGTGACCAGACCCTCGTTTCTCTTTCCCCCACACCGCCCATTTCTTGTTTCCTTTTGCAGGCAAACCCTCCCTTCATAGTCTCTGGATATCTGCCAGCGAGTCTTAGGCCTACATGTTTTAATGTAACTACCTTTTGGAGGTAGTGGGATACGGAGTGGGGAGAAAATTGTCTCTTTCCCCAACTATTGATCAGAAGTCTTGGATTTTCTTCTAATTGATAAGCCAAGGACACATACTCACCCCTAAATGAGTCTCCTGGCTAGGGGATAGGATTACGCTGATTGATTTATGCAACCTCAAGATAGCTTCCACAGGAACCCTGGGGTTGCTGCATAGTCAGGATACTTCTGGTGGAATCACAGGGGTATAGATGCTGGAGAACCAAAAGAATATCTATTGCAATATTCAGTAAGTAACAGCTGACACCAGGAGATGGGAGGGGGGGCAAAAGTTGAAATTTAAGGCAGCATAGTCTATTATTCTCTCTCATATAGGGTTATTTTTGGGAGAGCAGGAGGTTATTATTGTAGACTTTGGTTATATGCAATAACTTCATTGCTTCAAAGTCAGAATTGTATAATGAGATTTTGGAGTTTGGGAATAAAATGTTATTTGTCTGGCAGTATTTGAAGCCTGATGAAATTCAATTTCATGAACTAAATGACCTTCTTTTTCCCTGTTTCAAGGGCTGTGAATGGTGGTCATGTTAGCAGGGTTGGAGCAGGCTCTGAGGGAAAGATGGTATATTTCGTGTAGGAGATTTTGTGTGAGGAGCCCCGGAGGAATGTGGTTAGATATATCCTATAAACAGTTGCATGGGAGAGTTTGGAACTCGGGATAGGAGTCTTGGAATGTCTGGGAGCATATTGGTGTTAGAAGAGGCAGCACACAGTTGTAGTTAAGAGCTCAGATTCCTCTTGAGAGCCTGCTTTCCCCTCTCAGACACAGACTTGAAGATCACTCTGTTCCCTTCATTCATCAGAGAGTTGTGATTAGCTACCATAGGGCAAGAACTGTCCTGAATGCTGGACATGTGGCAGTCAAGCAGAAGTCCTTTACTCATGGAGCCAGTCTGCCTGGGTTTGAATCTCTGTTCCACACTTGCCAGCTGGGTAGCCTTGGGCAATTTACTTAACTTCTCTGGGCCTCGGTTTTCACATCTGTAGAATGAAGGACTAACAGAACTAATGGGGTTGTGAGTATTGCGAGTTAGTAGTAAACAGCTTAGAATGGCTCCTGCTACATTGCAAGTGCTATATGTGCATTTGCTGTTATTGTTACTGTTATTATAATCATAGTTTAAGTCATAAATGTGGAGAAACTTGCCAATGGAGAGTATAGAGAATAGTAAGATTGAGGATTAAGTACCCTGGACCCTGGGGAGTGTGAATCTCTGAGGGTTTAAACGGATGTTCAGGAAATGCTCTCTCTCCTGCTACCCTTCCCTTTTCTTTACTCCCAGTACTTGCCTAGCATCGAAGGATTGTTTTCCTTTTCATATTAGCCCATTTTGAAGAGAATATGCTTGCGAATGTCTAATTTCTTGTATGTATTTTCTGTAATCATTTAAATAATTCTCTGCATTTCCTCCCCTTCTCCACGCACACCCACCATGGTTTGGTCTGTGTTACTTTTCCAGCCTTCGAACATATTCTTTACAATGGACGACGTGGTCAAGATCGGAGACTTTGGGTTAGTGACTGCAATGGACCAGGACGAGGAAGAGCAGATGGTTCTGACCCCAATGCCAGCATACGCCAGACACACAGGACAAGTGGGGACCAAACTTTATATGAGCCCAGAGCAGGTGAGTTTTTTGTTTTCCTTCTGAATTAAAAATAGATTTTTGGTTAGCATGGCAGCAAGCTAGAAGTGCCCCATGAATCTCCATCCACATTCTACCTAAAATACCCAATAAAATAAAATCGGGAAGTTATGGAAACTGGTAGTGGTGTTCCACAGGCAACACAGCTAGGGTGCAGTTTCTACAAGCTGAATCGGGGATGGAGTAAGAAAAATTCTCACAACGCACAAAACATGCTCACTCTCTGGCAGAACCTGTCAGAACCTGACAGCCACCAGAAATTTAGAAAGAGACCTTTAATGCCGGCCTCCCAAACTTAACTCCAGTTGACCTTGTGTAAGCTACGTAGGAACTGTTTTCAGAGCCAGCTAGAGCCAGTGGTACTGTACTGAGCTGCTTGCTACAGTAATTCACAGGCAACTTCTACAATGTACCATGGCAGGAAATAGAGGTAGATAGGCTGGGATACATTGCCTTGTGGGATGCTTAGTCTCCAAAGGAAAAGCACCGTAAACAGGACAGAGACTGGAAGCGTGGTGGGAGCAGGGCATCCTGGGGGCTTCAGAGTAGCATGCCCAGCTACCTCCAGGCTAATGATACTCACAGCTTCTCTATGCCAAAATCAGTGGTTCTCAAACTTTTTGATCTCAGTACCTATTTACTTGTAAACATGATTTGGACTCCAAGAGTTTTTCATATGGGATTTTCTCTGTCCATATTTGCCATATTAGAAATTAAAATTGAGACATTTATAAAATTTTATTGATGCGATTAAAAATAATAATATTAGACCCATCACATCTTAAAGATATTTTTATGAAAAATATTTTCCAAGACAAAAAGAAATTAATGAGAAGATTGGCATTTGTTTACATTTCTGTAAATCTCTTTAATATCTGACTTAAAAGAGTTAGCTTCTCATATTTGCTTTTGCATTCAGTCCTTTGTAATATGTTATATTGGCTGAAGTAAATGAAGAAAATCTGACCTCACCCAGATGTGCACTTGGAAAGGGAGGAATATTGTAGTAGCCTTTTCAGGTAATGGTGGATATTCCTCTTATGGTGCATCGAAACTCAGTGATAGTTTCTTAAGAGTCGTTTGCCCTATGGAATCTGAAACCATATCATTAAACGTTTTGTACTCTGTTACGTTAACATCCTTGGCCCATTTTGCACTTTGAAGGGATCTTTTACCCATCCATTACCCAATGGATCTCATGATTTTGTAACATTGTGCATTAGTAATTTGGAAACTATTGGTTCCCTAAATTAGGCAACTTTTCCAAAAGTTGTTGCAATTCGTTACACCATATTTAAAAAAAATCTCTTTGATTAATATCACCAACAGTCTCTCCAGAAAAGACTTTAAGTATTAGGAAGCCGTCAGGTTCCCAGTGGTGAAGAGTTGAAAAAGAGTCTCTTAAGGAGCGAGCCCAGTGGTGCAGTGGTTAAGTTTGCAAGTTGCGCTTCGGCGGCCTGGCGTTCGCCGGTTCAGATCCCCGGGTGCAGACCTACGCACCGCTTGTCAAGCCATGCTGTGGTAGGCATCCCACATATAAAGTAGAGGAAGATGGGCATGGATGTTAGCTCAGGGCCAGTCTTCCTCAAAAAAGAAAAAAAAGTCTCAAGTGAAAAAAGCAGGTGCAGAAATGTGTGCATAGTGGGCAAGCTTTTGTGTTGGGGAGGGAAAGATAGATATTATTGGCTTATGTTTATATAAAGAAACTTTGGAAGGATGTGCAAATAAGCAGTCATGTGCTTATATAATGAAGCTCTTTCAAATAAATTTATCTCCAAATAGAACTTTGATAGCTTCCTATGAATTTCAATATTTTTCATTTTGTCATGATTTTCTTAGTTCTTTGTAAGCTTTTTTTACTTCATTATTCACCTGATAGTTGTTTAGGAGGGTTTTAAAAATTTCTAGCTAGCCAGAACAGAAGCAAAAACAAATAAAAAACCAAAATCAAAGCAAACTACTATAATCTTTTTTATTGTATTGTTCATAGACAGTTACAATTTCTGTGTTTCCAAATACACTGATGTTTCTTTGTGGTCTAGAAGTTTGAAATGAAAGTATATCAATTTATTCATCGATAAATGTTCAAGTGCCAGCTATACATAAGGCCTAGTATATTTTTCATCTGGCTTCCCCTTTTAACCGTTTTTTTTTTGAAAAAAAATTTAACCCAATCTGAAGTTTTTCCTTTCATAGGGAAATTTAAACACATTTATTTATTGTCGTAACTAATATTTGGCTTTAGCATCACGTTAAGTTTTGTTTTGTGTTTTGTGTTTCCACACCCTTTCCTTTGGTTGTAGTTTGCATTTATCTTCTGCAGTGATACAGAAGGTAGAGATATTATTTTTAATTCTATTTAGGAGTTAGGATCTGGAATTAGATACATCAAATACAAATCCTTACTCTCATCTTTTCTTTCTCAGTTCTTACCATCTTCCATTTCCTGCTCTTTGTTAACATCACGTGGGAGTTACAGACTTGGCTTATTATGACCACTATATTTAAAATTAGGAAGCTTTTACTAAGAACACAGTTTGGGTTTGAATGTAAAATTCAATTTCAATTTGGTATCCATATTCACAAGTCATTGATACATATAGTTAATTGGCTTTGATGTCCATTGCCAATATTTTTATGTTTCCCTTCTTAAAATTCACTTTCAATAGGCAGCACATTCACATGGTTCAAAAAGAAGCTTAAAGTTTCTCTCCCACCCATCCCTCACCTGCCCAGTCCCCACCAGCCACTTCCCTTCCGCCTACTGTCCCCATTCGTTATTTGCACATCCTTCCAAAGTTTCTTTATATAAATGTAAGCAAATAATATCTATCTTTCCCTCCACAACACAAAAGCTTGCATACTATGCACACATTTCTGCACCTGCTTTTTTCACTTGAGACTTTTTTTTCTTTTTTGAGGAAGATTGGCCCTGAGCTAACATCTGCTGCCAATCCTCCTCTTTTTGCTGAGGAAGACTGGCCCTGAGCTAACATCCGTGCCCATCTTCCTCTACTTTGTATGTGGGATGCCTACCATAGCATGGCTTGACAAGCGGTGCGTAGGTCTGCACCTGGGATCCAAACTGGCGAACGCCAGGCCGTCGAAGCGCAACTTGCAAACTTAACCACTGCACCACTGGGCTCGCTCCTTAAGAGACTCTTTTTCAACTCTTCACCACTGGGAACCTGACGGCTTCCTAATACTTAAAGTCTTTTCTGGAGAGACTGCTGGTGATATTAATCGAAGAGATTTTTTTTTAAATATGGTGTAATGAATTGTGACAACTTTTGGAAAAGTTGCCTAATTTAGGGAACCAATAGTTTCCAAATTACTAATGCACAGTGTTACAAAATCATGAGATCCATTGGGTAAAGGATGGGTAAAAGATCCCTTCAAAGTGCAAAATGGGCCAAGGATGTTAACGTAACGGAGTACAAAACGTTTAATGATATGGTTTCAGATTCCACAGGGCAAACGACTTAAGAAACTATCACTTACTGAGTTTTGATGCACCATCAAAGAGGAATATCCACAATTCCTCTGAAAAGGAGGTAGTCTTTGCCGCTTCACATACACTGCTGTGCTGACTATATTTTAGCTTGCAGCTGGGGGGCAGGGGGGGTGTGTGTTGGAGGCAAGGGTTGCCATCTAAGTGAGGAACAGATTGATGACAAGTGATATTTGCTATTGTTGAAGATCCTAGAAAGTCAAGGATAGCTGTAGAAATTTTGTCATGGCAGTGTACAGTAGTTAAAATAAGGTAATTAAAAATAGACAGTCGTAATTCTCTTCTTAATAATCCTCTTTAAATTCAGAAACTGTCACTTTATGAAACATCCTTTTAAAAAGTCTCTCAAAATACGTTGTATGGATTGTCTTCCCCAAGCCTCAGAAGTTGTTCTAAAACATTGCTTTAAAATAGTTTTTATCAAAGCTCTTAATTTTCTTATCCTTTTAGGAGAAAATGAGCAGAGACCACAGTTACTTTGTTCTTGGTTGTGATTGCACAGTGATGCAACGACCAATGTAAACTCTGAAAGGGTGTATCATATCCTGCCCCCTTGAGATTTTGTACTTAATTCCTTATTTTTTGGATATTTTGTAAAGATCACTTTTTATGTGTTCATGAGCCTGCATTTGTTTTTTTAAATGTATTAAATAATGCTTTTTTCACATTATATATTAACCTATCCTCTATGTAGGGAATGTGGAAAATATAGGAATGTATAAAGAAAAAATTGTCTAAAATTTACTAAAACTCTAAAACATTAACAGTGGTTATTTCTTTTTATGCGTATATTTACACATCTTATTTCTACATACCTTATTGTGGAAAACAAAATTGTGATTCTAATCCGTACAATTTTGGATACAGTATTAAAATGTAAGCATTTCTCACATTATTAAATGTTCTTAGAAAATATTTTCAACTGCATAGTATTCTCTCTGTTAAGCAATTTATTCAACGTTAGTTTTGGACGTTTTGGTTACTTGTAAATTTTGCTCTCAGGAACATCACTTAGATAACTATCCCTGCGTACAGAATCTCTGTCCACATGTCCATCTACCCTAGGGTGGATGAAAGTAAATAGGACCATTAAGTGGGAGTAAACATTTGTTGCCAAATTGCTTTTCATGAAGGTATGTTAGTTTATATTCTCCAAACAGTCTAGGAGGGTGTCCTTTTCACTGTACCCCTGTAAGCTGTTTTTGAACATGTTTTCCTCGAATGCTTCCTAAACCCCAGGGATAAGAGGTAAGGGGAGAGAGGACGGTGATGCAGCTGACACCGTCATTGAATCTCCCCATCTGATACTCTGTAAGCATGGAGGCAGACTAGCTCATGGGAGGAACAGGGAGACAGGTACCAAGTGTGGGTTAGAGAGGAGTTGCGCAGGGCTTCTGATCGCCCGCTACTACCTTCTGACTCCCCCAGTTAGGAAATGCTGGTGTGGAGCATTCCCAAAGTGACATGCTTCTTTAGCCTCTGCCAAATGTCAAATTATGTGCCTAAAGTAATTTTCACAAATAAAAGGGTTCTTCTGAGTCCCAGGAGGTCGCTTTTAATTTGAATGAGGCTTTGTTTAATAGAGTAGTTGGGTTGTAATTCATCTGTTCATTTTAACAAATCAGTGTTTATTGAGTGCCTTCTCTATACTTAGCCCAGTGCTGGATGGTAGGAATACAAAAGAAGCATTCCCTTCCCTCCAGGACTTTATAATCTAGTTGTGGAGAATAAGAAATATACACATGAAAAATACAACTAAGAATGCAAAGTAGTCCATAATTAAGTGCCACAATGAGGGCTAACCACAGTTGATTAGTGGTTTGGAGTAATGAAGATTTTCTCATAAAAATGGGTGAGACTAAGATGATTAGAAATGAGAGATTTACTTTAGATAGTGTTCTCTTTGAAAAACTTCACCTGGGGGTAGTGGAGCAGCTTTTACTGGCTCCCACAAAGTTTTTTAGCATTGCAAGGCTCCAGGTTTCTGCCGGCCTTTTCTTCTGATGCATATCTCAGAGCTATAGCTGGGCTTTCCTTCTGTAATGCTGAGTAGTTTAATTACTCTTGCTGTAGAGAGTTGGAGAAAAGAGGCTTGAGAGGTTATTAACTCTTTGCTAACATTTTTACATATGCAATTACATTTAAACCAAGAAGGGACTAAATTAACTCTGGGATGCCCTAATGCCATGTTACCAATTGTACTGTCTCTGTTAATTTTTTGCTAATATTTCTTCTTTATATGGGATTTCAGATTCATGGAAACAACTACTCTCACAAAGTGGACATCTTTTCTTTAGGCCTCATCCTATTTGAATTGCTATACCCATTTGGCACTCAGATGGAGAGAGTCAGGGTAAGTTCCCCCCTCCTCAAAAAAGGTGGAAAAAAGAAATAGTCTAAAATTTACGAAAAAGAGTTTTAAAAGAAGAGTAAATTATTCTTAATACCAGCAGACTAGTTAACTAGAAATGGAAGAGGTCATGTGAGCTATACAGGAAGGATTTGTGGACTATTTGTTTCCATTTAAAGCTCAATTTTCAAAAATTATTTAGTTGAGTTGTTTATTTCTTGTTGCTTAAATTCATCATAACTTAATATCTTGCACTCAATAAATTTGTAGCAAGTGCAAAGCTAAGGGAATTACAGGGTAATGCGGGTGGGGGTTAGAGAGGGAGTGACGGTAGTGGTTGGTCAGAGAAGAATTTTCCAGAATACAAGTGGCCACACACTTGTATACTTAAAAGCTGGCAAACTAAGCATAATTAGTTTTTTTTCTTCTCAAAATGAACCATGATCATGGCTTTTAAGGAAGATAGCACTGCAAGTCTTTTAAAAGTAGGCCTCTGTCACATTCTTCCCCATCCTTCATAAGTGGTCACCCTCAACTGTTGTATCTGTTGTCCTTGGTGCTTACCTCCTTATTTCCAAAGTTTATGCTCTTATCATCATTCTTAATTTATCAGTTTTAGACCTTACCTGTTGACTTCTGGCTATACTAAAAGATGACGTAGTTCTGACATAGAACCCAAGGACTCCTGTCTTCTAACTGAAAGGACCTACCAACCGTTCTGTACAATAAATGGGGAAAAAAAGAAAGAGGAAAATTAAAAAAAACAAAACGACTAAAGTTCAGAACACCAGAGATAAAAGCCGTAAAAGCTTCCAGAAAGGAAAATAAAATAGGTCCAACATATGTAAAGGATCAGGAATCATATGGCATCAAAATTTATGTAGTTATAAGTTTATCAAAGGACTCTATCAAGACAATGAAAATATAATCCAGGGAATGGGAAAAAATATTTGTAAATCATATATCCAATAGGGTTTTAGTATCCAGAATTTATAAAGAACTATTACAATTCAACAACAAAAAGACAACCTAATTAAAAAATGGGCAAAGGATTTGAATAGACATTTCCACAAAGATATACAAATGGCCAATAAGCACAATATCATTATTCATTAGGAAAATGCAAATCAAAACCACAATGAGATAGTACTTCACACACTCTAGGATGGCTGTAATTAAAAAAAAAACAGAAAATAACAAATGTTGGCAAAGATGTGGAGAAATTGGAACTCTCGTACATTGCTGGTGGGAATGTAAAATGGTGAAGCTGCTATGGAAAACAGTTTGACAGCTCCTCAGAAGTTAAGCGTAGAATTACCATATGACTTAGCAGTTCCACTCCTAGGTATATACTGAAGGGAGATGAAAAAATGGGTCCACACAAAAACTTGTATACAAATGTTTATAGTAGCGTTTTCATAATAGCCACAAAGTAGAAACAACCCAAATGTCAATCAGCTGATGAGTGGAAAACCAAAATGTGGTATATCCATACAATGGAATATTGTCATTAGTGCTGTAAAGTCAATTCCCATTCCTGGTGACCCTGTGTACAGCAGAACAGAACCCTGCCCGATCTTTGTGTGCCATCCTCTCACCTTCCAGCACTGTCTCAGACATTGCTCTGCTGCTATTCACAGGGTTTTCATGGCCAATTTTTTCAGAAGTGAGTGGCCAGGTCCTTCTTCCTAGTCTGTCTTTAGTCTGGAAGCTCCACTGAAACTTGTCCTTCCTGGGTGACCCTGCTGGTATTTGAAATACCAATGGCAGAGCTTTCAGCATCACAGCAACACACAGCCTCCCCAGTGTGACGACAGACAGATGGGTAGTGCGGTTCCATGACCAGGAACGAACCCTGGCCATGGTGGTGAGAGTGCCGAATCTTAATTACTAGATCACCAAGTGGAATATTTTTCATCCATAAAAAGGAATGAAATACTGATGCATGCTACAACGTGGATGAACCTTGAAAACATTACACAGAGTGAAGGAAACCAGACACAAAAGGTCACATATTCATATGATTCCATTTATATGAAATGTCCAGAATAGGCAAATCCATAGAAACAAGGTAGATTAGTAATTGCCAAGGGCTAGGGGGAGATAGGACAGGAGAGTGACTGCTTACTGGGTACGACATTTCTTTTTGGGTTATGAAAATATTCTGGAATTAGATAGTTGCAATGGTTGTACAACATTGTGAATAGAATAAAAACCACTGAAATATACACTGTAAAATGGTTAAAAAGGTGAATTTTATTTATGTGAATTTTATTTCAATGAAAATGTAGTTATGTAAAAATGTGGGTTAAATGAATAATAGGTATTTATGCAAATTCATGCGAATATTGTTCTATGCTAGACCAAATAATGTACTCTGACTTTCTTTTCTTTCTGATGCAATCATTTTTTTCAGAATTGCCATTTCTCAATTGCTTAGTTTTCTGTGAACCTTTATTGTAATTTTAAATAAATGTTCGAAATCTGTTACATATCATTTTCTCTGTGCAATATAGCTTTTGTACATTATATATATGTAAATATTTTGTATATGTATATGTGTGTGTATATATATATTTCCCCCCCTCTGGAATCCTTCTTCCCAAAGCCTTTGTCCTCCAGTCTGTACTGATTATCCGCCAGACCTTCTATAAATCGTCACCCAAGGATATACCTCCCCACTCTCCTGGGTTGGATCCCTTGTTTCCTAGGCTATGTAGTTTTCTTCTGTATTTTTCTAGAGCACATTTTCCAGTAAATTCCTGAGAAAGAATATATGAGAAAGAAATTTTTAGAGTCCTCAGGCGTCTGAAAAGGTGTTTTATTCAATCCTCACACAATTGACAAATTGCCCAGGTTCAGATCTAGGTGGAAATACTTGCCCTCAGAACCTTGAGAGCATTGCCTCATTGCCTCGTAGCTTCCACTGCTGCTATTGCAAAGCTGACACCATTCTGATACCTGATCTTTTTATATGGGATCTGTTTGACCTGCTTTTTTCTTTCTGGAAGCTTTTACAGCTTTATTTTTATCAGTGCTGTTAAAATTACTTGATTCCAGCCCCCTCACTGTACGTAACACCTGGCAGCTCCTTTCAGTTAGAAGAAGTGAATCCTTCAGTTCTAGCAAATTTCTTATATTATTTCTTTGATAAGTTCTTCCCTAATTTTTCTCTTTTCTTTTCCTGGAACCCCTGACTTAATCCTATAAATGCCTTGTTTTTTTCTCGTATTTTCCATCTTTCTGTCTTTTTTTTACCATTCTTTGCGGGAGTTCCTTAACTTGTTATTCCAGCTTTCCTAATTACTTCTTTATGTTGACAATCCAATTTTTATTGTCCATGATTGTTCCTTTTTTATAGCATTCCATTCTTTTTACATGGATTCAGGATCTTGACTTATCTCTGAGAATCTCAGTTATGTGTATGTATACGTTTTAAGTTTTCTTCTTTCTATGGTGTCTCTTTCCTCTGGATTCTTTTTTTTTTAACTTTCTATTTTGAACTTAGTATGAATCCACAGGAAGTTGCAAAGATAATACAGAGAGATTCAGTGTATCCTCCACCCAATTTCTCCTAATGGTTACATCCTACATAGTTGTAGTACAATATCAAAACCAGGAATTTGACACTGGTACCGTGTGTGTATAGTTCCGTGTTATCTGATCTCAGGTGCAGATTTGTGTAACTACCCCTGCAGTCTAGATACAGAGCTGTCCATTGCCACAGAGAACTCCCCTGCTGCTCCTTAGAGTCGCACTTACCGCCCTCCCCACCAACACCTCAACTCTGGGTTTTTGAAATGTTTGTTTTTCATATTTAAGAATTGGGCTCTAAATTGGCGACTAGAAGTAGACTTCACAGCAAGGGCTGCAATCCGGTTCTTACCTTGGGGCGTAGGGGAGAACCCCCCACCTGTCAGCATCTATAGGCCTTTTTTCTAGCACCAGTCATTTTCTGCAAAGAAGGCGGCTTCATTCTCCTCCCTGAGAAAGAGTAGTGGAGGGCTGGGGACGGAGATTATCTCACTATTAGCAGGCAGATCTTCACTTCATCCCACTGTTTCCATGCCCACGTCCCAGCACACTCTATTCCTCTCTATTGAGTGACTCTAAGTCTGGACTTCCTTGGTTCAGTTTCTCCAGGGAATGAACCTCATATGTTCATATGGGGATATATTACTCCGTCTGCAGACTTTCAGATAATTCTCCTTGTCATCCTTGAGCCTTACCCCCACACTCTCAGGTTCTGCACAGCTAGTCAGTTCCTTCTTCATAGACATTCTCCCCTGTGGGCACCCTGGTCTGCCTGCCTCTGTTCTGCTAAGGTAGTTGCTATGCTTCCATCTACTTTGTTTCTAACAAAAATGTGATCTTTTCTTCCACTGCACTCATTCTCATAGACATTATTTATATATTGTACATTCTTTTGCACTTGTTTCACTGGAACTCTTTACTGCAAATGTAGTCAAAAATCTGCCATGTTTAGCCAGAACTCTCTTCTGAAATCCTATTAGGGAATGTAAAACAGACTATTCAATGATTTGACCAAGGTCTTCTTTTTAATCAATTTTATTGAGGTATAATTTACAGACAATAAAATGTGCCCACTTTAAATGTACATTTTGATGAGTTTTAACAAATTTATACACCACATAACCACCACTACATTCAGAATATAGAACATTTCTATCACCCAGAAAGTTTCCCTGTGCTCCTTCCCAGTCCATCCCTTTCCTTCAGCCCCTGCCCTTATGTCAGGCAACTACTCATCTGCTTTCTGTCTTTTCTAAAATTTCATCTTAAATGGAATCATACCATGTATATGTTCTTTTGTGTCTGCCTTCTTTGACTCACCATAAAGTTTTTGAGATTCATTCATGTTACTCAGGATGTCAGTAGTTCATTCCTTTTCATTATTAATACTCCACTCTGTGTATATTTATATACCACAGTTCATGTATCCATTTATCTATTGAGAAACATTTAGGAATAAAGATGCTATAAACATTTGTGAGCAAGTCTCTTTGTAGACATATGTTTTCATTGGTCTTGGGTAATTACCCAGGTAGGATGGATAAGCTATGTGGTGAGTGGTTTAACTTTATAAGAAAGTATCATTTACATTCCTACCAGCAGTGTCTAAAAGTTCTATTTCCTCCACATCCTTGCCAACAGTTATGTTTTGGTCTTTACAATTTTAGCCATTCTAATAGGGGGATAATGGAATCCTATTATGATTTAAATTTGCATTTCTCTGATGACTAATGACCTTCATCGTCTTTTCAAGCCCTTTGCCAGATACATGCATTGTGGCTATTTTCTTCCAGTCTGTGACTTACCATTTCATTTTCTCAGTAGTGTCTTTCAGAGGGCAGCAAGTTCTAATTTTGAAGCTCAGTTTATCAATTTCTTCTTTTATGCTTATGTTTTTGTTGAAAAGACTTTCCATTTCCCCCGGTGAATTATGGTCAAGGTCTTTTGAAAATTCTAAGTTTTAAAATAAAAATGTTATGTGATTAATTCTGTGAGTCCACACTCAAGGCTAATTTATCTGCGCTTACTTTGGTATGACCTACCTATTAGCCAGTGACACCCTCCCCTCCAGGGCCTGCAGCATAGATTCTTCGAGTGAAGTTTCTGTTTTCCATTAGTGCAAAGTAACAAATGCCAACCCAGTCCTTATTTTTGTTTTTTAAGTACACTCCAGCTTATTTCTCAGGAAATATGAAGACATATTTGCTTTATTTCATTTTTCAAAACTTATTTTTGTTGTCATTATAAAAGGAATATCAGGCATTGTGCTAAATAAATTACCTCATTTAATTCTCAAAACAATCATGCAAAGTGGGCCCAGTTATCCCTGTTTTATAGATAAGGAAACTGGAACATAAAGAGAGTGATAATTTGTATGAAAATTTCCCAATGAACTTTCAATAGCTTAGTTTTATATTCCGTATTTAGCACAATTGACCCGGTTTTCTTCGCTCAAAAAGAAAGAAGAAAAAGAATATACCCTTTCATATCAAATACACAGAGCTTGGAGACTAAGAGAAAAGTTACCCACTTAAGGACACAAACGTATATTCATGAGTGATTGAATTGTTTTTGACACAAATCCAGTTCAGTTAAAATCCAGGTGTCAGTATCATATATTCAATTCAAACATAATTATACCTGAATTACTTTCTAGATTTTGACAATTTGATGGTGTTACATATGTGCTCAGGAAGCACTTTTGTGTAGATTATCAAATTAAGAAAAGCTGTTGATAAGTTTTCCATCTGTTTAATATCCAGCCTTTCTTCTTAGGCACTCTGTTAGAGCATCAAAAAATATTTTTATGTTTAAACAGATCCATATGTCAAAACAGATTTAAAGATAAGTAACACTTTTCTTCCATTTTAGATCTTAACCGATGTAAGAAATCTCAAATTTCCACCACTATTTACTCAGAAATATCCTCGTGAGGTTTGTATAATTCTCATCTTTTATTTTGTTCAGAATCATATTTAGAACCTAAAGGGTCCTTAGCAGTCGGTTCATTGGTTTCCCATTTTACAGATGAGGAAGCCAAAGGTCAAGAGAGGAAAGGAAGCTGATTCCAAGAGCACACAACTTGTTAAAAGCAAAGACTGGCCTCAGCCCGGGGCCCTGTGCTCCACGCTGCACGATCCTATGTTAAAACTGCAGCAACCTTGCCTTCAGTACAGCTGAACTCCCAGTGCACTCTCACAGGATTAGAGTTGCTGTTAGGACTGTGCCATTAATCTCTTCATCTTAGTGAACTGGGGAGAGATCTTAAAAAATCGGCTTCTTTAAAGAAAAAAAAAGGCACTCATTTCCTTTGTTTATGTGTGTTGGGGTTCAACCACTCAAAGGGACACAGTAATGGTTCAGAAGAGTGGGAAGGGAAAATTAAGCTGGTCTTGATGATGAAAACTTTTAAGTGTCTTTTTGCAGCTCTTATTTATTTAGTAATATGTTTGGTGCACAAATTATCATTTTAAAATTTATACATTGATAAATCTTCAATTTTCTTAAGTTGAAGTCAGTTAGACTGTGGGCTAATTATCAAACTGGAAAAAGTCTAAATTTATCTTTCAATATTGTCAGTATAATGACGGATTACATTAAACATGAACTTTATAATAATATCGAGATACAGTAATGTAAAATGAAATATGTTTCACTGAAGATTATTTTGTTATTACGTGTTTTGTAAAGTTGATGAGTAAATTCCCAGGGTGGCTCTTAAGAATACATTAAAAGGGGTTCAAAAAAAAAAATCAAGAAAAGGTGTTAGGTACTGATCTCTGGCATGCTTATTTTTTAATTGAAATTTTTATTCAGATAATTGTAGATTCATATGCAGTTGCAAGATGAATTAATTTTTAAAGTCAGATTATGTCTGTGCTTCAAGGATGTGATTTATTTTATTATATGTTAGAAAACAACCAATTACCCCAAAATGGTCCATATGTATTTGGGGGAGGGATTGCAGACTATGAGCCACAGGCCAAATCCAGCCTGCTCCCTAATTTTGTAATAGCATCTTACTGGGACACAGCCATGCCTGTTTGTCGACAGACTGTCTGTGGGTGCTTTTGTACTTGAGTGGCACAGTTGAGAAGTCACCTCGGAAACTGACTCGCAAACAATATATTTACAGAAAAATTTTGTTGACTCCTGATTTAGGGGACTGTTTAGTGGTCTAAACCTGACCCTTTTATCACAAAACAATTTTTATATTTCAGCACGTGATGGTTCAAGACATGCTGTCTCCATCCCCCATGGAACGGCCTGAAGCTACAAACATCATTGAAAATGCTGTGTTTGAGGACTTGGAGTTTCCAGGGAAAACAGTGCTCAGACAGAGGTCTCGCTCCGTGAGCTCATCAGGAACAAAACCTTCCAGACAGCCCAGCAACTCCCAGAGCCCTTTGCCGAGCAGTTAGCCTTAAGTTGTTCCGAACTCCGAACACGTGACACAGAATAGCCTCCTCTTACATGTGGCTTTCCAAAATCGTGGACTTGAGAATGTTGTTCTTTGCTCAATTTTGTTTTGGACTACTTTTTCTAAGTGAAATTTAAACTGGACTTTGGGGCGTCACCTAATTTGAGCCAACTCTTGATTTTTGCGCTACTCGAGGAGAAGGCTATCACTCGATCGCGTGTGGTCCTTTTTCTTCGTTGGTTTCTTGAAACTGGCTGGCCACGCTTTATAGCCCTCACCTTTTGCCTAGGGACGTGGAAGCAATCCCTAAAATACAGAGAGAATTAAAAGGAAAATATTTTTATACTACAGAAGAATGAAAATCCCTATATGTGGTAACTATATTGTTCTAGAAATATGCTTTCTAGAGATACGGTGGTGGTTATGAAACTGATTTCCAAAAAAGCTGACTCCGTTTTTGTCCCTGGTGGGTAAATTAGGAATCTGCACTATTTTGGAGGACAAGTGGCACAATTGTATAATGGTTTATGTCCCGAGCTAGTTTTATAGTGACCTTTGTAGCGTTAAATAGCTTTATTCCTTAGATGGTTCTAGGGAGAATTTTAGGAGCTTTTTGTACTTTTACCTCCAATAAAGGGAGAATGAAGCTTTTTATGTAAATTGGTCGAAAGTTTTGGTTTGGGGAAGAAAAAAGCCGCAGTAAGAAATGAATCATATATTACAACTAACTTCTTCAATTATGGACTTTTTAGACCTAATAAATTCTCAAGTGTCTCATATGTAATCCTGTAGGTTGGTACTTTTCCAAAACTGATTATAAATAATAGTTTAATCATCTAACTTGCTAACATGTTTTTATTTTTCACTGTAAATATGTTTATTTTTTATTTATAAAAATTCTGAACTCAATCCATTTGGGTTGGTGGTGTACAGAACACACTTAAGTGTGTTAACTATTGTGACTTCTTTCAAGTCTAAATGATTTAATAAAAGTTTAAAAATTATTTATGGTCGACTCTTATTTGGGGAAATTAGCCCTAAAATGGTAGTTTTTCAAATTTATAAAATAGTGTGATAGATCTAGGAAGGTCATACTCTACCCTCAAGAAAACTTACTCCTATCCAATTCCAAACAGATATCTTCTCTGTTATTTCCCAAAGACCTAACAGGACGAAGTCCTTTTCAAAATTCAGTGGAGACATAATCAAGAGACATTTGTGCAGGGCCTACTCTGTGCCAGGGACCGGGAACATAAAGAGGACCCTGCCCTAAAGGGAGACCTGGCAGACAAGAGGGCCGGGGTGATGCTGGTTGTGTTGGTATCACAGTGTGTCTGGCCTGTGCCGTATGGAGGCCCATGATGTGCTGGACTGACATGGCACAAACCAGCTAGACATAACCTTTAATGGTCAAATGCATGATCACTTTCATTTTACGGACAAATAACGTCTGCCCTGCAAAGTTATGAGCAATTCGTAAGCTGGAAAAACATATCACCGATGTTCATACGCTCTATCCACACTCTCACTTCACAGTGCGGCTTGAATCTTGCCTTTCTTCTCAGGTTCTGCTCTTCTGGCCAGCCCATCTCCTCTCTTCATCTCTTGCTTGGCCAGCTTCAGTCGCAACCTCCTTACTCCTTTCCTCTTCACCCAGTCAGGGATCCTGTTGATTTCTTCCCCGCACACCCAACTCAATCTCAGCTGCATTTGACCCTCGCAACCACCCTGGGAGCTAGCCATGGCAGGCTTTATTACTGCCATTCTACCTCTGGTGAAACTCAGGCCCAGAGAGGTGCTGTGGTCTGTCCAAGACCACAAAGCTAGCAAGAGCAGAATCGGGACCAAATCCCAGGTGTTCTGATTCCTGGTCAGGGTTTGTCTACTCCCTTGGACCAAGCTGTCTACAGATTTGCAAATTTCTTACATGATATAATCAGGCCCTCTTTCGTTTTAATTCTGCCTGTGCCTTTGCTGGTTACCAGTAGGAAAGCAGGCATAGGAAGTTTAGGGGCTGGGCCAGCAGGACCTAGCGTGTCCTCAAAGGAGGTCAGAATGGAGTCTCCTGCCTTCTCACCCAGAGCCTTTCTCCTGACTCCAAACCCTACCTCCCCCCGCAAGCTGCTTTTCTGGCATCCCTCTGAGCCCCCTCTCTCCACACTGGCCTCTCCTTTTAGCACTTTATACTTGACAACGCTTAATCATTGTCAGGCCACAGATGAGCCAGTAACTGGTGCAAGTCAGCCTCCTTAATACTGAGGTCCCAGTGGGTAGGGGCGCATCTTCTTGTAATCCCAGCAACATCTAGCATAAAGCCTGGTACTTTAATCACATATCTGTGGAGTTGAATTTGGAGAACATAACATGTAAACCCGACATAGCCGCAGCCCTTAGGAAGTGAATAGCTAAAGGAGGAGGGAAAGAAATGTACCAGTTGCTACAATAAATATTTAGCAAAAGTGAAGGTGAAAAAATGGTTGAACAATTTTGACTCTACAAACATATAAGAGTCTCAAATCCTGCAAGGTTTCTAAACGAAGAAGACCTTATGCTTTAACTTAAAGGTGAGGAGATGGGCCAGCCTGGTGGCGCAGCAGTTAAGTTCGCATGTTCCACTTCTCAGCAACCCGAGGTTGGCCAGTTTGGATCCCGGGTGCAGACATGGCACAACTTGGCAAAAGCCATGCTATGGCAGGCATCCCGTGTATAAAGTAAAGGAGGATGGGCATAGATGTTAGCTCAGGGCTGGTCTTCCTCAGCAAAAAGAGGAGGATTGGCAGCAGAGGTTAGCTCAGGGCTGATCTTCCTCAAAAAAAAAAAAAGGAGAAATGGGCAGGGACACTTAGCATCCACGTGGCTTTGCCTGATGCTGTCCCCTTTAGTCTAACTCCCTCTCCCTCATCTTTGACTGGAGTGCATTACATCCCCCACCTCCAGCCAGGCCCACGTGGGAAGGCTTCCGATGGGAGAGCCAAACACCCCTACTGACACTGTGCCAGGAGAAAGCACACATGCATCTTCCAGTTTCTGCCTTTCAGGAAGGCAACAGTCCTGAAGGGAGTGCTGGTCCAGAGGTTAGGAAGACTGAGAAATTCTGAAAATGAGCTACCTACTCTGCTTTTTCCTAGTAGATATTTATGAAGAGCAGACATTTATGACGTTCAAGGTGGTTTTCTTTTTCCGTATTCTCACTGATACTTTTCTCCATGCATTTACAACAAAAGCAATGATTTTTTCCGAGAAAGTGGAGACAAGAACAAGCTTCCAAACCAACCACTGGCCGTCGAGCGACTCCGTCTTACTCCTGGAGGACTCGAGGGCTGAGCAGGAACTCTGGATGGTTTCTGGGCCCCCTCCGGGGACATTTGCTCTTTCCATCACTAGGTTTGCCAGGCACTGCTTGAGGCGACTCCCTCCAGATTCTACCCCTGCAACCACGGTTGCTGCCACCAGGGGGCTCGTTTTCCCCTTTTCACAAACGGTTGAGGACTGAGATTAAAAAACGTTCCTCTGCCTGTAAAGGTATTCCCCTCCTCCAAACATACAGCACACCCTGAGAACAACGCAACAAGCGTGTGCACGGGTGACTGACGTAAACAGACAGATATGGTAAAATTCAACCGTACCAACACCCATAATGCTTTTGCCGTGAGCTGCTTTTAAATTCCTCAAGAGGACGATGACTTGAAACAATAAACACAGGGGCAATCTGTGCGCGGCCACTCCCGGCGGTCTTCGCATCCCTAACCCCTCGCGCGGCGCCCCCGCTGTGTAGCAGCGGAGTAGCTTCCTTCGATTCTTCTGCACCATCCCGAGCACGGAGAAAAGATTGGGGAAGGCAGCGGGAACAGCCCGCGGGAAGGCTGGCCGGGAAGGGGAGGAATGAGAAAGAGCGATCTCAGTAGTGGAAGCAGAGAGAAATAGAGCAATTTGAGAATTATTTTTGAGGCAGAAAGGCCAGGACAGTGGAGTTAACTGAATGTAGGTGAAGGAGAAGAAGATGGCTCCTGGAATTCTGATGCAGGAACTTGGATAGAATCCAGAAGAAGGAGGGTGTGGTTTGGAGACAGATGTTCTTTTTTGAAAATGATGAGTTGCCCAGGACTCTGTGGTAAAAAGTTGGGACTGTATTCCGGAGAAAATGGGAAGCCATTGAAAGTTTCTGAGCTGAGGGAGGACAAGCTGAGATTTGAGGATCACCGGGGCAAGTTGAGAAAGAGGGTGCACTGGAGGGAGGCGGGGCTAGAGACAGGGAACCAGGCAGGAGGCCTTTATCCCGCAAGAGTCAGAACCGAAGCTAGGTCAGTGGGAACAGAGCAACATCCCTTTTCCAGCAACTAGAGGCATGCTGGCCTCCAACAGCCCAGAGGAGGCTCCTCTGTGACTGCTCTGTAATGCGTTTTGAAGGATTTCTTCCGGGGATGCTGCAGTACGTGGCTCCCTACCTGCTGTCTTCTGAGATGATGTGAGCTTTTTTTTTTTTGAAGACCATATAAAGATGCTATGTGTTTTAAGAATGCGCTACCATCAGGTACAAGGATGACACATACATGCAGTATATGTACTTCCCATAACAAAGGTTTAAGAGCCTCTGATCAGGGGCCGGCCTGGTGGTGCAGTGGCTAAGTTCAGGTTAAGTCCACCGGTTCTGCTTCTCACTGGCCTGGGGTTCGCCAATTCGGATCCCAGGTGCTGACATGGCGCCGCTTGGCAAAAGCCATGCTGGGGTAGGCGTCCCACGTTATAAAGTAGAGGAAGATGTACATGGTTGTTAGCTCAGGGCCAGTCTTCCTCAGCAAAAAGAGGAGGATTGGCAGTAATTAGCTCAGGGCTAATTAGCTCAGGCCTCAAAAAAAAAAAAAAACAAGCCGCTAGTCACAGGGAGCTATTTAATTATAATCAAATAAGATTTTAAAAATCTGTTCCATACACACATTAGCCATACTTGGGAGCCAGAGCACATTTCTGTCATTGCAGAAAGTTCTGTTGGACAGTGCCATGTGAGATCTGGCAGGAGGGGGAATTCCCTGTTTCACAAACCAGGGTACAACAGCAGTTCAAACAAAAGGTCTCACATATTTATTGCTGAACCAACCTACTAGTTCAGAAGCATAGAAACAAAGAGAAAAATCAATTCTTGAATAAAACACATCCAACTGTCCAGATAGTGACGTCTTCAGAGTAATATGGTAAGATGTAAGTGACCTTGATACAGCATAAGTATGTGTGCCATCTCATCTGCGATTCCTTATAGACCCAGCTTGGTTCTTCTCCTATGTCTCTGCTTGGAGTTGTACCTGATTTTATTACCAGTTTTCATTCAAATCCATTGAGGAATGAGATGATTCTGTTTTTGTTTCTTAGCCAGGAATGGCTTGATCCTAAGTCTTGTGAGAAGACACGGAGAGAAACGGAAGCAACTGCACACACCACACTCGC
This sequence comes from Equus przewalskii, assembly GCF_037783145.1. Lineage (NCBI taxonomy): Eukaryota > Metazoa > Chordata > Mammalia > Perissodactyla > Equidae > Equus > Equus przewalskii. The sequence goes on from NC_091844.1 coordinate 16,773,546, forward strand.
GGAGAAAGAGTGACATGAGCTTTTAGGCAGCCCCCAGAGAACATGGGCAGAAATGATTACAGCAACATTGGGATCAACTCCTCTCTTGCTAGCAGCAAGAATGTGGGCAGGAAAAGGAGAGGGGACAATGCAGGGTTTGCTGGCACAGAGCTCAGGTGCCTCTGGGAGGAGCTTGGGAGCATTTTCACTACCCAGAAAGGTCACAGACCTGCCCAGAGGCAGTGAGAGGGTTTGATACTGAGAAGTAATGAAGAGACAAGGGTATTCTCTCTCCCAAAGGCTCTTTTGAAGAAATCCTCAGGGTAATGGCTGACTAAATGAAGATACATTCATACCATGGATATTATGCAAATGAGTCAGCAGCGTAAGTGGAATTCTTAAATGTCTGTTAAGCAGATAAGTGACAAATCTGCAAGTTGCCGAGGTGTGTGAACTGTACAATTGCAACAAAACGAAACAGCTTCTATATCTGTTTAAATGAAATATTTTCATGGTCATAAAGTTTAGAACTATCCACACCAAAGGCCACACAGGTTGCCTTAGGAGAGAGAGCTGGGGAGGGGGCTGAGGGAGGAGATTATTGGCTCCAACATGCATCTCAGTATTGTTTGACTGCTTCCAACAGATGCACTACTTTCGGGATTGATAATATTAAATTAATAAAACAAGAAAAGAAAACCAATAAACAGCATTTACAATATTTTAATTGATCTCATCTTTGCATCCTGCTCTATAGTTTCGAAGGATTTAACAGGGTCTCCTTTAATTCTGCTAGGACCTTGGCAACTCAGATATTTTCATTGCTGTTTTACATGTGAGAAATAATGCAATTGTTAAAATAACTACAGTAACATAACAGGAAGCTTGTAATAATCCATTTGTCATTCCACCACCCTCTTAGCATAACAATTCCACTTCCTGAATTCCCTTCAGTCCAGAGGGCATTTTCGAGGAGTGACAGGTGACAAGAATGAGCTGGGCTTTGGAATCACAGCTGGCAGCACTACTGTTTACTTCTTTACAATTCCCCGCCTCCACCCCCCAGCTCTCTGTTGCCCCAACTGCAAATGACACGTTGTGAAGATAAAAGCGATAGGATATATAACGTTTAGCATAGAATCTGGTCAGTAGTAAGCACTCAGTAAGTAGAGGCTTAAAATGAAATCAGTTTCCTCAACTCTGAAATGGGCATAATCGGCCAAGAGTTATTGCAAGGATTAAGTGACATAAGTATGGGTTAAAGAGTTATACAAATATGTGCCTATACGCAAATCTATGATTATACGATGGAGGGAAAAGTATGGAAACAACCCCTGGCTGTTGCTGTTACTGTTACTGTTACTCAAGGAGTGGGAAGGAAGGAAACAGAAAGCGAAGGGAAGATAAACAATAGCCTAATAAAATATATACCTTATAAAACTTTATAATGTTTCTGCGAAAATGTAGACATTGAATATACATATGACAAGGACTAGTGGCTGGCATTTGATTATGTGAGGATAACGTGTTATGCAAATATGAAAGTATGGTTATTATTAAAGCAATCGAGAAATGTCCATTGTTATACTGAGGGATTTGGGGCTGCCGTGTGGGATGGGGTGAGGCGGTGGTGCTGAGAATTCCTTCTTTCTTCCAGGACTTTGACCCCAAGCTGGCGGTCAACAGGGTAGCCGGGGAGTCTTCCGTCGTTTGACTCCGCAGGGAGCCGGCACTCAGCGTGGCCAGAGGGTTTGGAGATCAAAGATATGTGGACGCGCTATCGATTCTCTGGGCTGGAGCCGGAGTCTGGCTCCGGCGCAGCCGGGAGCGGCGCCAGAAATTGTCCATGCAAAGACCGGGCCCGGGGAGGAAGAGCTCAGACTGGTCGCGTGGGGGCGACAAGACACCGAGCAGAGGCTGGGGCTCCGCGTAGAGGCTGGGGCTCCGAGTTCTCCGCAAGGGCCATGGGATTTGGGAAGACCGGTTGTACCAAATCAGTCCCGTGGCCTGTTTCTTTGTGGGGCAGATGCGGGAGGGCGGGCTGGGCAGCGAGTACCATCCGCAATGGGGGTGAGATGCGAGGCTGATGCTACGCGGGAGGAAGGGGAGGCGGGCGGGAGGAGCCGGTCCACCGCCGGGCCTTAATTACCACCCACCGCCCGCCCTCGCCCTCCAGTTGAATGAACCGCCCGGGGCTCAGGGCTGCTGGGCGGCAGGAGGGTGGGCTCCTTCGTGGGTTTCAAAGGCAAACATTTCTGGAACGCGTGCTGCATACCAAGTCCTATACTAGGCGCTGTATATTCATGAAATCGTATCTAATCCTCACAACCTTGGGAGATATTATAGCGCCATTTTATAAAGGAGGAAACTGAGGCTTACTAAGTCTAAGGATTTACCCCCAATAAGTATAATCTGGCAAATCAGGTGAATTGTAAATATTTTTAAATAAATGAATGAAAAGGATTCAACCTCGCTACTCATCAGGGAAATACGAATGAAAGCTACAGTGGGATCCCGTTTATCCATTCTTCGATAGCAAAAATTTTAAAGATTTACCTGTGTGGGTGAAAGTGTGATGAAAAAAACTCTCTTCCCCACAGTTAGGAATGCAAACTGGGATGCACTTCAAAGAATTTTTTGGTCAGTATCTGTCTAAATTTATAAGCCAATTCCTCTTGACGCAGCAATTCCACTTTTGGAGTCTGCTCTACAGAAATAATCACACAGGTATATTAACTTTAGTAGGAAAAACAAATAGAGGGTTTTTTTTTAAAGTGATTTACCTGCGGTTACCTGGCTAGTGAACCAGGCTGGGGGGCCGATCTGGCTCTGATTCCAATAATCACTGCCCTCGGGCATCTTCACGAAGAGGGAGAGGGAAGGGTTCCAGTGGAAGTGCTGTTCACCTGCAGCAGAATATCCCGGGGTGATTGCTAAAATGCACATTTCTTTTGGGGCTTCTTCCAAGATTTAAAGAATCAAAAGCTTTAGGGGTGGTTGTTCTAGAACCTACATTTTTAAAAAGCTCCTTGGGTGATTCTAAAGCACTACTTCTCAATCTTGACAGCAGATTAGAATACTGGGGCCTTTAAAGAATGCCAGTATCCAGGCCACACTCCAGCCCTATAAATCACAACCTCCGGGTGTGGCGCCCAGGCATCAGGATTTTTTAAAGCTCCCAGGTGATTCTCATGTGCAGCCAAGGCCGAGAACCACAGGCCTTGCCACTCATACTGTGGCTGCTGGACCAGGAGCATCCACAGAAATGCAGAATCTCAGGTTCTACTCTAGACCTGCTGGATCAGAATCCACATTTCAACAAGAGCTCCAAGTGATTCATAGGCACATTAATGTTTGAGATAGATTGTGGGTGAGGTTTCAGATTTACTTCAACACTCCTCCTGTACCTTAGCCCCAGCCTGACTGCTTAGAGCTGGCACCAACAAGATAAAAAGCAGCTGAGCCATGCTTAATTCCACTAATATCTTCTGAGCAACTCTTAAGAAATGGGCTGTTCTAGAAGGAGCTATGACTCTTCCTCCAGATCCCTGAAATCTAAACAAACATAGGTTGAGGAAGGACTGGCCCGGAAAAGGTACAAGTGCAGACAATCAGAACTCTAGGTTGAGTAAAAGCTTAAGGTAAATCAACAATGTGAAGCATTTAGTAAAACTTCAGATTCAAGTAGGTTGCATTCATTGGTCTCCATCACCTCCCACTGGACCTCGAAACTGGTCTCCCCACCTGCTATCTTGAACCAACTCATGGTAACATGACAGAGAATGTTTTACAGCACAAATCTGGCAATGCTTCTTATTCCCTGCTTATTGTCCTCTGACAGGTCCTGGTCATGATCAGATTCAAAGTCAAATTCATGAGCTTGGCGTACAAGACCCTCCACCAACTGACCCAGCTAAGCCTCAACTCTGGATAACCACCGTGTGCCCACTCTCTGTTCAGGAATAATGACTGAACCACTGGCCTTTCCTCAAGCTTCCGTGCTCCTCAGCTTCTCCCTTTGTCAACTCCTCTCTACTCCCTCCACCCACACGACCCTCACCTGGAAACTCCCCCTCGAAGGTTAAATCTCAGGATTTCAGTCTCTTTGACTTTCCTCCTGATCAGCCTTCATCCCAATGAAGGGCAGAACAAGATGTCAGTAGTAGGAGGCATGTTACCTGGCTTTAGATTTGAGGACCTGTCCCGCTTTTAAGAGCCAAAACCCACCCACCCAAGCTTGGACAAGTTAGGATACAAGTTTAGATGTGTGTAAACCAAAGCCAAATCAACAGTGCCATAAACCAATGGTTCTCAACTTTGGCTGGGGAGATTTTTAAACATCCAGCGCTCAAGGTACACCCCAGACCAATTGCATCAGAAATTGAGGACAAGGGGGCAGTCATCAGTATTTTTTTAAAGCTCGCCGTGTGCAGCCAAGGTTAAGAACCATTGGTGGTTTATTTCTCTCCCATGGGACACTCCAGAACTGATATGATGCTGTGTACCACTCAGGAATCCAGCCCCCTTGTCTCTAGTTGTACTACCTACAAGGTCCAATTTGGCTCATAGCTTGTCCAAGCTGCAGGATGCAGGAGGGGAGGATGCATACATCCCTTCTGGTTACGGCCCATTGGCTGGATGTCAGATGGCCACGTTTCATACAGGGGAAGCTGGGAAAAGTCTTTTTTCCTAGGTGGCCATGGCTCAGCTAAAAATCTTGGACATTCTGTTAACATAGAAGAGAAAATGGCTGTTGGGAGAAATCTAGCAGAACTCAAGCCAAGAAGAAATTTCTAAAGAAGGGAACTGACATGTAAAGGAATAGGCAATGCACTTCCTGCCACCTGACGAAGGAGTCACACCAGAAGAAAACTATTGCTCCAAGATGATCAGATATTCACTCAGTCTGTCCTTCAATTATCCATTCTCAAAGACCAGGGACTCTTACACTGGCCCAGCTGTCTTCTCCATCAGGTGGCCTTGTGCTTGCCACGAGTCTCTCACCCCCCAGAGCTTCGCCTGTCGGGAAAGGTCTGCTCTGACCACCAAAGCCAGGGGCGTGCCGCACTCTGTCGGTCCGTGTCCTTTTTTTCCCTTTGTATTTATAATCTGAAGAGATAGATTGCTGGAGCTCCATCCTAGCTCAGCAACTCGCTAGCTGTGTGACTTTTCTATGCCTCCGTTTTCTCATGTATACAATGGGGGTAATAATAGTGCCTGTCTTCATAAAGTTGTTAAAAGCATTAGTTATTTTCTGTACAATAGTTAATGTTAGCTATTATATCATTTTATCAGCTGTCTCTTCTTACTGATAACGAAGCTCCCTGGAATCTTCTTGCCTTCTTGCCTGACTGTTCACTGTGGGGAAAACAGCCTCCAGGACAGTGGTTGGCACTTGCACAGCCCTCAGTTTCTCCAGGAAATTGAACCTCGTGGTGAGCACAGTGCCCACTGCATTCTCCTGCCCGTTTCAGAATGGCCTGAGGAGCTGTAATCCAGATGGCCAGATCAAGCACCAGAGGCTGACTCTGCACATCAGTTCTGTGTCTTAACAAGCCCTCAGGTGACTCTGATGCAGCCCAGCCATGGACTGGGGGGTGGGAACCACTGGGTTAGATGACCTGAAAGTCCCCTCCAAATCTACATGATATGACCCCACTGCATGTTTTTATTTTAAATTTAGTTCTTAAGGCAGTGCATGTCCCTGGTTGAAATTCTGAACAGTACAAAAGGACGTGAAGTAAAATGTGTCTCCCGCCTTTGAACCCCGGTCCTCCCTCCAAGGGCCATCCCTGTGTTCAGTCTCTTGTGTGTGCTCCCAGAAATCTCCCAGCCCGTGGCAGCATGTAGGTATCCCCTTTCGTCACAAATGAGCAGAGACGATACACACTTGCTTTCCTTGTTTACTCGTGCATAACAATTATGCTGCATCTGCACGTACAGCTGCTCGTGTTCCATTTGTGGCTGCGCCGTGAGGCTAGTTGTTGGATGTTTGGATTTGTTCCAGGGCTTTGCTATGATAAATAATAATGCTGTGAATATGCCTGTGCGGTCATTGAGTACCTGTGTGACTCTATCCATTGGGACAAATTCCTAGGAGTCGAATTACCGGGCTGAAGTGTGTGTTCTTACCCACCAGAAAGGCTGCACTAACTTAGTCCTAACAACAGTGGGTAAGAGTTGTCTTCTCTGCCCTTCCAACAGTATGGTATCAACTATTTAATCTTTCCTAATCTGATAGGTGTAAAACGACATCTCTTTGTTATTTACATAGACATTTATTTGATTATGAGGTTCAGCATCTTTCCCCGTGTTTTAAAGCCACGTGTCTCTTTTTCTGTGAACTTTCCACGTCTTTGCCCATCTTCCTGCCCCCTCACCCACCCTTTACTTCTCAACAAAGCTTTTCAACAGTTATCTGTACAAACCCAGTGCTGCCATCTCTCCTGTCTCATTCTCTCTTGCTCGGCCTCTCCTCTCCGCCTTCGCCCTGTCTCCCATTACACACACACACACACACACACACACACACACACACACCCTGCCTTTCCAGGTCTCCAGTGACCTTGTTGCTCCATCCAGCGGAAAGTCCTCAGTCCCCTTGCTTCCTGGCCCAGCAGCAGCATCTGACGCAGCTGATCAGCTGCTCCCTGCCTCCTCCCTGACACCTCTCTTCACCTGGTTTCCAGAACACCATGGTTCCCTGGTTTTCCTCCACCATGCAGGTCCTCCACATCTCCTTAACTTCTCAAACTTGACCTGCCCCAGACCTCATTCCTTGGAGCACTTCCATGCCTTGTCAATGGGCTCAGGTCTCCTGGTTTTCAATACCTTCCACAGGCTGTTAAGCCAAGTTTCTATCTCCAGCAGGCCCTGACCTCTCTCTTGACCCCTCCCCTGTGTAGCCAACTGCCTCCTCAAATCTCTATTTAGATGTCCTAGAGATGTTTCTAACCTAACATTTCCAAAACCAAACTCATCTTCCCCTCAACCCCACTTTGACTCATTTCGTCCTCTCCAACTCAACAAAAAGCAGCTCATCTCTCCAGTTTGCACAAGTCAACAAAACAGAGTCATCATTGCCACCTTTCTCTCTCTCACAGGCCCCCCAGCCAATCTGCTGGAAATCCCATTGGCTGTACCTTCACCTACACCCCAAATCCACCCACACTTCACCCTCTCCCCCTCCTCAACTGCCACTCTGGTCCAAGTCACCACCTCTCACCCGCATCGTCGTAACCCACTTGTCTGCTTCTGCCTTTGCCCTCTCAAGTCTGTTCCCAAGCCAGTGGCCGAAGTCTTTAAAAACAGAAACCAGGTCATGGCATAGCTTTGCTCATGAATTTCCAGTGGCTCCCATCTCATTTAGAATAAGAGCAGGAGCCTTTACAACCGCTCACCAGTCCCTAGACAATCCTGAGGGACCCCTGTGACTCCTCTGACCCCCTTCTGCTGCCCTGACATGGCCTCCCAGGCCCGTCCCCCTCAGGGTCTTTGCCTGGTCATGCGACCCCACTCATCCCCGTGAGAAGGTCTCTCTCCCCTCCAGGGCTTTGCTCAAATGTCACCTTCTCAGCAAGACCTGCCCTGACAAACCTATTTAACCTATTCCCCGTCACCTCTCTCTCATCTCCTGTCTGCTTTTCTCCACGCCGTTTCTTGCTGTCCGACATATACTTTCCTTATTTAGTTTATTGTTATTTTCCCAAATGGGTATGGAGTCTCCTTGTCTTATTATTATTTTTATTTTTGCTATATTCTGAGCACTTGGAATTGTGCCTGGCACATAAAATACATTAAATATTTGCTAAAAGAGTGGATGATTGAATTAAAAACTATTTTTTCTCCTGCGTTGTTGGTCTTTTTCTTCTTTGTGTGTTTTGCCATTTGTGTTGCAAATATTTTCCCAGTTTGTTCTTTGCTTTTGGTTTTGTTTATGGCATTTTTTCCATGCAGAAATTTCGATTATTATGTAGGAAACATATTAATTTTTTTAATTTATAGTTTCTAGGCTTTATTCATACTTTGAGAAGCTTCCCTTTCCAATGTGTGTATATGTATTTTTATTGTGATAAAATGTACACATAACACAGCATTTACCATTTCAAGCCTTTTTAAGTGTACAGTTCAGTGGCATTAAGTACACTCATATTGTTGTGCAACCATCACCACTTTTCATCTCTAGAACTTTTCCTTATCCCAAACTGAAATTCTGTGCCCATTAAACACTCCCCAATTCCTTCTACTTTCTATTCTATAAATTTGACTACTCTAGGTACCCCATATAAGTGGAATATACATATTTTTAATGTTTTTATTAATGGACTCATTCTGGCATGTAGCTTGGCCAAAACATTCTTGGGATATTTCAATATGTGCATGCTCTGATCCACCCTCACCCCCCACGCCCACCCATCCAGCCCCATTCCCCCCAGTTATAAGTTTATCTCCAGCAGAGATTCACTGCTATCTGCCCCGAGACTTCGAGGAACTCTGCACCCTCTGTGGCTGCTTCTCCAAGTGTGATCCACAGAGCACCAGCGACCCAAGCTCCAGGTGAACTGGATAAAAGTGCAAATGCTTGGAGTTCACTCCGGACCTACTGACTCTCCATCCAGATCTGGGGGAGCTGAGGAATCAGCATTCTATCGAGGTGCTCAGATGCCATCCCCTTAGCAGGCACTCTTTCGGAGTCCGTGATCCACAGTGAGTGGCTACTTGACCTAGAGGAGGGCACTTTGCAGTCCAAGCCGGGGGTCTGTGTCCCCGCTCAGCCTGATTACTTATCCCTCTGTGAAATGGGAGTAAGAATTCCTGTGTCACCGAGATGAAATGAGAATTAAGGGAGATACCATCTGTGGCTGTGTTTTGTAAACGCTGAAGAATATACACATGTGAGGGCTGTTAGCATTATCTTGGAGCCTCCCAGTCCTATTTCTTTAGCCTCATCATCTAGGCCCCTCCCCAGGCCTAGGAATGACAAAAGCATCCCGTCAGGTTGACATCATGGTGGGGGTGGGGGCACAGTGTGGGGCAGCAGCAAATCTACAAGCAAGTGCAGGAAAAAGGTGTCAGTTCACTCTCTTTTATGTTGACACTTGAAAGGAACACTTTATTAACCTTTAAAAACTTTTTTCTAAACTGCATGCATGTACATTGTGAGATGGGTGTAATTATCCTCATTTTACAGATGAGAAAACTGAAGATTTTCATGGAAGGAAGAAGCCAAGCTTCAAATGCTGTGACATTTGGCCAAGTCACCTGAGCCCTAGGTTTCCTCAGCTGTTAAGTGGGGTGACAGCTGTATTAAAACAATGGTTATGGGGGACATTTAGTAAGGTGCGTGCTGTGCCTGGCGCTGGGGCTGGCACATCCCGGTGTCACCATGGGTCCACCTCCACAGCACCTGCTCCAGATTCCATCCTCTCGCCCTTACGTTGAAGGACCTCAGGGGGCTCTAAAGAATGCAAGAGGAGTGACAACAGATGGGAGTGGCCGCAGGTATGTAGCCATGTTCTGCCCCAGGAATAAACTGTGCGAGGAGCTGAGTCTTCTTCTGAGACTATTAAACTATCTGTTGACCAAAGCAGGCTTCTCCTGGATCTATTGATTAAACACAGTTATTGGGCCAGGCCAGTGATGAGGCTAGGAAGGCACAAGGGGGTGGCCCAAACCCAATCCCACAGTCCTCTGTCTTCCCAAAGACGACTGCAGTGAATAGAGGGTAGAATTCAGTGGGCAAAGTTGTGGGCCATCCTTGGGAGTGTCTGCCAAAGGAACTTCACCTGACGTTGCCAGGTAGTGAGAGCTTTCCTGGTTGAAGGGCGACCCAGAACCGAGCAGGGAGCCTGAAGCTGCTGGACACACAATCTTGGAGAGCAGCTACAGACAATGCCTGGAGGTCTGGCCGGGGCCAGCTCATTCCAGTGCCTCCCCTTGGAAAGCCGTTCTCCCTCTCACCCCATCAATCATTCCTTCAGTACTTATTGAGCATCTGCTCTGTGCCAGGTTCCAGGAGCAGCAAAGATAAATAAAACACTCTCAGAGATAAATAGAACAGTAAGCATTCTAAAGATAATAAAGCTTAAAAAGATCTAACAATTATTGAGCCTTTACTATCTGCCAGGCTCTAGGTGTTCACCATGTAATCCCCACAGCGCCCCTCTAAGAGATGTTGGAATGAAGGGATGTGGGAACACGCAGGAACAGCAAACTGTTAGGAGAGTGTCAAGACAGGCTTTCCGAGAAGGCAATAATTCGGCTGCGGGGAAGCAGGAGAGAGGGCTGTCTGGCAGACAGAAAGGACCAGCAAGTGCACAGGTGCACAGAGGTGGGAAATGTTGAGTGTGCGTGTAGGTAAGGCAGGGAGATGAGCTTGGGAGGGTTGGTGCCACATGTGAAGGGCCCCAGAGGAGCGGCTATCAGGGAGAGGAGAAATAGTCAGCCGGGTGTTGTATTTCTCAGCGGGTAACATGGGGAGGAACTGCAGGGGGCGCTCCCAGATGCCGGGAGAGGAAGCCTGCTGCCCTGGGGTCTGGATGAGGGCCAAGTCAGAGAGATTTCTGAGGCAGAACTCGGGACTTCAGTGGCTCTTTCCCAGACGCAGTCCAGTTTATCAGCCTTCAGGCCTCTCTGTGGGAAGCACCTCAGATGCAGCATGTTGGGGTCTCGGCTCATCCTCTCTTGAGCGGATCCCTCCCTGGGCTCCCCTGCCATGGTCCTCTCCTGTTCCAGGGGACCCAGGTCACAGCTGGCTTTCTCGCTCCATCCACTCCTATGGTGGCATCCAGGCACATCTCTGTGATCCATTTTACATCGCAAGCACGGCCAGTCACATCCCTTGTAAGTCTGTGATGCAGGTTATGACCTCCTGGACATCTCACATTCAGAACTCCTGAAAGAGAGCTCTGGACCGATCTTCTCAGTGCAGGCAGTTGTTCACACCAATGGCTGGTTAATCAACAAAACCTGGCCATTAGAAAGCAAAACAACTACCGTTTTAAAGGGCTTTCCATCATTTATTTATGATAAAAACGACATGCGACATTCCAAAAACGAATAAAACCCTGGGGTTGGAATCAGATCTGGGATTCAAATTCCGGCTTTGCCACATGTGGCCTTGGGCCAGGCACTTAACCTCCCCGAACCTCTGTTTCTTCATCTGTATATGAGAATGAAATCACGCCCACGATGTGTGCAACAAAGAGTCTGGCATAGAATAAGTGATTGGTAAAAAGTAGCTATTGCTATTAACGTTTTCACCTCAATTAAATTGTTTTATGGAATCAATTATGTGTTAGAACTGTCAGCTGATCCACATGACCGAACACTCAAAAAAATGTTATTAACAAACATTGAGATTAGTGAACTTTCGTCCATAGACACTTCCTTTTGTAGACACCTTAGAAGGCATTCGGGTTAAAACAGATTCACTAAAGATTGTCACAGGTAAAGGAGAAGGGAACACCCTGGTAAGGAAGCATTTTACAACTGATGAGAGATAACGATCATTTACAAAATTATTCAGCCTCCTGGGGATCAAAGAGACTCTTCTATCAAACAGTCTTCCTCTCTCTCTCTTCCTTCCTTCCTTCTTTCTTTTTCTTTCTTAATGAGAGTAGCAAGGATGACAAGGATATTATGAATTAGACGCACTTATAGATGGCTAGTGGTCATCTAAAGGGGTACATCTTTCTTTTTTCTTCCTTTTCCTCCTTCCTCCCTTCCTTCCTTTCTTACTGTTTTAATGTTTTATTACGGAAAATTTCAAGCATACGCAAAAGTAGAGAGAGTAGCGTAATGCACTTCCACGTACCCATTGCCCAGCTACAACTTTCACTTCCTTGTTAATATTATTTCACACATTCCCCTAGTATAATAACACTGGTCATTTTGCTAGAGCATTTTAAAGTAAATTTCAGACATCATCTCTCCCGTAAATATTTCAAAATGAAGTATCTCTAACATAAGCAAAATGCCATTATCACACCTAACAAAATTACTAATGATTCCTTAATATTAGAAATATGCCTATTTAGAAAGTGGTTTGGCAATATGCCTCAAGAACATATTCATACACTGACTCAGTAACTACACCTCTCTTTTTCTATCGAATTACAGAAGAAAAGTTGTAGCCATATTTGTAAGAGAAAAGTACACAATTGGAAACAGCTATGTCTAACAAGAGTAATTATGGTACGTTTGTGCAAAGATACTTATAAAGTTTTAAAGTTGAGTGGCAATGTTTATAGTTAATGCAACTAAGACCAAGCAGAATTTAAAGTTAGGTGTTCAGTGAGATTTGTAAAGATATATATAAAATGTCTCATTGAGCACTGACTATATCTCAGGCGCTGTGCAAACAGCGTTCCCTCAAAAGATAGGAGATTAATGCCTCTTACAGATGAGGAATTGCTGTTCAGAGAGAAGAAGTACCTTTCTAGAGTACCCCTCAGCTGGTAAGTAGTAAACTCAGGTCTGGGTGGAACCCCAGTTTTGTCTGGCTCTACAGCTCAAGAATTTAACCATTGTTCTGCTGCCCTGGGCATCAGATGTTGACAGTGATTGTCACTGACTGAGCAGTGGGGTTAGAGGGGGTTTTTCTTTTCCTTCTTCACATCCTTCTTCACTTTGCAAAATTTTCTACTGAAGGTATTAATTTTATACTAGAAAAAAATTTGTTCAGATTACATATTTAAAATTAAAGAGAAAACATATGTGGAACATGGCTCGATGAAGGGCTAACATAGCTAATGTGCAATATCACATTGATAAATTCATGAGAAAAAAGATAAACAACTCAAGAGAAAAAGATGCAACTCAGAAACCCAATGGCTAATAATACAAAAAAGATCCTATATCTCGTAATATCTAGGTAATTGCAAATTGAAATCATGATGATAGCGTTTTCTATTTATCAAATTGGAAGACATTAAAAAGCTTGATAATATCCATGTGCTGATGAGGAGCTGGGAAAAGAGGCACCAGGACCCACAGCTGGCAGGGAGTGGGCTGTGCTGGCAGTGTCTGTTCATACTAAATACCCATCCCCTTTGACCCAGCGTGAACCCAGTGCTTGTAAGATTCTGTCTTACAGAAACAAAAGCATCATTTGTGAGGATGTATGTTCATGAGTAGTTATTGCAGCATTTGTAGGGAGGAAATTGGAAAAGCATGACTATCTACCAATAGGGAAATAGTTTAATGAATCAAGATCTGTCAGTTCAATGGAATATCGTGCAGCCATTGAAAATGATTAGATCTGTGAGTAATGACCTGTGAAGAGAAAAGGAAGCTGTCTTCTGTATAGCCTCATTACTGAGGTGTGGTCTAGTGTCCAGCAGCATTGGCATCACCTGGGAGCTTGTTGGAAATGTAGAATCTTGCCCTGACTCTACAGCTACTGAACCAGAATCTGCATTGTAACAAGATTCCCTAGGGAAGCGCTGGTGGAAGAGAGCTTTTCCCATTGGGAAAGGCTTCTCATGTATTGTGGCAAAAGTGGATGGTTATCCACCAAAATCCATCCTCTCCTTCTATACTAATAACTTTTCATTTTTAGGTGGGCACGTGGCCACCCAGGATAAAGATTATATTTCCCAGCCTTCCTTGCAGTTTAGTGGGACCATGCGCCTAAACTCTAGCCAAGATGACATGACTAGAAGTGAAGAATATGATTTCTGCATTGTGCCCCTAAAAGAGAATGCACCTGTATTCCCCTGGGCGTTTCTTGCTTTCTGCCAATTGAAAAGTGTCAACAGCTGAATGTCACCATATCAGTCTGCTCAGGCTGCCATAACAAAACACCATAGACTGGGTAGCTTAAGAGAAATTTCTTTCCTCACAGTTCTGCAGGCCGGAAGTCCAGGATCAAGGTGCTGGCAGAGTTTGGCTCCTGGTGAGGCCTCTCTTCTTGGCTTGCAAATGGCTACCTTCTCACTGTGTCCTCACAATGCCTTTCCTTGGGTTTGTGTGTGTGTGTGTGTGTGTGTGTGTGTGTGTGGAGAGAGAGAGAGGCTCTCTTTCTCTCCCTCTTTCTAGAAGTCCACCAATCCTATCGGATTGGAGCCCTACTCGTAAGACCTCATTTAACCTTATTTACCTCCTAAAGGCCCTATTTCCAAATACAATCACTTTGGGGGTTGGGGTTTCAACATACGAATTTGGGGGAGACACAATTTAGTCTATAGCAGCCACCTTAGACTCAGAGACAAAAGCCACAGCAAAGATGCTCCACCCTCCTCGACTGCCTACCTCCAAACTGTTAGACAAGACAGAAACTAGTGTGTTGTTCAAGCCACTGTATTTTGGTTCTGTTTGTTACGGCAGCTCAGCCTATATCCTAACTGACTCACACATGTATATGTTCACAAAAGCTCCACTGAGCAAGAAGAAAAGTATGAAATGATGCCCTCTAAATGGTTACTGTTGATCGCTACAGGGATGGGAGTCGTGAATAAACTAAAATAAGAGTATCGAGGGGAAAAGTTATCCAACAGTATTTCAAGTTTTACAATCACACCCAACATTCAAATGACTATGGGAAACATGATTTTTCCCATTTTGTAAGTAAATGCCTAAAACAGTAAGAGTCTTTACAGCAGGACTCAATTATAATGAACCATCACACAAATCCAGCCCTCCATACATACCCATTTTCCTTCTTTCCCCACCTCCCTCCTTCCCTCCCTCCTGCTGGGTTGGGGATGCTGTGTCCCAGGGCAGGCAGGGAGCAAGGTGGAACAAGTACAGTCCCTGTGCTGCTGGAACATCTTTCCCAGGTTTTATTTTCGCTTCTCCTCTCTGTACTCCGAGGGCAGAGCAGGGATTTCCTTGTCAGAGGGAAGGATTTCCATAGTGCCCCTGGAAGGCATTCTCACCTTCCTACTGGTAGAATGGCATCAAGGGCCCCCATCGGTTCAAGATGGGGACCTTGACTCTACAGTGATGAGGACAGGAGCAGCCAGGCAGTAGGATGTAGCCTTTGTCCTCCTCTGCAGCAGGCTGGCGCTGGGGCTCCAGCAGGCATGGAAAGTCGGCGCTCTGGTGGACCAGGTTTGGGTCACCATGGGCCAGGTACAGAGCATGGGAAACTGGGTACATGGAAGGGCAGATACTGGTGAACCTGCATTCGTCCTCCGCAGTGGTCACCAGGTCCTGTGACGGGAAGAAACCAGGGCGTCCCAGGTCTTTGGCAGTCATGAAAGGTCTTTTGAAGGCAGGGTATCCATCCTCCAGCTTGGGGTTGGGGCTGGGGATTGGCCTATAAAACTCTTTGTTCCGGAGTTGGGTGTCCAGCTTCATTTGCTGCGGAAACAAACCACACATGAATGAAGGACTGAGAGAGATGAAAGATGATGCAGCTTGCTTGGAAGTACCCAAGACAGAGCACACTTTTCTCTATTTTTTAAAGTTTCCAATGAGTTTTTGGATGGTAATATATACAACAGAAGAAAATACTGAAATAATACAAAAGGGTTTACACTGAAAAGTAAGTCTCTTTCCCATTCTCCTTTTCCCTTGGTTGCCATCTTCAGAGGCAACCACTGTCATCAGTGCTTTTGGCATCATTCTAGAAATATTTTACATAAGCGCATACGTATATATCCACACCCCTGGTTTGTACACAAATGATGCATATTATAATTCCACTCTGCACTTTGCTTCCATTAAATAATGCATCTCAGAAATTGTTCCACCTTTGTTTGTATAGATCTTATTATTTTTAGTGGAGATCCTCAAGGTAGGAAAAGAGTTCTTAAACAAGACTTAAAAAGATCAAACGATAAAGGAAAACGCTGATACATCTGGCTATATTAAAATAAGAATTTCTATTCACTGAAAGATAGAATGAAAAGACAAACCACAAACTGGAGAAGAGTTTTGCCACTTACATAACTGGCAAATGGAAGATGTCCAGAATATTTAAGGAACTCCAATAAATTAATAGGAAAAAGGCAAGCTACTCGATAGAAAAATGGGCAAAAGACACGAACAGACATGAGCAGAATAATAAATATCCAAATTAAATGAAAAGATGCTGAACTTCATTAATAATCAGTGAAATGAAAATTATGACCACAAGAAAATATTATTTCAAACCCACCAAATTGACAAAAATTAAAAAGTGTGATAATGGCAACATTGGAGAGCTACAGGACTATCTGCTGGTGAGAAAGTAAACCAGTGCCACCACTTTGGAGAACAGCAACGTCACCTACGACAAGCAATTCCACTCCTGGGATGGGTGACCTCTTGCACATGAGGCTGCGCCTCATCTCCGTTGATACTCATCTCCAGTATTTGGGGGTCGGGAGTAACAAAACAGTAAACTCAGATGTCCACCAACAGGAGAAAGGACAAATATACGGCGGAATATTCATGCAATGTCATACAACACAGCAGAAAATGAATAATATGCCATAATGTTTAGAAAAAATGAAAGTCACAGAAGAGTACAAATAGTATGACCCAATATATAATAAAGTTCAAAAAAGGCAAACCTGAACAATTTGTTTAGAGGGATATATACACACAGGGTAAAGTATTTAACACACACACACACACACACACACACACACACACACACACACGGCAATGATTAACCCATAACTCGGAACAGTGGCTACCTCTGGAGGTGGGGGAGGGGTAGAGCAGGGAGGTGCATACGGGGGCTCTAAGGCACTGTTAATGTGCTATGTTCAAAGCTGGCTGATAATGGGTACATTGGTGCTTATTTTATCGATATTATTTAAACTGTAATTGTATGTTATTTACACTCTTTTGTTTGCACAACATATGTTAATGTATATTTTAAAACATACCCACACATACACATAGAAATCCCCTTAGATCTCCTGGTATCGGATATTATTCTAAGTGCCCCCAATGTCCACATACATAATAAAAATGAAATCAAGATTCCAGTGGGCAATTGAACAGACAAGACTGAGTGACTGCTTACCTCTTGCGATGTGACCTGGGAGTATTTGTGCTTCCCGTACGGTTTATAGTTGACCATGTAGGAGCTTTGGTAAATGTCTAAGTCCACAGGGGCCTTAAGGACAAGGAGAATACAAAACAATAGATCCCATCTTGTTCTTCCACTTAAATGCATTCAGTGGCTTCTCACTGTCTGCAGGACAAAGGCCAACGTGGCCTGGCACTCGGAGCCTGTCATGATCTGCCTTCTGCTGGCCTTTACTTCTCACCTGCTGGGCTCCCCTCTGGGCCCTCTGCACTCGCGCCTCACTTCTTTCCACTCTTCACAGGTGCCTGGCACATGCTCTGATCTCCTGCTAGAAACACTAGTTGCACTCCTCGCTGACTGGCAAACTCCTACATATCCTCTAAGACCTAGATTAAATGTCACATCTCCAAAACATCTCTCCCACCATTTTCTTCTCCACCTCCCAAGAATTAAACCCTTTCTCTTCTGCTTTCATAGTACATTCTACATGCCTCGCTACAGCACTTATTGTGGCGTACTATAAATGAGTTAATGAAATTCACTAGATGAGGACCTGATCTTAGGCGTCTCTTCAGCCTCAAAGCCCAGCATGGTGCCCGACACACCGAGGATGCCCAATAAATGCATTCTGAATACATAAATGAACCCCCTGAAAACTGTAAACCTTTAGCTTTCCCCTGCCTGTTTCAAAAAAAATCCATTGTTCCAGAATGATAACCAGAGGGAGACCCAAAGAGCCTGTTCCTCCCCCGGAGGGCTGCTTGCTGAGGCTGCCCAATCTTGAGATGGTCACAGGGACAGAATCTCCCAGCACTCACCTGTCTGGGGTACACCACACCTGCCATCACAGACGACCTAGACACAGACAAGTTGGTTAGCTCCGCTTCTGCCACTGGCAGGGAAAACAGCCACTGTCCCCAAAGCTGTGCCAACCAAGCGCTACGCCCAGTCCTCTTAGCCCCAACTTGCACATTATGCAATCATCCAGGGAATGGTGGTGGCAGCAGGGATAAATGGGCTGGTGGGCAGGGGCCCTGGGACAGTGGGCTGGAGCAGGACTCAGGAGGAATTAGAGCTGTTTTATCTCTCAAGCAGAAGTCTGATAGCAGGGCAAGTGGCATGCTGGTATGTTTAACAATCACCTTTGTGGGGCAAATAAGCCCTAATTTATAGCATTTGTCAATTTCTGTGTTGTAAATGCTCCCTCCTGGCTCATTTTGAGCTATCAATATCATGTCACTGACACCAAGTTGCCAAGATGTGCACTGAATGGGCTCTCAGAGCCAGGATGAGCTGCTCCAGCACATGGGTCCCACTGAACAGGGCCCTGAACTGCCCTCAGGAAGCAAGGCTCATGCCCAGGCCTTAGAGGCAGTCTCATTCAGAAGCACCAACTATGTTTTCTGGTGGAAATTGGGGGCAGCCAGGGTAAAGTTGTGAGATTCTGCATTCCCAGTTGAACAATAGCAGCTTGTAGGTCCAACCCTGGCCCTCGCCCCCCAGCCCTGAAATCCTAGGGGCTTCACCTTACTGCCCGGGCACTGGAGAGCTCTCTGAGCTCACCCTATCTTGTGTGCGTGACCCCCTAAGTTCTTGACTGATGCTCCATTTCATGCCCACAGAACGCTGCCTTGAGCCCTACTCCATTCAGTGGGCTGTGGCCCAGCAGGGTGGTTGCCAGACCTCAACTGGCCTTTGTGTCCCCTCCTTTTTGCGCATAGACAACTTTTTTCTTGAGGCTGGGGACCAGCTTCAGTGCAAACAGTACCTACCCCTCCTTCTGCCAAGGGGATGACGATGCTCCTGCCCTTCCAAGTCCAGGTGCCCCTGCCACACGGAGAGTCCTGCTGATGTGTCCCTCTGCCACGCCTGCCTTTGAGATGAATCCTGACCTACATGATGCAGGCTGTTTTGGTCACAGTCCCCAGTCATAGTGATGGGGTGGCTGGCCAACCTGCCTGTATGTCAGTGCCCCTGTCCATGGCTCACCCTTTCTCACAGTGAGCTGCTGGTATCCCAGCACACCTCAGCCAACATGAACCCTGGCAACATTGGAGGGTACCCAGGAGGCAAAGGCTTTCCAATACTCTACGGAATTGATCTATTTTCAGGAGAGGGAGGTAAACAGAACCACAACTAGATTATGACGTCAGACTATGTGTGACTGAATCCACCTTATACCAAAGCCCCTCCAATCCTCTGTTGCCTGAAAGGTTGGCTTATCCTTCCTCTAGCCATCAAAATTCTACCTTCTTTCACCCAACTATAATCCAAAAACAGAAAATAACAAGTGTTCGCAAAGATACAGAGAAATTGGAATGCTTGTACGTTGCTGGTGGGAATGCAAAATGGTGCCGCTGCTGTGGAAAACAGTTTGGTAATTCTTCAAAACATTAAACATGGATTTACCATATGATCCTGAAATTCAACTTCTGAGTATACACCCAAAAGAATTGAAAGCATGAACTTAGATACCCATACACCCATGTTCATAGCAGCATTATTCACAATAGCCAAAAGATGGAAGCAACCCAAATGTCCATCAACAGATGAATGGATAAACAAAATGTGATATATACACACAATGGAATATTATTCAGCCTTGGAAAGGGAGGAAATTCTGACACATGCTACAACATGGATAAATCTTGAAAACATTATGCTAAGTGAAATAAGCCAAACAATAAAGGATAAATATTGTATGATTCCACTTATGTGAGTTATCTACAGTATCAGATTCTTAGAGACAGAAAGTAGAATAGTGGTTGCCAGAAGGCTGGGAGGAATGGGTATAATTTTTCAGTTTGGGGTGAAAAAGTTCTGGAAATGGATAGTGGTGGTGATTGCTCAACATTGTAAATGTACTTAATGCCTCTAAATTGTACACTTTAAAATGGTTAGAATGGTAAATTTTATGTTATATATATTTACCACAATAAAAAAAATTCCACTCTTTTTAAGGGCCCCCTCTTCATGAAGCTCTCCTTGGGGTCTCACTAGCTGCCATCACAGACTCCTTTCATTTTTCTAACCAGTATTTACTGAGCACGTATTTTGTGTTGGGCACTGTTCTGAACCTTGCAGATTCAACAGTGAATAAAATCAATGGAAATGCCTGCTTGATCAGAGCTTACATTCTGATGAGAGCAAAACACAGAGTAGACAAACTAATAAGCAGTTCAGCCTCCATCAGATCCAGGAAATAAACAAGACAATGTGTGAGAGAATGACTGAGTGGGCACTTCAGATGGGGGGTCTGAGAAGGCCTCTCTGAGAGGTATAGTTAGAGCAGAAATATGAAGTGTGAGAAAGAACAAGTCACGCAAAGATATGGAGGAAAGGGGCTCCCAGCTTGGGGGTGAGCAAGTGCGAAGCCTGTAAGACAGGAAGAACTTGGAAGAAGACCGGCCAAAGAGAGGAGTGGTTGAGGGCATGAGGCCAAGAGAGAGAGTGCATTGTGAGTCTCTGACTTTCTCCTTCTTTCTGTAATGGCATGCCAATTTCACTTTAGAGAACCGTTTCTCTCTCCATAGGGATCATGTGGTTTGAGTGGTGCTGACATCACTCCAGCTCTAAATGGACATGTGGTCCCCAGAATATTCCATCCTCTGGGCCACTATGATTGATTCATGACCTAAGGCGGGTGATGAGCATCATCCCCAGCTCTTGGGAAAGAGGCTCTCTCTTTCTGAGATAGTGGGGCACTAAGAACAATGTGAGCCTGTTGCTGCCATCTTTGCCCATGTGGAGAGAGTTTGGTCAAGAATAAAGTCAGCAGAGAAAAGAAGACCCCAGAGATGGAGACAGAGAGTGACTGCATCATGAGCCCTTGGATACAGCCACGCCTGAAGCTTGAACTACATCTAGCCTTTGCAGTTTATGTCAGCCAATATTTTCCTTTTCTTGCTAAAGCCAATTTTAGTTGAGTTTATGTAACTTACAGCTGAAGCAGTTCCAAAAAATTCAAGGTTGGAGAGCTAAAGTAGTTATTTCTCCTAACAAACTGTGGATCCTTCAGGAAAAAACTAGGTCTTTTTATCCCTCAGTGCACTCTCAGCTAAGTGTGGGGTTTTAAGAAGTGCTTGCGAATTTGATAAAACTGAAGGAAATGGCAAAGAACAGGGTAAAGCACAGACGGCTGCAAAGATGGCAGAAGAGGGGGCAGCTGGGCCGTGACAAGTGATTTTGGGGCCTTACTGATATACTTTTCAGGAAAATATCACCAAGTAGATTTTGGAGTCCTGACTTCAAATCTCGATACTATCCTCATGCCCTTGAGTAAATTATGTTTGTTCAAAAGAAGTCAGTTTGATCATCTGTAAAACAGGCATGTAATATCCACCTGGAAATGAAAGTGGGAAGTCAAGTGGATATGTCTGTGAAGGTTCTTGGTGATCTCCATACCAATATTCACCCATATTTTCTGAGTTTCTGCTCTGTGCCTGACACTGTGCAAGGGCCCATGATTACAGCAGTGAAATAAAACAGACACGGTCTCTGCCTTGACAAAATTGCGGTATAATTTTAGACACATATATCAATAGTCGCACTAGTAAGCCTTTAATTACAATTGTGACAAGCGCCATGAAGAAGAAATATGGGTGTGGGGACCTGACCTAGTCTTGAGGGGTTGGTCAGGAAGGAGTTGCCTCAAGTGTGACATTTTAACTCCGTCCTAAAGAGCACTGCGTGACTGCCTCAGGGCTGAAGGGACACGGGTCTTGTGTAGAAGAGAGAGGCTGCTCTCCAAGAGCGAGTGAGGAGGGACAAGTAGGAACTCCAGATGAGGCTGGAGAGGAGGTGGGGGCTTCATCTAGCAGGGGACAGGAGGATCGGTGGAGTTTATCCTGAGAATAATGGGAAGTAGTGGGGAGTTTAAGCAGAAGGATGAGGCGATGGATGTGCATATCAAAAAGAACTCAGGTGGACAATGGCCTGGGGGAAGGGGAAGAGAGTTCGAAGGTCACTGGGTGACAATGGTGACTGGGACAGGTTGGAGGAGATGGTGGGTATGGAGAAGAGTAGGGGGATTCAAGAGGCATCTGGAAGCAAATTCTATAGGATTTAATCATTATTAGGAAGTGGCAGGGACAAGCCAGAGAGAGGTATCAAAGATGATTCCCTGATTTTTGGAATGAGTCATTGGGGTAGGATGGTCCTTTGATGAGAGGGGAAGTGCTGGGGGAGAAGCCGATTTGGGGAGTAAGACCATTCGTGCAGTTTGGGTCCTACTGCAGTTGTGCAGCCTGTCTGGGTTCCAAGTGGAGCAGGGGAGTAGACACTTGCGTAGAAGGATCTCTAGCTCAGGGAAGAAGGCTCTGGACGTGCGGTACACACCCTGGAATTGCGGTGATACAGGTGGTGTTTGAAACTAACAGAAGGAACTTATCTTATTAGTTGCCTTAGCCTCCCACACAGCCCTGCAGTGCGATGCTGCCTCCCTAAGGGGGTATTCAAGGGCAGCAGGAGGGCCAATCAGCCAGAGGGGTAAAGAGGTCACGGGGTCCATGTACTCAGGCCTCTTTTTGGTCCCCTGTGTTTGCTATCTTTGCTGCACTTGGGTTTCTCAGAATCTCCTGTCTTCAGAATTAACGCAGCAACAACATTAGTGCAGCAACCTGCAGGAGCCCGCTGACTCAGCGTGGGCAAGTGACTTCCCTCCGTGAGTCTCTGTGTCCTCATCTCTTCACCGAGAATTGAAATGCTGCGTTGTGTGTGCATAGGCTCCTTCCATCCAGACTACAACATAACCAGGAAATTTGTAAGCTCACCCCGAAACATTGCAAAACGTCAAGTGTACCACTTTTCCAGTGTTTACAGAATGACACGTGTTATTTTCTGGAGTACAAAACGCAGGTAAGTTTCTCCTGGTTCTTGCTGTCTCCTTTAGCAGCATGCAAGGGGGATCTTTTCCACATTTGTAAGGGATGAAAAATAAACCAGAAAGCAAACCCTGTTTTCTTCTCTAAGCCTAAACTGCACAGAAGTGTTGGGTTCAAACTGTGTAGGCTGAGATAAACTAAATTGCCTTACAGAAACCAGTACGGTATGAGTGTATTTCTAAAAGCATGGTTATGGTGAAGTAAACGGTATAAAGGAGCACACACAAAACGACATTGTGTGGACAGGATTCGATAAATGGTGTATACAAAGCACACGTGCACCAAAGTCTCTCAACAAGACCCTCCCCTCCTTCCTCCAGCGAGGATGTTCACCTCCACATCTTCACTTCCTTACTGATAAAATAGTTGGCCCAATATATATTCACAGGGTGGGATGAGAAAACCAAAGGAGAAAACATGTACAATGACTTGGCCTCTGGTCGGGTATGCTGTAGGAGCTTAATTATTGTAACCTGCCTTCATCTGAGAGAGACTTCGCTGGGCCTTCCCTAGTGGGAAAGCTGGGCCCTGAGTTTCTGTCTATGCAAATTCAGCATGTTAATATTGTAAATCACAGGAGGAAATTCTTCTCCCAAACCAGAAGCCCTCGAGTTCCTCCAGGCTTATATTAAAGGGATTACAATCCATTTCCTTCCTAATACGGCTAATGCTCTATGGGAAGCCCCCAGGCCAGGGATTAAAGCATTTACGCCTTTAATTAGGAGCAAACCTTTCCTTAGAGCCTGAAACACAAACAACAAGTCGACACTACAAAGGCCTCCTCCCAGAGCAGAGGGGATATTGATCCCTCTCCAGGAGCCAGGAGCCTCCGAGGGCTTAGCAAACGCTGCTTTTCCCAAACGGGGTGCCTTAGCCGGGAGGGCCCTCAGCAGAAATAGAAACCCCATCAATGTGAAGAACAAACAAACAAACAAACAAAGATCATTGGCGTTAATCAGAATTGGCCCCTGCTGCACAGGAGGGCGGGCGGGCCCTGCGGAAGTAATGCATCTTCAGAGGAGAGTGGGGACCCTGGATTGTCCCACAGCCTCGCTCTTCTAGACTTTCCCTGGGGACTCACATCTGGGTCATTAGCTTTCAAGTGGATGGCTCTGAAAATTAAGACGTGTTTGTGCTTTGGAGAGGTCTGTCCCCACACGGATGCCTTCACCAGCCCCAAACACAGGGTCTGTCATCCTTTTCCATTCTAGAGTCAGAAACTAGCTGGACCACCTCTTGCAGGGTTCCTCCAAAGGCAGCCCAGGGACCCTCTGCTTTTGAGTCCCCTAGGATACATATGAAAATCCAGATTTCTGCTTGCACCTTCTGTGTCAGAACCTCTAGAAGAAGGGGCCAACCCCAGAATTTACCTTTAAACAAGTTTCACTGGGGACTCTTAGGATTCTTAGGATTCTTATGCATGCCTAGAGGAAGCCTGGCTGGGCCACCCCAGCTCTTTATAGGGGAGAGAGATGAGGCCCAGAAACTTTCAGGGACTTGTACAGACAGCCGGTCAGGGCCCTGCCTGTCATGTGTGCAGGATGGTGGACGTGCACAGTACATGAGAAATGATACCAAAAGAGTCCATGAAATTGTTAAATAAGATAAGAACTTGGGGCCTTCTGCTTCATTTGTTCAACACGCTAGTATTGGCTGCCTGGTGAGCAAGGCATGGTGCTAGATGCTGTGTGTGTGTCCGTGTGTGTAGAAATAGGAAGGGGGTGTTGTTGGGGTGATGATAAAAGATGAAAAACGCAAGGTTCCTGCCATCTAGCACTTTACAAATTGGTGAGGGGGAGGAGGGAAGTGGCCAAAGAGAATGAGCAAGCACAGCTAGGGGACTGCAGAGGCGGGCCATCTGGTCTAGAGAGGAGAAATGGCAGAGAAGGTGTGGCCTTGAAATCAAGTCTTCAATGAAGAGCCTTCTTTGTCCAAATCTAGCTCATCCCTGAAGGTTCTGCCAACCCCCAACCTCTATTGGGAACCACTTCCTGCCTCTCATGCTTGACCACATCCCTCTTCTCTGAACATTTATGACACTGCAGCAGATATCTGTCACTTAATTGATGCCATTTCCATGTCTTACTTAGTTATGCATTTTTTACTTCCCCAAAAGATTTGAACTGCCTTTTGCTTCTCAATTTCCTCTGAGCCCGTAGACTAGACCCGTAAGTATGAATGCCCTGCTCAGCCCAATACCTGACCCCATAGTACATGCTCAATAAACAAGAGTAGGCGTGGAACATGTCACTCAAGAGAACATGATGGAAGGGACTTTTTAAGAAGACTAGTGTGGGAGAAGTGTGCAGCACAGACAGAAAAGAGGAGAGTACCGAGAAATGACAACAGCTGGGGGCTCCTACAGTCAGCCAGGCTCTGAGAATTGACTGGACGTTTGGTGACAATGGTAGCAACAGAGCACATTCTCTGTGCTGGGTGCTGTCCTGACAGCTTCACCATAACCCTGAAATATAGATCCCTTTTATTCTCCCCATTTTGTAAATGATGACAGTGAGGTATGGAAAGAATAAGTGACTTGCTCAGGGTCCCACACAACTAATAAGTGACAGAGGCAGGATTCCAGCTCCAGACTCCTGGGGCCAGAGTCTACGATCTCAATCACTGGGCCATGTGGCCCCTGCACACCTGGAGAGAAAGAGGATGGGGTTCTAAAGAGAGCAACCTATATGCTGGAATTTGGCAGACAGTCTTCATTTCAAACAAGGTCCTCAAATTCCCTGAGAAAGTGAAAAGCGGCCCCTGACCTGGAGGCTGGCACCCACAGCCAGGCTGCGGTGTTCTCCTGTTGAACATAAACAGTTTCACACAACACCCACATCAGACAAGACCACTGTGACCACAGTGAATCAAGACAAAAAGAGGACCCTCTGTAATTATGTCTGAACCCACACAAAGCAGGAACATCGTCCAACACACAAAAGTGACCCAACACCTCTCTATCCCAGTTAGCAAGTGACCGCTGCTTCTCTAGCCTCAAATTTTTCCTCCTGCCTGAGAGAAGAATTATTAAGATACACAATTATAGAGTTATACCTGCTTCCTGACAACGTACAATCCAGAGCGAAGCCCCACTTCCTTGAACTCTCCCTCAAATCACCTAACCCAAGCCTAAATCCAATAATAAATACTTTCGCACCCCCCAATCTGAAAGCTCCCTGTTGTACGTCTCTCCCTTTTTGCAACTGGACATAAACCCAGTTTGTTCAGTTCCAGGTGGGTTCCTGATGGTCTTCGGGCGGAAGTCATCAACATCCCATTGGAAATCCCAATGCTTCCCAGAGTGCTTCGCCTGCTCAGAAGCTGAACTTTGCCAGGCTGTGCCACGGTTGGGGCCTCAGAAAGGGTCACTATAACCATCTTTGTCTGCTTCATTTTTCTATTTCTGTGATCTCCTCAGCAGAAAGGGGAAAGAACTCTGTCAAAGTGGGGGTGAGCATCACATCAACACCAAAGAACTGTGGAAGGAGATTCGGCAGTGGAACATGCGGCCGTGTCCAGCACGGCGACTGGCAGAGCGAGCTCACACTGCGATTCTTAATTTGTTTTATTTTCTTGTTCAGAAAAGCTTCAGTTCTTTCAACGGTGCGCAAAAACATTTTAAAAAATGTATCCAGATTATCAGTTTCTCTCTATTCTATTACAGTAAGGCTCAAATTGCGTGACACAGGTGAGGAATGAGTTCTTCAGTGCCCTTAAATCATACATTTTCCCAATAAATGAAGCTTACCATTTTAAAAATTAAATTTTTTAAAAAAAATTAACCTCTGTTTAAAATGTTTTAAAAAATTATATGTTTTGCAAAGGATTAAGCATTTTACAGAATAAAAATACACAAATGACCTATAAACACATCATTGCAAATTAAAGGAATGCAAATAAACATATCCAATTTTCCACCTATCAGAGTGCCAAAAAAAAGTTTAAAATATAATTTCCAGTACTGGCATGAGGAAACAGGTACTTTTTCATACACTACTGTTAGAAGTATAAACTGCCATAACCTTTTGAAGACAATTGGAGGCACCTGCCAAAATTTAAATGGCTGCGTCCTTTGACCTAGCAATTGCACTTCTAGATGTTAGTCTTATATCAGTGATCACTCACATGTGCAAAGATAGGTGTGACATGGTTCATTATGCCATTGCTTGAAATAGCAAAAACCCGAAACAAGCTACACCAGCAGGAACTGATTAAATAAACATAGTTTCATCCACCCTATGAAATAATAATATGTCTTTATATGAAATGGAAGCATGTCTGTGTCTGTGAGAAGGAGAAACTCTTTCTGTGAAGATATTAAAGAATTATCTTGATACCATTGGAGATGGCTCAATAAAATCATTTTGTCCAAAGGCTTGGAAATGCAATGAAAAATTATATCCCCTAGGGTCTCTTTCCTATGGTAATTCTTATATTTCTTAATTTCTTATAATAATTCTAAGACGCATCCTATGAATGCTCAGTAACTATTGATTATTGTGATTGTTGATGATGATGATGATGATGATGATGAAGATGGTAATGGTAAAGATTCTATGCCCAAAAGAATTAGAAGAAGAATATTGTCCATAAAAGATCTTACCCTGCCTAATAGTTACTGTGACATATTAGCAATGCCTATTTTGTCTCCTTGTACCTCTGTCAACTTTCCTAAATTCTTTCAAATGCTTTTTGGGCCATGAGTCTGGGGTCAGTGGTGGGTCAGGCCATTTAGATGTTGAAAGGGCAAGGTGATCAGTAAGTCACACTCCCATTCCCCCACTGCCTGACCTGGCACTGGCGGTGTAATCTGTGAGAGGATCTCCCTTCATGCCATCACATTGGAATGAAGTGCCGAGAGGAGCATCTTCCCAGGAATCGCGTTGACTGATGGATCAGCCACTTTGAGGTCAGTCCCCTCATACCTCATAACGCAAACCTGGCAGCAGGAGGTTGGGAAGAAGACTGACTTTTTGGGTCACAAACACTTTCAGGATAAGTTGCTGGATCTTAAAGCATGGTCCTTGGACCTCCGGGAGCGATTGCTAAGAATACAGGGTCCCAAGACCCCACTGCATAACTTCCGAATCCTAACTTGATGGGGGAGGCTGGAGTCAGGCAAGGGAATCAGCTTGTTAAACAAACTCTTAAGTGGATTCTTTGGTACCCTGAAGTCTGGGGACAATTGAGGAAGACCTTGGTGATATTTCGCCCATAGGCAAGTCTTTGAGGACCCCGTTATGACTGATTAGACACTGGCGTGAAGCATTTTTGCAAGCAGTCAAGTGACCCTATATCTATTCCATTACCCTGGTGTAGAGAATTATTAGAAATAAATGAAACTTGATTTCAGTGGGCTTCTTTGTGTATATTCCAGCAAGATCAGATGTAAGATAATACCGAAAACAATAACATTAGGAAAAGAAATAAGAAAATTTCAAGACATATTATGCATATGACATTATACATGCCATTTACTGATTCACTTAATTAGCATTTATTAAATAGCTCAGAGATATATACAAGAATTTATTTTTAAAAAAGCTTTAAAACTTGAAAAAAAAGTCTTGAGTTCTCAGAGATTTCCTCCCCCTTTATATTCATTTGTAACATCTAATATACACAGGTAGAATTTTGGTTTTTCCTACTCTTTCTACGAAAATCTTGTGTGTAACTGTTTCAGCGGTTAAAACCAGTTAACCACCTACATGTAACAACACCTGGAAGCTTTCACTGGTTCCCCCCTCCCTCCCTTCTTTCCTTCCTTCAAATATTTGCTGGGCACCTGCTATATGCCAGGCATTGGGAGTATCTTAGTGAACAAAGGACATGCCCTATCCTCTGTGATTCCACTCTCTGGGATGGGTTTTATATACATAACTACTCACATGAATGATTAGAAATAATGCACAAACACACATGATCCATAGCAGTCCCTAGTTATGGTTGTGGCTTGGGGAAGCATCATGACTCTGTGCAGGGAGTACAGCCCTGAGTTCAAACTCAGCTGTCTCACCATTTGTGCGTGTGATTCCTGGAAAAGTTATTTAACTCTGCCTCCTCTTATAGAAAATGTGGACAAGAATGCCTACCTCTGTAAGTAGTTGAATCGATGAGAAGTAATACATATAACCTGGTGCACAGTAAAAGCCCAAGAAATGATAGCTACCCATCCCTCAAAGAAACTCAACCCTATATGTAAAAAAGCAATTACACAGACAATTCATTGAAGTTCTTGTTAAATCTATCAGGCCAAAAACTGAACTTCATGCCCCCAAAACTTGCTCTTCCTGGTCTTTGTGAAGAGGGTCACTCATCAGCCCAAGCCAGAAAATCGAGAGCCACGCAGTTAATCACTAAGTCCCCAAATGCGTCTGTTTTTCTCCCTGCCCTTTGCCCAGCCGCCAGCATTTTTAATGAGATCGACCCCTGCAATGGATTTCTAATTAGCTTTTCTGCCTCCGCTCAATTTCCCACCCTACAAACAGGATCATCTTTCTAAAGACAAGTCCAGTGAATTCCTCCCCTGGGTTAGAACCCGCTATGCTCCTTCATGCCCTTAGGACAAAGCCAAACCTCTTCACTTGGTCCACAGGCCCTTTCAGGTCCAGGCTCTGTCTATCTCTTTCTTCGCCCCATCTCCAACATCACAGTGAAGCCAGTCCCTCACACATGCCCAGCCATCTCTGGGCTTCAGGCCTCTGTATACTCTTCCTCCTCCTTTTCACCTAGTTTTCCCAGATGGTCACTTCCTCCAAGAAGCCCTCCTTAATCACCTCTGGAGTATGTTAGGTGCCTCTACAATGCTCCCAAGGCACAACTTCCTCTGTCATGATGCTTATCATACATCCTGGCTTCTGGCTGTCTATTATTGCACAGCCTGTGGGGTCATTTGCTAGAGTTCTAACTCCAGCCCTGACACTTAGCTACTAAGCCCTAATAAATTTACTCAACTGCACTCGGCCTCAGTTTCCCCAGCTCTTGTGGATATTAATAGTACCTATCTCACAGGTTTGAGGTGAGGATGAAATGAGATCATGCATGTAAAGTGTGCAGCACAGTGACCTGGCACAGAATGAGAATTCAATAAATGCTGGCTATTATGCTAGCTGTCATAACCACTAAGGATAATGGCCATTACGGTTGTCTCCCCAGTATCCATTCTGTCCTTCCGCCATTGCATAGCAGTTATGCAGTTTGGGTAGAATAACCTGCACCACCAGCTCCACAGATGGGATCCCATTCATCCAAGAACAGTTCTCAAACTTCCACGTGCACTGGAATCACCTGGAGGGCTTGTTCATCACAGACGCCATTCCTAGAGTTTCTGATTCAGTTCTGATCCCAAGGATTTGCACTTTTGGTAAATTCCCAGGGGATGCTGATGCTGCTGGCCTGGAGACTCCACTTTGAGTAGTACTGGTCTAAGCCAATCAGAGTATCTTATTTCCTTTGCCTTATGATTGAGTCAGGGGTGGACACATGGATGTATGACGGTCCAATGACTGCAGGACAGCAGACTCTCCCTCCCTGAGTGTAAAGTAAGTTGCCACAAATACTGCTGGTAGCCCTCCTGCAACGATGCAAGATATTTGGCTCTTTTGAGCAAAAGAGAAGTCAACCCCAGGCTGGAAGTGATACAGAGAAGAGGGAAGGCCCAAAAGAACCCCAGAGAAATGAAGTAGAGTCCAGGCTGAATGGCGCTGTAACCCTTAGACCACTGGGCTTTTTAGTTCCCGGAGTTAACAAGTTCCTTTTATTGTGTAAGTCAATTTATGTTGAGTTTTCTGTTACTTGCAAACGAAATCTCAACTGACATTATCTGCTCTGCGGGGGTGAGATTTGTCCCCCTAATATTCCATGCTGGGCCTGAGCCTGGCACAAAGCAGGTGCTCAATAAACATGTGTCAATCCATGCAAGGACGTCCACTCTCTTCTCACAGAGGACCCAGGATAATCTTAACCGGGTGGCTAGAAAGCAGTCCTGGGCCTACTTCTGCCTGCTGTCTGTCCTGCTATCCCTCTTCTGAGCGTCCCGCTCCACCTCCCCTGGGCTGTAGGATGCTGGCTCGTTTCAGGTTCTGATCACCACCACTACTGCCTTGCAAATGCTCTCATTCTGCTTTTAGTAATGAGTCTTGATCATCTGATTTCCACGGCAATTTTGCTTTCCTCCAAAAGGTTTGCAGAATAAGGTGCCTGCTTTAATCACCAATGGATGGGTGCGTGATGCGTTTTGTAATACAGTTGTCCCTCATAACCATGGGGGCCTGGTTCCAGGATGCCCCGCAGATACCAAAATTCACGGATGCTCAAGTTCCTTAGTCCTCCCCTCTTATCCACGGGTTCCAGATCTCCGGATTCAACCAACCACAGTACTGTTTTACCATACACGGTTGATTGAATCCACAATTGCGCAACCCCTGGATACAGAGGGCCCCGATTGTCCTTAGTCTCTCACCTCAACTCACCTCACCTGGGCACTCACTTTCTCGGAGCTCTCTATTACATTTATTTTTTCTGCCGTACCCAGCTTTCTGTGCATGGTGGTGGTGGCCCCAGCAGTTAAAACTCGCTTCAGTGGGAAGTTCCCTGTATCAGTTCCTAAGGCTGCCAGAACAAGTTACCCCAAACTTGGTGACTTAAAGCAACAGAAATTTATTCCCTCACAGCTCTGGAGGCTACAAGTCTGAAATCAAGGTGTCAGCAGGGCTCTGCTCCCTCTGAAGCATCTAGAGGAGAATCCTTCCTTGCCTCTTCCAGCTTCTGGTGTCCCCAGGCGTTTCTTGGGTTGTGGCAGCATAATCCCGGTCTCTGCCTACCTCAGTCTTCACGTGGCTGTCTACTCTGTGTGTCTCTTATAAGGACACTCTCTTTGGATTTAGGGCCCACCCTAACCCAGTGTGATCTCATCTCTATCTTTACCTGACTATATCCACAAAGACTCTATTTCCAAATAAGGTCACATTCTGAAGTTGCGGGTAGCCCTGAATTTCAGGGGACCTTATTTAACCACATCCCTGTAGATCAGGGGCCTTGCTAAAACACATCCCGCATTGCCCCAGCAACACCATTAGACACTGCCTGGCAGCCCCTGCAGGGCTCTGAGCCTGGCTGTTCAATGACACTGAGCCACAAATACATACCTCAGCCGCCCCTCAAAATACCTATCTTTTCCTTCAGACTCACATATTCCAGCTTCTACACATCAGCAAGCACAGTGCCATATCCTCTTTGCCCCTATGCTCAAATCGTAGAAGGGCAGAGCAGGCAGGACCTTTGGAGATGCTGTGAAGCACTTTTATTTTACTGTAACCAGCCCCCACTTCAGCCCCGTGAGTGATGTCTTTTCATTCTTCTAGGCTTTACAGACCAGAATGTTCCAGGCAGAGAAGGCCTTCTCCAAGCTCCAGAATAGAGAGCGCATCTGACGTATTCCTTGTCTGCCCTTGTGGACAGTCCCTGCTTGGTGAGGCCAGTTGCATCTGGCTCTACCCCTTGAAACCTCAACGTGTCCCAGACGTCTGCCCACCTCCTGAGTTCTATCAGATTTGAGCACAGGTTTTCCTCTCTAACCATCTCCATCCAAGTCAGGCATGATTCCAGGTCATTGCAAGGTCCACCCTACGGCCTGGAGCAGCATTCCATCACCTTCTCCATGCCAGTTAAGTTCTCCTCCCTCCACTTTAACTTCAAGGTCCCATCTGTCATCTCTCATCCCCTCTAAACCTTAAACACCCACATCCCCAAGCACCAACTCAATTCCTTCAGGCTTTCTCACTCTTTCAGAAACACTACACTTGCATCAACTCCACTGTAGTCCCTCACCCATTTCATTTTCAGTCTCTTCCTGTTTTCAGTCTCTTCCCTCCCAGCCGCACCCCCATGGCCCATCACTTCAGCCACTCTCTTATCCTCAAGCCCCCTTACCACAGTGTTCATCTGCTGCAACGCTCAGCAAAATCTCAAATTTAGATCATCCAACTGTTGTCTTCTCAGCACCCCATCCAGAACTTCCAGATATCTCTATTAGGATGCCCCACAGATGCCTCAAACTCAGCATATCCAAACTGAGAGCATTCCTCCCCTGGTAATCCCAGCCATACCTAGTACCATTCTGGCTGTAATAGTAATAACGATGACAACAACATTCATACATATAACTATATATTTCTTGGATGCTACAACAAGTAGTGTAACCCTATTAATGGCATTGTCACCCTTGCAATAAGTCCTTTTCTGTAGATGAGGTGACTGAGGCTCAGAGAATTTGTGTAATTTATCCAGCCTCACTGTGAGTGACTCAAATGCAGACTCCTCTGTTCTCTACAAAAGGCCTCACTGGTGCCCTAAGCCACCTGAGAGTTGGTTTGATGCCTCCTCCTCCCTGTCTCCCACATCGCTGGGTCCTATTGCTTTACCTCATTCCTTCCTGCCCCCTTATCTGCCTCTCTCTCTCCATCCTCATAAGGCTCCTTGGTCTCATCATTAGCTCTTCTCCTCTGGAGCGCTGAAGGAACCTCTAGTCTAGATCTCTCCCAATCCACCTCCACCCTCTGTCCCAGGACACTTCCTAAAGCCTAAATCTGTGCAACAGGCTTCTTGGCAAAGGGGAGTCATGGTAGGGCCAGAGATCTTCCTAGAGCTCAAGGAGCTGCAACCCTTCAAGGCACACCGTCCCTGGATAATCCCCCATACACATGACTTATTTGTTATTAATCAATGAACTGACAAATACAGATGAAGAGGCTACAAAGGGTCCAGCAGAACCCAAGAGTAAAACAGAGGTCAAGACGCAGTTCCTATAAATTACCTGGAGAGCTTCTTAGCGATTCTGGTGCCTGGGCCTCAACCCCAGAGAATTCGATTCAGTGGAGAAGGGTCAGGGGATCCGCATTTCGAACAACACCCAGATGACCCTGTTGCAGGTGCTTCCTGAACCCACTTAGTGAAACAGTGACACCAAGAGTCACCTCCAAGAGGCAATTACGATGCAGGGAAACAGGCTGACACAGGGTCCTGTGGGAACCCAGAGAGGGGCTCTGAACTCAGAGTAAGCGTGTGGTAGGGATGGTGAGGGCGTCTAAGACTTCCTGGAGGAGCTGAGCCCTAGGGTGGCAGGTGGGGTGCGGTGGCTGCGTGCACAGCTGTGTCATGCACAGCTGTTCTCAGCGACAAGGGCCCTCTCCTTCCCACACACACCTCTTAGCGGGTAAGCTGGTCTTTGCTGAATCATACCTCTCGTTTGAGATTGCCTTTGATCTTCATTTGAACTCAATTTAACTGGTAAGCAAAGGTTGTGGGGCCCACACGGGGCCTATGACTGGTCAAAGCCAAGAAGGTAACAGCTTAGATTCTAACACTTGATTACCCAGAGGGATGGATGTTATGGAAAGAAAGTGGACTTACTATTCAGAAACTTGTTTTCTTGGCCCAGCTTGCCGTAATCAGCTGTGTTACTCTAGGCGGCTCATTTAACCTTTCTGAGGACAGGAAAGACATAAAACCAACAGGACCTGGTGATGGAGAGAGAGACAGAGAGATAGAGAGACAAAGCTATTGAAAGAGAGAGACATCATCAGAACCTGGGACCTGGTTCCTTCATGTCACTAAAGGTCTAGAGGGCGGGGGAGTCCTTGTCCTTTTTTTCTCCATTATATCCCTAGGGAGCAACCATAATAGGGCCTCCAAAATAAAAAAAATGCATAAAAATAAAAACAGTAGGACTCGGGGGCTGGCCCCATGGTCTGGTGGTTAGGTCTGGCACACTCCACTTCAGCAGCATGGGTTTGGTTCTCGGGTGCAGACCTATACCACTCATTAGCGGCCATGCTGTGGCAGCACCCACATACAAAATATAGGAAGGCTGGCATAGATGTTAGCTCAGGGCAAATCCACCTAGAGCAAAAAGAGAAAGATTGGCAACAGATGTTAGCTCAGGATGAATCTTCCTCAGGAAAAAAAAAAAAAGTAAGACTCATGGTAAATTTTTCTCTCAATTCTCAGAATCAGGAAAAACTGCTTCTTTTTTTTATTTAAGATTGGCACCTGAGCTAACGTCAGTTGCCAATCTTCCTTTTTTTCTTTCTTCTTCTTCTCCTCGAAGCCCCCCAGTACATAGTTGTATATTCTAGTCGTAGGTCCTTCTGGTCGTGCTATGTGGGACACTGCCTCAGCATGGCCTGGAGCAGTGCTAAGTCCATGCCCAGGATTTGAATGGGCAAAACCCCAGGATGCCAAAGCGGAACACATGCAGTTACCATATCACCACAGGGCTGGCCCCAGGAAAAACTGTTTCTTAAGGGAAAAAAATGGACATGTTTCTATTTTCATGGATACTGCAAATCACGTGACCATGGTTAACTTTTATTTTCTTCATATCCCTCATCACAACCTGCAATTACCTTGCTTGTGTATTTATTTCTTTGTCATCCAACTGCTGTTGGACTTGCCCCCATGGTGCCCCAGCGCCTGCTCAGAGATGAGGAAAGAATGGTCCCCTTTGCCTCTCGCACCAGCTTCCAGGAGTCCAGCCAGCTCTGCTTCTCATCTACAGGCTGTGGGCCATCTTGATCTTGGCTTTAACTTTTCCTGTTCTTATTTTCCCTACTTATTATTCTTGTTGCATAGTCAATATTTTTGCAAGCCACCCTGAATCCCTTTCTGGAAGGAGAACAGGTACAAACAAGTATATTATTAATCATCAGCATTCTCTTTCAGAGACCTATTAACTCCTTCATTCAACTCATCCCTTTGTTAGTGTCTGTTACACACTGGTCACTCTTCTGGAGAGAGTGACAGGCACTAAACAAGTAAACAAAGAAAGAAAGTGGTTTCTGGGTATAATCAGTGCAAGGGAGGAAACGAGCAGGAAAACAGGAATGGATGGCAGCATCTATGTGGGAAAGTGCAGGGAAGGCCTCTCTGAGGAGGTGGCATTTAAACAGGACAAGGAGAGGTAGGGATGTTCATCCCAGATGAGTAGCACAGAGAAATAAGCTGGGTGGGTTTCACAGGAGGGACAGAAGGCCAGTGTGAGTGCGGGGAGGAGCAGGGTAGTGGAGAAGACAGAGGAGGCAGCAGCCAGGCCAGGCAAGAAGGGCCTCATGGGCTAGGAGTGTAGATTTTGACCTCAGTGCAATGGGAAAGCCCCATTTGAACCTGGAAATGACAGGTTCTGTTTTTAAAAGATTACATCCATTCTGTAGAATACTATTTAGCAATAAAAAGGAGCAAACTATTCATACACACAACAACTCGGGTAGATCCCAATGGCATTATGCTAAGTGAAAAGTTTTTTTAAAAGTTCACTTTCTTTGTAGGGGGAGGAAGACTGGAGATGAGGAGCTCACACAAGACATGACAGAGGTGGGACAAAGTGGTGGCAGTGGAGGTAGTGAGGCCTGGAGGGAGGGGAGAATTTTGGGGGCTGCCAGTGGAACGGATAGAGGGGTAGAAGGAAAGGAGGAAAAGAGAGTCAAGAATAACGCCCAGGTCTTAGACCTCACCAACTGCAGGGATGGTGGCACCACCAATTACTGAAATGGTAGAGAATGGGGGAGGACCAGGCTTGTGTGGGTAGCACATTCTTCTTTTTCGTTCAGTGTGGAAAAGTTCACATAAAGAAAAATGCTTAAAATATACAGACACAATCTAATGAATTATTCCAATGCGTCTCGCATGCACGTAACCTCTACCCAGATCAAGAAGTAGAACCCTGCAAATCACTCACGCTGCCAAAGTTCTTCCTGATCACAAATAGCCTTCCCACAGAGGTAAGCGATATCTTATTTTTAGAGTATGGGCTCCTTGATTTTCTTTCTAGTTTATCCCCCCAGGTATGCATTGGCCATGTTTAGTTTGAGATGCCAGGAAGCATCCAAGTGGAGGTTTGAATTCAAAGAGCTCTAAAGTTCCTCCTAACACCTTCGGCAGGCTTTTGAATATGGTCAATTCTCCATATACTTTAAAGCCATTCTCTTCTTGAGGCTGTTGATGACAACGTGGATATTATAAATATTTGAAGAAGATGGTGAAAGCTTCAGGGCTTGCGGCAAAGATGTCCTTTTTGCTTTGCTATTTCCTTTCCTTCTTTTGACTCCTTGTGAAGCCTTCAAATATCAAGTCTATTTCCATATATATTTCCAGAAAAATCACTTGAACATAATTCAAGAGATCGGTGGGTGCTCAGAACATCTATTTCAGCAGAAGTTTACGTTCTTTTAGTTCTTAGGACCAGGAGAGGTGAAGAGCTGAGATGGAATGCTGTTTCTGCCCTGACTGCCCTGGGACAGGAGCCCTCCCTCCAGTTCTGACAGCGTTGATCTCATTGGAATGACGAGGCCCAGTTGCTTGCGGCCAAATGAAGGGTTCCATCTAGGTAAGGCATTTACACTGATATTGCCTCTAATAACCTTAGAGATAGGATTGTTGGGCTGGGAGGTGTCACAAAGGCCAAGCCCCCTGTTGTTAACTCAGAGAGCTCGATTGGGCCAAAGAGGCAAAGCAGGGCCTATCTGGCTGCAGAACAGGGTGGGGAGTCCTGGCTGCAGAACAGGGTGGGGAGTCGCCATGCAATTATGAGGCAACTCCTTTAGAACTTCCTTCAAACAGTGCCTTAGGCAAACCATACCTTGATGTGAGGCCCTCACCTAAAAGCTGCAGGTGATCCTTTTCCTCAAAGTGCTCTGACCCTCTCACCACCACAGCTGTTTAAGCCATCACCCCTCTGCCCCAGGTTCCTCCAGCACACAAATATCTTATGCACGTATTCCTATATGCCCACACATAGACGATGCCAGACAAACCCAAGATAGCACTGGTTTAAGTCCATTTTGTCCATTTTGTGAGATCTGAGAGATCTGGGGACAGTTTCCAAGGCCAAGGGGTTTGCTCCGCCCCCACTCCCACCCCCACCTTGATTGCAGAGGAACTTGCAACCCTCAAGGCAAATGGTGGGCCCAGGGGACTCCTCTGATTCAGGGAGTGCAGTGGGAATGGTGGGGATCCTTGGAGACAAATCTGTGTCTGTCCTTCTCTAGCTGCCTGAACTTGGCCAACTTTCTCAAGCACTTTGTGCCCACATTCTTCATTTGTCAAATAGGAATATTACCAGCACCTTTATAGGAGCTATTTCAGATAAAAAATTCAGCACTGGGCCAGGTGTGCAGTAAGCACTTTTCAACTCACGCTACTTAACATCTACTGTTTGATACTAGGTGCCAGACACTGCAAAACGTTCTGCAAGGCTCACCTCCTCTTGTCCTCATAACAGCACTAAGGGGGAGCTCCCATTATCAAGTCCATCCTACAGATGAGGACACTGAGGCTCAGAGAGTTAAGTAACTTGCCCTAAGTTACAAAGCTAATGAAGTGCTATACTGAGTGTCAAACTCGGGTTGGCATCACCATTGTGCTGTGCGGCCTCCAATACCACTGTTGAGTTCAATTCAGTTACTGACTTCTGC
Source organism: Equus przewalskii (assembly GCF_037783145.1). Taxonomy (NCBI): domain Eukaryota; kingdom Metazoa; phylum Chordata; class Mammalia; order Perissodactyla; family Equidae; genus Equus; species Equus przewalskii. Next base: position 16,811,843 of record NC_091844.1, read on the forward strand.
TAGCTGGTGTCAACAGCCAGCTCTGTGCCGGTCCAGGGTACTGCTCCTCCTGGGTGGTGAGAATCCAATGTGACCTGCAGCTGAGAAAGCCAACTGTGGGGCGCATTTCCAAGACTGCTGATGGAGTACGCATTCTAGCAGGGACATCTGTTTTTTGCATATCACTTAGTGAATTTTATTTGTTCAACCCAGAACAACTGATAATGGCCAGCTTCATAGACCCTGAAGATATTAAGGGGAAAATGCCCTGCTGTTTCTCCTAGGGACTTCCTGCATGAGGTTTTTCCCATCTTCTGGTTGACAGGGACACAACAGACATCTATGAGCATTTTCTCTGAGCCAGAAACTGTTCCAAGAATCCACAGGCACTGCCATTTACTCCTCACAGTATTCTCACATGAGAACCAGCTATTATTATCCTGGCAAGGTCAAGTCATTGTCCAAAATCGCACAACGGTAGCAGGAACAGAATTAATCTTGGCTCTCTAGGTCTTGATCACTATGCTGTACCATTGCCCAAGAAAGTGTGTTTTTCTGCATATATCGTCTTACATATCATCAGCAGCAATAGATGCCATTATTTTTTTTTTCTCTTTTTTCACCTACAGCATTATATCTGACTGCTGGGTCAAATTTGATATCAAAACACAACTTTTTTTTTTGGTGAGAAAGATTGGCCCTGAACTAACATCTGTGGCAATCTTCCTCTACTTTTTGTATGTGGTACACCACCACAGCAAGGCTTGATGAATGCTATGTAGGTCCGCGCCCCGGCTACGAACCTGAGAATTATAGGTCTGAATACTAGTCCATGTATACACACCTATCTGACAGTTATCATACTGACAACTCCAATCTGAACCCCAGGGCACCAAAGCAGAGTGTGTAAACTTAACTGCTATGCCACTGGGCCAGCCCAAAAGCACAACTTTTATGACTCCCAAATTCACCGGACTTCATTTTAAAATTAAGGTGCTCATTGATGAACTGTAATACAAGGTCTATTAACAATTTTAACAACATTTCCATTAAGAGGTAACAAAATTCATTCGAAATGTTTTTAGACGTTCAATATTTAAAGCAACAGTTACTACCTACGCTCTACATGTTTGTTTGTTTTTTGTAACTTGATGAAAGCCATGGATGGTTTCTCCACAAATGTGGATATTTACATGCAAAAACTCATACCTGCATCTTCAAGGGTTTCTCAGAGCCCCTGGGCCCATCTATGGACCCCAGTGATAAGAATTTGTTCTATGGATTTACAAATGGCGTACCCTTTGTGAAGCAAATGTTCTTCCTCTAACTTGCATTTTATAACTCTCTCTTTCTTCTCTCTCCTTCTCTCCCTCTATACACACAAATACCAGAGAATACTCTCTCATGAGCTGTCATCTATCACCTTTTTTTGTCATCAGAATAGTTTTCTTTTTTTCATATTCTGTGTTTCAAACAACTGTTACCATGACAAACCCTTCAATCTCATAAAACATAAATTAAACAAAAATTAAACATTTGACTAAACACATGTTTAGTCATACACACTTCACTGACAGCATGATATCTAATTGGTGGGTCAAAATTTGATGTGAAAGCACAACTCTTATGATTCCAAAATTCATTGGATTTGCATTTAAAACTAGGGTGCTAACTGGCAAACCATAATATGGTATAATTCTGGGAATATGCTGTTGTTATAATCTTTACCCAAGGTCACTTACAAAGTGATCGCGTGCTGCTTGCTTCATGTATATTTCTGCCAGTCCTCACAACAACCCTGTAATGTATCAGAAGGCCAATTCTACAGATGAGGAAACTGAAGACCAGAGAATTTAAGTATCTTGCCCAACATCACACAGTTAGGAAGTGGCCTATGATTTGTTTGGCTTAAAAGACCACTCTTTTTCAGCTACCACACTGCCTCAATTTGGACTCAGATCCATGTTTATAGAATATCCACCTCCCCACACACTCTCACAAACAGAAATGTTCACTCTATGCTTGAACAGGGCTGCCTTTACTGAAACTCTTCATGTCCCTAAAACTTGACGCTGACACAGGGGATGCTCAAGCAGAACCAGCAGAGAATAATTTAGTTTATGTCAGAGTATGTACGAATTCGGCAATCTACCTGTAGAACTTTTATTTTTTAAACCAAAGCATGCAATTAGCATCAGATTCTAAATTGAAAGTGTAGAGCCTAGATTCTACATGTCTAAACATTATTTTGTCCATAAGAACTATTCCAAAATGGATAAACACGTCCCAGATTTTCTACCATTGGCCCGCCTTTGCTCTAATAAGTAACATAAACCTGTCCGGGGAAAAAAACGCCGGAGTTCTGAACAACCACCTGCCGACACTGACAGAGAAGCCAAGCAAGACCTGGCCTTTCACATCAAGAGATAATTAAACAACTGGATGCTTTCAGTGTGTGTCGAGTCACCTCTCCCTTTGATCTGTACTTCAGCGAAGGCGCATCTCGGATCTTAGGGGTCATGGGAGAAGAGGGGGAGGGCAGGAGAGAAATGTCAGTCCACCTTGAAGTACGAAGTGTTTGCTTTTCCCCAGACATCTCGTCTCACTTCCTTTCTAGTGAAAACCGACCCTCCCTATTCCTTAATGAAACTGCCCTGGCATTCTTCAGCTGGCCTTCCCCCAAAAGTTTAAGAAGCTCAAAATAAAGTCAACGCTTTCTGAAAGATCCATGAAGTCTGTGTGTTCTGAAGCACGCTGTGGGTTTTTTGGAGGCTTCCCTGATTTTTTTTTAATTTAGTAAAATTTCAGTCTTTTGTTGCCAGCATCTAAATGCAACAGCTCTGTACTACTGAAAATACTCATCATAATATTAATTAAAAATTACAGTATTTTGTTTAACCCCTCAGCTACAGCTCCTCTCTTGTCCCTTACTCCATGAATGTTACCACAAATTGAAGATCCTACAGATACACAGGATACAAAAGGAGGCTGACTTGGGAGGATGACGGGAAATTCTAATGGAGATGATTTCCAATGACTTTTTCTAGTCTTAAAGTTTCCTTCTTATCTCTTCTTTTGTTTCCCTCCTATGACTTCATACCTTTGGCAATGTAGAAAAATTTGAAATTCTCTCTTCGTCCATCTGTGAGCCACCCCCAAAGGTAATGAGGCCTCATTAATTTCAAAATGATTGAGGAGGCGGGGGGGGGGGGGGGGCGGCGGTGGATAAGCCAATGGAGAACCAGAGCTGCTATCCCAGGAATCCTTAACCACTATTGCAAGAATTCTTACCCCACCCTTCCTAACGTGGTTAAGTCAAAAGTATTGTTATCCTAATTTTATAAATCGGAATTCCTAGAAATGAGCAGAGATGTCCCTAGTGCCCTTCTGGAAGCAGTGGCCTGTAGACAAAAACATGGGCTCTCTAGAACTCGAGGCTTCTATTTCTTACCTTTCACAACTGTGAAATAAAATATTTGCCATTATGACTTGAAGGTGACTGATTAGCTAACCCTTGTAGATCTAGCTAAGACACGGAGATATTGCTCTTTGATCCATAGATATAGTTTTTTGGGAACCTGTTGGTATGTTTGATCTGTTCTCCCGCCCTGCCAACGGTGCAATGCCTTTGCTCAAAGAGGTGAGGCATTTCTTTTTTCAAGAGGAGAAAGGACTGTTTGAATCCCAGCTTCAACACTTCCTGGGTGGTGGGGCCGCAGCAGTTCCTGGATCTCTCTGGACTTCAGTTGCCACCAATAAATGCAAGCGATGTCACTCGTGTGCAGGAAGGCTGTGGTGGGAGGTGAAGGAGCTGACGACGTACCCGGCTGCCTTGTCTCCACGCTGTTCCCTGTTCGAGAGAAGCAGCAGGATTCGGCTGAAGGAAATTCCCTCCCATAAGGCCTCTCTCTGCCCCTCATTTATGCAGAAGCTGGAAGAAGTTTGCCTAAAGGAGCAATTTGGTCTTGCCCTGACAGAATGTAATCCTGTTATATCTTTGAACATTAACCACGTGGTTTTTTTTTTAATTGAGAAAAATATTCATTTTCTCTCCACAGTTTCCGTTTATCTCCCAGACTTTACCACTGCCCCTGTCTTCACTCAAATCCTCTGCCACCTGGTGGCTTTGACAACTGAACACTCCTGAATTGTACTGCTATATTATAAGCTTTGCCCTAGCACCTCTTGTTTTCCACACTCAGCCACCAGGAGAATTTGGTGGTTTTTAAGCTACCTTGTGCCTCACACTGTGCAGACCACAGAAGTGGGGCTCGGCGCTGGCCAAGGAAGTAAAGGCCCGAATTCATCATCCTTTTAAGGCATCTGGATATCAAAGGGTTTCTACTGGCATACCAAGAAGTTGTATGACACTAAGCTAAGAGAGTTTCCCTCATTTAAAAAGTAATTCTCAGAGATTCCCAGTGCTCCCCTCACACTTTTGACAGAAGCTTATTTTCTTCTTATTTAAGAAGGATCTCAAAACTATGCATAGGAAAAAAAGTCTGAAATGAAATCACCAAATGTTAACAAGAATTGTATTAGATTGATGGAACTATGTGTTATTTCTTTTCTTTCAACATTTGAGTATTTTCTAAGTTTTCTATAAAATACATGTATTAGTTTGTAATACTTTATTTTATAAACTTTTTTAAAAGAAACTATTTACTAATGATCTGAATCAATGTTAAGTATTTAAAATACTCAAGCCTCCATCCTGTCCAGTACTTTCTTCGATAATCTTTCTCATTTTATATTTCCATGAGGAGTATCCTAATATCAGGTATAGATTCAAATATCCACCATGAGAAGTCCTTTTTTGTTGAATATTGAGTGTCTATACTATTTGTAAGACATATTGAGTTATATAAGGACCAAAACAGAACTGGGGCAGAATTTTGAGTGACAGCTGGGAGACGCTACAGAGAGGCACGTATTTTCGGGATGCAGTTTGGAAACTCCGATGTCCCTATTTCTCTTCCTGTGTTTGTTCCTGGATTTGAAACTGCTCAGCTTATATTCAGTAGCACAGAAACATCTGCTCAAAGTAACGCTTTGAAAAGATCTCCGCATTAGTGTCATTCACATAGAAAACTGAGCAGTCACAACGTTGCAGAAACATGGCAAGGAAAAGAACAAATAAAGCCGAGAGAGTTAAGAGCAGCATTGCCAGTTTGGCTGTGGCCTATTCTACCTGATATCTTGCCTGGTCTCCTTTTCCATCACTGCAAGTTGTCAAGGTGTTTGTGGATAAACAGAACCACTTCTCTTGGTGATCTATCTTCCCCCGCTGCTTGGTTTGTGCACGGATCACTGCCCGTCGTTGGTGAAACGGCGAGAAACCTCGAGAGGAATTAAAAAAATCAAACGTCATTTAATTGATATACAATGCAAGGTATTGTCTCTGTATGTCTGTATGACTCCCGTTAGACCCTGGATGAGATGACGAGGGCCCACTGCCAACCAGAAAGATCCTGGCTTCTTAGAACTTTTAAACCTCTGACATCTAAGGCTCTTTTTGGTCTGGTCCCAACCCAACCTCCCACCTTTCCAGTCTCATCTACCACTTTCATCTATCCCCACAAAATGATTCTTTCTCCTTACCAGCTATCATCTTTTCTTTGCCTGAACTTCTGTGCTGTTCATTCTGTCCAAAACGCTCATCCTTCCATCTTTAGAGGCCATCCAGCTCAAATGTCACTTCCTCTAGAAGCCTTCTCTGATTGCCCCAGATTTTCACTGCATTGTCTCTTTATGTGCCTGACTTCTGTCCCAAATAAGCTTAGACTATATTAGAGAGCTCTTGGTATAGGAGATGCAAAATGATTTTCTGCTGTAGGAATGTTAAATAAAAGCTTATTGAATTTATTTACATATAGACTTACTAGCACAAGAAAAAATTTTCTTTTAATCTTTAGTGCTCTGCATTTGATAGTACCTTCTCCTTATACCTGTTGTTCCTTCTCAGTATCTGCTCTGGCAGATAGGACTTCCCACCCATCCCAGCATCCAGGGCACAAGTTGGAGCTTTTTCTTCCATCTATGGGCTAGGGATATAATTTCTCCTCCTCATTTGACATCTGGCTTCCAGGGTTGATTTGTCATAATGTCATGAGCCTAGCAGACCAATTGGTTGAAAATCAATTTACCAAATGACCAAATTGCTGGATCAACTCTAGCTTTATAATAAGTCTGAGAGGCAGAATTGTGGGAAAGGAGTTACTTAGGCTGGATCTCAAAGAATGGGCAGAATTTGAATGAGGCGTGAAAGAGGAGAGGCAGAAAGGGACATTTGAGAGGAAGCAAGCAGCATGAGCAAAAAAATTCTAACTAAAAACAAAAGAGAAAAAACAGTTTCAAAATAGATGATTGTCAAATACAGGATGATTTCCCGTGGTTATATATGCACTTATTACTGCAATTAAATAAATCATCAAAACCTTTTGTCTCCATTAGAGTCAGATTTCATTTGAATAACAGCCTTGTTTTCTTCCATTTCTTGGTAACATAGCTTCTGCTAAAGGATGGAGAGCTAGCCCTGAAGAATAAATTTGCCTCCCTAAAGGACTCAACTTACGTCAATGGAAACTGGCTTTAGTTTAATGGAAGTTGGCTCATGCTGTCACACAGCTGGGAGTGGGCAGGTGAACTTCAGTATATTTGCTCAGTGTTTTTGATAACCTCAAAAAAGGAAAAATAGATGACAGTAAATCCAGTGGACCTGACTGCCTTCCACACCGTGTTCCTCCAGCTGTGATCTGAGAACCTCCTGCACTGGGATGTGGCCGTGCTGATGGTGGAGGGAGGGGTAGTGTGTATCACATAATACGGGGTCCAGGACCACACCAAGACCCATATCAGACTTGGGGTGGGGCCCAGAAACCTGAATTTTAAAATCTGGTGATTTTTGCATTCATTCAAGTTTGAGAACAAATGCAAATAAATAAATACACCAAAAATGAAATGAGGATCTTGAAAACGTTTTCATTTTTTATAGTACTTGGGACTAGCCCTTCTACTCAATATGTGTATCTTGGTATTTCTTCTTTCAGGCAGAAGAATTACTTTAAATGTCTGATATGTAAGCACAGGATAAACACCTAAACATCACAATTAAAAGTCAGAGATTATCAGGTTGAATAAAAAGCAACTATATGTTGCCTACAAAAAACCCACTTTAAATATAAAGATACAATAAATTAAAAGTAAAGAAAAATACATACTAAGCTAACACTAAAAAGAAAAAGTTGGTATGGTTATATTAATATCAGACAAAGAAAATTTCAGACTCCAGAGATAAAGAAAGTCATTTCTTTTTTTTTAAAGATCAGCACCTGAGCTAACATCTGTTGCCAATCTTCTTTTTTCTTCTTCTTCTCCCCAAAGCCCCCCAGTAAGTAGTTGTATATTTTAGTTGTATATCCTTCTGGTTGTACTATGTGGGACGCCACCTCAGCATGGTCTGACAAATGGTGCCATGTCCACGCCCAGGATCCAAACCTGTGAAACATTGGGGTGCCAAAGAAGACCATGTGAACTTAACCACTCGGCCACGGGGCTGGCCCCAAGAGAGTCATTTCATAATGATGAAAGGGTCAATTCACCAAGAAGACAGAACAATCCTAAATGTTTATGTATCTAATATCAGAGCTTCAAAACTTAAGCAAAAACTGAGAGAACTACAAGGACAAATGCACAAATCTACTGTTAAAGTTAGAGATTTCAATGTCCCTCTATGTATGAGTATGTTTTTTGATGCAAGTAGACTAAAAATCAGTAAGGATAGAGAAGATTTGTTCAATATGATCCACCAACTTGACCGAAGTGACATTTATAGAATATTCCATCCAACAATAGAAAAATACACATTCTTTTCAAATTCATATAGAATATTCACCAAAGTTGACTATGTTCTGATTCATAAAACAAGTTTCAATAAATTTAAAAGGATTCAAATCATACAAAGCATGTTCTCTGACCACAATGGAATTAAATTAGAAATCAAATCAAATATCCCTGGAAAATCTCTAAAACTAAATAACACACTTCTAAATAACTCAAGAAGAAATCATGGGGCCAGCCTGGTGGCGCAGCAGTTAAGTGCGCACGTTCTGCTTTGGCGGCCCGGGGTTCATGGGTTTGAATCCCAGGTGCGGACATGGCACTGCTTGGCAAGCCATGCTGTGGCAGGTGTCCCACGTATAAAGTAGAGGAAGATGGGCACAGATGTTAGCTCAGGGCCAGTCTTCCTCAAAAAAAAAAAGAAGAAGAAGAAATCAAAAGGGAAATTAAAAAGTATTTTGAACTGAATGAAAATGAAAAAGTAACATCAAAATCTGTGTGATGCAGACAAAGAGAAATTTATAACATCAAATACCTGTATTAGAAATGAAGAAATGTCTTAAGTTAGGGCTGCCAGATTTAGCAAACGAACATACCGGATACTCAGCTGAATTTGAACTTCAGACAAAGAATAAATTTTTTTTAGTATAAGTATGTTTCATGCAATATTTGGGATATATTTATTTTTTATACTAAAAAATTATTTGTTGTTTATATGAAATTAAAATTTTTTTTCCTGCTTTTTTTTTTTTTTCTCCCCAAAGCCCCCCGGTACATAGTTGTGTATTTTAGTTGTGGGTCCTTCTAGTCGTGGCATGAAATTAAAATTTAATTGAGTATTCTGTATTCCATTGAAAACCTATCTAAATCAATGATTTTAGTTTCTACCTTAAGAAACTAGACAAAGAAGATCAAATTAAAGTCAAAGCAATCAGAAGAAAGGGAAAAAAATAAAGTTTAAAGCAAAAATCAATGAAATATAAAACAGAAAAACAATAGAGAAAATTGATGAAACTAAAAATGGTTCTTGATCAATAAAACTGATAAATCTCCAGCCAGATTCATAAGAAAAAAAGAGAAGATAAAAATTACAAACATCAGGAATGAGAAATGGAACACCGCTACAGATCCTAGAAATATTACAAGGATAATAAGAAAATATTATGGGCAACTTTATGTCAGTAAATTTGACAACTTAGATGAAATAACAAATTCCTTGAAAGATATGAACTACTAAAACCCACTTAAGAAGAAATAGATAATCTGAATAGCTTTATATTTATTAAAGAGATTGAATTTTTAATTAAAAACTTTTCCACAAAGAAAACTCCAGGCCCAGATGGCTTCACTGGTGAATTCTACCAAACATTTAAGGCGGAAATAATATCAATTCTACAGAAACTCTTCCAGAAAACTGAAGAGAAGGAATATCTCCTAATTTATTCCATAAGGTAATATTATTCTTATATCAAAACCAGATAAAGACCTTACAAGAAAAGAAAACATGCTAATATCCCTCATCAACATAGACACAAAAATTCTTACCAAAATTTTTAAAACTCAAATCTAAAAATATGTTAAAAAATAATAACAATAATACTTCAGGCCTAATGGGTTTTATACTGGGACTGCAAAGTTTAACGTCTGAAAATTAGTTAGTGTAACTCACCAGATCAGCAGACTACAGAAGAAAAATCATATGATCATTTCAATAGATGCAGAAAAAGCATATGATAAAATTAACCATGTATTCATGACAAAAACTCTCATTGAACTATAATTATAGGGTAATTTCCTCACCTTTATAAAGAGAACGTACAGAAAACTTATAGCTAGCATCCTCCTCAACGGTGCAAGACTGCATGCCTTCTCCGTAAGACTGGAAACAAGGTGAGGATGTACACTCTCTCCTCTCCTGTTTGGTATGTTACTGGAGGTCCTATCTAGTGCAATAAGGCAAGAAAAAGAAGCAAAATTCATGCATATTGGAAAAGAAGAAATAGAACTGTCACTCTTTGCAGACAACATAATTACCTATGCAGAAAATCCCAAAGAATATACAAAAGAGTCCCTAAAACTAAGAAGTAAATTTACCAAGTTTACAGTATATGAGGCCAACATATAAAAGTCAATCATATTTTTATAGATTAGCAATGAACAATTCAAAACTGAAATTTTAAAAGTACCATTTACCCTAGCATGGAAAAACACCAAATGGGGCTGTCCCTGTGGCCAAGTGGTTACGTTCGTGTGCTCCGCTTTGGCAGCCCGGGGTTTTGCTGGTTCGGATCCTGGGAGCAGACCTAGCACTGCTCATCAAGCCACGCTGAGGCAGTGTCCCACACAGCAGAACTAGAAGGACCGACAACTAGAATATACAACTATGTACTAGGGGGCTTTGGGGAGAAGAAGAAAAAGAAAAAAAAAAAGGAAGATGATTGGCAACAGATGTTAGCTCAGGGCCAATCTTTTTTTAAAAAAAGAAAGAAAAGGAAACTACTCCCACACCACAATCTCAAGCTTAAAAAAAAAACATCAAATGCTTAGGTATAAATTTTACAAAATATTGGCAATGTCTGTACACCGAAAACTATAAAACACTACTGAAAGAAATCAAAGAAGACCTAAATAAATGGAGATAAATACTGTATTCATAGACTGGAAGTCTCAATATTGTTAAGATGCCAATTCTCTTTGATCTATAGTTTTATCTCAGTTTCAATCAAAATTCAAGCAAAGGTTTTTATAAAAATCAATAAGCTGATTCTAAATTTATATGGAAGGGCAAAGGAACCAAAATAACCAAAATAATTTTTAAAAACAACAAAGTTGGAGGATTCACACTACTAGATTTCCAGACTCATTGTAAAGCTACAGTAATCAAGATACACCAATGGAACCAAAGTGAATACAGAAGTGGATGCACACATATATAGTCCACTGATTTTCTACAAAGGTGCAAAGGCAATTCAATGGAAAAAGACTTTTAACAAATGAGACTGAAATAATCGGACATCCCAATAAAAAAAAAAGTCAATCTATACCTTGCACCCTATGCAAAAATTAACTCAGAATGGATCATAGACCTGAAAGCAAAATTTAAACTATAAAACTTCCAGAAAAAAATAGAGGAGGAAACCTTTGTGACTTTGGGATAGGTAAAGAGTTTTTAGATATGACACTGAAAGCACTACGCACACGGTGGAATTGTTTTGTTTCTTGATTGTGGTGCTGGTTACACCTCTACATGTGTTTGTCAAAACTCACAGAACTGTAACTAAAAATGGTGAATTGAATGTAAGTTGTAACGCAATAAAAAAGTTAAATGTAAAAAAAAAAATGTCTGACATGTAAATACCAGAGCTGTGTAAACACGAAGTTTATTAGGAAATTATTATCCCGTAGGTGACAAATGGAGTGGCCTTGGCTGGATCTGGAGGCAGAGACAACTAGGAAGAGGCTGCAAATGGTGAAACACAACAAATTGGGAAGGGCTTGACACAGCCAAAGTAGGAGCTGAGGGAGAGACAACCAAACACACACCAGTGTGAGAATCAGAGAGGAGAGAGGCATAGACTTGAGAGAGGAGACAGTGGGGCTGCCACACTGGGGCAACAGCACTGCAGGAGGGTGGTGACACAAGCTTGGTTGGTGGTAACTGTTGATGGAGGGGCACCCAGGGCAAACATGGGTAGAGATCAGTCAACAGATCACTGTGTACTGAGCCCAGCATGTCACCCTTATGCTGGGATGTGATGGAAAGAACACGGAACCAGGAATCGGGACATCTGGGTTCCAGCTGTGTGACCTGTGAAGCCAGACGAGCCCCAGATGTCACATCTGTCGTGAGGATTTGGAATGATGAATCTCAAGTCTCATCTATGTCTAACAATCTCTTGGTTACGTAATTTACAACCTAAAATGAGTCCCATTGGAACATACGTTTACAAAGTCTTTACAATTTATAAAGCACTCTTAGCACCAAACTCATTCACCCCTCAAGGCCACAGGGAGTGTATGTGGTTATTCCTCTTTTACACATGAGGAAACTGCTCTCAGAGAGGTGAAACAGTTGCTTAAAGTCACTCAAGTCCAATGGCCTTTTGGCCTTGCCATCCCACGCAAGGGACAGAGCGGCCATGACTGGTTGGGGAGATGGCGTTGGGCTGAGGGCCAGTCAGAAAAGCTCATTCCTGGAGTGAGCTACAGTGAGGAGGGTGCTGCAAGTGTGTAAACAACTCTTCATCTACATTCTAGCCTTTGCTTATGGAAGCACTACTTCCAGGTCACAGGTTTGTAAATACTTGTGATAGTAGGTGTGGCAGGCTAAATAATGGCCCTTCAAAGTTACTGGTGTCCTAACCCCCAGAACCTGGGAATACGCTACTTTAGGCTGTAAAGGAGATTTTGCACACGTGATTAAGTTAAGGATCTCAAGGTGAGAGATTGTCCTGGATTAGCTGGGTGGGCCCAATGTAATCACAAGGGTCTTTGTAAGAGGCAAGAGGGTCAGAGTCAGAGAAGGAGATGTGACAACAGAAGTGGAGGTTGAAGTGATGTGCATTGAAGATGGAAGGAAGGGACCACAAGCCTAGGAATGCAGGCAGCCTCTAGAAGCTGGAAAAGGCAAGGAAATGGATTCTATCTTTTCTTTTTTTTAATCATTTCCGCACATTTAAAATAGGCAAAATGTGAACACACACGCACAAATAGAAATCTCTGTGCATATCTCAATCAATATAGTCCATCTGTCCCATAACAAAACGATCATAATTTTGCTGTGTTTAGCAGATACTGTTTAACACAAAAAAATGGTTACACTTTCCCTCCAGAACCCCCCATAAATTGGGAACAAAGAAACTTACAATCCTTTTTTACCCAGAACTGTGTTCAAACGAAAAATGCTGGGGGTAACTTTTATTAACGTGAACTCATTTCACGGTTGAGTTGAGAAAAATACAGGGTTTAAAATTCTCTTGGAGGTTTTGATTATTATATCCATTCTGCTCCAATTTCAAATTTGCCACCCTTATCTCCATAAATACACTTAGACTTCTCAGGTGCAGAATTTTGATTCAGAAAAACCACTCTTGGTTCTCTGAAAACAAGTATTGAAATATCTTAGGAGTTTGCAAAAAGGGAGTAAAGCTTCCTTTTTTATTTTGACAATTTGTTTAACATTTGTTTTAACCCAGCTCTGGCTTTGAGCATGATCTACTGCTCCATTGCCCTAAGCGTGAGGTTAGGGATCATTCCAGAATGTGTTAACAGACAGTGACATCATCTGGAAGCAAGAAATGGCTCTCAGGTTACCATATAAATTGACTTAAGCTTTGGAGAGGATTACAGGGCAGACCTGGGCTAAGTGTGGAGATGCCATTACAGCTAAATCAAAGGTAACTGTGAGGTCTGGCAGGCACCTGTCAACAGGTAAGGGAAGGAGGAGCCCAAGAAGGAGTCTTGAGTCAGGATTACATTCTCCAAGCTTTATTTTTATTTCAGGTTAAAGGGTCAGACCAAAAAGCCATTCGCAGTGGTCTTTATTTATGGTTCTCAGAGGACCCGCTGGTGAAGCGTCCTGAAGAAGAAGGATGGCTCAGGTGGGATCTCAGTTTCCCCACCTGGCTGATGACAGACTGAGGGCCTCCCGCTCTGTGAAAGCCCAGGTTTTCACGAATGTGCATTAATGTTTGCAGGCACAACACGAGTGCTCATCCTCTGTTATCTCCCGTGCACTGAGAGCTGTGTGCTTTCCCTCCCTGCTCACTGCTCAGCCACCTGGAAAGACCTGTTTCCACCACCTGTCGTTGGCCTTTGAAGGACAGGTAAGGAGATAGAAGCATCCCCGGCTGGCAAGCTTGGCTAGGGGAGATTTCCACACACTCCTCAAATGCTCAAAAATCAGGACAAATGTTTGATTCCATCCTTCTCTTGGTGCAAGAATAAGTCTCCATTCTCTGGAGAGGTTATCTTCCCCAACCAAGTGCGGAGCTTAGGGGAAATGGCCAGAGAGGAGCAGAGGAACGAGACCCCTGCCTCGTGCCCCACCCTGTTCTTCTGGGCCACCTCTATGTTCTTCTTGTCCTTTCCCATTCAGTGTGGATCCCTCACCCTCCCCAATCTGATCTCACGGTCTGCTGTTTCACTTGCAGCTGACACTGTGGGGTGGCAGACGGAGAATGGCTAACACGGAGAGGCATGGAGGGTGGGGGTGATGTCTTCTTTGCTAGCTGAAAGCTGCAGGACTTGAGACGAGCTCCTCATCCTCTGGGAGCTGGATTCCTCCCCTTGAAGCGGGATTGATCATGCCTGCCTCCAATGCAGTGTGGTTAAAAAAATACCTTCTCTCCAACTCATTGCCTGGCTGTCTCATTCTCATCCTTCAGAGAGGCCTGCCCTTGCCCACTCTATCCAGAGTAGCCCTCACCTCACCTCCCTCCTCACCCCTCCCCCAGCCAAAGCGAAGGGACCTTGTCTGTCTTGTTCCAGGAACCCGGCCCACAGAAACAGCTGGATGAATATATATTGAATGATGCCGGCTTAGCCAGCCTGATGGGCTGCATCATCCCAGACAGTCAGAGGGGGTCAGATCACAGGCATGTAACCCTCCCATCCAACATATTTTACTACAAAAAGAGAAGTTGCCTTAATATTCAATTAATGGCACTAAACGGGTAGAGTGGAGAAGGGGTGATCTGCTCTTACTGGAAGAGACCAAGTTCGGCAAAAATATGAGGAACTGAGTCCCAAGCATTCTCCTACTTTTCTCAAGAGACTGAGAGCTCCCTGGGGGCAGGTGATGGCTTGTTCACCTCTGTATTCCTGCATCTGGCAGAGTTCCTGCATCCAGGTGGTGGTAAGCAAAATGATAGGCAAATCATTTTCACATAAATGAACCAAATGACTTTTTAAATGTCTTTGTAAGTGCAGATAAATAAAAGAAATATTGCCCCCTTTATTACCTCCTCTGCAGGGAGAGCTGTGTGCTCTCCCTCCCTCCTCCCTCCTTGGCCACCTGGAAAGACCTGTTTCTACCACTCATCATTGGCCTTTGAAGGACTGGTGAGTAGGTACAAGCATCCCTGAATGGCAAGCTTGGGTCTGGAAGATTCTCACATTCCATCAGGCAGCTAAACTCTACTAAGGTATTAACTGATGACTGATGAGCTAGTTAGTAATAAAGTATACCATTCCAAAAGACGTTCCCATTTAGTCTGATGATTCTTGACAATATGAGATATTTAGCATGCAAAAACAACAAAGTTATAGTGGACAAATGAGTGGAAGTGATATTCTGGAACAGTGAGTAGCCCTGAGAATCCAGTTTTAAACATTTTCATCACCCCCAAAACGAAACTGCAGGGGCCAGCCTGCTGGTGTAGTGGTTAAGTTCGCACACTCCGCTTCAGCGCCCTGGGGTTCGCAGGTTCAGATCTCGGGCGCAGACCTATCACCACTCATCAAGCCATGCTGTGGTGGCATCCCACATAAAATAGAGGAAGACTGGCACAGATGTTAGCTCAGCAACAATCTTCCTCAAGCAAAAAGAAGAAGATTGGCAACAGATGTTAGCTCAAGGCCAATCTTCCTCACAAAAAAAAAAGAGAGAGAAAAAAGAAACTCCATAGCCATTAGCAGTCACTCCCCATTCTCCATATCCCTGGCCCTGGCAACCACTAATCCACTCTCTCTCTCTGTGGATTTGTCTATTCTGGACATTCCATGTAATAGGAATCTGACAATATGTGGTCTTTTGTAAGTGGCTCCTTAACGTCATGTTTTCAAGGTTCATCCATGTTGTAGCACATAATGCATTTCATTCCTACTTATTCCCAAATAATATTCCTCTGTATTGCTATACCACTGTTTATTCATTTATCAGTTAAGGACACTTGGCTTGTTTCCCCTTTCCGGCTATCCCTCTGAATTCTGAAGACACTTCTACGTATCTCCCCACATTGTCCAGTTATTAACGCAGTCTGATACAACCCTTTGCGTGTGACCTTTAACTTTCACTCTACTATCTTTCACAATACCCTCTCCATTCTTAGTGCTGAAGTTTTGTGATGGTGCCTTGGTGTGTCATTTGTCATTTACTGTCCTGGCCTCTCAACGGACCCTTCTAATTTAGATACCTGAGGCTTCAAAACCAGGACATTTTCTTGTATTATTTCTTTATAGTTTCTTTCTTTCCATTTTCTTGACCACTTTTGGAATTCATATTATTGGATGGCTTGAATACTCTAATTTTCTAATCCTCTCCTACTTTTCATTCCTTTGTATTTTTTTTCTCATTTCTGGGAAATTTCCTCAACTTTATTTTCTAAACTTTCTGTTAAACTGATTTATGTGCGTGTGTGTTTTCATATGAAAATGGTCATCAGCATTCTAAGTGACACGTCTGAGTATTTTGTTCTAACAGTAAAATGTGAACATTACTCACTAAGCAAGCTTTGAAATAAAATTTTAAAGGATAGTTAAGAGCTAATTTTCACACATAAAGGATCTCCAATTGCAGGTTAAATTGTAGGCACCTTCTGCTGCATAATAGCCCATAATCCACTTTATGCATCATCAGTTCTCATGTGCTTGTCCTCTTACACTCGCCACTGTGTCACTTGGGTAAGTTGGCCCCTTCAGCAGAGGGCAGGAAGACACTGAGAGAGGAGCTACCATTTTTGCCTTGTCTTATACGACATTTTGTGGAAGATGACCGCAAAGCTGTAGAGTAAAATGTCCCTTAGGAATGACACGTTCTTGTAACCCTCCCTCTTGCTGACCATCCCAGAAGCCTTTCATTTTACCGGGGATGTGATAGAAATGAGGTGATTTAGTGCACACATTCTGAAGCCAGAGGGACTTGCTTCAAATACTGACCCTGCCCTTAAAAGCTCTGGGACCTTGCTCCTTAACGCCTTCTGCCTCAGTTTCCTCATCTGTAAAATGCAGTTAATCATAGAAGCCACTCATGCTGTGGTTGTGAGAGTTAGATGTGTTAATATGCGGAGAGCACCCGGAGCAGGGCCTGGCCAAGAGATCAGTAAGCCCTTCTGTATCCCCGATCCTCTGGTATTAGTTTCCTATTGCTGCTCAAAAATTTCCACAAACTCAGTGGCCCAAAACAACACAAATGTATTATCTCACAGTTCTGGGGGTCAGAAGTCCTAAAATCAAGGGGTTGGCAGGGCTACGTTCTTTCTGGGGGCTTCAGGGGAGAATTTCCTTGCCTTTTCTGGCTCCAAGAGGTTCTTGTCTGGTGTACCTTGTCTTGTGGCTCCTTCCTCCATCTTCAAAGCATGTCACTTCAACTTCTGCTTCTGATATCACATCTCTGCCTCTGATCCAACTGTCTTCCTCTTCCAAGCACCCTTGTGATCACATTGGGCCCACCCAGGTAATCCGGGACAATCTCTCACCTCAAGATCCCTAATTTAATGACCTCTGCAAAGTCCCTTTTACCACATAAGGTAACCTTCTCACAGGTTCCAGGGATCTGTGGACATCTTTGGGGGAGCCTTATTTTGCCTGCCACAGCTCTCTTGCCAGGTTGGTGGCAATGTCCCTCTGTGTTACATAATATGAGATGATACTCCAGCGCTTGGTAAATACAGTGCCCATGCCAATCAGATGATGATGTTGATAAAATGTCTTATTGCTATAAATCATATTGGTTAGTATGTCATTTAGTCCTCAAAGGCTGATAAGTAAAAGTACGATTATGTTTATCACACACATTTCATTTGTCAAAGAATTAATTCCCTATTGTTTACAACATGCAGTGCAGTTACTTTTAATGTTTGTTTTAATTTTAAGGGGAACGTATAATTTTAAAGTGCTTTGATCTTTGCAATTTCCTGAAATATACTGGCTTGTCCTGAGGCCAAATGTCATAAAGGCCAGAGAGTGAATACATACTTTTCAGAATTAATCATACTCCCTTCTGTGCTCATACCGAAAGCTGCTTGCACCTCTCTAGAGCAAAGCCACCCAAAATGAGGTCTGCCGACCAGTGCCTTCTGTGACCTGTTCCTTACTCGTCTGCAAGTAGGTAGTTGAGGAGCTTAAGCCAGAATATAGGTTAACCAGCCAGCTAATCACTCCCTTTTGTTCACTCTGTGTGTGTGTATGTATATATATCTTATGTATATAATTTGTTTTAATAGACTTTCTCAATCAAAGCAGCAGCACATTGATTTACATTCCAGCACAAGCTCCTTGTTTTATCGAGGACCAGTCCCAAACAGCTTGTGGGTCTGTTGCTTTGATTAGCATTGCTCTGCAGGACTTATTTCATTCTGCTTTGTATTGGGATTAGTTGCTGTTATTTATTTTATCCCATATATTGCTCAAGAATCTTTCCTGTGATGCTCATCATCCAGCCTGTCTCTCCCCTACACACATATGGGCACTGCTACTGCTGTGCTTGTTAGAGTTTCATGGTCAGTCTGACCACAGGGAACCTGCCCCAGGTTGGACAGTCATGAGCCCAGATGCCATCAGGCCATGCTGAGGTGGCGTCACACATAACACAACCAGAGGCACTCACAACTAGAATATACAGCTACATACCGGGGGGGCTTTGGGAAGAAGAGAAGAAGGGGGGAAAAAAAGGAAGATTGGCAACAGATGTTAGCTCAGGTGCCAATCTAAAAACAACAAAAAATGTTATTCCCTCTTTAGATTTGTGGATACTGAAATAGAAAGACCAGGGGTCGGCTCTGTGGCCGAGTGGTTAACTTTGCGCACTCCGCTGCGGTGGCCCAGGGTTCAGATCCTGGGCTGGGACATGGCACCGCTCGTCGGGCCACATTGAGGCGGTGTCCCATATCCCACAACTAGAGGAACCTGCAACTAAGATATACAACTATGTATGGGGGGTTTGGGGAGATAAAGCAGAAAAAAAAAAAAAAAAGATTGGCAATGGTTGTTAGCTCAGGTGCCAACTTAAAAAAAACAAAAATAAGGAAAGACCAGACTTCTTGCTTACATTATGTTTTGAACATCTGAAATCTAGGAATGCTGATATCTGTCATTTTCTGTAAAATATTCCTCCTGGTACCAAGATCTGATCGGCTGGTGAGGAAAAGGGAAAATGTGTTGCTCTTCTTCATCTAGTATGATCCTTGAGTGTAGTTAAAAAGACCACAAAGGCATATACACGCATGAAATCCAGTTACATAAAATTTTTTAAATATAAGTTTGCATGTGCACAGAAAAAAAGTGATCAACAAAAGAAAGAGGAGTCAGCATTGCCAGTCATCAGAGAAATGAAATTAAAACTACAATGAGATAGCACTCCACACCTGTTAGAATGGTCGAAATTAATAAGCCGGTGAGGATGTGGCGGAAATGGAGCTCTCAATACACTGCTGCCGGGAATGTGAATGGTACACCACTCTGGAAAAGAGCTGGGCAGTTTCTGAAATTTAAGCATACCCCTGCCATTCCATCCCTGGGTATTTACTCAAAAGAAAGAAAAGCCCATGTCCGTACAAAAACCTGTACATGAATGCTCACAGCAGATTTGTAATAAGCACAAACGGGAATCAGCACTATTGTCCATCAACAGGTGAGTGGATAAACAAGTGGTGGTACAGCCATACAATGGGGCGCTACTCAGAAAATAATAAAAAGGAATGAGCTATGGAGCTACTGAAACGCACAAGAACGTGGATGAATCTAAAAATAATTTTGTTGAGTGAAAGAAGCCAGACTTAAAAAAGAATACATACTATATGATTCAACTTATATAAAATTCTAGAAAATGCACACTAAGCTATAGTGACAGAAAGCTGATCAACGGGAGGCTGGGAAGGGGTCGGCAGGATGGTGGGAAGGAGGGGCTCCTGAGAAGCAGGAGGACACTTTTGAGGGTGACAATAAATTCACTATCTTGCTTGTGGTGATGGTTCTGCCAGGGCGTACATCTGTCAAAATTTATCAAACTGTACGCGTTAAGCGTGTGCAGTTGATTTTATGTCAATTACACCCGAAAAAGAGAAAAGACAGAAGAGAAAGGGTCAGAGGAAAGGGAGGAATAAGGGGAGGAGAAGCAGCAGGAGCAAGAAAAAAAAGCAGATGCAAATACCACATCCAAAACCTAGTCTCCCCCAGGCAGTCTCCCTGGGCAGCCACCCGCTCTGGTCTTGGAGTCAGGAGCCCTCCTTCTGAGGCCCAGTTCTGCCGATCACTGCCTCTGACGCCTTAGGCAAATACTTAATTAGGGTTGTTTGGAGGTTCAAGCAGGAGAGCAAACTTTTCTTCTTCTGTAAAAATCCATATAAATGTTTGCAACAGCATATGGATGGCTGTGGATACTGCTGGTGATATTCGGATTTGCTCATCAGTGGACTCAAGCTTTCCCAAACACAGTTTTGTGGTGACAGAGGATGGGTTCATCCCAGAGTCTCTGGAACCATCTGTCAGAGATTCTGCAGCCACGCTTTGTGGAAATTAAACTACTCCCACTTGATCCGGGCTAGTCCCCTACATTGCTGTGATAAGATCAGGTCACGTTTTAGTTCGCACTGCACAGAAGTGGATTTGACCAACAATGTGCAGATAGTACTGCCATTTCAGGGAATCTGTGGCACCCTTTCCCACAAAGCCCCATGAGCTGGAAAAAAAAAAGAAGCAAATAAAGTATGTTTTAGTATTCTATATCGCTCACTCGTGAGATGTGATCAGCCCAGAATTGCCAGTTACATTTTTCCACGTTTCAAATTTGTCTTTAGGACTTTTAGCCTGATTTACTTTTTGTTATTAGTATTTTTATTAACAAAAGGTGTACTATTAATGCATTCTCATAATAAAAGACCAGCCGTGAACCAAGCCTGGGTCTGCTTCCAGTCTGCTAACGCAGCCCATGAAAATACTAAACTCAATTATTGGCCACAGAGAATTTTCAGAGCCTAGGGCAGAAAGTGGTCCTGTGTCCCTTATAACAGATTCCTCATCAGCATTTTTCTCCCCATCAGCGTTTTTAAGAGACGAACATTTCTACCAAAGGATGACAGATCTACAACTGTTTCTGCATTACTTTTGAATTTTGTTCTGCATTTCGCTGCCAAGGTGGCCTCTTGGAGAACATCGCATCTTAGCCAGTCAAACACTGTTAATTTTGTCAGTTTGCTTCTTTATTTTTGTGATTTAGAGATGCTGCTTCATGAAGTCGGTTGTTTCTTCAGACATCTCTAAAGAAATGCTCTTGCCCTTAGAGAGAAAGCCAGCTTGTTTCCTCTCTCTCCCTTTCTCTCCCTCTTTCAGTGCACTAACAGCTTCCCAGGTAGAGGCAGTAGGACCACGTCAGAGGTATTGCTTAGGATTCTATTAAATAATAAACTAGTGGGGCCGGCCCGGTGGCACAGCAGTGAAGTTCACACGCTCCGCTTCTCGGAGGCCCGGGGTTCACCGGTTCAGATCCCAGGTGCGGACGTGGCACCATTTGGCAAAACCCATGCTGTGGCAGGTGTCCCATATACAAAGTAGAGGAAGATGGGCATGGATGTTAGCTCAGGGCCAGTCTTCCTCAGCAAAAAGAGGAGGATTAGGCAGCAGTTAGCTCAGGGCTAATCTTCCTAAAATAATAATAATAATAGTAATAATATAATAAACTAGTTATTATCTGTCCTAACTCCTCCCTGCATTTCTCTGCAATCTGGAGATCCTGGATCACTTGAAATCTACTTTCACACATTTGCTTGGGAAGAGAGAACCACTGGACTGCATTATCATAGTTTCTACCAGTTATTTTTTCTAGCAGTGACATTTTCCCCTTTCTACACAGGAGATTCAAGTAGTTATTTCTCCAATTCAATTAACAATTAGATTTGAATTCTGCAACCAACCACATCCAGGTCCCAGGGTTCTAGGGCTCCAAATCTCAACTAAGGCAAAGCCCTGCATTGTTGAGACTTAACTAGTTTCTTCTTATGCATTTTAACATTTATTATCTGGGATTAATCTGATTTATGCACTGGAATATATTACAAAGTACTGAGTTAACTGAGTACTGCTTTTTCATTTTGCTGTTAGTTTTTATTTAGAATCTATTTTAAAATTTAAACCTGGAATGATCTGAGCAGGAAAATGATTTCACTATCCCCCATTTTATATAAAATCTTTACAGGAAAAGGACATAGGATTTATATGGGGGGATCAAGACTGGAGAAATGGTCCAGAAGATGCAATTTTCTCAAACATCTAAACATGCCTACTTCCCACGGAAAGCCCAGGATCTGCCACGGCAGGGGCCATCACCACAAAAGCCATGATGCATATTTTGCGAGTGAAAACAGTTGAACAAAAGCAAAGTGCAACCTTCAGTACCGTCATCAACTTTAGGCCCCTTCATGGATGAGCTGGAGATGAAAAATAAACACCCCTTACCTTTCACAGAAACAGACTTTTAGCAAGCTAAGTGAACACAGCTGAGGAGCTAGGGCCTCATCAGCTCCTCTAGCTGATTAGTAACAAGACACACCAGCAGGCATTTACTCAAGAGGCCATCAGTGTTGGCCGATTGTGTGTGAGGCTCGGTGTCGGGGCAGGGGACACAGCAGTCACAGACCTTGGCCTCGAGTTAGCCAGTAGTCACGGAGAGGAGGTCATCCCCTGTGACGGCTGCCTGGACCCCACGCATCTCTCGAGGAGTGGAGCTTGGCAAGGCATGTAAAACAAGGCCCTGATCGCCTGTTCACATTGTGGATGGAGATGACCAGTGTGTGTCCTCTTGTTTGCTTTACCTCTTCTCGGATGCAGGACAGATTCTAATCCTTTACATATTTCTTAAAGAACCAGTTTTGTTTCTGAGATGTTTAAAACTTTTCATGCAGCTTTAAATCTCTGAGTATCCCCACTGGCAGCAATTATTTCTTCGGGTTATAGAGAAGTCAGCTGGACATGAGATTTATTTGAGTGCCTAGCTCACCAACCCCAAATTGAGGGGGAATTTCCCTAAAACCTATCTATTTTTAAAATTGAAAATGACACTGTGCAGTACAGTAATCTCTAGTCTGGCTCGCAGGACTTCTGAGGAAGTAAGGTGACTGTATAAAGGGCAGCCAGGTGCAATTGGAGGAGCCAGCTTGCATTCCCTGTATTTCTTTGGTAATTTTTTTATTGAGGTAACATTGGTTTATAACATTATATAAATTTCAGGCGTAGATCATCATATTTCGATTTCTGTGTAGACTACATCATGTTCACCACCCGTAGACCATTTACCATCCATCACCGTATTTCTATAGGGCCTTTCTCTGAGGGTGCAAAGGTGCTGAAGACTAATACCAACAAGACCACAAGTCTCCCAGCTTCCCAGAAGCCAGAGGCCACATTTGCAAGAACAGTCACAATTGCAGACCTCGTCAGTTTGAGAGGTGGGGCACAGGTCATTTTGAAACTCGAACTCTTCCCCCTTGACTGGAAGCTCAGTGGTGGGGGTGGAGGGTGGCACAGCTTCCCTGTTCACATAAATAAAGCTGACTGCATCCTGCTTATAGCTTTGGGTGGCGGGACGCCTTTTAGTCCCAAAATTAAAAGAGCGAGGCTTCTGAGGCCAGAGGAATGGCAGTGGGAAAGGAAAGTGGTTGGGGTTAGGTGGGGGTGCTGGCTTTGAGGAAGCAGAAGTCAGCTGTTTCAAAGTATGGATTAGACACCTACTCCAGGTGTTCTGAAACAAGTTTCCCAAAGTACTCAGCAGTCTGCATTCCTTTCCACAGCTAAGAAAAGTGTCTCTCCTGGCTTCGGAAGAATCATAAAAAAATTGCCACTCCAACCCCCTCATCTTAATCCCTCGCCATTTGGAGAACAATAGAGAAAACGCACCTGACAAAGGTGTTGGGCAAATGCCACCGCAGTTCCTCTGCGCTTTGTGAAGAGCATGGTGGGAACTTTATCTCCGTTCTTCCTTCAAGTTTCGAGGCGCAGATCAAGGCAAGCCCCTGACTCGTGTTTCTTTTGGAAATGCATAAAGCCAGTGGAATCACCTGAGGCTGGTACCTCTAGCCCCAGTCCCCCCACCTTTGCCCCAACACTTTCTGTAAACTCGAAGTTATTTCTCTTTTTTGGATCTAACTTTTTCGCCAGACAAGACTTGAAAATACAGTGACACTAAGAAGTATTTTCACATGCCTGGTAGGAAGGACACTGCCTATTTTGAAGTGGCTGCAATTCAGATGTTCTGTCAGACAATCACACTCAGCGAACAGTACAAAAGCATCATCCGATATACCGAACATTACAAGTCTTATCAAATGACTTTCCTCCACGTATTCTCCGTAAATTGTGTCAACGATAAAAACGGACTAATTTCAAGCAGTAAAATCTAGGAGATGTGTTCATATGGGAAAGTTCGAATCACATCTTATTCTTCTAGTAATTTTTGCAAGAGCCAACAGTGCGATGATTACGCAACAGAATAAACTGAAGATAGGAGGACCTGCCGTTCTGGCTTTTTTTCTTTCACCTGCTTGAAGCTGAGATCATCCAAAGGGAGAAAACCTGAATGACGAGCAGGAAGATGATCTTCTGTAAAGGGCTTTAATGTCCCAAAGTGAATAAATGCAAAACTTCTTCACTGGTCAGTAATAGAGACAGACACATTGTATATAATGTAGCTCACATCCGTCCAAAATGAAGCAACACGTCAGCAGTTTAATTTCCACAGTCAATATGCTATGCCTTATTGACCAGGACCCTGGTCAAACGTCAATAGTAATGTCAAAAAGTGCAGTGACATTAGGAAACTATGAGCATAGAGTCCTAATTCCCTTTGTTTTACCACCACTCCTAATACAGATTTTCCTTAAATGTCAGTGTCACTTTTAGTTTTATTAAAAAGCAAATTGTCTAAATAAGTCTCTGACAGAGGACTTAGCTTCATACCAGAAAAATGAATGAAGTCATGGGACAAGTAATTTTATTTCACGGAAAAGGCTGGAAAAATTCCAACACATAACATTTCATCAATTCAACAATCAGTTATTAAGTGTTCTTGCCTCTTCTAAAGGGACTGAGGCCTCAGCCCTGGCACCAGTGTTTCTCACCAGCACCCCTCTGCCCTGTAAGGGGTTTTGCCTCTCAGCCCCGCCTGTGGACAGCTTTGGACCGGAGTACAGACCCGGAACTCACTGAGCTCATGGGTGAGCAACAGGCCTGCTCCTTCCCCGAGTTCAGCTCCTCCCCTCTGACAGGCCACCCATGATATCCTAAGATATCAGTTACTTTTGTCCCAGCCTCCGTCATTTTTCTCAGAGCTCCTCTACCTTCCTTTCTCAATATTCACCCAGCAAATATTTATTGAGCACCTACTCTGTGCCCAGTGCTAAGCTCCATCCCTAGGGGTGAACAAAGCAGACACAGTCCCTCCCCCCTGGGGAAATCCACAGGGCAAGCCTCAACCAAATAGTCACACTAACACGTCCTAGTTCCCACCCGGGAAAGTGCCGGGAAGAAAAGGTAATATGAGACGATTATAAAGGAGCCCCCATCTACCCTGGGAGGAAGGGGAGGGAAGAAGCCGGGACGCTTTTCTGAGGATGGGGCTTGGGGCTGGCATCTGAACAACAGGTAGCAATTAACTGGCTGAAAGACTGGGAAGGTGGTCCAGGCCCAGGAAGCAGAACTTGCCAAGACCCTCAGGAGGCAAGAAGTATTATTTCTCTTTTCTTTTCCTAACTCTGAGTTACCTCTTATAATTATCCCCAACAAAAGAACTTGGAAAAAAAAAAAGCGCATCTACAAGAACTGAAATTCTTGCCGCCGAGAAATGTTATCCCGAAGTAAGTTCAGGAAGGGGGGAGTTTCACAAAGAGGACACAGGGTTTGGGGAGGTGTGGTGCTGACTGCAAATTGCACCCTGGTGCTCTCTCCTTTCTTTTAGTACAAGAGCCATGCCCTGCCCACCCAGCCCCTTGTTTCAGCAGCACACAGGCCACCCAGCTTGAGACTACATTTCCCAGCTTTCTTTGCAGCCAGGTGTGCCCACGTGACTAAGTTCCAAGGGGATTTAAGTGGAAACGAATGTTGCTCCCTTTAAGGGAAATTGCTTGTCTTCCACTTCTTCTCCGTCCCCTGTCCCATGTTCTTTTCTAACAGAGAAAGTGCCTGGGTCAGTGGGAAGCCTCTGGCGCAGAGGCACGTCCCACATCAGGTCTGCTCCACCGGAGAGAAGGAGTCCACTGTAATCTTGTATTTGAGGGTCTCTTTGAAAGTTAACTTGTCCCCTGATTAATACCGGAGTAGCTATCTTATTCAATTGTTTTGTCTTCACAAATGCCCAACAAAGCAAAAGTCACAACCAAAGTCATAATGAAAAAGATAAAGAAATCTGATTACACAAAAATTTTGTAGATTAGCAAACACACCACAAGCCACATCAAATGCCAAATGCCAAAATTGTAAAACAGTATTTGCAACACGCGACAGACTAAATGCTAACATCACACACATTTTACTAAGTGTTTATCATCTGTCAGGCACTGTGCTGGGTGCTTTCTGAGGACTGTCCTGATTAATACTCACTATAACCTTGTGTGGTAGGTGCTACACAGCGCAATGATTAATCATGGGCTCCAAAGTCACCACTGACTCACCGTGTGGCTTTGGCCAAGTGACCTAAAATGGGGATAATAGCATTTTCTTCCTAGGATTGTTTATGAAAATTAGATGAGACAGTGTTGCTGTGAACAGTCGGGCAGGGTGTGCCCTGGATAAGTGGAACTCCTAAAGTAATGAGTAGAGCCGAAATCCAGTGCCTGTACTCCAAGCCACATGCCCTAGTGGCCGCTGGGCCCACCCGTCCCAAGGGGAGGGGTTAATGCAAGGATTCTTACAGATGCGTAACAAAAAGTCAAACAGTCCAACAAAAATGAGCAAAGGACATTGTTCACAGAAAAAGAATCCACATATGAAAAGATATACAAACTCGCTCATAATTAAAGAAATAAAAAATAAAACAACAAATGAGGTGCTTTTCATCTATCAGATTAGTAAACTTCGGTTATATCCAGTCTTGAATAAGGATGTGAGGAAACAGTCTCTCACGCTGGTGATGGGCATGTAAGTTAGCGTGAGGCTCCTTCCTACGTAGAGTTTCAGAACTTACCCTTGAATTCCAAACGAAATGATGTCTTAAATACTCAGGGTTTCTGATCCAGAACAACTACAGGGGTGTCGATAGTTAGCCAGCTGATCCTGGAAATGCGCAACCTTTGGCCAGTCAGTGGCTTGTCACTACAAACAGGTTTTCTCTGAGGTTTTCATATTTATTTTAATTTTAGTTACCAAGATATTTTTATTATTTCGGTGCGCAACAATAAGAAAAGGAGTGCTTTATTTTATGCCTTGTATTAGATTTATCTTGGCTATGGGGTGCTAAGATGCAAATTTTTTAAATAATTGCCTTTAAGCAACAAAACAAAAAAATGTTAAAATGAGTGTTTAAAAATCATTCTATATAAATCACTCACTCCCCTTGCCTCTTAACAAGAGACTACACAACATAATCTTTTATTGAAGACTCAGGGTCATCATTAGTGAATATCAATGACTCTGTCATCTGAGAACTCAACACCAAACTGTTTTATATTATCTATAAGACCAAGTAAATTAAGGGGACTATTTAATAAATGATGTTGGCACATCCAGGTGGCCTTCTGAAAGAAATAAAATTGTATCCTTATCTCACATCCAGATGAATTACAATGGATCGAAACTTTGCATATAAAAAGTGGAAATGTAAAAGTACTAGAAGAAATCACGGGCGAATTATTTTATAGTCTCAGAATGGAGAAGGCCTGACAACTCTGACACAAAATCTAGAAGCCCTTAAAGAAGATATTGGTATTTGATGATATAACAACGATACCTGCATGGTCAAAAACAAAAACAAAACAAAAAAACTGCACGGAGCTGGCCGTCAGCTGAAGCCTGTGCACCTTTCTTGAAACAACAGCTTTCCGTCACACTGGAAACTGGTTCCTTTCAAATTCACTTATCTTTGTGATGTGTCACTGTGTGTATGTGTGTGTTTGTCTATTAAAACCCATTAAAAAAACAAAAAAACAAAAAAATCCCACTGAAACAAAGTCAAAAGAGAATATTGGGAAAAATATTGTAACTCATATTATAGACAAAGGGCTCAATCTCCCAAAAATAAATGGAGCTCCCAGAAAGATAAGAAATTTACTATAAGATAAGAAATTTACTAAAAGATAAGAAAATTACTAATACCTTAAAGGAAAGTATTATTACAACTCCCACAGAACCTTCTTCCAACCTAATCACTTCCCTTTTATGCTTTTCCTTAGTGGGGGGCACCTTGAGGGTAGGAACTCTGTCTTTTTCTCTCTTGTGCCTCGTCAAGGATCTGGCACATTATTGGCACCCCATTAATTTTTCACCAAACTAAGAAGTTTCATATGTTATATATTGAAAAGTTGAATGTTTCATTTGCAACCACTTGGCCAAATATTCTCTCATGAATAAGATTGGTCCAACTAATGGTTTACAGAGGAAACTCGTATTTTAATTTTTCCAGCATGGAAAAGTCCACTTATCTTTGCCCTGTGTTTCTGATCTGTGCCTTATCCATGAGCAAAGGCAGTATACTTCATGCCCAGGTTTATCAATTCAAAAAATAAAAAATAGGCAATGATAAAAACCACCATGAAAACTTAGTACTTTACACACATTTTCACTTTTAATCCTTCAGACAATTTAGGCGTTGCCATCTATATTTATACGCAAGAAACTCAAGATTCAGAGATTCAAATAGTTCTTTAGCTGGTGGTACTGTTCTCTAAGCTTAATAAGCAGCAAAGCTGAGATGGGAACCCAGGTCTCTCCGACTACAGAAACCAGAGAACTGAAACTTCGCTCTATTGCCAAAAATGCTTCTGAGGTCCTTTGTCAGAGGCTCATGGGGAGGCTCTGCTGTAGAAAGGCAGATTTAGCCAGCATTCCACAATGATTTGTGCTCTCCGTATTCAAGTTTATTCCATTTTTAGCTCCCCATGCTCTATTTGGGATAAGATTTCCTTTCCCCCCACAGCCACCTTTTTTTTTTCTTTCAAAATATATATTAATGCATTGATATGAAGAGCTCCTTGATTATTTCCACATCTTGTATACTCTCTGCTCCTTAGCAAGGCTCTCAACTGTTTGCCTCGGCCCCTCCACTTCCCAGCGATGCTACAGGCACATCCCTGCTAGTCATGGCTCTCTCCTGTCATCTCCAACAGAGACAAGGGGAGGACTCCTATTAGTTGAAAAAGACTTCGATTGTTTCTGATACCCCTCTCTGATCTCCCCAACTTTAGAATTAGTGTCTTATCATTTATATGTATATATAGGCAAGATTTTACCTCATTTTTAAAGTTTTTAATAGGTGATTGTGCTCCCAAACTCAAGTATCAGGATCATTGGAGGGTGGAGGTTAAAAAGTAAGCAGCCCGCAGGCATCCCACCCTGGAGACTCAGACTCCATGGGGTGGGGCCAAGGAATCTGCATTTTAACAAACTCCCTGAGTGACTGTCACAGGAGTGAGAAGCACTGGTTGAAAAATTAGGTCAGTCCAGCTTCTCCAATCTCAGTCTTGGCTGGGTGGCGTCAACCCAAGTAGATCCAGAGTCAGGAAGCAGCCACAGGGTCAAGGTTGTCACGAACATTATCACCATCATTATTACCATCAAAAACCATCTATCCTTGCCTATTATAGGAAAGGCAATTACCAAGCTCAAAGAGTAGGATCAAAGCAAAGGGCCCCAGGATAGAAAGGCTGCTGGAACTGGGATTAGAAGAATGAATCTAGGTTCACTTGGAGGTCGGTTAAGAAGAGATGCAGTAAGTCAGTAAAATATATCTGATGCTTATACAAAGATTTTATATATAATGGAGTCTAGCAAACTGATGAAGCCACCAATATCGTAAAATCGGCCAAATTTTGTGTGTTTATCAGACACAGGCTGAATTAAGACCATGGTTACATCTTGACCCGTCAACTCATACAACTGAAGAGAACTGGTTTTTCAACTTACTGATTCACTCATGACAAAGCATCACGAGGCTTGGGAGCAGCACTTTGGGGAAAGCATGGAGGGTGCTAGAGCCATGGCTAGTTGAACAGGTTGGAGAATGGACTCCCTTCATCCAGGCTGGACAGCCAAGACCATCCATTGTTGCGTACACTGGGGAAGTCTTGGCCACAGAAAATAGGCAGGAAGATTCCAGGAGGCAGTTAAAATTGTCAATTATGTTAAGCACAGGTCACTGAATTCTCAACCTTTTCAACTTTGAGAAGTATTGGGCAGTGACTACTCCTTCATACTGAAGCTCCACACCTGTCTTTTCAAGATAGGAGAAGAAGTAAGTCTTTCTAGAAGAAAATTTCTATCTTCATGGACATCGTATGCATGACTGGGTGAGGATTTGCAAATTAGCATATCTTGTAGATAAATTTTGCTCATTTGAAAGCCTAATTTATCCTTAAAAGACAAGCTTATTTCACTATTTCCAGGCAAGATAAAGTGACCTTGGGGATTGTAAGCCTGCAGTCTGGGTCACGTGGGTCCCTTGGTGCTCTGGGTCACGTGGAGTGGGAGCCGTCTCCTTATCTGAGGCTATGTGGGAGCAGAGACTCATGGTTCATCATGTTTGCCTGGATCCAGGGCCAGGGTCTGTCATGCTCAATAAACAATCGAACCTGATTATAAACTCACCTGAAATACTTGCTGAGAGTATTTTGCAGGGCATGAAAAAACATTTGACAGGACTGATAAACGCATTTCACAAGCATTGTCCAGTGACAGTAGTCAGGGCACAAGAAATCCTTTCTCCATTCCTTTTTGGATGTTATCTTGGATTCCAGCTTCACAAATTTACAAGAGATCCTAAGGATTACTTCAGATGGCTTCTTAAATCAAACATTTTTAAATAAAAGTTAGCCAAACCTATCAAATGGGTCAATTAAATATCTTTTTCCATTCCCACATAAATACATGTAAACTGCAACTCTTCATGTTGTCAAAAAAAGTTCAAAAAATAGAATTTATTTTACCAATGTAGAATTTTGCCTTAATCTTAATTTTAAAATAAGCATCATCAAACTGAACATCACTTTGTTACCAAACTGATCGTAAGTAGTGCTGTTCTTATCGAGGAATTTATTTTCAGGTTTGGATCTTTCTTAATGAAAGTAAGTTTATTCCTACTTGTATTACACTATTTATGTTTTTATTTTTAAACTTTTTTGAAATTTAACAACATGATTTAAGGGAACAAATTCATCAGCAATTTAAAGATCCATTTAAATTGTTTACTTTCTATTTATGGCAAGTGCTATTTATAGTATATAGATATATCTATATATACTTTTTAATTTTATTTATTTATTTTTAAAGATTGGCACCTGAGCTAACATCTGTTGCCAATCTTTTTTTTTTTTTTTTTGGTCTTCTTTTTCTCCCCAAAGCCCCCCAGTACATAGTTGTATATTGTAGTTGTGGTCCCGCTGGTTGTGCTATGTGGGACACTGCTTCAGCATGACCTGGCCACACCCAGGATCTGAACCGGTGAAATCCCGGGCCACCAAAGTGGAGGGCACGAACTTAACCACTCGGTCATGGGGCCGGCCCCTATATATACTTTTTAAAAATTTTTACAGTAGTGCTATATGGTTTCTTTTCCAAATAATGGAATTTAATTTTAAAAGTTGAACCAATTAGAAGAAAAATATTAAGTAATGATTAGCATAAGTGATATAGAGAACCATGAAGAGGACATTAGAATGACTGGATTAGGGAAATACTGAGCTTTAGAAGAGAGTGCAAAGCAAGCAGGGAGTGTAGACAAGCCCGGCTAATAAGCTACCTCTCCTAGGATCATGTATGCCATGCGTCAGTTTGGACTTTATCCTGAGAGCAGTGGGAGCCACTAAAGAGTTGAAAGCAGGAGGTGTCATGACTGGATTTGCTGTTTTACAAAGTCATTATGAGGGTGGTGTAGAGAGAGGATTGGAAGGTGACAAAAGGAGCCAGGGAGGTCAGCTAGGAGCCAAGTGCAATAATCCAGGACAGAGATGATGGTGCGCTAACCCTTGATGTTCCCAGTAGGACAGAGAGAGGAAAGAACTACCATGCCATGACTTGGTCACTGAGGTAGAAGAACCCCCCATTTCTGGCTTAGATTACTGGGTCAATGGTGGAGGGGAGAGGCCCTTCACAGAGACAGGGAATACTGGAGAAGTGGGTTTTGAGAGAAGTACGATGGCCTGCTTAGACATGTTGTATGTGAGATGACTTGTAAGAAAACAAAGAGGAAATGTCCAGGAGGAGTTGATTGCTGGGCTAGAAGCTCACGTGCGAGATGTGGATTGGAGTAACCAGCACTTTCTTCTGAGAGGTAAAAACCCCCCTGTGTTAGTTTGCTAGGGCTGCCAGAACAAAGCACCACAGGCTGAGCGGCTTAAACAATGGAAATGTACTTCCTCACAGTTCTGGAGGTTAGAAGTCCAAGATCAAGGTGTCAGCAAGGTTCGATTCCTCTGAGGGCCTCTCTCCTTGGCTTATGTCTTCACATGGTCTTCCTTCTGTGTGTCTGTGTCTATGTCCCAATCTCCTCAAGTCGTATTGGATTAGGGCCCACCTTAATAACCTAATTTTACCCTAATTACCTCTTTAAAGACCCTATCTCCGGAGAGTCACATTCTGAGGTACTAGGGATGAGAATGTCAATGTATTAATTTCAGAGGGACACAATTCAGCCAATAACACCATCCTAACATTAAATCAAAAAGGAAATTTGTTATCTAATGAAATCAGGAAGTTCAAGGGGGTGAAGGAGGATCCTGGATAAAGGGTTTCAAACCTTAGATGCAGGATGTGTCTTCATTTCTGTCACTCAGCTTCACTTGGTGTCATCTGCATTCTCAGGCAGGGTCTCCCTCATGGTACCAAAGACGGCCCTATCAGGACTACAACCTCTGCACAGGAACCAATTCCTGTGAAGAAAAACTTTTTCCTGATAATCCCAGCATAAGTCCTGAGGAAGATCTTAAATGACTGGCTCAAATCACTCGCCTGCCTCAAACAATCACTGGGGAGGGAAAAGCAACACTGGCAAGGCTGAGTCTGAGTCTCTAGCCTGTCCCTGCGCAATGGCCAATCCCACATAGACCTTACAAACTGGGAATAATGGAAGCGTGTTTCTTTATAGAGTTGTTAAACAGGCAATAACAACTACAACAAACCGCGCTCACTACAATCATTAAGCCACAGGAGGGGGCTGGCCCAGTGGCGCAGCGGTTAAGTGCATACATTCCACTCGCCAGGTGGGATCCTGGGTGCGGACATGGCACCACTTGGCAAGCCATTCTGTGGTAGGCATCCCACATATAAAGTAGAGGAAGACGGGCACGGATGTTAGCTCAGGGCCAGCCTTCCTCAGCAAAATAGGAGGATTGGCAACAGTTAGCTCAGGGATAATCTTCCTCAAAAAAAAAAAAAAAAAAATAGAGGTACATACTCTTTGACCCAGCAAATCCCAGCTAGGAATTTACTATTATAAGCAAACAAGGCCATATTTTTTAAATAAGGAAATAATCCAAAAACCCATCAAAAATAGGTTAAATTCAAAATATTGCCTAACAGGTATGCAGGGGCACTAACAAATTAGAACAGGCACCGGCTATAAACCACCCACTCAAAGCCATACTGGTGGGTCCCCACTGAATATCCCATGAAAGGGAACTCCTGATGGACGAAATGAGGCAGACAAGTGCAGTAGCTGTGCATGTAAGCACCTCAGAACACTTTCTGGAGGAAAGCATAAGAACCGGATGGCAAGTGGTTGCCTTTGGTGAGCAGGACTATGTAAAGAGAGGGAGTAGGAGGTTGTAGGGGTGAGACTTTTAATTTCCGTTTTACACGATTTAATGCTTTTTAACTTTTTAATTTATTAAGCAACACAATAATCGAGCACGCACAAATGTCAGGCACTGGGTGAGGCACTGGGGAAATAACAGAGGAGGTAATTTGAGCTGAGGGCTCCTCGCACGTCTCCTTGGCCAGCCTGCCTGGGCTTGAATCCTGACTGCACACTTACAAGTGGGAGACTGCATTTAATGACTTAACCTAAAAAAAGGAGCAACAAAAGACACAGTCCCTGCCCTCATAGGACACCCAGGATAGAGGGTGACTGACCTGCAGAAGAGGAGTTGGTTATTGGAAATGAGGGGCCAGAGTGTGGATGAGCCATCCAGGTGGATGCTGGCACCATCCAGCATGATAGCAGGGCTGGAGGGCCTTCTTGCCCTGAGGAGGGAGGAGCAGGGGGATGCAGCCTTCAACTGAGATGGCCTCAGGACACCACGGGAGGATCCTGGGGGAGCCAGGATGCATTCAGGGCAGGGAGAGGCTCTGCAAGGCAAGTCATCCTAGGAGAGCTGAAGACACTCTGGGAGCCTGGTCTGGTGCAGAAGGAGGAATCTGAGAGGTTAGTTGAGGAAGCTCAAGAATGTGGATAATCAGTGAGAGCCAGAGGCCAGGAAGCATTCCAGAGAATTAGGGAGGAGAGAGGGAAGAAACAGGAAGAGGTGTAAGGTTTAAACAGGGGAGCCACATTCAATAACTTCGCTCAGTCAAAGGAACTGTTGGAACACCACTGTTTTGGCTGGTAATTTTTCCTCTTAGTTTTCTGGATTAAGTACATGGAACTTCTGTGTTATCCTCAGATGCTTTAGGCTTCTAGAATACTCAGGATTCATTCTTTTTGCTACACTTCCTGGACCTAATGTTTGCAGTGGGAAGAGGGGCATGAGTCTTGGGGGTCAGCTGGTGTGTGGCTGGGTGGTCCCTGGGCCATGTCCCTGCTTCTGAACCTCCATGAGCTTGGTTTTTGCCCCACTCTGTGTTTGTAGCTCACTCCAGTCTTCCCTGACTTCCAGGTGGCTGAGTGGGCGACTGGCCAGGGCCATCTGGCCAACGTCAACATAAAAGGCTGACAAGGGAAAGGTATTCTTGGAACAGAAGATAAAGTCAAGGTGGTGGAAAGCTTGCTGCCTCAGTTTCCCACCAACTCTTAGACTAAGTAGAGCCCTAAATATTTGTTAAAGGAGCAAATGAATGGTCCCTCTGAGTTCTGTTTCAGTCTGCAAGTCATAGCCTTTGAGCTATGGACCGGGAGAGGCCAGAGGCTCTCCAGTTTGCCCCTCACTAAGGACACTACCGGCTCTAAAATGAGAACCAATTAAGTGGTCAGAAGCTGGAAAAAAAATGACAGCAAGTCAGGAATGAGGTAGTGGGTCCAGCTCCGGTTGTCTCAACATCTTTTCTTAAATAATCTCTTCTTTCCTCACCAAAACAATAAAGGCACTAATTAATCTTACATATTTTGGCCTATATGGTCAGGTCATTGTCACCTCATTATTCCAAAAACTGTGTCCTCAGATTACAATCCGAGTTCTCCCGCACTATTTTCTCACCTCCTTGAGTTCCTTCTTCAACTCCAGGTGCACCAGAGTTTTACTTTGTATCTTATTCTGACCTCTTGTTTCACAAAGGCCAAACTTTCTTATTGACAACAAAAAAGCAGATATTTTCTAAAATGTTCTTTCCATTACTCTAGTAAATTATTTTCAGAGTTGGGCTTTTTCTCCACACCTGAGTAATGCTTCTATTCTTCATTATAGAAATTTTCCCCAGGTCCCGTTTTGGGTATTTGTGGGTTTTGTGTGTGTGTATGTTTATACATCCTTGAATCAGCGTATTAATATTCCAACATGGCATTTGTAAGTTGTCTTTTATGAATTCAACATATTTTCAAAATCTATAATTTTTTTCAAAAGTTGATATTTGCCTAGCCTATCGTGGGCAAGATATTTAAAAAAAAAACAAGATGAATTACATGTAAGGATTCGTCTTCAAAGGGCCTCTGATTTACTAGAAGAGGTAAGATAGGTATAACGACAGTGCAAGGTAGAAAGCCAGGTAGGAGACACGGGTAAATTTCATGATTTCCCCCTGTGGCTTTTTCATAGATGACACAAGGTAAACCACGATGCTGACATAGAAATGACTGACTCTGCCCACAGCTCGATGTTGTTCTAAGTTGGCAGCCATTACAAGTTAGGAGCACTGAGCTTATTTCCAATTTATATTACACACCTTTCTCTTCTTCTATAAACATGTAAAAATACTAGCAAACATTAACGTGCTAATGTTTCTATGATGCTATAAATTAATGAGTGTAATAAATTTTATATTCTGTTACAATATTTGTTAAAAATTACCACATTCCATTGTAAACCAAAAAATTACCACATTCCATTGTAAATCACTGTTGTTGCTCAGCCATTTCAAAGAAGCAACAAGAACGTTACCAAGTGTCAGTGGAAAATAAGCAAGATATTTTCTCTGGGTTGAATAATTTCCCCAAACGGTTTATTTTCCAGTGATGAAAACACATAACAGTCTATCCTTCTTTTACACTGGCATAGATACATTAATCAATTGCCTTAATTACATCTTTTTGTGAAAAGGCAATTTGAAAAAACATGATTATGGGGAACTTGCATTTTAGGTACAGTTTTTATCCTGTTTACGTTTTTTTCAGTGTATCACATGCTTTGTAAGTTTGTTTTCCTTTTTTAAAAATAGGGACTAAGGACTGGCCTGTTGGGGTAGTGGCGGAGTTCCCCGCTCCACTTGGGCTGCATGGGGTTTGCAAGTTCGGATCCCGGGTGCGGACCTACATACCGCTCATCAAACTGTGCCGTGGCAGCATAACACATAGAGTAGAGGAAGACTGGAACAGATGTCAGCTCACAGACAATCTTCCTCACCAAAAGAAAAATAGGGATTAAGAGAACATTATTTTAATTTTGATATTTAAAAAACCCAGGCCACAACCAATAATAGTTTTAAGCTTATCTAATTAAGATGTGTTTGAAAATAGATAGAAAAGTATCTTTCAAACCCCTAGAGGGGGTATCCACCTCACAGATCCCTACATGATGTATGCTGTAACAGAGGCAAAGAGCCGCTAGGTGGCTCTGTCATTTTTAAATAAAACTAAGTCCGCAAAAGATAATGTCTACAGTAGCTAAGGAACAAAAATATCTCTACTAGGCAGAACCTTTAATCAAAGCAAGAAACAATAATCTGCTATCATGGCCTCTCGCTCAGAATAATTTGGAGTTAACGGGTTAAGAATTTGACTGAAAAAAAAAACAACCCTTAAAAACTGCAAAGTACGTATGGGTAAACAACTTGCTAAAAAACAAGGGAAGGTAGTAAACTCTTAAGGGTGTCAATTACCAAAGGGGAGCTGGTTTCAAATTTTTCCTCATTTATTGCCATCTAGGTTTCCAGTTTTCTTTTGGACTTTCTCTTTTTCAGTTTAGACCTTCAAATTTAAGAAAAAGTAGTATATCTGGGCATTATAACATTAAAAATTGTTTTATAATTTCTTGGATTACAGTTGCCATCCTTATTAACATCCCAAGGGAAATAACAAAACAAAACATCATTTTGGGTCATTTGGGGAGAAAAAAAAGCACTGTGCTTATCTAAATAAAGAAAACATTTAGACGCTTAAATCAAAATACAATTTAGGCAAACACTATTCCATTCGATAGTATCTGCAAGAGGTTGAAAGAAATACTGTGCTTCATAGTTGACAATAATTCCTGTCTGGTTCCGGAAAAGACGAAAAACAATTACATTTGAAGTGTGATTTGCATTTTAGGTACCAAAATTTGCTAGTTAAATATCTCTGCATTATGTTTTTTAAGAAGTGAAATAACAGAAGACGATGATTTTCCCCAAAGTACATAACTAACTTTATCATGAAAATAAATGCGTCCGGGAAGGGGGTGGGGAGCGTTTCCGAATTATTAAGTATTCTGAACTGTCAGTATGCACTTGGCAGAAAAAAATAAAACTTCCCCCCTCCCCTCTCTTAAATGAGAACCTCAGACCTGTCACTTATCAAGAACACACTTAGGAATAATTTTAATGGAATAAGAAACAATTTTCTTCTTATTGTTGTTCGGAAGCAGTAAGTAACGATTGCTTGGCATGTGAAGTCGCCACAGTACTGGTTTTGTTTTTTTCCTGGCAGGAGCCGCATTTGAAAACTTACAAAAGTAGAGGGCAAGTCATACACCATAATTCGTTGAGACCGTTTTTTGTAAACGAGCGCTTCTCGCACTGTTTAAATTACAGTTGGTTTTAAAATGCTAATTCCGAACCCACTTATTTAATGTCTTTGAAAACGTTCACCCTTTTGTTTTTGAAGACGACAAATCACACCAAAAGACTGCACAAACCGGACATAAAATTTACAAACACTTGCCGAATGTGAACCAAAATATAGTTATTGCGTGTTTAGAGACAGAGTTAGAGAAATTAAAAACCGACTTCGGTCTCTGACATCACAGAACTCACTAAGAGAGGGGGACACACCAAGGATGCCCGTTAATATAACCTACCGTATACCCCCAAAGGGTTGCAATTCACGTCTATTATTTCCGACCGGGAGCCGGTCAGTTAAGACCGGACGTGAATCTCTTCCAACTCGATCACAAAAGGTGTACAGGCTTCAGGTAGAAAAACTGAAGCAGGGAGGCAGGTGCTCTAAGCGGCCACCGCAAGTTAACTTACGGACCATTTAGAAAACAGTTGCACTATTTCGGTTATCTTCTCTTTGTTTTAGTATTCGTTATTTTAGCTCCTTATTGGGCTAAGAATACGGTGGCTAGGAACGGGGTGCTCTTCGCCTTAAACCTGGAGGCGCCGGCGCCCCGCTGCCTCCCCGGGCTCCCCGCGCTCCCGGGCCCGCGAGGAGGGGCTGCAGGGGCGGGGCGGCCGGGCGGGCGGCGCGCGGCTCGGGCGCGCTCCCCTGGCGGCGCGGGCAGGTGGGGCGTGGCGGGGGCGTGGAGAGCCCCTGCCCGCGGGCCACCGCCCAGCCCCGGGCCCGGCCCGGGAGGAGCCGCGCCGCCGACGGTTATAAGAAGCCGGCTCGCAGGCGCCCCGCGCGCAGCCGCCCGACCCCCGCCCGGAGCACCGGTCGCCGAGCGCGGGCCGAGGCGGGGCCGCAAGGTTGGCCCCCAAAGGGATGCTCTCGCCCGAGCGGCGAGACCAGCCCCGCTCGCCCCTCGCCGCCGCCGCGCCGCACCCGCCGACGGCCGCCGACATGGCTCTCTACTGCGGCGACAACTTCGGCGTGTACTCGCAGCCCGGCCTGCCCCCGGCCGCCGCCGCCGCCACCGCCCCGGGCGCGCCCCCGGCCTCCAGGGCGCCCTACGGGCTGGCCGACTACGCCGCGCCGCCGGCCGCCGCCGCCAACCCCTACCTGTGGCTCAACGGGCCGGGCGTGGGCGGCCCGCCCGCAGCCGCCGCCGCCGCCGCCGCCGCCTACCTGGGCGCCCCGCCGCCGCCGCCGCCCCCCGGGGGCGCGGCCGGGCCCTTCCTGCAGCCGCCGCCCGCCGCCGGCACCTTCGGCTGCGCTCAGCGGCCCTTCGCGCAGCCCGCGCCCGCCGCGCCCGCCTCGCCCGCGGGGCCCGCCGCGCCCGGCGAGCTGGGCTGGCTGTCCATGGCCAGCCGCGAGGACCTGATGAAGATGGTGCGGCCGCCCTACTCGTACTCGGCGCTCATCGCCATGGCCATTCAGAGCGCGCCCGAGCGCAAGCTCACGCTCAGCCACATCTACCAGTTCGTGGCCGACAGCTTCCCCTTCTACCAGCGCAGCAAGGCCGGCTGGCAGAACTCCATCCGCCACAACCTGTCGCTCAACGACTGCTTCAAGAAGGTGCCCCGCGACGAGGACGACCCAGGTGAGGGCAGCCGCACAGGTGCTTCCCCCGCCGGCGGGAGGGTGGGGAAGCGGCGCGTGGGCGGGGTGGGGGGTCTGAGTGTGGTTGACTTGAAGATGCACGCGGAGTCTTCTCATTCTAACTGGGGGTGGGAGCCGGTGGAGGAACAGCCACCTGAACCTCTCTGATTAGGGTGAGGGGAAGCCAGAGGACAAAAAGTGATCAGAGCATCCCCCGAGGGAGGACCCGGTGAGGGAGGAGCTCGTCCCTTACACCCACACCCACTCACTCCCCCACACCACCCACCCACACACACGCAGAGGCTGGCCGCTTAGAGAAAAAGGAAAAAGCTCGTATCCTCAAACAGAAAGGCACCCCTGGGTGGTGTTCCTCGGGCCAGTTGAAGGGAGGGTCGGGAGGGTCAGGTTACAGGCAGGTTGGTTAGGAAGAAGAACACCGGTGAGCTCTCAGATAGGGAATGACTGTAAAGGGATTCAGATGAGCTGAGAATCCCATCACATTTCACAAAAGAGGTGGTGAGAGACCAAGAGGAACAGCCTTCCATAATGCACTTCTTCCTGCATCAGGTTCCTAAGAGACGATCTCTCTTCTTCATGAAAGGAGCACTGTGCCAGCCTTGAGAGAGGATTTGAGGATAGAGGCACAGGCCTCGGGAGACAGGGGCAGCGGGATCAGAGAACTTTAGCTGGGTCCTTCAAATCGCGGTTGTGGTACCTTAGTTATTTAGAAGTGTAAAAATGAAAACTCCAAATCTGCTTCCGTTCTGATCTAAGCCCTGGGGGGAGGAGGGCTGCGTTCCAGTGCAGTGTTAGTAGTTTTCCTCTTTCCTGAGAAGTGGAGGCAAGAGAAAAGCTCCTAAACAGGAGAGAAATGGAATCCTCCTTGAGGTTTTCAGAAGGAGCCCAGGACGAGGGAGATGGAGGCAGAGTGGTGATAGAAAAGGAGAAGAGAAATAAAACCACTTGAGATGCACACTACAGAGATCCAGGATTTGTGTAAATTATGTAAATCTTCTGGAGTATTCGTATCTGAAGTCATTCCGGAGCAGTGCTTTCCAATAAAAATAGAGTACAAACTATTGTAAATTTTCTAATAGCCACATTAAAAAAGTAAAAGGAAACCAGTGAAATTATTTTTAGTATTTTCTAAGTAACCCAAAATAATGTTTCAACATAGAACAAATATAAAAATTATTAGTGAGATACTTTATTTTTTTGGTACCAAGTCTTCAAAATCCTGTGTGTGTTTTCCACCACATCTCAACTGGGACTGGCCACTTTTCAAGCACCCAGAAGCCACGTGTGCCTAGAGGTTACTGTATTGGACAGGGCATGCAGTTCTAGAAGGTGCGTCTTCCCTGTTTGGCTTCGGAATCACCTGAGATCATCATGTAAATTGTCGTATACGCCTCTGGACTTTCTAAAAAGTTCAAAGATCTATAGCTAGTGTCTGGTCAAAGCGCTTGGTATCAAGGTGGCACAGTATAAATATCCTGATAGGTGCAGGTAGTATTGTTTAGATGGTAGTTGTAGCAATACATTTTTTTCTGCAACTATTTGCAGAAAATGTGTCAGTAGAAATAGTGGGTGTGGGGGAGTGTGTGCTAATTTGAGGAGGCAGCATAGAAGTGGGCAGTTAAGACTGCTGAGTCTAGAGCCAGCCTGCTTACATCCTGGCTCTACCTTTGCTGACTGGGAGTACGGCAGGTTACTAACCATTCTGCACCTCAGTCTGCCCATCTGAAAAGTGGAGGTAATAATGTTGAGGAGTTGAGCAAGCACTCACGGCCAGGTAAGTGCTTCACCGTCCTTTCAGATGCCAGAGATTTTTGCCAGAAGTGAAAAAAGCTGTTGGGAGACAAAATCCTCCAAGATGGTAGATCCTTTTTTTAACCTCACTTGCGCTAGATAGAGGGAAATTTTCTAAGCAGGACACAAGCATTGCTTGCATGAAATGGGGCCCTGATCTCTGAGGTTTGCCCAGTGGAGGAAAAACTTAAGAAAAACCTCCTGCCCAAGGCACAGAGGGGACGTAGACTCCAGGAGCTTCCTCATACCCTGAATATATGCCATCCAAGGCATTGTTAAAACCATTCATTGCTCAGTAATAACTTTTGTTGTCATTTTCGTTCATTCAGCAAGGCAGAGGATCAGCTTTCTGAGACTGTCTTTTTTCAGTGGGGTATTTTTTTAGGGGCGAGTATTGTACCCCTTCAGCAAATAATGCTGACAGATCCTGTTTTGTCACTGCTTACATGTGCCAGCTACTATGCAGCGATATCGTTTAACCCTCAAGCCAACCTATGAAGTGGGTACTATTTCTATACCTATTTTTGTAAATCAAGAAACGGAGCCTCAAGTTTAAGTAGCGCCAGAATTCCGTGATTTTGCAAGGGCACAACATGGATCTAGAAGGGAAGGTGTTGGGTAATTATAAGAGCCTTGGGAATAGAGTTAGGTCTTAAGATTTAAGTAGCAGACACTATGCAGGAGGAGGTAGAAGTGGCCAGAACATCTTTGTTCCAGATTTCCCCTTGCAGGTGAAGAACAAAATCTCTCCCCAAAGGAGAAATTTAAACGGCAGAGTGGATTGAGCATCTTGGTCAGCATTTAATGAGAGACTGCCCGACTTCTGCCAGAACTGAAGCCGAATACACGAGCATAAACTAGGTCCCTCTCTGACTTGTCTTTCTTTCTCATCTCTATAGGGAAAGGTAATTACTGGACCTTGGATCCAAACTGTGAG
This sequence comes from Equus przewalskii, assembly GCF_037783145.1. NCBI lineage: Eukaryota > Metazoa > Chordata > Mammalia > Perissodactyla > Equidae > Equus > Equus przewalskii. Next base: position 16,854,238 of record NC_091844.1, read on the forward strand.
AAAATGTTTGACAACGGGAACTTCCGCCGGAAGCGGAAGCGCCGCTCCGAGGCCAGCAGCACCTCCACGGTGGCCGCAGGGACATCAAAATCAGAAGAAGGGCTTTCCTCAGGATTGGGATCTGCAGTGGGTGGGAAGCCAGAAGGAGACAGCCCCTCGGCTTTGCTAAGGCCTTCGCAGTCCCCGGAGCCTCCGGAGGGTACTAAGAGTACTGCCTCCTCCCCAGGAGGATCCATGCTCACCTCCACCCCGTGCCTCAACACCTTCTTCAGCAGCCTCAGCACCTTAAGTGTCAGCAGCAGTGGGAGCACCCAGCGAGCTCTCCCTGGCAGCCGCCACCTAGGGATCCAGGGGACCCAGCTGCCGTCCAGCAGCGCATTTCCCCCCAGCTCCATCTCAGAGGCCTCGCCAGACAACCTGCAGCTGAGTAACAGCAGCACCAGCAACGGCAGCAGCCAGAGGTCTTCCTATTACAGCCCCTTCCCCACCAGCACCAGCGGGGGTCAAAGCAGCCCCTTCAGCAGCCCTTTCTACAACTTCAGCATGGTCAACAGCCTCATCTACCCCCGGGAGGGCTCCGAGGTATAGAGCGCTGCTGCTCAGACTTGAATATGCACACCTGAGATCTTGTTAAAATGCACATTCCAAGGCCGTAGGTCTGGGGCAGGAACTGAGACTCCGCATTTCTCTGGAGCTCCCGGGTGATCTTGTGGCCCATTGACCACACCTGGAGTAGCATGGGTCTAGTAGATAACTCTTTCTACAACCCAGCGAGGTTTTACAGGCTTCTCTGGATAAGGGCCTCCCTGGAGAGAGAGTCATCTCACTGTTCTGGGATGGTACCTGTGAGCCCTGTGAAGGCGGGGACCATGTTTTGTTCATCACTGTTTATCAGGGTTCCAAGCTCAGATGTGTACCAGGGCCAGCTAGGAAACAAGCGAATGAAGTTATTGGGTGGGAAAAAGGTAGCAGTTGGCAACTGAAGCAGTAGGGGGTGTCTGGGACTGAGCAGCTGAATGAAGGCTGCTGTGGGCAGATAGTTAGCTCCTGCCTGGCAGCTTTCTGATTTTTCTAGAAAAGTTGGATATGTGGATTTTTATAGGAAACCTCTATTTGTATTCTTTGTCACAAATTAAAGTTTTAAAAATACTGTAGTAGGAAACACCACAAATCCTTGAGCTGTATCCAGCTCACGAATCACCTCTGCGTATGCTCAGTGTCTGGTACATGGTAGGTACTAATAGCAATAAAAGTGCCCAGGCAAGCCCTGTGTGCCAGGCACTGCTCTAGACACTTGACGTGTATTAACTCAGTTAATCCTCACAACAACCTTGGGAGATGGGGTTTGCTACTACTCCTCGTTTTTTATATGAGGGCAGTGAAACTCCAAGATATTAGGTAACCGCCCAAGGCCACACAGCTAGTAAGTCGTGGGGCCAGGATCAGGTCCAGGCAATCTGGCTCCAGAGCTGGTGCTTGTAAGCTTTTGTGTTCTAGTTCCTGAAAAACAAAGGTGCCCGCGTCCATAGGCAGACATAGCATATCGGGGGTAGGAATGAGCAAGATCTCATTGGACCAAAGATTCTGGTTGAAATAAATCACTTGAGATGTTAATGGACACCACCTCTGCCTTATTTTTTCTGCCACAGTCCTGAGGTGACCATCGTCCTAGTTAACTTGATGCTCCATCCCTTTTAGCATGTGTCCTGGATTTTTCATTTTTTAACAAAGTCTTAGAATTTTATTAAAAATAGTCTTTAAATGGAATTTTTATAGTTTTTAAATAAACCATTTGTGGTCAAAAAATTTTTTTAAATATAATTTATTTTTAGTCTTCCCTTTTACTTCTCAAGAGGTGTCTTCATTTGAATAATTTTTATGGTCATCCTCCCAGTGCCCAGTAGAGTGCCTGGTACGTGGCAGACACTTATCCAAAAAGCGTTAATTCAAATGTGGTTAGTTGATTTCTTTGGAACAGCGTTGCGTTAAGCTGAAGATATGCCCTGTTGCCTTTGTACCATGTTGTTGGGTCTTCAATAGGAGCGTTACTGGTTTGGGGTTTTAATTTTTTTAGAAAAAGGAACACAAGTGCATTGTGAAAAATTTCTGACTTTTCCCTGTGTATTCTATCTTGAGACTCACAGCATTTCTCTTAAATTTTTATTTTGAAATATACATACAGAAAATTATTTTTTGAACAGTTTATTGAGGTATAAATAACATGACCATTACTTGTTAAGTATTATGCAGAAAGACAACCAAAGAGACTACCTACCCCCATATTGTGTGTACAAAAAACCAGTTTCTATGGATATTTTTCTATGTGAAAAATCGTATGAACTTTTATAAATATTGTTTCTAATACAATTTTATATTTGTAAATTAATTTATAATGTGAACTGGGACAAAACATTTTTTTCCCAAGAAAGTACACTGCATGCTAAGAATCACATGAAATAAACTTTAAGTGGGATGACGTTGGGCACTTGTAGGCATTACTGTTTTTCCGTCTTCAGCTTTTTTCTCCTAACGGAATAGATGTAGGTGGTATGGTACTGAAGCCACTACAGGGACTTTCTGTGTGTTGAGAGAGAGTAATTGAGTTTTCATTGGCTTTGTTCTACCTACCCACATCTGAAAGGGCTAGAAGGAAACAATTACTCTTTGAGCAGGGTCTGGAGACATATGAGCATTTAACTTATTTTTAATGAAGTAACAATTCTGTCTATTAGATTAAACTGAACTTCAGTGCGCCAGACAACTTCTGTTCCAGAAAGAAACGGCGCTGTAAGGCCTCACAAGCTGGCAACACTCCTCAGGTGGAGCTCTTACAGCCTTGGGTGTTATGATCCTCAGGGGGCGACAGGCAGCCCATCAGTTCCAAGGAAATAACTAGGAAACTGTTGAACTTGGCCGCATCTAGAAGAAGCCTGAAAGATGAGGTGTCTCTACCAGGGTTTCTCTTCCTCAGCATATTGATATTTGGGGCTGGGTAGTTTGTTGGGAGAAGTTGCACTGTGCGTTACAGGATGTTTAGCCGCATCCCTGGGCTACCCATTAGATGCCAGAAGCACCCCTTCTCCCCCCAGTCCTGGCCATGTGTGAAGACCAAAAGTATGTCCAGACATTGCCAAATGCCCCCTCGGGGGCAAAATTAACCCTGGTTGAGAACCACTGATCTAGACCAGTGCTCACAACTTGCCAATGAGAAAACAGCCCCCTCACTCCCTCACACAAAGTCCTGGGTCCAAGGCTAGCAGTTGAGCCCTGAGTGAATTAGGCCTTGGTCTTCTGGTACAGGACAGTTTCTGTCCTATGAGATGCCTGCCTTCTCTAAAGAAAATGAGTCGTGAGCAGGAACAACCCAATCCTGGAGGCGTTTCTGAGAACTGAGATCCACCGCTCTGGGCCTGTCACGCTGGAGGGAGCCCAGTATCTCAGTTGCTGATATAGATTCTTATGGTAGCCTCCTCCTTGGCATCTAATTATTTCCATGAATAGAGACCTAGGCTAGGAATAATTTTGAGCAAACAATAAACTGGGTTATTAGTATGTTTGGGTTTCTTTTGGCAGGGGTGTGGGGGACAGGCAGAAGCATTTCTTGGAAAGAAAGACACGTTAAAGAAACGTGATTAAGCTGTATTTGGAAGTATCTAGATCTGGGTGGTTGATTGATATTAAATGCCAGGACGACGGCATTTATGAGAACAAAGGCAAAGAGAAGGCTCTTCTGATCCGAACAACTCCCAAGGGCAGCAGGGTGTCTCAGTCCCCACTCCCGGGACCAAAGAAGCTGTGCTGTGGGCACGTCTCCATCCGGGAACTGCCTCCCCTCCTGCTGGGCGTGGGATTAAAGGGAAAGGGACAAGGCCAATGCCTGTGATGTTTCCAGGTCACAGTCTGCACCAGCACACCAATTGGCATCGGCTTCCTGCATCTGCAGCATTTTCTGCCTGGGAACCAGGTCAGAAATTCTGGTCTGAGCGAGACTTCACTTTCCGTCGTTCAGGACAGTGCCTAGGAAAAGATGCGGCCCCGCAGCGCAGAGTTAAGCACCCCTGTTTTCAGGGGTTTCCCCCTGGACTAGGGTGTGATGTCAAGTTGCAGCCCAGGCTGAGGCCATTGGGCACATTTATAACTCAAAGCAGCTGCCATCGGCCTTCTGGGACCTAGTGTACCTTTCAGAGTACGACATGGGCAAAGGAGAATTTGAAAAAAAGCAGGTTTCAGGTTTCCTTCTGGATACTTCTAGATCCTTCATCTCATTCTTGAACTTACTGGGAAAAGGCAGCTGGGGAGCCCAGAGGCTTCGAAAACTGTGCATCTGCACCCCAACTCCGCCCCCCAGCCCCCGAGGGCACTCACAAGTCCCTCTCAGGGCAGACTGACCGAGCTTTGGCCACGAGGAACGTCACAAACTCCCAAACTCTGCTCTCTTCCTCCCTGAGACCTCCCAGGACTTGAGCAAAGCCTGAATCTTCAGAGTCCAACTGGTTTTTCTTTTCTTCAGCAGCTCTAGTAACTAAACCTTGAGGTTGTTAATGAAAAAGAAACCCCTGGCGTTTTCCTGAGGCAGGGATTTGCTGGTTTCTGGGTAGAGACCTGGCGGCCGACGTGGCCTTACCTTTTGTCATGGAAAGCAGTCAGCTGGGGCGGGTGGCTGGGTGGCGGGCGCCGCTGAAGAAAGAAGGAATTTCCTGTCAGATCTGAAAACAAAAAAGGTCAAAAAAGACCAGATACCTGCTGAATTCCTCCCTGCTTTTTTATTCATGATGTTAGAGGATCATTACCAAACCCTGGGAGACCTGGAGAGTGTCCTTTATCATTTTAAAACAGGTAAACATTACAATGATAATTCATCAGGTGCCAGGACTGTCCTAAATATGTATATGTATATATATAAAATACAGGATAGCTATATTACCCCTCCCAACAACTCTGTGAATTAGATACTGTTATTTTTCATTCACCAATGAGAATACTGAGGCCCACAGAGTTTGTATAACTGGGCCATGTTCAAAAATCTAAATGGTTGCTGCCGGTGAGTGGTAAAATGAGGCCATCTGACGTCAGAGCCCACCTGCCCCTGACCTACTATAATGCCTCTCCATTTTGAAGATGAGAAAGGTGACGCACAGAGAGGTTAAGTGACTTGTCCAAGGCCACACAGCTTGTTGGTTGTGGATTTGGGCTTACAGCCCAAGCGCTTGCCCTGCTGCCTCCCCTTCTGGCATTTCCTTTCTATGCTCCCTAAGATTGGTTTTTGGGTCTGGGGATCCCTTTTGTGGTTACAGGATGGTAAGCTGTGGGAAGGGAAGTCACTTTTCCTTGACATGTCCTCCTTTGCAGGATCAGCCAGCAGCCAGGTCAGAGGCCCAGATCTCCGGCTCTGAAGCTGCCAAGGGAAGCCAGATGTTGGGGATGCTGATTTGGAACCTTGGATTCATAGGAAATTTATCCACTGACTCAGCAAATCCCTTTGGGCATCAGGCCCTGTGCTGGGCATTGAGGACACTGAGACAACTGAGACCCACTCAGACCTTTAGCCAGGAGGGCAGAAGCCTGGAATAGAGCGCGCAGGGTGGGGAGGGTCCTCAGGGTGGGGCTGAGCTTCCTCCACCTAGCTCTCAGCCTCCGGTGAGGGAGAGGGAACGCTTTAACTCCTGGAAGAGCGGCGGCCAGCAGCCCGGTCCTGGGCTGGGACGGGCGGCAGCTCCATCGCTCGCTCCGTCGGTTTCCTGCGGCTCGTGCTAGGAGGAGACGAGAACCAGACGGTGTTCGGAGCGGTGGTGCTTCTGGACCGACAGAAGCCGCGGCAGCCCGGCGGAGCCCTCTTCAGGGCCTCGGCCTCGCCAGCCCCGGGCGGGCGGGCGCATTCCAGCGGCCGGGCTGGCGTCAGCGGCCGCGCTCCCGGCTGCCAGCTTTCAGCCCCCACCCCGGCGTGCAGAGACGGACTTGTCCGCACTCACTTCAAAGGAGGTTCCCGGCTACCAGTGCGTTGGGGATTTCTCCTCCCTTTTACCCTACTGAAATGCGTTATGCAAACCGCGATGCAGGAATCCTGCTGCTCCGTGTTGGGATCAGAAAGCGGGACCTTAACAAGCATGAGGACCTCTCTTCTCTCCCACCCGCAAGGATGACGCCAGCTGCCCCCATTCCCGAGCTGCTCACCTCCAACTCTCCACACCTGGGCTGACCCACAGGCACTGGGACTGTGGCCCAGCATGCAAACTCCCCAGGCCCCAGCCTTCTCCTGAGATGGATAAGAGCCATATATACTGCACAGGGCTGTTGAGAGCGTTAAAATGTCTATTTATATTTGAATCTGTGTGTTTGACCAAGAGTACAATGAGAAGGGCTTTGGCATCCACTCGGAGCCTCCACTTGTGTCTTCTCAGAAAGCCTGATGTCAACATTATCCATTTGTTTGCCCAATAGCCTTGGAGGGTGAGTATTATTAGCCTCCTATTACAGAAAGGCAGCAACAGAGTCAAAACCTTGGCAGACTGCCGTGGCTGGGAAACCGGGAAAGGCTTACAGGAAAGAGAAGTTCAGTCATCGTCCACGGCAGTGAGCGATGAGTCAGTTAATAAATGTACCAAACACCTACTGACTCTTCTTTTGTTCCCTCTGTTTTCCTCACACCCCACATCCGAGCCCAAAGCAAGCGCTGTTGGCTCTAGTATCCAGAATTGGTTCCAGCCCAGAACTTCTCACCAGTTCACCTGCCACCACATCTCTGGCCTGGAGGGCCACCGCAGCCTCCTGACTGGCCTCCCAGCCTCACCTCCTGGCTCCCTACTGTTCAGGTTGCATTCATGTTCCGAGCTCATTCTCTGCTTGGAAGCCAGAGGATGAATCTTTTCGACAACAGACATGATTATATTGCTTTCCTGCTTAGAACCTTTTGGTAGCTTCTCTTACTAGCAAACTCCCAAGTTCTTCCGTGGCCCTGCATGAACAGCTCCTTCCCCCCTCCTCCCACAAACCCCCTTTACTTGGCTCCAGCCGCTCACCGCTTTGCAGCCCCTCAGATATTCCGGGCTCTTCTGTCTTAGGGTCTCTCTGCAGTTATGCCTCCTGCCACGGGAGCTTAATCCCCCAGATCTTCTCAGGCTTCCGCTCAAAGGCCCGTGTCTCGGAGCAGCTGTCCCTGAGCATCCACGTCCCTCCCCACCTCCGCCAACTCCCCTCAGGCTGCCTTTTATAAATTGTTCTTCGCACCTTAGCTAAACCACTGATTTAAAAATAAAACAAAAACGTTATGTTAACAGGATGGTTTCTGGGGATGAGTGGTGAGCAGGGGAGTAGGGACCAGAGGGAGGATGGTGGTATGATTCACCCAGCTGCACTCTCAGGTAATCCCAGTCATGTCTGTCTCCTCTTATTTTAAAAAGAGAATGTAGCGGCCAGCCAGATGGTGTAGTGGTTAAGTTCGCACTGTCCCCTTCCATGGCCCAGGGTTCATGGCTCCAGAGCCCATGCACAGACCTACACACAGCTCATCAAGCCATGCTGAAGCGGCGTCCCACATACATAATGGAGGAAGACTGACACAGATGTTAGCTCAGGGCCAATCTGCCTCACACACACACACAAAAAAGTCCATGTCCAAGAGAAATAATTGTCTTATTGATCTTCAGAGAAAGGTACATTATTCCTCCTTCCTGTTTGGGGAAGCTGAGGCACAGAGCCTCCACTTTCCCAAGACTTTTATTCATGATATACCTCACTTGCCCAACTGTGGCATCACTCAGGACATAGTATAGAAGAAGTTGTCTTTCTCCTTTAGTTTTAAATGGGCAAAACCCCAAGAATTTTTGCTATGTTTAGCCTGGATTTAGAACTCAGCCGTCCCCTTTCCCCACACATCACTTCCCTCTTGCCACGTTCATACCTCCCCTGCGTTCCCCTGGAGACAGCGGTCTCAGCCAAACACCTGGAGCCTTTGATCATCCACCCATCAGCTGCCCCCAGCGCTCGTTTCAGCCAGAAGACTTTCAAGTTCTCCCCCTCGACCAGGTTTGGGAAAGGAAAAAAAGGCCGATAGCAGCTGTTACACCGCACCTTGCTTTGCATACGGTGGTAAGAGCCAAAGCATTGCTGCTTCAGCAGATTTTAAAAACCTTCCTTCGATGGGATTAACTGCCGTGCAGCCAATGATGGCCGCCACACAGCATAGCAAAGTAAGCCACAGAACCCCGCTTCTTCCACTGCCTGCTCAGATGTGGGCCCGATGTCCCTTTTTTTTTTTTTAATCACTTTATTAAAAATGTAGAATGCTTCACAAATTTGCGTGGCATCCTTGCTCAGGGGCCATGCTGATCTTGTCCGTATCGTTCCAATTTTAGTATACGTGCTGCCAAAGCGAGCACTCTATGTATGTTTCTTGATTCAGGAACTGCTGAGAATATACATGTCCTACCCTTATAGGATTATAATCCTGGACAGAGGACTAGCAGTGGGGCTGGCACTCGTGTGGCCGTAATTCTCCTTTCCAGCATCTTACATGTGAAGATTCCTCTAAAAGGGTAGCATCACAGTTCATTCTGATGCTTCCAGATTTGGTGCCCTTTCATGTGTTCAGTGGTTTTTACTACTCACTTTCTATACCTACCAGGAGACACAGCTAAAATCAAGGTCCTTGTAAGGATGACGCTTACCTTCTAGCGGAGGAGAAGAAGCAAACAGGGGATAACAGCAGGATGACAGTGCTTTGATGGGAAAGTGTGGGGTGCTGGGTGGGATCCCTGGGAGAGGCTCCAAGCCTGACCTGAGTAGAAGTTGGTGAGACGAAGAGGGCGGGGAGGGAGGGAACAGGTTTTGGGGTAGGGGCAGAAGAAGAGTGAAGGCCTGGAAGTGAGAGGCCATGGCTCCTGTGGGGAACTGAGGGAAGCCGCGCTTGGAGGCAGGTAGCCTACAGCAGAGCTTCAGGCAGGGAAAGGCAGTGGCGGAGCTGGGAGGTGAATCTATGGTCTGATGAGGCCCATCAGTAGAACAGAATTGGGCGGAATCGAACAGAATAGAAATGAATCAAATTTCAATTTAAGAGTGAAATTTCTATTTTAAATAGACTCCTTTGTGGAAAACCTTTTGGAAGGACAAGATCTTCTAAGAGAGACCACTGTGGAAGCTACTGGAGAAATATAAGCGAGAGGTGATGGGAGTCTAAAGTAGGGTAGGGGATAATGGGGAAGAAAAGAATGGGATGTCTGAGAGGCATTTAGGAGGTAGGAAGGGGCAGACTTTGTGATTTCCTGAAAATGGTGGTAGAGGGAGAAGGAAGACCCCTAAAATGACTGTCAGGGTTCTGCCTGAAGTAATGGGGTGAAGGGTGGTACCGTTCAGAAGAGGAGGGACTGTCTGTGGGCCCCCCAGGAGGAACTTTCCAGCAGGAGCTGGAGTCTGTAGATTGAGATTAGAACGGAGGACCAGATTGGCAACGCAAATCTGGGAGGAATCAATGTGGAGGAGAGATTTAATTTAGTCACTTAATAAATATTTCTCAGCAGCTACTTTGTACAAGGCCCTGCGCTATGGGCTGGAGACACAATGGTGAGTAAAACAGTCTTCTTCCCTTCTTTCTTGGAGTTTATACTCTAGTGGGGGAGACAGGCATCAAGGAAATCATCTCACTAGTGAATACGCGATTACAAAGTGGCCTGAGTGCTGTGAAGGAGGAAGGCAGGGTTCTGTGAGCACATAAAGGGAAGGATGGTAATCTAGCCTGGGGAACCAGACCAGGTTTCCCTGAGGGCCTGAGGCTCAAATGGAGATCTGAAAAAGTGGGCGAGTGTGGACCAGGTGAGAGGAAAGAAAGTGCATTCCGGACAGAGGGAGCAGAATTTACAAGGTCCCTGGGGTCAAAGAGGACCCAGCATGCTGGAGGGGCTGAACGGGGTGCAGAGGGCTGAGGGACACAGAGTAGTGTGATGGGACATAATCAGATTTGCCCTTTGAATAGTTGGGTGAGGTAGGGAGTCTTCAGGAATGAGGTGGACAAGAGTAGGATGTTATTGCAGTTGATCAGGTAAATGTCTTGGACTAAGATAATGACAATACAGAGACATGGATTCTTTTGAAAGGTATCAAGGAAGTAAAATTCAGAAGACTTCGAGAGGTATTGGATATAGAGGTGTAAGAGAGGAAGGTATCAAGGAGGATAGCCTGGGAAACCGGCTGGTAGGGGGCGCCATTTCTGAGATGAGGAAAATTGAAAGAAGATCAGTTGTTACGTGGTGTGGGGGGAGGGGAGAGGGTCATAAACTTGGTCTCAGATACATTGAAATGAAGTGACTCTGAGACATTCAAGCGGGAATGTAGATGATTGCGGAGCTCACAGGAGAAGCCTAAGCTGAAAATTTAAATTATGAGTCGGTGGTGTGGAAATATTAATTGAGGGACTTCTGGTTTCTGATACACAAAGAGCTTAGAAGTTATTACTTCCATGGCCACAATAAGAAAAAGCTGGATAAACTGAAAATCAACACCTTTTCTTAGATTCATCAGAGAATTGAGGTCAAACCACTGCCCCCCAAACTGGAAAGAGATGTGGATACTGAGAATCACAGTTTACCAGGAGCAAAGTTTACTGCTTTCACTGGAGCCAGAACTGGTAGTGTTACTGCGCAAAATTGGGGTTCTCTGCCCAATGCACGTAAACAAGCCAATTAATTATGGCATCAGCCTTTGCACAAGAGATCAGCTTTATTCTGCGAGATCAATCTGCAGGGAGACAGGGATGGAGGGGTGCCCTCAGATCTGTCTCCCCAGTTCAGGATTTGGGTGAAATTTAAGGGGTTAAGGAGAATAGACTGGCATGTGGAAACACTGGTGAGACAGATTTTGATTGGTGGGCTTCAAGCATTTATGGTAAGGTTTTAAACATTTATGATGAGGTTCTAAACACTTTTGATGAGGTGGGGAAGGAATCTTAACACCAGATCTTCCTGAATGAGAGACTGCTGGCTTCTGATAAGAGTCTGGCTTTCACATTCTGGTTGTGTCCCAGTCCTTGAGTTCCGTGGGAAGGAAGATCTTTGGTTCTGAGGTTGTTTCAGGTCACAATTTCTTCTTTTGTGCATACCCTGGCTATATGCCTTTGCAGATTTTCTGAAAAGCAATTCTTAGTCACCGTTAATAAGAGAGGGGTGAGTTGAACTGGTCCTGGAGGGCCCATAGTTACAGTAGGAAAACGTAAAGTGTAATCGACAGATTGCTGGAGGATCAAGTGGACAAGCTTCGGAGTTAAAGACCAGGGTCCCAGTCTTAGGGGGTCCCCACACTTTCCTGAGTTTTACCCCTAGGAACTCTTTCAGCTTCTCAGGGTGAAGATTGGAGAAAAAATTCTCTTCTGCCAGGTGAAAGGGAAAAGTAACCTCTTTGAAATAAACCAGAGCATCTGTTCTCCGTAACAATGCTCTGCCCTATTTATTTACCAGAGTCTAAATGACTTGTGGGAAGGGAAATACCCAACTTCAACCCCCTCTGATCTTCCTGTCTCACCTAAAGGAAAAAACAAAAAAGCTGAGAAACACTTGTGAAGGTCATCAGCCAGGAGCATAGGCTCAGTAAGAGACCAAGATGGATCGACAGATTATGGGATGCTTCCCCTGTCCCCACATTTTACCACCACATCAACCAGGGTCCTGTGTAATAACAGTGGATTACAGCTAAAAGAATTTCAAGGCTCAGACTCTGTTGATTTTCAGACTCTATTTTAAGAAGGAGCCTCTAGGGAAACCCAAAGACAACAGCGGATGAGAAAATGAGGACATTAAAGGAAATGTTAGCCTCTTGACACATACAGCTACAGCAAACATTATACACAGCCTAACTCTTAACCAAATCAATATAAATTCTCACACTAAAAGCCTACCTACCTCAGTTTCTTTAACCCAATGCATCATGTCTAGCTTTCAACAAAAAAATTACAAAGCCTGCCAACAGGCAAAAAACACAGGTTGAAGAGACAAAGCAAGCATCAGAACCAGACTGAAGGAGGGGATATTGGACTTATCAGATTAGGGATTTAAAATAACTATGATTAATATGCTAAAGGCTCTAATGGAAAGAGTGGACACCGTAGAAGAAGAGGTGGGTAATGCAAGCAGAGACATGGAAACTCTAATAAAAAGTCAAAAGGAAATGCTAGAAATCAAAAACAGTGTAACAAAAATGTAGAATGTCTTTGATGGGCTCATCAGGAGACCAGACACAGAGGAGGAATCAATGAGCTTGAATATATGTGAATAGAAACTTCTAAACTAAAATGCAAAGAAAAAAATGCAAAGAAAAAATGCAAAAAAAAAAAAGGATGAATAAAGACAGAACAGGGGCCAGCCCTGTGCCTGAGTGGTTAAGTTGACATGCTCCACTTCAGCGGACCAGGATTTTGCTGGTTCGGATCCTGGGCGCAAACATGGCACCACTCATCAGGACACGCTGAGGCGGCATCCCACATGACACAACTAGAAGGAGCCACAACTAAAAATATACAACTATGTACCTGAGGTCTTTGGGGAGAAAAAGAAAAAATAAAATCTTAAAAAAAAAGAAAGAGACAGAACAGATTATCTAAGAACCGTGGGACAATTACAAAAGCTGTAATGTGCACGTAATGGAAATACCAAAAAGAAAAAGTGAGAAAGGAACAGAAGAAATATTTGAAGTAACAATGGCTGAAAAGTTTTAAAAAGTAGTGAAATATTAATTGCTGCAGTAGATGTGGATTAAATCACTTAGCAAGTAGAGTGTGAAATGAGGAGAGGAGAGGGTATCAGAGCTGTCTTGAGGACTTCCATGACTTACTGCCAGAGTAGAAGAGGATGTCTCCACTGAGGAGGCACAGAGGGAATGAGTAGAGAGGAAGACAAGGAGATCCATGTGTCCTGGAAGCCAAGGAAAGTGAATGGAAACGAGAAGGGATGGTCAATTAATGGCCAGTGCTTCAAATGGAGCACCATATTTTTCATTTTCATTTTATTATTTTATTATTTTATTTATTTATTTATATTTTCCTTTTTCTCCCCAAAGGCCCCCAGTACATAGTTGTATATTCTTCATTGTGGGTCCTTCTAGTTGTGGCATGTGGGATGCTGCCTCAGCATGGTTTGATGAGCAGTGCCATGTCCGCGCCCAGGATTCGAACCAACGAGACACTGGCCCGCCTGCAGCGGAGTGCGAGAACTTAACCACTCGGCCACGGGGCCAGCCCCTCATTTTAATTTTAAAAGAGAATGCCAAATTATTTCTTAAAAATTTGCTAGGCATCTAGATAAGTGCCTATATCCCCTCATCAATAGTGGGTGATATAAATATTCCTTATGTTTGCCAATCTTAAGTGGCTGGATAGAAGATAAACATACATAAATTAAAATCCTTCTTTTATACTTCCCATATATGGCTTTGAAAAGAAATGAAAAAAAAAAATCCCATTCAGGTTCCAGTTGAATATGACTAGTTGAATGAAGATTTATCTTTATTCCCTTGAAACTTCACTAAAATAAGTACAGAATTTAAAAGGCATAAGACAATGGGAAAGAGGAGCTAGCATGCAGACAAGTATGTATAATACAGTACCATTTCTGTAAACAACAGTGGTGGGAAGGAGGAAAAATAGGCATGTTTTTGTTTATTAATGCATAAAATATTCCTGGTAGGAAAAAAAGAAGCTGATTATATGGAAACTGCGGAGAGGCGAGTTGGGAGGCTGCGGAAAGATTAAGAAGGAGACCTCAACGCAGAGCCTTTTGTACTTTTGAACTTTGAACCATGTAAATGTTTGTCTAGTCAAAAATAAATTACTCTAATTTAAATTTAAAAATAAGAAAGTATTCCAAAAGGGGAGATAGTCATTAAACAAATAATTGTATAAATAACTATAACTCCGTGATGGAAATATTCCGGGTGTTGTGATAGATTCAACAAAGGAATAGCTCAGGGTCTGGGGAGTCACTGAAGATCATTGGTCTTCATCTGGAAGCTGAGCTGGCCAAATGGCTAAGGAGAAGACATTCTAGAAAAAAATAGAGTATGGGCAGGATGCCATGTGGAGAAGGAACAGGGAGCAGCTCAGTGGGACTCAAGTTTCTTGAGTGAGGTGGAAAGTGGGAAAGCAGAGGGAGGAGGGCTGGAGAAATGGGCAGATCACATGCAGCACTGTCAGCCAAGAGGCTTTTGAAGACTATTCTGCAAACATTGGGAAGCCATCCAAGGGTTTTAAGCAGAGGAGTGGCATGACTAGATTTCCATGTTAACAAGATCCATATTCAGGCTGCAGTATGGAAACCTAGGAAGAGAATTCGATGAAGTCGCTGGTTCTGAAATAAATATGGAAATAAACATTTTCTTGCCGTATCCAGTATTAACAAGGTAGAAAAGGAAACTGAAAAAAACAAAATCCCCCATCCGATGGCAACCAAAGCTTTAAAATAGAAAGAGAAAACAGAAGATAAATCAAAGAAATGATAGAAGAAATGTTTCCAGAGGTTAAAAATCGATTTCAGTTTTTTTAGTTTTCATCATCTCTCACTGCATTTTTTCTTTTTACAATTCATTTATTGATACTTATAATCTTCAGATGGAAAGGGCCCACCCAGTGCCAAGTAGGATTTTTAGGGGAAAAAACCCTACACACAGGCATTCTGGTAAAACTCTAGAACTACAAGGATAGTGTCTACTAAGGAAGGAGAATCAGATGGACAGCAGACTTCTCAACAACACTGGATCCTCTGATGGCTGCTTGGTGATAAAGAAGACAGACTGATTCCAGCTAAGGTAGGCAAATAAGAATTTATTAGGAAGGTACGCATAGCTCACATAATCAAAGGAAAACCTGAAGAACTGAGTCTTGTCAGGGAGGGAATCACAGTAGCTCTGAGGGTCTCAGCAGCGGGTCCCCTCCAGGACCCTTCATTGGGATGAAGGAGCTACAGCCGGGTAGAGCTTCTATGTCACCACGTAAGATGCAAATTCTAAGGGGAAACTTTCTGATTGACTCTTGAGCTGGGAGCAGAGTGGGACACCTTAAGGCTACAGTTACCAGAATAGTGGGGCTGGATTTTACAGGCAAACAACACATTAATTCATCTGGTCAACACATGTTTATTGATCCTCCTATGTGCCAGGCGCTGCTCTGGCACTGGAAATAAACAGTGAACAAACCAGACTGAGACCTTGTTCTCATGGAGTGTACCTTCTTGTTGGGGGTTGTCAGATGGGGGTAGCTTCACAATCACTTATCTCCAATGATGAAATTGCAAAAGCTCTGAAAACCTCAAGTTTTTGTATGTGTATGTGTCGGTTTGATCTAAAGTGATTTGGCAGAAAAATCTGACCTGAGTGAATGTAAAATTATTTGAATATTTATCCACCCCAATTAATGAGAATAGCTACACACTTGACAGCAGAAATATTAATAGATGTGATTGCAGGATGCTGCCGCTAACCACTGATGGTGTTATTTAATATACAGTATATACACCATATTCCTTTCTAAAATTTAAAAAATTCAGGATTAAAGAACACATTTGGCCCCAAGGATTTTGATAAGGAATTGTGGCTCTGTGAATAAGTAAGTGTCCTGTAGGTATATATGGTGGTAGGTACTCTGGACAGGCCCCCACACCCAGCCTAGAGGACTGTAGTTGTGCTCAATGGAGAGCACATTGGTTTCTATGTGAATCAGGGGCCTGGACTTGTCTACACTCTTGGTTCTGGCTATGGAGAAAGACAAAGCAGAAGAAGAGTGCTGAGAATGGAGGTATGGGGATGACCATCCATTTTATATGAGATGGTCAGGGAAAACCTCATTGATAAGATGACAATTTGAGCAACGAGACCTGAAGGGAGCAAGGGAGAAATTCTTGGGGATATCTGGGAGAAGAGCATTGCAGGCAGAGGGCAGAGCAAATGCAAATATGTGAGATGGAAGCTGGACTGGGTGGAGCCAGGTGAGCCCCTGGAACCGATGAGCTCTGAGAGGCAGTAGGGGAGGACAGATGGCATAAAGTCTCATCAGCCACTGTAAGGTGAGCAGCAACAGTAGGATGTTTCTTAATGGGAGAGAGAGGATCTGACTAGAGCTTCAGAAGAATAAACCAGGCGTAGGAGGTCTCTGTGGAGAATGGATGGTAGGGAGTCAGGGCTGAAATAGGGGACTCAGTTAGGAGGCTGTTGGAGACGGTTGTGGTTTGGATCAGCATGGTAGCAGTGGAAGGGGAAAGCAGGATATATCCAGCAGATTCTGGATATATTTTAAAGGAAGAACTGATATAACTTGCTGATGCATTGGAAATGGGACATGAGAGAAAGATGGGACTCTTCGGGTCATTAACTGAAAGCAGGATGTATATGTAAGAATGGTGGAGAAAGCGTTAAAGATTTAAGGAGAAAGGGGATAAGATTGGATAAGAGGCTGTACAGAGCCTGATAAGGGTGAGAGTCCAGATGATTTGGGATACTGGAGAAATCTCGGACTTATTGATAACTGACTAAATGGACAGATGGCACAATAGGATCAGTCCTAGTGGCTTCCAAGGCACATTCTTGTGGTGAGGCCATGAGTGCTTGGGGGTGGAGAGGGGAAGAAGTAGTATCCTTGTCCTTAAACAGTATTTTTATTATTTTATAAGGACAGTATTTGTTTAGATTTAACTAAGTGTTAATCACAGTCTTCGCTCACCATCCTTCCTTGGATTTCTTCAAAGACGTTTTCCTTTTTTGCTGAAATGAATCATACACATGTTCTTCTAGTGAAGTTCTCTTAGCCATGCACTCCTTCAGTTTTTATTTATATAGAAAAGCTTCATTTTGCCCTTGTATTTGAAAGACAGTATGTTTTCAGGACACAGAAATCTAGGTTGACATTTGTTTCCCTCAACCTTTTAAAGATATTATTCCACATCTTCTGGCTTCTGTCTTCAGCTGTCCGAATAATTGTTATTCGTGTGGAGAGGATCTATCTTCTGTCTCTGGCTGCTTGTAAGATGTTCTCTTTGCCTTTGGTGTTCTACAGCTTCACGAGAATATGTATAGGTGTGGGTTTGCTTTTGTTTACCCTGCTTGGTATGTGTTGTTCTCCTTGAATCTGTGGATTCTTCCTTTTATCTGTTCTGGAAAATTCACAGCCGTTATCTCTTTAAATATTGCTTCTCCTCTATTATCTGTATTTTTTGTTTCTGGGACTATGATTCAATGTATATCAATTTCTCATTGTACATATTTAATCTTTCTGTCATATGTTTCATTGCCGCCTTTTCTCTCAGAGTTGCATCCTCCATCATATCATCAGCTCTACCTTCTAGGTCACTAAGTCTCTCTTCATCTCTCCCCAGATTTTAAATTTTCCACTGTTGATTTTTTAATTTGAACATTTTTCTTTTCAAAAGTTCTATTTGTTTCTTTTTCAAATCTGCCTTGGCATTTTGGCTTATGGCTTGCTTAGCTTTGCAATCCCATGTTTTATTTCATAAACGTGTTGTACATATTCTATATTCTATATCTGATAATTCCAATATCTGAAGTCTTTCGAAGTCTAAATCTCTTGATCATTTCAGCTTACTCTCACTCATTATGATTTGTATCTCTATGTGTCAATTCCTTTATTCATATGAATGAAAGCAATTGAATAAAATGGACCATATGAATAAAAGTGAATTCTTATTTGGTGATCTTAATCTGTGGGAATTCTTGCTTTCCTCCAAAGAGAGTAGAAGCTACGAGGTGGGGGTGCTTTCATTGTGAGCGTTTTAACCGTTTTTGAGGGTCCCAGCTTACTTTAGGACTCCCTGCGTTCAACGTCCCCACCCTGCCGTCGAGTGTAGTCGAGTGCCTTCATAATATGCAGTGTTAATTTTAATGTTTACTCTTTTGCACTTGCTTTCCTACTGCTCCCTAATTTGGTTTCAGTTCATCTTTCTGTTTGTTTTTAACATTTTATTTTGAAATGATTTCATATGTACAGAAAAGTTGGAAGAATAGCACAGAAGACTTTCGTATACTCTTCACCTAGATTCCCCAATTAGCATTTTACCACTTTTGTGTGCTCTCACTCTCTCTCTCTATTATATATTATATATAGATATAATTATTTCTGAATCATTTGAGAGAAAGTTGCAGGCATGATTCCCCATTATCCATAAATACTTTAGTATGTATATTTTCCCAAAATAATCTGTTACATAATCACAGCACAACCACAAAAAAACAGGAAATTAATATTGATAAAATCTAAAATGCTAATCCATGGGCTCTTTTCAAATTTTGCTAATTGTCTCAATAATATCCTATATAAACACCATTTTCTTTCTGGTCCAGGATCTGATCCAGGATCACACATAATATTTAGTTATTATGTCTCTTAATTTTTCATCAATTTGGAAGAGTTCTTCAGTTTTTCCATGTCTTGCATGACTTTGACATTTTTGAGGAGTACAGGCCAGTTATTTTGCAGAATGTCTTTCAATTTGTATTTGTCTTTTTTTTTTTTTAAATGGTTAGCTCTCACTCTCTTTAACCATGCATGGTTTTTTTTTTTTCCTTTCTTTTTTTTGTTTTAAAGATTGGCACCTGAGCTAACAACTGTTGCCAATCTTCTTTTCTTTTCTTTTTTTTTTCTGCTTTATCTTCCCAAACCCCCCATACATAGTCGTGTAATCTTAGTTGCAGATCCTTCTAGTTGTGGGATGTGATATGCCGCCTCAACGTGGCCTGACCAGCGGTGCCATGTCCGCACCCAAGATCCGAACCCTGGGCCGCCACAGCAGAGTGCCGAACTTAACCACTCGGCCCATGGAACCGGCCCCTGTCTTTTTTTTTTTAAGATTTGTATCTGAGCTGCCATCTGTTGCCAATCTTTCTTCTTCTTCTTCTCCTCCTTCTCCTCCTCCTCCTCCCCAAAGCCCCCCAGTACGTAGTTGTATATTCTACTTGTAGGTCCTTCTGGTTGTGCTATGTGGGACACCAGCTCAGCATGGCTTGAAGATTAGTACCATGTCCATGTCCCGGATCCAAACTGGTGAAACCCCAGGCTGCCAAAGCAGAACGTGTGAACTTTAACTGCTTGGCTCTGGGGCAGCTCCTGTATTTGTCTTATGGTTTCCTCACAACTAGATTCAGGCTATGTATTTCTAGCAGGAATACCACAGAAGTGCTGCCGCTCTTGGTGCATCCCATCAGGAGGCACATGATATCAATTTGTCCTATTATTGGTGATGTTGACTTTTATCACTTAGTTAAGACGGTGCTATGGACTGAATTGTGTCTCTCCCAAAATCTACACGTTGACACCCTAATCCCCAAAGTGATGCTATTTGGAAATGGGGCCTTTGAAAGATAATTAGGTTTAGATGAGGATTAGGTTTAGTGCCCCGTCAGAAGAGACACCCAGAGAGCTTTCTCTCTCTGCGATGTGAGGACACAGCGTGAAGGGGGCTGCCTGCAAGCCAGAAAGAGACCTCTCACCAGAAATCAACCAGGTTGGCACCCTGACTTTGGACTTCCAGCCTCCAGAACTTGAGAAAATAAATTTCTGCTGTTTAAGCCATCCAGTCTATGTTATTTTGTTATGGCAGCCTGAACTGATTAATACAAATGGTATCTTTCCGATTACTTCACTATATTTTGTAAATAATTTTACTTGTTAATTTACAAGTAATTTTAATTATTAATTAGTAAGAAATTGACAAGTATTTCACAGGCAGCTACCTTGAGACTAAATATCCTGTACCTCATCAAACTCTACCCACTAACAATAACGTTATTTACTCTTGATTGCCTCCCTTTCTCTCCTCCTCCCTTTTCCCCTCCATTTGTCCCTCCTTCTCTCCCTCTCTTCTTTCCTTCCTCCCTTCCTTGTCTGAGATCTCAAAGTGAACAAGTGACTATCCCAATTCAGTCAGAATCATATTGTGTCCCTTTGACATGAGCAATCCTTCCTTATCCTAAATCAGCAGAGCTCAGACCTTTTGGAATGGGAAGGAAAAAATTGTTGAGTCTCTCATTTGGTATAATATGAGAGGTGTGACCCCCAAGCTCCACCTATTTGTTCTCTGGCCATTGTAGTTTGGCTGTGGGAGAACGAGCATCATTACTTTGCTGGTTCACAGCATTTGCTACATCCTGTAGGATGGCAGGTAGCAGCCCTACATGTTTTTGGAGATTCATTTTCTGCTTTCTCCCATATGTATATCTTATAAAAACATGTATGGATAGCTACTTCTTGCTTTCCATTATTATGTCACTAATGAAGAGTACTAGCACGATGCCCTGTGAGATGGTAAAATGGTAAATTTACCAGCAGATAGACCTTGCGGCGTGCACTTAGAGAGTTAGCATGTACTCTAAGCAGAGTTGGACAGGTCTATAGCTACCCTGCCTGATGAAAGCAAACCACCACTAATTTTCTGTTTACTGAATGAAGAAAAATAAAGCATTGCCCAATAAATACTTTCATATTAGATACTGAAGGCTATAGTGATTTTCCCTAGTAGGGAGACATCTAGAATAGTAACTGCTGTTAGAGTTATTATCAGATTAAGTTTATAATAATATATTGCTATTATCCAAGCCTTTCACTTTTTATACCTGCCTAACTGGAAAATTAAATGTAAATATGAAAGGAATGATCAAATTGCATCTTTCATGTGCCAAAGCTTTCTGATACTTCAATATTATTTAGTACGAGGTTTGCATGAGTCTAACTAGTAAATTATTACAGCCTCAGCCAGTTGCCCAAGCTAATATGTTGAATGAGAATTCAGTTCTACTTGAACCCTTATCAGTGAATTAAGCCAAATCTAAAATTATATCGTGCCCTGAAAAGAAAATCTTCAATGTTCCCCATTTAAAAAATAACCCAAATTAGTAAATTCCTGCCTATGAAATACTATAGAAGAGTAAATAATTAAATCTTGATGACGTGGAAAAATGTCTAGGAATACATCAATTAATAAAACTGACACGGAAGAGGTCCAAGCCCTGAACAGATCAATAACCATAGAAGAGATCTGAATAGTAGTAAAAAGATCTACACCCAAGAAAGGCACTAGGCCAAAATAGATTTATGAGTAAGCTTTGCCAATGTTTCGAAGACCATATTATCCTAATGTTACTTTTAAACATGTACAAGTGTGAAAACTTACTAATTTGTTCTATGAAGCCAACAAAATCCTGATACCTCTTAAACTGGATAGCCCTCCAAAAGAAAGCAGTAGACAAATTTCACTTACAAATATATGCCAATATATACAAAACTCTGTTGGGAGACAGACTCTATGTTTCTGCATGTTTTGCAACCAGAGGTACCAACTGCTCTTTTGTTCTAGACTATGTTTTCAAGGATGTTTGTATAATAACATTGGAAGAGAGTGATAGAACATCCTTCTGGCGTAGAGGGCAGGTTTGCTTACTGTCTAGTGTGATAAAAATAATGTGTCCTTCTAGAAGCTTTGCTTACTTCTCTTTATAAAAGATTCAGGTTCTCTAAGCTTGGAGTTCTTCAGCTGTGCTGCAAGCCTGCTGCGCATAGTATCCACCCATATTGTCCATGTGGGATTTGGGGAGCAAGGGAAACCAATGGGAACATGATTCTCATGCTGCTTGGTGTGCTGTGAGTAGTAAAGTCCTTTGTCTCTGACCCTGGAGTCTTGTGTATTCTGTCAGCTTACGTGAGACTATGGCAGGCTAACTTAGCTTGCAAGCAAGGGAAAAGCCTCATACTCTTTACGTTTCTCAGTACAGTCTCAAGTGAACTATTATCAGGTTGAATTCAGTAATGTATTGAAAGATCACATATCATGGCAAAATAGGGTTTATTCTAGTTATTTGAAGATGATTCATCATCAGAAAATCTGTTAATGTAACTGACTATATTAAAGGAGCAATAAAATGAAGCATATACTGAAAAGTCATTTGCTAAAACTTACCATCTATTTCTTATTAAAAATAAGTAAAACAGGGGCTGGCCTGGTGGCACAGCGGTTAAGTTTGCAAGTTCTGATTCGAGGGCCCGGGGTTCGCTGGTTCAGATCCTGGGTGCGGACATGGCACCGCTTGGAAAGCCATGCTGTGGTAGGCGTCCCACGTATAAAGTAGAGGAAGGTGGGCACAGATATTAGCTCAGGGCCAATCTTCCTCAGCAAAAAAGAGGAAGATTGGTAGCAGACGTTAGCTCAGGGCTAATCTTCCTCAAAAAAAAAAAAAAAAGAAAGAAAAGAAGAGAAGAAGAGGGAAGAATAAAGAAATTCTACAAAAAAATTTTAAAAACTAAGTAAAACAATGAACATCAATAAAACTATATTTTACTGAGCTAGGAATAGAAGACTCATTCCTCAATTTAAGAAAATATTTTTACCAGGAACCAACAGCAATGCTTTAAAAGTATTTCCATTAAAGACAGGAATGAGGCAAAATTTTACACTGTTGCCTATGCTATTCAACATTGAACTGGAGTTAACTAGTCAGTAAGAATCATAAACAGGAGGCATAAATATTGAAAAAAGAGAGAGAGAGATTTGCCATGTTGTTGGTGGGCAATTTTATCCACTAAAAATTACAAGAGAATCATCTAAACAACTGTTAAAACTAATGAGATAGTTCAGTAATATGATTGTATCATCAGATACAAGATTTACACACAAAAATTTATGGCTTTCCTATGTAGAATCAGTGTTCAATTAGAAAATATAAATGAAAAAAATCCAATTCTCAATGGCAATGAAAGATATAAAATTCCTAGGAATAAACTTAACAAGGAAAAGGTAAGCTCCACATTATATATGTAAATATTTTTATTAAAAAATTCCATAAAACCTTACTGAATCTTATGAAAAATACCATGTTCTTGAACAGAAAAATTCAATACGTAAAGATGTCATTGTCTCCCAAAACAATTAATAAATTTAGTGTAATGCCTAATTGAAGCCAGTCCTGGTGGTCGAGTGTTTAAGATTCAGTGCTCTCAAGGTGGTGGCTCAGGGGTTTGTTTCCCAGTCAGGGAACCGCACGACCCATCTGTCTGTTGTCACACTGGGGAGGCTGTGTGTTGCTGTGAGGCTGAAAACTATGCCACTGGCATTTCAAATACCAGCAGGGTCCCCCATGGTGGACGGGTTTCAGCGGAGCTTCCAGACCAAGACAGAGCAGGAAGAAGGACCTGGCCACCCACTTCTGAAAAAATTGGCCATGAAAGCCCCATGAATAGCAGTGGGGCACTGTCTGATGTAGCCCCAGAAGGCAAGGGGATGGCACAAAAAGACCGGGCAGGGTTCCGCTCTGCTGTACACAGGGTTGCTGGGAGTTGGATTGACTCCATGGCACTAACAACAACAAATGCCAGTTGAAGTCCCAAAAGAACTTTTTTTTTGGAAAGGAAGATTGGCCCTGAGCTAACATCTGTTGCCAATCTTCTTCTTTTTGCTTGAGGAAGATTGGTGCTGAGCTAACATCTATGCTAATCTTCCTCTATTTGATGTGGGATGTTGCCGCAGCATGGCTTGACAAGTGGTGCTAAGTCCGTACCCGGGATCCGAACCTGCAAACCCTGAGCCACCAAAGCAGAGCCTGGGAACTCAACCACTAAGCCACTGGGCTGGCCTCCGAAAGAACTTTTTAACGTGACCAATGAATTCCAATGCTTGTCTAGAGTAGGAAACATGAGACAGTTTTGAAAAAGAATATATACGTATTTACATATATATATCTATATACAAAAATATATATATACCTGCCCCTCACCAGCTATTAAGATATAACGTTTACAAATTCTAAAACAGCGTGTATCAGTGTAGGAAAATGCAAATGGGCTGAGGAGACAGGAGCCCATCTACATATTGGGCTTTAAAATATCATCAAGGTGGCATTTCAAAGTAGTGGAAAAAGGAAAAAAACCCTCAAAACAAAGAGTCAGGGCAATTGGCATCCATAAAGAAAGCATAAATTTAAACTCCTATGTACACCATATACAAAAATAAATTCCACAGTGATTAAAGAGAGAAATCTGAAAAACAAACAAAAACAAAAGGATAAAATTATTACAAGACAATGTAAGAGGATCTTTTTATAATTTTGGAAATATCTGCATATGAAAGGTAAATAATTACTCTCCACATATTTCAGCTACAAACCCATAAGAAACAGACAAATACAGAACAGGCTATTCAGAGAGGAAATACGAGATGCCAATGTACACAAAGATGCTCGGCCTTGTTAGCAGTCAGGGAAATGCAAATGAAAACAAACGCTAATTATTTTGCTCCTCATATTAACAAATTGAACAAAATTGATAATTTCCAAGGTCAACATTGATGTATTTTTATACACTTTTGATGCCAATATAAATACTTCTACTATTTAGCAATTTGGATGGCAATGACTTTGTCAAAATTTAAAGTACACTTATTTTGACCCAGAAATTCCACTTCTAACAAATTATTTCAAGACCACTCTAAGATGTGCCGGAATATCATCTGGTAGTCAGAATATATCCTTGCTTTTTTCTCAATAGCATTGGCATGGTATCTGTTTACCTGCCTTCTAAATTACAACCTTTTTTTTAAGATTTTTTAAAATTTGTATTCATTTACCTTTTTGAGGAAGATTAGCCCTGAGCTAACATCTGCTACCAATCCTCCTCTTTTTGCTGAGGAAGACTGGCCCTGAGCTCACATCCATGCCCATCTTCCTCTACTTTATATGTGGGACGCCTGCCACAGCATGGCTTGCCAAGCGGTGCCATGTCTGCACCTGGGATCCGAACCCGCGAACCCCGGGGCTCTGAAGTGGAATGTGCACACTTAACCGCTGTGCCACGGGGCCGGCCCCTAAATTATAACCTTTTAATGTTCATTTCTCTTAGCTGTTTCTTCCACACAGCGCTCTGTGGGATTTTGTATTTGAGGTGTTCTGAAAACCTTGCTCTTTCATGGGTGAGCTCATCATACCCACACTTGTCACATAGATAGGTTTGATCTAACTTGTGTCATCTTGTTAAATTCTTCCTCTTTGTTGTTTTGTTCTGTTTCATTTTTACATTTCCCTATAAGGACCATACTTTCATCTTTTTCTCTCTCTCTGTTTATTGATCCTGGTTCAATTCTGCTGATTGAACTCAAGGCCTCATTTTTACCTTCTGCAAAATGAAAAGCATAATATTTATTTACTGTCTCATGGAGCCTCATCTTTGCTTGATGACAATTCTCTAGGAATCCTTCTAGGCTAAATTCTTCCTCCACTCCTGAATTCAGTTTCTTTGGTCTTCAAGGGAGAAAGGGCCCTTTCCCCCTGGGCTTCTGCCTGCCCTCTGCTAACTGTTGGTAATTGGTTCCTGTCAGAACAATGAACTCCCACCCCTGATTGCCTGCCAGGCTTTTGCATGGACAGAGGACTGCGTAATTTGGCTTGCTTTTGAAGCTTTAAACATTTTCTACTACTAGAACAACCAGACAACACCCAATCAACCAACCTAACAAATCCCCTAACTTCTGGCAAAACCATGCAGAGAAGAGCTTAGGGCTGGTCAGATGAGTACCAGGGCCTGGGTACAGCTGCTTCCTTATAAGGCTCCCCCCAGGCCTTTACTTCAGTTCACCCTCATACATGTAGGGCCCTCCTTGACCTTCCTTCTCCCTGATCCCACCCTCTTCTGTGTAGACTAGAGGCACAAGTGTGCTAGCCTGCAGAGAGAGTGGGAATGTGGCCATGGGCTCCACCCTAAAGCACAGGAATTTGGACTTGTTACTTTGGAAGCAATCCCAGTAAATGTGCGCACTCATTGGTGGGGAGGAGGCCCTATCATTAGTGCTTTCTGGGCCCTGCCTTTGTATTTGTCCCTCTTTAGGAGCCCCTTTCATTTGCTCCTTATCCAGATCCTTCCTCTCATTGATGGTCCCACCCCAGACCAGGCAAAACCTTCTCTTCCTTTCCTGGGTTTGGCCTTAGGGAGTACAGGGAAGGCTGCCACTAGCCCAGATTCCCCAAGGTGGGGAATATTTCTTCTCTAAGGCACAGGGCTGAATCTCCAGGGCTTGGTTGGAATTTCAAAAGATTTGCAAAGCTCTCGCTGCAGGAGACTCAATTCCCTGACATTCAAGCGTGTTTTCTGGCCTCCCATTTGAGACATTGCCTAAAGAGATAAAAATCTATTCCTTACAAACCCTAAAGCAGTCTTTCATTCCACCCACACAAAATCCCTGATAAAAAGGGCAGGGGCTTTCTTTCCTCAGTTCTTTTGGTCAGGGGAAAAGCATTCTCTCAGTGTAATCTAGCTTCTCCAAGCTCAAGCCCGTTTCCAGGCAAACATATCCTCACCCTGTGGAAAAGGCAGT
This sequence comes from Equus przewalskii, assembly GCF_037783145.1. Classification (NCBI taxonomy): domain Eukaryota; kingdom Metazoa; phylum Chordata; class Mammalia; order Perissodactyla; family Equidae; genus Equus; species Equus przewalskii. Next base: position 16,880,562 of record NC_091844.1, read on the forward strand.
TGGCAATACCCAGTGTAGGGCAAATAACGACTTGTTGAGAGACCCAATGTTGGCAAGCCATTTCAACATCTGAATTTTAAAGCTGCTTTATAAACTACCCTTAAGTGTGCGTTCTATCTATTACGTTTCATCCATGCTTGGGAACAGTCATCGATGAGTGGAAGAGGAATCCTATCAAAAGAGTTCAAGTGACACTAGAAAGGGGCAGCTGATTGACAGAGCCTGGTGGGTGGCAGAATATCTGGAAGAAAGGATCTGGGCCCTACCAGGGGCCTGGGGAGCCCCCATCTATCTCAACCTAATAGGATCTCTCCAGAAGAGACTCAAGAAGCAGAGTAGGTCCAGATCAGGCATCAGCAAACTACAGCTATTGGACCAAATCCCACATGAAGCCTGTTTTTGTATAGCTTGAGAGCTAAGAATGTTAAAAAAAAAAAAAAAATCACAACCAGCCCTGGTGGCCTAATGGTTAAGCTTGGTGCCCTCCACTTGGGCGGCCCAGGTTTGGTTCCCAGGTGTGGACCTATACCACTAGTCAGTGGCCATGCTGTGGCAGTGGCCCACATTCAAAATAGAGGAAGATTTGCAACAGATGTGAACTCAGGGCAAATCTTCCTCAGCAAAAAAAAAAAAAAAAAAAGAATACTCTTTCATGACACATGAAAATTATATGAAATTCAAATTTCAGTATAAATAAAGTTTTATTGGAACACAGCCAATGTTTACTCTTGCAATTTACAGAAAAAGTGTGTTGACAATTGGTGGAGATCGTAGATAAAATAAACCCTTTGATTTGACATAGTTGAAACAGGTTTTACAGGTAGGCAGACCTTTGCTCAATTCTTGGCCAATTAAAAACATATTATTATTACTATTATTTTATTTTGGAGAATACGCCAAGAGGTAAACCAGAACAGCCATGGTGAAGAGGAGTTTTTACTTTTGAGTATCTTTTTTTCTTTTCTCTTAGTTTTTTTATTTTGTGGGAATGCTCTTAGTTACTTTTAAAAGGAAAATATAAAACTTATAAAACAGTGACACAAGGGAGCATTCAGAGACTCAATTCGTTCCCCTTGCAGGCACCAGTGCCACCTAATTGTTTGCTCCACACAAAAGGTGGATCAGAGAAAAATCACTTCTTTATTCTTCCCTTTACATCATCTCCCCCGCACCTGGGGAGTCTGGATGCACTGAGACCAAGTACGACATGCATCTGATGATGGGTTACACCAAAGCACACCAAGACCTAAATCCCTCCCAGATTTATGGAGATTTTCTATAGCTTAACTAGATTTCTAATTGTCCTGCCACCTGTACTGAAATGTACAGTATGTGTTAATCTCAAATTCTTTTCTGTTTCCATAATCTTGGTAAAGTTTCCTGCACTCAAATAGTAAATCCAATTTGGTCCAGGGGTTTTATAGAGGGAGCCAAATTCACTTTTACGCTTTCCAGCAGAAAGGCTTCTTTGGAGGTGTCTGGGCAACTGAAAGACCACCACAATTCCTCTTTCCTGGTCCCTGTGCTATACCTTCCAGGCTGAAAGCGTGAGTTCACATGTCTGTTGTCTCATTACAAGTTTCCATCATTTCAGAGGAATTAGAAGGAAACGCGGAAGGGTTTCCACACACTCGTCACATCAGCGGTTCTGCTCTCCCCACAAACTGTTCATTTATAGATGTCACCTCACTGGTTGGTTTGTTTTTTATTTCCTCCATGGTATTGAGTGTACAGAACGGAAAGATTGACTCAATACCTATTTACATAACCATTTTTCTGGACATTTTTTAAAGGCCATTTTATTTCTTTATTTTTTAATAAATGAGCTAACATCTGTTGCCAATCTTTTTTTCTTTCTTTTTCTTTCTTCTTCTTCTCCCCAAAGCCCTTCCAGCACATCGTTGTATATTCTAGTTGCAGGTCCTTCTAGTTGTGGCATGTGGGACCCCGCCTCAGCGTGGCCTGATGAGCGGTGCCACGTCCGTGCCCAGGATCCGAGCTGTGGAAACCCTGGGCCACCGAAGCGGAGCACATGAACTTAACCACTCAGCCAAGGGGCTGGCCCCAATAGGATGGTCAATTTTGACTTAATGGAGGAAGCTTTCCAGAGTGAGGAAGAGCACGTACAGATGGGAAGACACGGTGGAGGGTCTTGGGCAAGTGAAAATTCGTTGCACGAAAAAGCAGCCCTAACAAGACTTCCTCTTTAAAAGGCCAATGGTGGTCAGAGAGGGGTTGATGAAGAATAATCACAAATTTGTTACCACTATTGGAAGAAAGACTTGAGTAAGGGAAACTCAATGACTTTGGGAGTAATGACATCTTTGTGTACAAGGACCACGTTTTCACCAGCCTATTGTTAAGGAAAGTGATTCTACCTTTCAGGAGAGACCCAGCCTCTTGCCTCCAGGGATGAGGTCTTGTCCTGATGGGCCCTGATAGGATCTAACTTCAAGACATCAAGGTTGTTGGAGTTAGCAATTGAACACATACAAAATAGATGTCCTCACGTGTCTCTCTTAATCACGTCTTAATCTGCAGATCTATAGCAGAGATCTCTAATCCTCTCAAGCCAAAGTGAGTCTCTCTGGAGAGGATTAAAGAAAACTTTAACATCATTGGGGCCAGCCGGGTTGCACAGTGGTTAAGTTTGCACGTTCTGCTTCGGCAGCCCGGGGTTCGCCGGTTCAGATTCCAGGTGAGGACATGGCACTGCTTGTCAAGCCATGCTGTGGTAGGCGTCCCACATATAAAGTAGAGGAAGATGGGCATGCATGTTAGCTCAGGGCCAGTCTTCCTCAGCAAAAAGAGGAGGACTGGCAGCAGTTAGCTCAGGGCTAATCTTCCTAAAAAAAAAAAAAAAAAACTTTAATATCATTGACTTTAACCTCAGGTAAACAGGATAAAAAGAGTACTTTTACTAATGGGAACTATTTCATTTAATTTTTTTTTAAATTTTCTATTTTACTAATTGAAGCAAAATTCATGAGGAGTGAATTGGGGAAATTCACAAGTTCCAAAGCTTTGGGGCATCCTATATGTTATTGGCTATGGAATTATACTTTAGCGGGTGCCGCTCATTTAGAATATAAAATGAATAGTTACATTTGGCAGCTGGGGAACAACTTGACCATGCATGAATGTTCCCCAAGTACACACCTTCCAACACAGTGGTCTTGGATGTCATTGTAGAATTGTCTGAGAACTCAGTACAAAATGTCCTGACCTCACCTGGAAGGTTCTGAGCAGGTAGCCTAGCAAAGGCCTCTAGACCCAGAATTTTGCTTTTTTATTTTTTTTAGCAAGATTAGCCCTGAGCTAACTACTGCCAGTCCTCCTCTTTTTGCTGAGGAAGCCTGGCCCTGAGCTAACATCCGTGCCCATCTTCCTCTACTTTCTATGTGAGACGCCTACCACGGCATGGCATGCCAAGCAGTGCCATGTCCACACCCAGGATCCGAACTGGCGAACCCCAGGCCACCAAAGCGGAACATGGGAACTCAACCGCTGCGTCACCGGGCCGGCCCCTAGACCCAGCATTTTTAAAAAGCTTCTCCCAGTGGTTCGGATGCACACCAGAAATTAGAGAACAGCTGCTCTAGTGGATTTCATCGTTTCATCTGTCCAGAAGAACTTGGCAGCATCAGCGCCTGCAACTGGTTCAGCTCCCTCTGGATCTCCTCCAGCTTCTCTTAATCCTGTGCCAGGTTGTGTGCCAGTTTATCCACCGGCCGTTCCACGTTCTCTCTGCCCTCAGTAAGCACCTTGGCCAGGTTCCTTGCCTGGTTACTGAATCTTTCTTCCTGAAGAGCCTGGCCATTAGCAGTCCTGCCTGAATTGGGCTGTTGTAGTTTTTCATTGAATTTTATCACAGTGTACGGGAGTCCTAAGAGAAGCCCCTGCATTCCACACGTATCCCTCCTGACTTCCGTTGTGTGGCTGCAGCCTGATTTTCTCTTGAGAGTCAGGATCAGTCACCCCAAACAGTGCAGTGACCCCTTTAAGAGAACACTCCAGTGAATCAACATGGCCAACATGGCCATGCCACCATGGCCAGGTGGCAGTCCCAACTTCTACTTCAGTGAAACTCCTGCTGTGTCCTGTGTCAAAGTGTTCCCCCTTGGGGACTAAGACTTCTTGACCAGCAGGGTCCAAAGTGGCGGAGGTGGGAAGCAAGACTCTAGCTATGGATCACCAGGGACAATAGTGAGAGGAGCCTCTCCCACTTCCACCCCATGATGCCCCAGCCTGTCAATCCTGGCCGTGGGAGAAACAGTAGCATATGGATCACTGATCTGAACACACATTGCCCTAGGCCTGCCAGGTGTTGTCACATAACTGAGTCCTCAAAAGGCCATCCAACTGTTCTATGAAGCCTCTGCTTTAGGATGATAGGGAACATGGTAAGACAAGTGAATTCTGTGATCCTAAGCCCATTGCTGTCGTCCTTTGCTGTGAAGTAAGTTCCTAGGTCAAAGCAATGCTGTGTGAATAAAGGTGAATAAGGCATTCCGTAAGTCCGCAGGCGGTGGTTTCGGCAGAAGCACTGTGCGCAGGAAGGCACATCCATACACAGAATAAGTGTCTATTTCAACAAGAACATATGATGGCAGTGGGGTGAGGAAGCCTAATTTATACAAATACATTCTCTTGGAAAAATGTTTTAGATACAAAATATAGAGAGTACAAGACGAAAGTCCCAATTCCCTCTGCTCCCTTATTTTTCCCCTTCTTCTGTCTAAGCGCAATTTCAATATTCTCACCAGGGCTTTTGACTATTAACCTTTGGGCTTGTATTCTCTCTGCTTTTCCCTGTGCATTTATACACATATGTATCCATGTATAAACAGAGCTTTTTTCTTTAAATCTGAATGGGCTTCTATTATACATACTATTTTAGAACTTTCTATTTAAATTCTTTTTCTTTATTAACTCCCAAAATATTGTTTTGATGTACAGAGAAGTTTAAGCGTGAGATCTCTGTCTACACCTACATCTGTGTCTACACCTACGGCTGTCTACATTACACCTACACCTACGTCTACGTCTCTGTGTCTATCAGTAGCTGCATCCACATCTGTATCTATATAAACTATTGTAAGACAACGAATAGCCGTGAACACCCCAGTGAACCCAGAACAACGACGTAACTAGTATCCTACATTTATTTTTATATTTCTTATCTATTCCATTCCCCTGCGTCTCTCCTCAGGTAATCACTTTCTGAAGTTTTGCAATGATCATTTCCTTGCTTAACTTAATAAATTTTTTAAATAGTTTAAGTCTCAGAAGGTGTAAAAATAGTACAGAGAGTTCCCGTGTACATATAGCTAGCTTCCCCCATGATGATATCTTACGTAAGCATAGCATCTTGTCAAAGCCAGAAAGTTAGGGTTGGTGTAATAACATGAACTCGGGTTCAGGCCTTATTTGGACTCCACCAGTTTTATAAGCACTCTTCTGTGTGCACATGGGTGAATAGTTCCATGAAGTTTGATCATGTGTAGAAGACAGTAGTCATCAACACAACCAGGATGCAGACTGGTCCATCACTACAACTCTAGCAACCGCTGTTCTGTCCTCTGTCACTGTAATTCTGTCACTTCAAGAATGTTATATAAATGGAGTCATAGAGTATGTAACCCTGCGAGATTGACTTTTTGTCACTCAGCAGAATGCCCTTGAGATCCATCCACGTTATTGCACGTATCAATAGTTTATCCCTTTTGTGTGTATGAAATCAAGTTTTAATTTCTCTGGGATAATACCTAGGACTGCTATTACTGGATAAGGTAAGTGTATGTTTCCTTTCATCAGAAGCAGCGAACCTGTTTTTCATAGTGGTTGAGCCATTTTCCATTCCCACTGGCAATGTATGAGAGATCCAATCGCTCCACATCCTCATCAGCACTTGGTATAATCAGCATTTTTTCTTTGAACCATTCTAATAGGTGTGTAGTAATATTTCATCATAGCCTTAATTTGCATTTCCCTAATTGCTAATGATGTTAAATGTCTTTTTATCTACTTGTTTGCCGTCCATATATACTCTTTGGTAAAGTGTCTTTTCGAGCATTTTGCCTGTTTTCTAATTGGATTTTTTTCCCTTTACTGTTGAGGTTGGAGAGTTCTTTATACATTCTTTGTTGGATGTGTGACTTGCAAACATTTTATCACTGTCTGTGGTTTGTCTTTTCCTCCTCTTAACAGAGAATTTCACATATCCAAAGTTTTTAATTTTTTTTTTTTTTTTAGGAAGATTCGTCCTGAGCTAACATCTGCCACCAATCCTCCTCTTTTTGCTGAGGAAGATTGGCCCTGAGCTAACACCTGTGCCCATCTTCCTTTATTTTGTATGTGGGACGCGTGCCACAGCATGGCTTGACAAGCGGTGCATAGGTCCCACCCAGGATCCAAACCAGCGAATCCCAGGCCACCAAAGTGGAGCAAGTGATCTTAACCACTAGGCCACCTGGCCTGACTCCAAAGGTTTAATTTTGACGAAGAGCAATTTATCAATGTTTTTCTCTTGGGGATCATGTCTTTGTTGTCATGTCTAAGAACATTTCACCTAATCCTAGGCAATGAAGGTTTTCCCCTAAAAGTTTTATAGTTTTAACTTTGGCATTTAGATCTGTGATCCCTTTTGAGTTAATTTTTGTATAAGGTGTGAGGTTTAGGTCAAGGTTCTTTTTCACCTATGAATATCCAGTTATTTCAACACCAATTGTTATAAAAATTATCCTTCCTCCATTGAATTGCTTTTGCACCTTTGTCAAAAATCAGTTGACAAAACTATGTGGGTCTATTTCTGGCTTCTCTGCTCTCTTCTGCCATCTAAGCATTCACCCCGCTCCCAGCACCGCACTGTCTTAGTTACTGCAGGGATGCAAATAGGTTTCAAAATCAGGTAATGTGGTTCCTCCCACTTTATTCTTTTTCAAAATTCTTATTTTGGCTATTCTAGTTCCTTTGTCTTTTCATATAAATTCCAGAATCAGTTTGCCTATATCTACAAAGAATCCTGCTAGGAATTTGATAGATCAACTTAGGGATAATTGGCATTTCTACTATGTTGGGTCTTTCAATTAATGAACATAATATGTCTCTCCATTTATTTAGGGTTTTTTTTAAACTTTTTCATCAGTATTTTGTAGTTTTTACCATACAGCTCTTGTACATGTTTTGTTAGATGTATACCCAGTATTTCTTTCTTTCTTTCTTTTTCTTTTTTTTTAGCAATTATAGATACTATTGTGCTTTTAATTTGTTTCCAGTTGTTCATTGATTGTTAGCATGATTGCTCTTTGTGGGTTGACTCTGAATCCTGAGAATCTGCTAAATTCATTTAATAATTCACAGCATTTTGGGTTTTGGTTTTTTTGGTAGATTTCTTGGGGTTTTCTAGACAATCATGTCCTCTGCAAACAGGGACAGTTTGTTTCTTCCTTTCTAATCTGCATGCCTTTAGTGTCCTTTTCATTCATTCCAATGTATTTCAACTTACTTATTCATTCTCCTGTTGACGGGAACCCAGTTCTTACTTTATCCCAAGCACCTCTTCTGATATCAGTACAAGTCCACGCTCTACTCAAATTCCTAGGGGCCTATCGTGTTTTGGAATTCTGATGTTTTTTTGGATTTTAGAAAGGTAGTTTGTTGCACCTACTGAATATTTTCATAACACTCCCAGTGGGATCTGGGACAGCACCCTGCAATCAGATACATTAGTTTTTTGCAAATAAATAAATGAATATTCAAACTAAATGAGATAACATCTAAAAATAGCTTCACATCAGTTCTGGTCAGGTTTTGTTACTAATGAGTTTGTGCCAAACTTAGAAGAAGAACTTTCTGTTTTGAGAGCTTTTTGGGTTTAGGAATTGCAGATATGTGATTGTGAATCTTTGTTATTCGACTTGGAGTTTGGTGTATATTTGAATTTGTTTTTCGTCACTTGTAGTTTTTACCTGAATGTTTTTGGAGTTTCTTCTCTTATTCATCTGTTTCCTTTCTTCATTCTGTCTTCTGATCATTCTTCATGATTTCTGGTTTGCTAGTGGCGTCTATTCTCATTTGCTATGAAAAATTTATTCTTTATTTAAGACACTTTTCTGTCATTTTAAGGGATTTGGAGCTGGAGAATTTAAGATGTGTATTTTCATCTGCCACCTTGATCTGATATCCCAGATCATCTATTTTCTGCTTTATATATTCACGATACACAGAAATGCACGTGCAGACGATCACACAATATTTTTTTTATCACCTCTGTGTGCCACTTTTGTAATTAGCAAGTAAGTAAGTAATCAGTAAGTAATCACGGGCTTACGCAAGGTGGGTATTGGCTATTTCACTTTGAAGAGAACCAAGGAACAAGAGAGGGGGAAGGCGCTTGCTCAGCAGAGCTGGGCCTCTTTCCAGAGCTTTACCACTTCAACACATGGGGAACTCAAGGGCCCGGAAAAAAGACTGGATGAAACTGTACCAAAACGCCAGCGCTGGTTTTCTGTGGTTGGTCAGATCATGGAAGACATTTGATGTCTTCCTTTTACTTTCTGTGTTTTACACATTTTCTATAGTGACCATGTAGAATTTTGTTTTCTTTTTATGTTTTTCTAAAATATTTTACGGCCTGATCAAAAATAGCTCAGTTCTCACATCTGCTTCTGCATTCGGTCCGCTGCTCTCTGTTGTACTGCTGAATTATATGAAATTTCATATGAAATTCTATGAAATTATATATAAAGCCTCACATGGATATATAGTTGGAAAGGTAAGGATTCACAGACACCCCCAAAAGATCTTGGGAATCTCCAGGTCCTTGACCCATAATTTGACAGTCATTTTTCTGGAGTAAGATTAGTGTACTACATACTTTTTTTAAAAGTGTACAATTCAATGGCTTTTAGTCTATCTATAGAGTTGTACAACCAACATTGCAATCCATTTTAGAATGTTTTCACTGCTTCAAAAAGAAACTCTGTATCCCTTAGCTATCCACCTTCCAGCCCCTCATCCTCCCTAGTTCTGAGCAATCACTAAGTCTACTTTCTATCTCTCTGTATTTGTCCCTTCTGGACATTTCATATAAATAGAATCATCTAAGTGATTTTTCGTGTGTGTAACTGGCTTCTTAGCATAATGTTTTTAAGATTCATCTACGTCATAGCATACACTTCTTCTTTTTTATGACCAAATAATATTCCATTGTATGGATATACCACATTTTGTTTGTCCCTTCGTCTACTTGGGGACATTTGAGTTGTTTCCACTTTCTGGCTATTGTGAATACAGCTTCTAGGAACATTTGTGCATAAGTTTTTGTGTGGACATATGTTTTCAGTTCTCTTGGGAGAATTCCTAGCAGTGAATTGCTGGGTCCAAAGATAAGTCTACATTTAGCCATTTGAGGAACTGCCAGATTATTTTCCAAAGTGAAGACACCATTTTACATTCACAACAACCATGTAAATGACCATGTAGATTTCTATAATAAAATACATTTGTATTTTCTTTTTCAAAAGAAACGTATTGAAAAATAGTTGTGGATTCTAATTTTGTGTCTTTTGCAAAGATCAAATCCACTTTGTCTTTATCAATAAAATGGGAGCAACCAACAGTACCATCTGGAATTCTCCGACAGGCACAACAGGTCTGCCGGCTAAATACCGTGAAGAAAATTCTTTCATGGAAGCTCTTTGAACCTGAAACTGAGTAGTACTCAGTGACCATGGGTCCTCAATCTTAGGAAAGCCTTAATCAGCCTTGGCCAGGGAGGCAGAACCGATACAGGAGTATGTGGGGTCTGCCCCCAACCCTCAATTAAAGGGCAGTTTATGCAACATGCCTTCTTTTTGAATCAGAGCCAGGGTCATTGTTGGGCTGAGGTAACATTAATTATTTTTCCGCTTGTCGGATTCCATGAAAAAGATGTGAAAATGGCCTGTTTGTGAAAGAGTGCAGGCAGAGGCTGTGAGCTGATTATGTCAAACCTAGTCAAAGCTTCCGTGGTGTGGGAGATTGTAATCAACAAAGCATGGCGGCATCTGTGCCCATTACAGGAGGAGCCCCATCCCGCCTGGCTCCTCGGCAGAGACAAGAAGCCAGCTTTAACCCCTGCTGGACTGAACTGCATTGACTTTGCGGAGAAATTTTACTCTTGTCAATTATCTAGTACCTGTTTAAGGGACAGGGCAGTGAAGGAGGTAATTATCCTTGTTTTGGTGGGGAGAAGTCATTGAATTGCTCCCCTGATAGAGCAACATCAATTCTTTCTGTGACTTGGGCAGCCATATGGACGGATTGATCAAGGCACAGAGTTGCAAAGCTTAGAAAGTACAGAAATAAGCTGGGGGCATAAAAAAGGCAGAGATCATTAGCAGGGTGCTCCAGACTTTCTACATAGGTGGGGCTTAGGGATAGTGTTCTGGTTGAAAGAGGTGTCCCAAAGTGGCAATTGACCAGCACTCACTTTATGCAAGATTCAGATCTTCAATTGTGTTATCAGAGACCTGGGTGAAGCAGCTGATGATGCTGTGGGCAAGCTGAAGCCTGTCACCCCACATTGCCCTGTGCCTGCCCTTGGCAATCATTTGATCCAATGATCATCCATTGTGTTGGACCGAATTTTCTTTTTTTATAACCAATATTTACATCCCTCTTCCTTTCCTGAAGTGAAATACATTGGTAATAAAGCCTACTTATATATGATAATAAAAAGATCATATGCCATAAACATAGACTGTTACTGATGTGCAATGACGTGAAGAGCTTATACCAGAAATGAAAACCAACTACATCACTAAACACACGATTTAGTTTAGTTGACATTTTTTTCATAGCAAGACTTTCTTGAGGAAGGAAGCAAGATGTTGGTGTACATTCTGGTGGAAGTTCCTTATCTTATAGCTCACTGGCACTTTAGGAAGCATTGCTCTAGATGCTTCTTCTTCATAGATGACATAGTGAAGTAATCAGATGCTCACACCCATTCATGGAGTCAACACGAACGTGACAGCTACAAGTGGAGACTGGTATATGGGCACGTAGCATTGGCAATTTAATTAAAACCCATGAGTACTGTTATCATTGGTGATGCGATTTCCCAAAACTATAGCCAAGTTCTTGGAGAAGTTCTGAATATATGAAGTCCAGTTTTCTCTTGATTCATGATGTAGTTGCGTTCCTGGAAATTTCAGTGCATATCAAAGCTTTTATGTGCAATTTAGGATTCAGTTCTAGGCTCAGATAACTGGTGGCAGGTGTTTCACCTCCTTCATGAGTGTTCAGAGGCACATAAGAAGATCATGCAATAGGCAGGACCATTCTTCAAGGTGAAGAACTACCCTGCACACCGCAAACCTCAAGCTTTGATAGTCCCTACACACTTCATGTCAGTGGTGACCCCACAACCATTTGACAAAGAAAAATGCCCTTCTACATTTCCACAGCGCTCTATAGGGGCAGTACCAGCCAGTCCAATCCAACACCCTGACCTTCACAGATGGTCCTAGGAGGGAAGTGGCTTCTCAGAGGTCACTCTTGAGTCCAAGGGGACACCAGGACCAGGATTTAGGTGCTTGACTCCTAATTCAGGCCTATTATCACCTGAGAATACTGCCTACACTCAACCCACCCATTCCTGCTTCCTGCCTACCAGTCCTGCTGGCCATTAACTCAGTATTGCCCATAATGCATTAATGATCTAAAATGCTGACTTAAACCCTTGAAAGTTGATCTGCAAGATTGAAATAATGTGCCCCCAGATGATTCCCATTTAGAACGTCTATGGCTGGCTCACGTTTTGAGACCTATTGCTTAAAGTTAGTGTTAGAAAATCTATGAAAAAAACAGTTCCATGGTCAGGTATGTTTTGGAAATCCTGGATTAGCCAAAGGTGAAAAATTCCTTTTCAGACCCTTTACTAAGTAAACGTGAATGTAAATGTCCAAGATGGAACATGACTCGACTCATTGTTTAAGTTCATTTGATCGTGATCCGCCCCCTTCCCCTTGTCGTTTTTCGGTTGAGCAGCTTGTTGCTGAGGAGGTGTAGGTTATTCACATCTCTCCTCTCATTTTGTAGATAAAAGAGAGAAGGGACTAGATACTGACCAAAGTGAGAAGTTTAAAAAGGCGATCAGAGGTTTGTGTATTATTTCAAATACAAATAAAGGAAAGACAAATTTGATTCTTTTCACCTTAATTTTCTAGGTCCTAATTTTCTTATTGTCTAATTTTCTTATTGTTGTTTGTTTCGTTCTTTACATTGCTTGGGCACAGAGGCTGGCCCGTAGTTATTACTCAACTAATGCTTGTTAAATGAATTATTTAATAAATGAATCAATAGCAGTCTACTTAAAAGGTGGTGGGATAGCTTCAGGTCATTCTGAGAAGCAGGATGTTTCCTTGTATTTCTTAGGAGCAGAGAGATCAGAGAGCTCAGTTAAAGACTCTACAGTAAGAGTATCACAGAGCCAGCAAAACTTTTCAACTTCCGTGTATAATAGACATCCACATAATCAGGATGGGCAGGAACAGTTGTGTAGGTTACACACTGCACAAACTATTGGAGCCCCATTCACTGTTTCCAACAAGTGTGTTTACAATTGGGTTGGGCTGTCAAGACATATGCAGAGAAATAATTAGAGAACAATCAAAGAGAGTTTGTACTTGTTTTATGTGCCAGGGGATGCTGTGATTCCAGCTTTGGCTTATTTGTTTACATTAATTTTATTCTTATGAGCCTTATGAGATGCAAGTAGTCATGGACTTCAGGGTGTAGATTGTGAGTGTTTAGCAAATTTTTCTGTAAGAGAACCTCATAGTTCCAAACCTGCTCACTTTCTGCATATTACCGCTTCCCAGTCAAACGCTAGATTCCCATGTCTTTGCCCAGGCTGTTCCCTCTGCTTAAATCACCCTTTCCTCGGGTCTTCCTGACACCCTGCAACTTATCCTTCAAGGCCAAGTTCAAGTGTCACCCCTTCTCTGTGGTTTTCTGAGACCTCTCTTTGGCATTCACCTGCCAATGGCGGTGCCAACATGTTCCCTCGTGTCCGTGCCTTCAGCACTTTTCACAGAGACTATGAGCACATTTATGGGAAACGGGAGAGGAAGATGGTTACGTGCTTTATCTCAGACAGGGCAGGGTTCAAAATCTGGATGTCCCACTGTGATCGCTGTGACATTGCTAAGTTATTAACCTTTCCTAAGCTTCGGATTTTTCTCCTTTGAAACCAGAATGGTAATAGCTCCTTCTCCCTGAGCTTACACTGACATTTAAGGGAGATAATGTATAGATAGGACATATACCTGCCTTGCGTCACTCCAAAAGAGAAATTGAAGGGATTATCATGTTTCAACGAGAACATTCTTGAGAGCAGATTTCCATGCTTATGTTTTATCCTAGGAAAATTACCACATATTTACCAGTCGTACGTATTTGTTTAAGAAGATTAATTAATGGTTAAATTATAAAATGCATCTTTTATTTATTTCTTCTTCCTCCAAAAGCTTTCCTCTTCTTTGTTCCTGATGATCTACCCCTGCTCAGTTCGTCAGTTGAGAGGGTAGTGCTAATTTCTTTGAGACAGTGGAAACGTGTGGGAAAGCATTACTGTCTTGATTCTGTCATCAATGGTGGGAGAAGCCTAGGAATCTACTAATTCTAACCCCCAAATGGTATGGTATGCCATACCATAAAAACATTAACATCCAGGGTTTAGTGTGAGTTGAGTTGTTTTGACCACAAAAGTGGACCTGGTGTTTATAGAGCTGGCATTCCCCAGGACGCGCCACATCAGCGGATCCCACGCTTGACAAAGGCTGAGCAATCCACCACGTGTGATACAGTAGTTTCCTGCTATCCGCGGTTTCACTTTCTGTGGTTTCAGTTAACCCCCATAAACTGCTCCAAAAGTAACGCAGTGTCACAATGCCTACATCGTTCACCTCACTTCATCTCATCACGGATGCTTTGTATTGACTCACGTCATCACAAGAAGAAGGGTGAGTACAGTACAATAAGATATCTGAGAGAGAGAGAGACTCCATTCACATAACTTTTATTACAGTATATTGTTATAATTGTTCTATTTTATTATTAGTTATTGTTGTTAATCTCTTATTATGCCTAATTTGTAAATTTAACTTTGTCATAGGTATGTGTGTATAGGAAAAATCATAGGGTTCAGCACCATCTGAGGTTGCAGGCAACCCCTGTGGGTCTTGGAATATATCCCGCCTGGATGAGGAGGACTGCTCTGTAGCAGCAATGGCCAAGCCTTTCTCCAGCCTGACCAAGGGACAGCATTACCAAGTTGAGCCTGAATCAACACACTGCCCATTGTCTGGGCATTCAGTACGGGACTACCTTCCAGCTTTGGATCAGTTCTCCAGACACCCCTTAAGAAATTCAATCCAGGAGGCCAGCCCATAGCCAAGTGGTTAAATTCACGTACTCTGCTTTGGGGCCCGGGTTCACCGGTTCGGATCCTGAGCCTGGACCAATGCATTACACATCAAGCCGTGCTGTGGCAGCATCCCACATGGAGGAACTAGAAGGACTTGCAACTAGGATGTACAACTGTGTACTGGGGCTCGGGGTGGGGGGGGAGGAGGGGGGAGTAAGATTGGCAACAGATGTTAGCTCAGGGCCAATCTCAAAAAAAAAAAAAGACAAAGAAATTCAATCCACAGGCAAAGCCCATGTCTAGTCTGTATAGATAATAGTGACTGTCAGCTGCTCGATGTTTCAGTGACAGCTGTGCCCCTCAAACTCTTCTGCACGCCTCCGTGCTCACAGGCTACTTTTCCCCATGCATATTCTGTCTTCTTGTTCCACCATCCAGTGCACGATGAGAAACGTGCATGTTAGATTGTACACACAACAAACATGTTACATCCTCTTCATCTACCTTAGTAACTCAGTTCCATCTTTTCCTTTCAAATTGTTCGCTTGGGAGCTAGCCCCATGGCTGAGTGGTTAAATTTGCACCCTCCACTTCAGGGGCCCAGGGTTTCACCAGTTCAGATTCTGGGCACGGACATGGCACGGCTCATCAGGCCATGCTGAGGCAGTGTCCCACATAGCACAGCCAGAAGGACCTACAACCAAGAATATACAACTGCGTACTGGGGAGCTTTGGGGAGAAGAAGAAGAAAAAAAGAAGATCGGCAACAGATGTTAGCTCAGGTGCCAATCTTTACCAAAAAAAACCACCTTATACCTTTGTATATTATCTTCTGATCTTTTTCAATGATTACACATAAGTTTTGATTCATATGAAATCAGCGTGTACCTCTTCTCTGTTCCATTTTGTTTTTTCTGCTTATCCTTATCTCCCACATGCTCATTATATATTGACCATAGTCTGCATAATTGTCATCTGAAGAATTTATAGTTTGCTATCTTGTTCTTAAATGAGAGTTTCCTTATTTTATTGCTTATTTTTGTCATTGGGGTTTGTGTATATTTTTCTTCTCTTATAAATGGCACTAGTAGGAATATCTTTGTACTTTTCATTTTCAGTTATTCCCTTGGGAGTGTATTTCCTGAATAGAATGATCTAACCACGGCTCTTGTAACATTTGCAAGTTACTTACCCAATCAATCTTCAGTTCCCGAGTAATATTTAAGTGCACCTGTTTCCTCATAATCACAGAATGTTACCCTTTTAATTTTTATAATCAACTTAATAGAGATATAATAATACCTTAAACCTATCTTGGGTTGCCTTTTTTTCCTCTACTAGAAAGTTTGTGAATTTTTTTAAATGTTCATATACTACCCGCTTTTCCTTGAGTATAAGCTGTATTTGGTCACAGAATGAATTACCTGCTTCTGTTGAACATTTCACAACAATTAGATATACTCAGAGATGAGATGACGTTAATGACAATGCTAGGCATAATACATAATTAATCTTTTAATGAAAAATTATGAAAGATAAAGAGCTATTTTAAACTACCCAAAATAGAAGACTTTCACAAAAACCCCTAAATGGAAGGTACGGTCACGTTCACAACAGGAAGGGATCGATGGGCAGACGGATTTCAAGACCCATGAAGATTAGCTGCACCCATCCAGATGCCAGCATAAATACTGAACACAACCGCTGCCCCTCCTGCTTTAGATTCTAAAATTCAGATGCCCAAAGGGGCAAGGCAAAGAATATAAAGGTTGACTGGTCCAGATAATAGTAATGTAGTGGGAGGTGAAGACGGGAGAATTGAAAAGTGATGCCCACCTACGGCAATGAACTCTTATTAAGGAAAACATTCTTTGGGTCAAACGAAAAACACATTTGTGGGCCGAGTTTGGCCATTGGCCACCAGGCTGTGCCCTTTGCTTAAGGCTTCTTTTAGAGACTGTTCTCAAATGCCAGGAGGGGCTTTGCACAGATGAGGAAGATGAGGCAAGCGGGTGAGGTGTGAGAAACAGTTCAGTTGCCTTTTAATACTACTAAGAAAAAGAGTAGCTCAAGCCCAGTGCATGGTAACTAACACTCTGCCTCAACGACAATAGAGCAGGGTGGGGACTGTGGCCAATTGGAGAATGCATACCCCTCATTTTTGGTTTGCTTTTAACTTTTTATAATGGACATTTAAAAATACAAGATAGAGAGATAGTATAATGAAGGCCTTGAGCCCATCACACTGCTCATCAGTCCTAGCCCGTATGGAGGGAGGTCCTTGCCCATTTTGGCACCTGGTGAGTGGAAGCAGGCACTATTCCACCTCCCCTGCAAGTTATAGGCCAGAACATGGGGACAGCACTGCCAGATTTTTAAAAAAAGCTAGACATTTTGATTTGTATTTGAAACCTCCTGATTTTTATATGTTGGCAATTAGTTTGAAAACTTTAATACATTGTAGAGCTCAAGATTGTGCTGCCAGTCCCTGAATCTTGGTAATAATATATACTTAGAGAAAATGCTGGTGGTGGGAAAGGTAATTCAGTCAAATGTGGAGCTGATTCTGGGCCCCTAAATGCACCTGTGTGCAAAAACATTGCCCCATGGGCCGGGCCACCACTGGGCCCAGACGTAGCTCTGTGATGGCCCTCCTGGTGTAGTGTCATCAGGCCTTCAGGGCTTTGTTCACAAGTTCTCCTCTTCCCTTACACACTGAGCTCCTTGAGGCACTCACGGTCTCTCCCCAGGGCCCAGATTACCAGATAATGGTAATCGATAAAAACATAAGAACCTTTCTTACGATGCTTGAGTCTTAAAGTCACTTCCAATGCCATCAGTTGGAGGTGTCCCCAGGTCCACTGATATGACTATTATTTTCCTCGTTGCTTAGAAAAAAAATTATTGTAAAATGCTCCATCCTTACTAATTAAAGTCTGAGTAATTAATGCAATGTGTTTTCTAAACTGATTTGCATTTTTATTTTTTAGGTCCTGAGTTCGTTAATTCATCAAGATTTGTGATTTGTGGCTACCTCAGAAAATAAAAACATAGAGTATTGATAATTAGACAGTGTTGACCAGGAATGTTTGAGCACTGAAGATCGTCAGCTATTTGAGAGAGAGGACTGCTCCTTAGAATTTAAAAAAAATTGATATATAATTCATATACCATAAAATTCATCATTTTAAAGTGTACAGTTCAGTGGCTTTTAGTATCTTCGCAAAGTTGTGCCATCACCGCCCCTATCTAAATCCAGAACATTTTCATCACCCACAAAAGAAGCCCTATACCCATTAGTGGTCATTCATCACTCT
Source organism: Equus przewalskii (assembly GCF_037783145.1). Classification (NCBI taxonomy): domain Eukaryota; kingdom Metazoa; phylum Chordata; class Mammalia; order Perissodactyla; family Equidae; genus Equus; species Equus przewalskii. Next base: position 16,898,295 of record NC_091844.1, read on the forward strand.
TTCTTCCCTCCAGCCCCTGGCAACCACTAACCGACTTTCTCTTTCTATGGATTTGCCTATTCTGGACACTTCATGTAAATGGAATCATACAATATCTGATTTCTTGTGTCTGGCTTCTTTCACTCAGTATGTTTTTAAGGTTCATCCATGTTGCAGCATGTACTGGTACCAAATTCTTTTTCATGGCTACATGCTATTCCATTGATTGGATATACTACATTCTATTTATCCATTCTTCAGTTGATGGACATTTGGGTTGTTTTACTTTTTGGTTATCATAAATAATGTGGCTATGAATATTCATGTCCAAGTTTTTGTGTAGACATACGTTTTCAGTCTTCGTGGGTATGTACCTAGGAGTGGAATTGCTGAGTCATATAGTAATTCTATGTTTCACTTTTTGAGAAACTGCCAGACTTTTTCTAAGTGACAGCACCATTTTACGTTCCCACCAGCCATGTATGAGGGTTCTAATTTTTCCACATGATTGTCAACACTTGTTATTGTCCATCTGTTTGATTATAGCCATCCTAGTAGATGCAAATTGGTATCTCATTGTGGTTTTGATTTGCATTTTCCTAATGACTAATGAGCACATCTTTTCATGTGCTTATAGGCCATTTGTATATTTTCTTTGGACAAATATCTGTTTAAATCTTCTATAATTGGGTTATTTGTCTTTCTATCGCTGTGCTGTAATTGTTCTGTATATACTCTGGATACTAGACCCTTATCAGATATGTCCAAATATTTTCTCCCATTCTGTGCGTTGTCTTTTCTTGATGATGTCCTTTGAAGCATGAAAGTTTTAATTTTGATAAAGTCCAATTTATCTATTTTTTTCTTTTGTTGCTTGTGCTTTTGGTGTCATATCAAAGAAATCACTGCCTAACTCAGGGTCATGAAGGTTTATACTGCTTTATTCTAAGAGTTTTATAGTTTTAGCTCTTACATTTAGGTCTTTGATCCATTTTGAGTAAACTTTTGTATGTGGTGTCAATAGAGGTCCAGATTCATTCATTTGCATGTGGATATCCAGTTGTCCCAGCACCATTAGCTGAAAACACTACTCTTTGCCCGTTGAAGGTCTTGGCACTAGACTTTTAAAATTTTATTTCTTGTAGAACCGAGTACAGTTCCTTTTACCTGGTAAGCAGGCAAATATATTTGTTGAATTCAAGTGGAATTCTGAGTAATTAAAGCTCTTTTTTACCTAAGAGCTAAAACTTTCACAAAGGACGTTACCCAAAGGGGTAGAACTTTTTTCAGGAGTTGGGGTATGTGGTTCTACAATAGAATTCCCCTTTCCTCCTGGGCTGGACCAACTCTACTCAGAAACACCAGAGGACAGCTTCACCAAGGAGGGATTAGAGTCCATCGTCTCGGTCTCCGCTTTCTGGTGTCGAATTGGGCTAACAAGGTGATTCTTTCCCAAGAAGCCTTTGGGATAGGGTTTTGTACTCCCCAGCACAGGAGATCTTACCAGGGTGAGCAGATACAGGCCCGGGTGCCATTCCCTGCCACCCTAGTGCCCCCGCACACCTCACCCATAGATCCTGGCCCTCTTCCCTGCCGAGCCCACAGAGGATCTCACAGTCTTCCCCAAGGCTGGATGCCAGGCCGAGCAGGCACCCAGTCTAAATGGGAACAAAAATGAAACTTGTTTGCCTAACCCTGCTCAGCCAACGTGATTCCCAAAGGTAATATGGCAAGTTATGGGATTATGTAGTTCTCCGAGAGGTAGTCCAACAAATAAACAAAGACTTTTAAAAAAATCTTAAACCTTATTTAAACTGGGTTGTATTATAAATTGTAGTATTTGATTTTCCGAATTCCCGCTAGTTTACATTTGTCAAATTTGTTCCTGGTAGAATGTGCTTATTATATAACGCTTGGTTTGGATGACAATATCTGGGATAGGAATCTTGCTTGTGTGCTATCATGTTTCTTTCTTTTTTTTTTCCAAAGGGATCCATTTATCCTACCACACAGCAAGAAGTCCAGATGGAGATGGGCTTGAGGTTCCCTTTCTCCAGCGTTCTCTAGGCTCTTCCACTTGCCGAGAACACAGATTTCTTTTCTCAGCTTCAGTCTGTATGTTGTCAGAGAACTGCCTGCCCGGCTCAAGCCTCCCCAGAAACCACCTGGGAGTTTAACATGGTGGGCACAGATGTCACCAGGCACTGGAGATCAGGTGACACCCCCCAGGAGACGGTCCATGTAGGTGGCACCACTGTCAATCTGGCTGAGGTCAGCGTGGGCACCCTTGGCCCTGCGAAGGGGTACGGAGCAGGCGGACTGCACCTCTGCAGCCTGCCCTGAATTTGCCCGGGGTGGCAGTGGTGGGAAGTGCCAGCCAGCACAGAATGAGGGGGAGCCCAGGTAGCAATTAAGTGGGGATAAATAGCCATTACCAAGGAGGCCTGACAACTGCAGAAGACCGCACTCTATTCACGAGCAACTGCTTATTTTCCCATTGATCCTCAGCGGGATAGGGCCTTGCCTTCTGCAGCGCCCCAAATAATAGGCTCGCAAAGCCCAGTGCTAAGAGGTGGCATCTGAGAAGAATCCGCTCAGGTCTTCCTGTCTGTTTCATCTTAAGGCCTGCCAGGAGAGGAGATAATTACGGGTCTGAGAGTTTGCTCCATCACAGACAATGGAGGGATCAACAGATGCCTTTCTGAAATCAGATTAAAAATTTTTTAAAAGGTTTCATCTCAGGAGGATACCAGCTTTTCCCACAGGTCTCAGTTGGATGAAAATGGAAGGAGAGAGACAGAGAAGGAAGGCAGGAAGGAAGGGAGGGAGGGAGGAAGGGAAACTTGAAGTTCTCAAAAATGGAAATAATCAACGTGGACGGTGCTTAACAGACTTCGCTTTTCTATCACCTCCCCCCAGTATCTTTCTCTTGGTCTGTCACTACCTGGAAGGCTCCCACTCAGGACTCTTTCCGCATGGAGCCCAGAATCCCCCATGGAAGCCCAAGCTCCTTTGCAGTCACTGCCCACCCCAGCGAACTGATCTCTATCACCGTATAGTGGTTTTGCCTATTTTAGAACTTCATATAAAAGGAATACACAGTATGTACTCCTTTTGTCTGGCTCCAGTTCATTGTTTTTACCGCTGAGTAGTATTTCATTGTGTAGATTTACCTCAATCTGTTTATCTGTTCAGCTATTGATGGACATTTGATTATTTCCAGTTTTTGGCAATAATGAATAAAGCTACTACGAACACGCATATGAAAGTTGTTTTGTGGATATGTTTCTACCTAGAAGTAGAATTTTTTTTTTTAAAGATTTTATTTTTTTTCCTTTTTCTCCCCAAAGCCCCCTGGTACATAGTTGTATATTCTTCCTTGTGGGTCCTTCGAGTTGTGGCATGTGGGACGCTGCCTCAGTGTGGTTTGATGAGCAGTGCCATGTCCGCGCCCAGGATTCGAACCAACGAGACACTGGGCCGCCTGCAGTGGAGCACGCGAACTTAACCACTCAGCCACGGGCCCAGCCCTAGAAGTAGAATTTGCTGGATCTAGGAGAGGTGAATTTAAAGATTGGCCCTGAGCTAACACCTGTTGCCAATCTTTATTTTTTTTTCCTTCTTCTTCTCCCCAAAGCCCCCCAGCACATAGTTGTATATTCTAGTTGTAGGTCCTTCTGGCTCTGGGCATGCCATATGGGATGCCACCTCAGCATGGCTTGATCAGCAGTGCTAGGTCCGTGCCCAGGATCCGAACCAGCAAAACCCTGGGCCACCAAAGTGGAGCGTGCAAACTTAACCACTTGGCCACAGGGCCGGCCTCTAAGAGAGGTGAATTTATAATTTTTATAAGAAAGTCACAATCTGGTTTACAAAGGGGGTTGCACCATTTTACCTTCCTGTCATCTTTGAATGAGGTTCTGATTGTTCCACATCTTTGTCAACTCTTGTAATTATCAGCCTTTGAAATTTCACTGTTTTTCATAGGAATTTCCTTAATATCTCATGATGTTCCACATAATCTCATGTACTGATTAACCATTTGTCTATTTTCTTTGGTGAATTTCTGGTTGAGATTTTGACCATTTTAAAAATTGGGTTGTTTTGCTTATTGAGTTGTATGGATTCTTTACATGTTGAGATTCAAGATGTTTGTCACATATACGTGTTGTGACTATTTTCTTCCAGTCTGTGGCTTACCTTTTTATTATCTTTGGAGAGTAGAAGTATGATGAAGGAAAATTTCTTTCTTTCGTCTTTAGTGGTTAAAATTTTTTGTATCCTGTCCAAGAAATCTTTGCTAACCCTAATATAGCACTTTTTCTTTTTCCCCTGGAAGCTTTAAAGTTTTGCTTTTATTTTTGGTCTGGGAGCCATCTCAAGTTAATTTTACATATGGAGTGAGATTGGGGTTGGGGTTCATTTTTTTCCTTAAAATATATACAGTTGGTCCAGCACCGTTTGGAAAAAGACTTTCCTTTCTCCATTGAATTGACTCAGCGTTTTGGTTGAAAATCAGTTAATCAAAAACAGGTGGGTTTAGGGCCAGTCCCAGTGCCCTAGTGGTTAAGTTCTCGAAGCTCTGCTTCTGCAGCCGAACTGGGTTCTGTTCCCAGGGTGTGGCCTTACACCACTCCTCAGTCAGTGGCCATTCATGGTGGCAGCTCATATACAAAAAGAGGAAGATTGACGGTGGATGTTAGCTCAGGGTGAATCTTCCTCAGCAAAAAAACGGGGGAGGGCCAGCCCCATGGCTGAGTGGTTAAGTTTGCACATTCCACTTCAGTGGCCCAGGGTTTTGCTGGTTCCGATCCTGGACGCGGACCTAGCACCACTCATCAAGCCGTGCTGGGGCGGCATCCCACATAGAAGAACTAGAAGGACCTACAACTAGAATATACAACTATGTACTGGGGGGCTTTGGGGAAGGAAAATAAAAGAGGAAGATTGGCAACAGATGTCAGCTCAGGGACAATCTTCCTCACCATAAAAGAAAAAAAAAGCATGCCTTAAAAAAAATTAGGTATGTTTATTTCTGGACTCTTCACTCAGTGTTATCGGGAGAATGGAAATATTAACATTAGAGGCATCTAATCCATGAACATACCATACCTCTCCATTTTTTAGCTCTTTAATTTCAGCAATGTCTTGTTTTTGGTGTAGAAGTCTTAACACATCTTTTGCTAAATTTCATCCTATATAGTTGATGTTTTTTGATGTTACTGTAAATGGTACATTTAAAATTTTTAGTTTTCAATTGTTTGTTCTAATACCTAGAAATACAATTAATTTTTGTATGTTGACTTTGTATCTTGCAAGCTTGTTAAATTCACTTATAAGATCTCATATTTATTCTGTAGATTCCCATAAGGTTTTCAATGTACACAATCAAGTTGCCTGCAAATATTAACAGTTTCAGTCTTCTTTTCCAATCCTTATGCCTTTTATTTCTTGTTTTGTGCCTCATTTTGAATAAAACTGGTAAGAGTAGACATTTTGCCTTGTTCTCAGACTTAGAAATGGTTTAATATTTCACCATTAACTATGATATTAGCTGTAAGTTTTTGTAGTTCCTTTGATCGGGTTGAGGAAGTCCCCTTCTCTTAGTTTCCTGAGCGCTTGGATTGTGAAAGAGTGTTGAATTTTGCCAAATGACTTTTCTGCATCTATTGAGGTTTTAGTATCAGGGTTACATTGAATTCATAAAACAACTTAAGTAGTGTTTCTTCCTTTATTTTTCGGAAAGAGTTTGTGTACATCTAGTATTATTTCTCTCTTTAATGTTTGATGGAATTCACCAGTTGAAATCATCTGGGCTTGGAGATTTCTTTGTAGGTTTTAATTATAAATTCAGCATACTTAATAATATGGAGCTATTTAGATTTTTTTTATTTCTCCTCGTGTCAGGTTTTGTGTGTGTGTGTGTAAGGAAGATTGGCCCTGAGCTAACATCTGTGCCAATCTTCCTCTATTTGGTATGTGGGATGCCACCACAGCATGGCTTGATGAGAGGTGTGTAGGTCTGCACCTGGGTTCCAAATCTTCAAACCCTAGGCCTCCGAAGCAGAGCGTGCAAACTTAACCACTATACCATGGGGCCAGCCCCTCTTTGTGTCAGTTTTGATGTCATGTTTTTGAAGGAATTTATCTATTTTATCAAGGTTTTTGATTATATTAGAGGGACGTTTTCATACAATCCTCATGTTATTTGTTTATACCCCCAGGAGCTATCACGAATAAAGAGAACACTCCTACAATGAATGGGAAATTCCAGGGTTAATAAATTGTCATGGAAAAGGAGACAGTATGAGTCTTCTCTGTGGTCCTCTGCTTCTAGATTCTTAGTTCTTCAGCTCTAGATCAAAAGCAGGAACAGTTTTCTCGCCTGTAGCGTGCTTTCCTCTTTACCTCATTCTCCTTTCCTGCTCTCCTTTTTAGAGGACTTGCTCCAATCTTTCGCTCTGTTGCAAATGGCAGTTGGAATTTGCCATGGTAATTTGAATGCAGTTGTTTCCTTAGCAACAAAAATTTATTTGTGATTCAGACTCTTAAAAATCTCAGAGGTTTAATTAGTACTCTTCCCTGAGCAAGTCATTTATAACCAATATTTTGAAAACTTAACTTTAAAATAGCGAGTTAAGATTATTTTACCATAGCAGGTACATGAGGCAGAGGCTTCCCTGGCCCTCTCCCCATGAACTTCCTGGAATTAAAACTGGCAAAGACGGGTAAGGACACAACGCCCTGACTGAGGGCATGTGCCACAGCTCCTCCATCTCATCAAGTCAACCTGGGGTGAAATACTGACCTCAGAAAAGACTGCCCTTCTTCCCAACTCTCTGACTATTTTAAGTCAATAACAGGCATTGCTTAGTATTAGAAAGGTTTCATTTCTGGGTGGGACACAATACAGGATCAAATCCTCTTCCCTAACTACCTGTTCACCTACCTCCAACACACACACACACACACACACACACGGTAGTGTTCTGCACTGTTTCTTCTCCAAATTATCAAATTATCCTGTGGTCAAAAGGTATTTGGTCCCATCCAGTCCCTCTCAGTTTGTGGTAGGACTAATTTGTTAATGGGCCTCCAGAAGGAAAGTGCCTAATGTTTGTTCTAATTGGACATGACTGCTTCAGAATGACTGCGGCGGTCCGCCAGCTCTCACTGTCCCTGAGGCTGGATAATAAGCTTCTGCCACCAGCCCCTGGGTCCTGACCAAGACCATTTGCGGTAATGAACTTGGAAGGTTCAATGTAGGCTGCAAAAAAAGAAGAGAGAGAGAAAAGCACAGTCCGGCTCTTGTCAGTGGGTTCAATTATGGCTTCTGTCAGCTTAACAAAAGAAATGCAGAAAAGCTAGACTACGAAGGGGTGGGAGGGAGCAGGCAAAAAAGGATGGGGGTGGGGAGAACCCATGATGGTAGAACCAGACTGAAATTCCTCCAGGACCAAGGTTTCTAGAAGAAGTTCAGAAGTCAGCACAATAGGAGTTGGGTTCCCAGTGTCCAAATGTGAGGCTCTGCAGCCGTGAGGACCACAGGACAGGGTTTACTGTGTGTCCCTGATCTGAGGGAACAGGCTTCCCCACACCTCTAGTGCTCCCTGTGAATCCCCGTGACCCACATGGATACAGGGACAGGGCTCATCGTGCATGTTTAGACAAATTATTATTATTATCATGGTTGATTATTTGTTCTCTGAGACAGGATCTTAGAGCATAAAACCCAGAATCCATTGCTAAAATCACTCCAAAGATCTTAAAAAAAATTTTATTGTGAAATATGGCAAATCTACAGAAAAATGCATAAAACGTAAACATACAGCTTAAGGTATTATTAAAAAGGAAACACTTATAATCAGCACTCAGGTAAAGAAATAGAACTTTTCCAGAATCCCCATCCTGCCCCTGCCTGATCACGACCTCCTCCTTTATCCCTAAAGGTAAAGCACGTCCCTGACTTTTATGCGAATTATTTCCTTGCTTTCTTTATAGTTTCACTACCTAAGTAGGCAACCCTAAACACTATAGTTCAGGTTTGCCTATTTTTGAGCTTTATGTAAATGAGGATTAATACAGTAAATATTGGCCTGACTTCTTTTGCTCAGCGTTGTAAGATTCCTCTAGGTTGCTGCATGTGACTATAGTTGGTTTATTCATTGCTGTGGCGTATTCCGTCATATAAATATAGCACAATATATGTGTTCGATTGGTGAATTGCATGCGTTTGGGTTATGGTTGTTTTTTGGCTATTACAAACAATGTCTCTAGGGATAGTATTGCTCATAAGTACACATATCTCCGTGGTACACAGCAAGCAGAGAAACTGCTGGGTGATAAGCCTTCCAGAGATTTGACAAGACTACTTATTAAGTCATTGTGGACAGCCAGAGAAGAGACTGCTTATCAGAAACTCATTTGTTTCCTTACGGTAACCCTGAGAGATCCCTGCCTTTTGATATTCATGCTGCTCTGTAGTTCCCTCTCACCTTGTGTCAGAGATGGTCTGTGTAGCCAATAGAATACGGCAGAAATGATGGCCTGTAACTTCCAAGGCTAGGTCATAAAAGACATTATGGCTTCTACCTTGCTCTCTTGGGTCACTCCCTCTGTTGGAACCAGCTGCTATGTTGTAAGGATACCCAAGCTGCCGTTTGGAGAAGCCCAGGTAGCAAGGAGCTGAGATCTCCAGCCAACGTGAATGAGCCATCCTAGAAACAGACCCTCCAGCCCCAGTCAAGCCTTCCGTTGACTGCAGGCCTGGCTGTCATCTTGACTGCAACCTCACGAGAAACCCTGAGCCAGAGTCACCCATCTTGGCAGCCCCTGGATTCCTAACTCTTAGAAACTGTGTGAGATAATAAATGTTTGTTGTTTTAAGCTACTAAGTTTTGGGATAATTTGTTATGCAGCAACAGATACGTTGGTTTATCTAGATTGGCTGAGGCAGGAACACAAAGCATTCTGAAATTTCAACTGTTCAGAAACAACCTATTGTGTATATTTATCCTCCCCTCCTCGATGGCTTAGAAATTAGAATAGTAGTCACCACCAGATTGAATTTTTATTCTTTCTCTGTCTTCCTTTTCTATCCCCAGTTCCTTCTTTCCTTTCTCTCTTTGTCACAAATGCTCTTCTTTTCCATGAAATTCCAGAGATAAGAACAGGTGCTCTGGCATCAGACAACCTAGGTTTGAATTCTTGCTTCAGGACTTGCAAGTTGAGTGCCCTTGGGAACGTTTATTTAAGTTTCTGTGCCTTGTGCCCCATTTTCCTCAGCAGTAAAACAGAGATAATAATGCTATCACTCTCAGTAGAGAGGATGTAATAAAAACATGCTCAGTGCTTAGATTAATGATTGGCATGCACTGAACATCCAATAAGTGCCAGCTCTTGTTCTCTCCTCTCTTTCCCTCTCCTTTGCTCTCCTCTCTCCTCTCCTTCTCTCCCTTCTCCTCCTTTCCCCTTCTCTCCTTTTCCCTCTTCCATCTCCTGCCCTTCTCTCTTCTCCCATCTGCCTTCTTTATTCTCCTCTCTTCTTCACTCTCTTGATTCGTTTATTGTTCCACTTCCATTTTCTCATTTTTCTTCCCTTCTCTCTCATTGCAGCTCCCTTCTCCCAAGGCAGTAGCCAAACAAGCTTCCCCTTGGCTGGGACTCCTTGACAAGAAGAAATAAAGCATTTCTAACCATGGCGACACCCATGGGCATGGTGAACCAGCCTGCACTGATCAACCAGCTCCCTGTCAAAAGATATGATCCTAGCCTGGACCATAAGCATCTAACTGACGATTCCAGCATCAAAGCAATAACTCAGCTCTTAACTACTTAGCTCAAAGAAAGTGCCAAAAGTTGCCTCAAGTTTTTGATATCTCTTTGAAAGATTGTTTGCCTAGTATGACACCAATTTGTAGATAGTTCTTCCCCTCAAATTTACTTCAACATTTAAGAGATTTAATAAAATTTTATTACATAAGCACACAGTTGCTGTAAAATTTTCACACAAAATGAGAATGACTAGTGGGAAAGAGTAATGTTCTCTTCCCCTATCCTCCCATTCCTGGCTGGTGTAAGGCCTTGTGGAACCTTTTCTATGTTCATGTGGGTGTTGTGGCTTTCTTTTATTTACATAAATGGGGTCACATGCTCCAGTGTTCTGTGACTTTCTTTATACACAAATGATATACCGTGGACCTCTATCCATGCCAGGACCTACTGATCTAACTCATTCTTTCTAATGGCTGCACATCTACCACCGTTTAACCATTCCTCTCTTGAAGGACATTTAAATTCTTAACACCTTTTTACGTATTGTTAGGTACTATATGAATACTCCTTCAGAACGGATTTCTAGAATTGTTTTTGGTGCATCCATGGGCAGATATCTTACATTTTGACAGGTACTGTCGAATTGCAATAAACCTGAAGAGAAAGAGGTAGCTATTTACTTCAAGGAGTATGGAGGAAAATACACCAGGCTAAGGGAGCTTGAAGGCAAAGGCCCTGGGGCAGAAGAGAGCTAGACCTGCTCCTGAAGGAAGATGGGGTGACGGTGTTTAGTAAGGAAGGAGAAGAGGAGCGTGCCCTCAGCTGAGGTTAGTGACATAAGCTTGGCACAGTCAAAGAGGGCTTGGGGAGGTTGCGTTTTATTGCTATTTAGTGCTATTTGGAGCCATTGAGGAGTATTAAACAAGAGTGACTGTATTGATGGAGGTCTCCGATTACATGGTGGCTTCAGGCACTCACCTTGAAGTCAAAGCCAATCTTCAGGTTTAGGTCATTCATAAAAACATGCAAGGGACTACAAGGAGTGTTCTGGAGATAACCTGAATGATCAAAGGTACTAATACTTTTTCAGTTAAATGACTCAGATGATGGCAGTAAAAGTTCATTCCGAATGCAGAAGTCTTGGGGCCACTAATCCTTTAAAGTGTCATGGTAGCTCAGTGCTCTAACCAGGCTGGGAGGTGGTCTGAAGGGAGCTTGCAGAAGGGGAAGGGAGTTCCATTGGACTGAGAAAGGAAAGAGAACCTAAAGTTGATTGAAGAGATCGTGTGGTTCATTGTGGGAGGAAATCCTGGAAAAGGAATGAAAAATTTTAAAGCGAGTAAATATTTCAAGGCAGATGTTATGAGAGGGGAGGTCCTAGGATTCTATGCTTTCCTGAAGCCAGGTCATCTAGAGGATAGCTTTAAAAATTTTTTGCTCATGTACCCTATAAAAGAATTTTGAAAAACTATGTACTTTTTCATATACTTTTTTTTCATTTTTTTCATTGCAGTAACATTGGTTTATAACATTATATAAATTTCAGGTGTACATCTTTATATTTCAGTTTCTGTCTAGATTACATCATGTTCACCACCAAAGACTAATGACAATCCATCACCACACACATGTGCCTTATCACCCCTTCCGTGCTCCTCCCTCCTTCTTCCCCTCTGGTAAGCACCAATCCAGTCTCTGTCTCTATGAGTTTGTTTGTTGTTGTTTTTTATCTTCTGTTTATGAGTGAGATCATACAGTATTTGACTTTCTCCCTCTGGCATTTCACTCAGCATAATACCCTTAAGGTCTACCCATGTTGTTTCAAATGGCCAGATTTCATTGCTTTTTATTGCTAGGTAATATTCCATTGTATATATACCACATCTTCTTTATCTATTCGTCCCTTGATGGGCACCTAGGTTGCTTCCAAGTCTTGGCTATTGTGAATAATGCTGCAATGAACTTAGGGGTGCAAGTATCTTCACACATTAGTGTTTTCGTGTTGTTTGGATCAATACCCAGCAGTGGAATAGCTGGATTGTATGGTAGTTCTATTCTTAATATTTTGAGGAATCTCCATACTGTTTTCCATTGTCACTGTACCAGTTTGCACTCCCACCAGCAATGTATGAGAGTTCCCTTTTCTCCACATCCTCTCCAACACTTGTTATTTCCTGTCTTGTTAATTATAGCCATTCTGATGGGCATGAGGTGGTATCTCATTGTAGTTTTGATTTGCTTTTCCCTGAACATCTTTTCATGTGCCTGCTGACCATCTATACAACTTCTTTGGAGAAATGTGCGTTCAGATCTTTTGCCCATTTTTAAATTGGGTTGTTAGTTTTTTTGTTGTTGTGATGTATGAGTTCTTTATATATTTTGGATATTAACCCCTTATCAGATAAGATGGTTTGCAAATATCTTCTCCCAATTGTTAGGCTGTCTTTTCGTTTTGTTGATGGTTTCCTTTGTCATGCAAAAGCTTTTTAGTTTGATGTAGTCCCACTTGTTTATTTTCTCTATTGTTTCCCCTGTCTGGTCAGACAGGGTACTTGAAAATATGCTGCTGAGACTGATGTCAAAGAGCATACTGCCTGTGTTTTCTTCTAGAAGTTTCATGGTTTCGGCTCTTACATTCGAGTCTTTAATCTGAGTTAATTTTTGTATATGGTGTAAGGGAATGGTCTACTTTCATTCTTTTGCATTTGGCTGTCCAGTTTTCCCCATACCATTTACTGAAGAGACTTTCGTTTCTCCATTGTATGTTCCTGACTCCCTTGTTGAAAATTAGCTGTCCATTGTCCATAGATGTGTGGGTTTATCTCTGGGCTCTCAATTCTGTTCCATTGATCTGTGTGTCTGTTTTTGTGCCAGTACTATGCTGTTTTGGTGACTATAGCTCTGTAGTACATTTTGAAATCAGGGAGTGTGATACCTCTAGCTTTGTTCTTTTTTTTCCTTTTTTTTTTTGAGGAAGATTAGGGCAGACTAACATCTGCTGCCAATCCTCCTCTTTTTGCTGAGGAAGCCTGGCCCTGAGCTAACATCCATGCCTATCTCCCTCTGCTTTATATGTGGGATGTCTGCCACAGCATGGCTTGCTGAGTAGTGCCATGTCCGCACCTGGGATCCGAGCTGGAGAACCCTGGGCCTCCAAAGCAGAATGTGTGCACTTAACTGCTGTGACACTGGGCCAGCTCCTGGCTTTTTTCTTTTTTCTCAGGGTTCCTTTGGCTATTTGGGGTCTTTTGTTGTTCTATATAAATTTTAGGATTCTTTGTTCTATTTCTGTGAAATATGTCATTGGAACTTTGATAAAGATTGCATTGAATCTGTAGATTGCTTTAGGAAGTATGAACATTTTAACTGTGTTAATTCTTCCAGTCAAAGAGCATGGAATATCTTTCTATTTCTTTGTGTCTTATTCAATTTCTTTTGACAATGTTTTATAGTTTTGAGTGTACTGGTCTTTCACCTCTTTGGTTAAGTTTATTCCTAGGTATTTTGTTCTTTTTGTTGCAATTGTAAATGGGATTCATAATTGTTCTTTCTGCTACTTCACTGTTAGTGTATAAAAATACAACTGATTTTTGTATGTTGATTTTGTATCCTGCAACTTTACCATATTCATTTATTTTTTCTAAAAGTTTTTTGGTGGATTCTTGAGGGTTTTCTATATATAAAATCATGTCATCTGCAAATAGTGACAGCTTCACTTCTTACTCTCCAATTTGGATCCCTTTTATTTCTTTTTCTTGCCTGATTGCTCTGGCAAGGACTTCCAATATAATGTTAAATAAGAGTGGTGAAAGTGGGCATTCTTGTCTGGTTCCTGTTTTCAGTGGGATAGCTTTCAGTTTTTCTCCATTGAGAATGATATTAGCTGTAGGTTTGTCATACATAGCCTTTATTATGCTGAGGTACTTTCCTTCTATACCCATTTTATTCAGAGTTTTTATCATAAATTGGTGCTATATCTTGTTGAATGCTTTCTCTGCATCCATTGACATGATTATGTGATTTTTATTCTTCATTTTGTTAATGTGGTGTATCATGTTGATTGATCTGTGGATGTTGAACCATCCCTGCACCCCTGAAATAAATCTCACTTGATCATGGTGTATGACCTTTTTAATGTATTGTCATATTCGATTTGCTAGTATTTAGTTGAGGATTTTTGCATCACACTTGTTGCAGTTGTACTGAGTCCAAAAGCTTCTTATTGTGGTCATGCTCCCCTGCTCAGATGTCCCACTCCTCCAGGGAAGGCTTCGTACCTTAAGATTGCCCCTGGCCATGAAGCACTGTGGCTAGAAGGTGGCTTTTTTCTCTCCAGAAAGAAATTTCTGCCTCTTCCACCTCAGTCAGCACTGTCCTTTGTTGTGGGGGTCCTTTTTATCCAGTTTTCAGTTCTCTCTCAGTGGTAATTGTTCCAAGAGTAGTTGTAAATTTGTTATGTCTGTGGGAGGAGATGATTTCAGAGTCTGCCTATGCCACCATTTTGACACTGTCTCCATTTTGTATACTTTTTAAGTTGACGCTAAAATTTCCTCATTTGTTTAGTTGGAAAAATGTGATTTATACATACATATATATATATACACCCATGTAATTTTAAAATGTAATTGTTTTGTCAGTCTTAAAATTTATCCAAATGTAGTCTAAATTTCACAGAGACTTTTGTATTTATTAGCTATTGAAAACACATAAACAATTGTAGAGTTGGAAATGTTACACTCTACTTTGCGTCTCAGAATCTTATCCTAATCTAATTTTTGCTTGAAACTCTTTTATTGACCCTTCATTCTCATGCATTTCTGCAATAAACATATTTTTTTAAATGCTCTGAACAATAAATCTTTACATTAAAATATGTGGTCATTTCCAATTTTTATTAAAACCTAAGTGATCGAACATCATAAAAGAGTCCAAAATTTGATAATTATGAAGTACTGTAACAACTAAACCTTTATTGAAAATGTAATTTTTTTCTCTGCTAATTAGTTCCTGTTTCTATGGATGTGATGGTTAATTTTGTGTCAAATTAACTAGGCTATGGGGCCCAGTTATTTGATTGAACACCAGTCTGAATGTCACTGTGAAGGTATTTTCAGATGTGATTAACATTTAAATCAACAGGCTTTGAGTAAACCAGATTACACTCCATAATGTAGGTCAGCCTTGTCCAATAAGTTGAAGGCCTGAAGAGCAAAGAAGGTTTCTCAAAGAAGATGGAATTCTCCTCAAGACTGAAAGATGGACCCTGCCTGAGTTTTCTTCTTGCTGCCCTGCAGATTTTGGACTCAAGACTGCAACATCAACTCTTACTTGAGTCTCCTGTCTACCAGCCTGTCCTACAGATTTTGAATTTGTCAGTCACCACAATTTTGTGAGCAAATTGTTTAAAAATCAATATCTCTCTCTCCCCTTCTCTCTCTCTCCCCCTCTCTCTCTCTGTAACTCTTTCCCTTAAAAGTACCTTGTTAATGAAACCAGGTTAAAGACTTTTCATAAATTTGTAATGGTACATTTTACAATTTTTCCTAACACCTATGAACAAAGTTCCAAATATACATGCCAATTTTTTTTCCTGAGGAAGATTCACCCTGAACTAACATCCACTGCGAATCTTCCTATTTTCGTATGTGAGCCAGTGTGACAGCATGGTCACTGACAGACGAGTGTTGTAGGTCTGCCCATGGGAACCAAACCCAGGCCGCCAAAGTGGAGCATGCCAAATTGAACCACTAGGCCAGCAGGGCTGGCCCTACATGCCAAGTTTTATTTTTACAGATAGTTTTAGAACATCTTAAATGAGTGTGATATACAGAGAAACAGATACTTAAAAATGACCGTAGTTTAGTAATCTCATGGTCAAGTATAATTATGTTTAATAATAAATATTTACAAATAAACTGATATAATGTCTAAGTTTTGCTTCAAAATAATGAGGATGAGGAAGGAGGGAAAGGTGTACATAAGAGAGATTGTCTGTGAGTTGAAATTTGTTGAAGCTGGATGATGTGTTCACGAGACTTCACTATATCGTTCTTTCTAATTCTAGGTCTATTTGCAATTTTCCCAGATAAAAAATTAGGAAAAAGAGAAAAAAACTAGCTGTGTTTATAATCATGCTTATTAATTCTGTTCTCATGGTAGTTTCTTTAGAGCTGTAGCTCTGTCTTCTTTCCATTTCTGCTACTGTTTATTTGCGTCTTCTCTCTTTTTGCTTCATCAGTCTCACCAAGAGTTTGTAAAAAACTCTCAAAAGTTCGAAGGATCAACTTTTGGCTTCATTAATGTTCTCTATTTTACCATATTGGATTTCCATTTCAATAAATTCTGCTTTGATCTTTATTATTTTCTTTCCTACTTTCTTTGGATTTAATTTATTCTTCTTTTCTATCTCTTTAAGATGGGCACCTAAATAATTTATTTTCAGCCTTTCTTACTTTCTTTTTTAATACAAGCTTTTAAGGATATAAATTTTCCTGTAATCATGGCTTTACCAGCATCCTACAAGTTTCAATATGTTGTATTTTTATTTTCATTCAGTTCAAATATGTATTTTACTTTCCGTTGTGATTTCCTTTTTGACCCATAAGTTAGTTGGAAGTATAATTCTTATTTTTTAAACATATGGAAATTTTCGAGTTATCTTTTTCATAGTAATTTCTATTATGTCTAGTTTAAGAAATATGTTAAAGCTTTTTGTATATGCTAGATCATGGCCAATTTTGATAAATTTTGTATACACATGAAAAGAATGTATATCCTGCCTTTATTTGGAATTTTAATAAAAATTTAGGTCACATTTTTATTGGTTGTTCATTACGGCCTTACTGATTTTTAAAAATTAGTTGAGAGAGATGTGATAAAATCTCCCACAATGATTATAGATTGGCATAGTTCTCATTTCAGTTCTATTATTTTTGCTTTCTATTTTTTTGGGCTATGTTACTATGTGCATACAAATTTAGAATTTTCCAAATGTATTGGATCTTTCATGATTCTGAAACCTCCTTCTTTATTTCTGATGCTTCTTGCCTTTGTCTACTTTCTTTTATTTATATAGTTCCATTTCTTTTTCCATTCTTTTGCTTTCAATCTCTTTTTATTCCATGTTTAAGCCCAATTATTTGCTCTTACAAAAGACATATTGTCTTCATTCCTCCCTGCATTTTTAGTTTGCTTTTAGAATCATTCCCTTTGGCATAATTTTCCTCTTGCCTGAAGAGCATCTTTAATATACTCAACCATCTAGGTCTGCTGGTAACAAATTCCCTTAGCCTTTTTTTAGCCCCAGAAAATGTCTTTATCTCCTTTTGAATGATATTTTTGCTTTGTGCAAAATTCTATGTAGGGAATTCTTTTCCTTCAGCAGTTTTCAGATTTCATTCCAGTCTTCTGACTTCCATCATTTCTAGTAAGAATCAGTTTTCTTATTTACAGTTGCTCTTTTGAAGATAATGTATCTTTTTTTTCCTCTGGCTGCTTTTGAGGTTTTCATAAATTTTAATATGATTCTCTAGGTGTGGTTCTCTTTATATGCTTCCTGCTGTTTCTGGAGTTTGAAGTGCTTCCTGTATCTGTAAATTGATATTTTTCACTAGTTTTTGAAAAATTCTCAGCCATTGAGTCTTCAAATATTATTTGACCCCATCCTATTCTTCTGGAACTCCATATACATGTATGTTAGATTCCATGTGTATCCCTGGTCTCTTTCTTGTATTTTTTCATCTTTGTATAACTCCTTGCTTTACTCTGGATTTTTTAACCTATCTTCCAGTTTATTAATTCTCTCTTCAGCTTGTCTAATTTGCTGTTATATCCGTCCTTTGATTCTTAACTTCACTTACATTATTTTTAGTGCTAGAACTCCCTTTTGCTTTCTTAAAAATAGCTTCAGTTGTCTACTGAATATCTACCTTCTGTCTTTTATTTCAGTGAACATATTAAGCTTACTAATATTCACCCCTTGTCTGTTAAGCCCATTATTTAGAACTTCCATGAATCTATTTATTGTCTGTCATTTTTTCTTGGTTTTCAGTTATGCCTTGTCTTCTCATGTGTTGGTTATTTTTGATTGAGTGCCAGGTACTGTGCATAAACTATTGTAGAGATAAGTTGAAGCTCAGGAAGATGTCATCTTCTTGTAGAAAGGAATTTACTTTTACTTATGGCCATCAGGAATTGAGATGATTTAATGCTGATTTTCATTACTTAAGAGTGCTGGTTTATTTCTCATTTACTCTTACTCCTAGAGCGTTGATTTTCAATGTGTAGTCTGTGGACCTCTGGGAGGCCCTGAGATGTGTTCAGGGGGTCCGCAAGGTTAAAATTTTCTTTTGATAATAATACTAAGGCATTTGGTTTTTTGTCACTGAGTGGAAATGTGCGCTGATGGTAATACGTCATTGGTGCTTTAGCATTGATGCCTTAGCACAACTCAAGAATATGACACCAAGCCATCCACTTGCAGTAAAAAAGAAAATACAAGCTAGTTTCCCTTGATGTGCAGTAAAAATGATTAATTTTATTAAGTCTCAATGCTTAACATTCTGTCTGACAAAATTGGGAATACACTTGATACATTTCTGTTGTATATGGAAATATGGCGTCTAGAGGAAAAAAATGTGTGAGATTGTTGGAGTTGTGTACTGAATGAGCTGCTTTTTTTTTTTTTTTTTTAAGGATTGGCACCTGAGCTAACAATTGTTGCCAATCTTCTTTCTTACTTTCTTTCCTTCCTTCCTTCCCTCCTTCCTCCCTCCCTCCCTTCCTCTCTTTCTTTCTTTCTTTCTTTTCTTTTATTCTTCTCCCCAAAGCCCCCTAGTACATAGTTGTATATTCTAGCCATGGGTACCTCTGGTTTGCACTATATGGGACGCCACCTCAGCATGGCCTGATGAGTGCCATGTCCACACCCAGGATCCAAACTGGCGAAACCCTGGGCCACCGAAGCGGAGTGCATGACCTTAACCATTGGCCACGGGGCCAGCCCCTAGCTGCTTTTTTTATGGAACATTATTTTTACTTGAAAAAATGTCTGGTAGATGAACTATAGTTAAAGACTTTTCTGGTGAGATTGGAGGTGCTACTAATTAATGTGATTTTTGCATATTGTATAGTGAAATGTTTCAACATTTGGAAGATGAGCATAACTCGTGAACTAATATTTTTCCAATGAGCAATTATGTTAAAAATTATGCATAGATAAAAGATCATTCAAAGCGAAAAATAGGCCAGTACATTTTAAAGTATGAGAGTATGAACAGTTCATTGATATGATTTCAGATTCCACATTGCAACAAATCTTGAAGAAATTACCACTTACTGAATTTTAGTGTAGTATCAAAGCAAAATATCTTGGGCTGACCCAGTGGCATAGTGGTTAAGTTCGCACACTCTGCTTTGGTGGCCCAGGGTTCACTGGTTCGGATCCCGGGCACAGTCCTGCATACCATTTATCAAGCCATGCTGTGGCAGGCATCCCACATATAAAATAGAGGAAGATGGGTCCTGATATTAGCTCAGGACCCATCTTCCTCAGCAAAAAAGAGGAGGATTGGTGGCAGATGTTAGCTCAGAGCTAATCTTCCTCAAAAAAAAAGAAAGAAAGAAAGAAAGAAAGAAAGAAAATATCCTTAATTATCTCTAAAGGCTATTAAAATACTCCACCCTTTCCTACCTTCATATTTATGTAAGGGCAGATTTTCTTCATACATTTCAAGCAAAACAACATACCACAACAGATTGAACATAGAGGCAGATACGAAAATCCAACTGTCTTATATTAAGCCAGATATTAAAGAGACTTGCAAAAATGTAAAACAAAGCCACTCTTCTCATTAATATTTTTGTTTTAAAAAAATAGCTATTTTTTCATAAATTAAATCACCTATATTAACATGTAATGGGTTTGTTATCAATATTTTTAAAAATAAATATTTTAAAACTATTTTTATAATAAATATTATAAAATATTTTATAAATATTTTCATTCTGAGTTTTAATTTCTGATGTGGTAAATATTGATAGATATAATCCACATAAACAAAAGTTCTTTGGCATCCTAAATAATTTTTAAGATTGTAAAGGGATCCTGAGACTAAAAGATCTGAGAACTGATGACCCTCAAGATCCCAAGTGAAAGGCTCAGATAAGTACCTTTTCTTTGGCAGGTTCCTATTCCTGGAAACTGTCAAACTGTCAAAAACTAACGCACTTCTTACCTACTGCTTTTGGATTTGGCAATTGTCTTGAGGGAAAAAGCAGCCTCAAATGCTGGGCTCGGCTCTCTGGATCTCTCTTCTGTCCAGATCTTTGCCCTGTAAGTCCGCATTGACTAGGTAGATTTCTAGTGCCTTTGGACAGATTCCTAATAGTTTTTCAGTGGGAAAGTTGGTCTGAAACCACATAAGCTGCTATTGATAGAATTATCCTGTGCTTTTTTTGATGGTTTCTCAATCCTTTTTCATGTTTTCAATGATCACTTTAATTTCTTTAAACATCTTTAATGTATTTATGTTGGCCCTATGGCTTTTTCTGCTGACACTTGGTCTTGAAATCTTGTTTTGTCATGTGTATTTCAAGTACGAATTCATATTTGTTGGAATGCTACCAGTGGAATCTTCTGAGGTCTCTGAAGAAGGTACATGTCTTCAGAAAGGATTTGTATTATTTTTTTTTTGAGACATCTTGAAGCATTGCCAGATTTGGTGCAGTTCATTTTATTTTTTTAACTCATGATAGAAAATTTCAAACACGTACGAAGGTAGAATAGTATAACACCCCATGTATCCATCACCCAGCTTTGACAGTTGTCAACTCTTGGCCAATCTAGTTACATTGATAAACCTCCAGCCACATCCCCTTCACATATCATTATGAATAAATTCCAACGTCATATAATTGTATCCATAAATGTTTCACTATGCATCTCTTCTAGACAAGTACTTAATCAAAACCATAGTATCAT
This sequence comes from Equus przewalskii, assembly GCF_037783145.1. Lineage (NCBI taxonomy): Eukaryota > Metazoa > Chordata > Mammalia > Perissodactyla > Equidae > Equus > Equus przewalskii. Next base: position 16,919,029 of record NC_091844.1, read on the forward strand.
CATCAATCTAAAAAAAGTGATTAATAATTCCTGAATATCACCCAATATTCAGGCAGTGTTCAATTTCCAATTATCTTACGAAATATTCTTTACTGTAGATTTACTTGTACCATTATCCAAAGTCTACACATTGTAATTTGCTGCTATGCATATTAAGCCTCTTAACTTATAAGTTTCCCCTTCACCTCTTTTTTCCCCCTTGTAATTCATTCATCAAAAAACTGGATTATTTGTCCTGAAGAGTCTCCTACGGTCTAGGGTTTGCTGAATGTATCACTCTGGTGTACTTGACACGAGTTTTAGAAACTTAACTGGATTCAGGCTTGACTTTTCTTTTTTTTGGCAATCTCATTTTAAATTAAAATGTTGATATTTTTTATTATTTGTTTATATTTTGACCGTGTAAATAACGCAAAGATGGGCCCACATCCATAGGAGCTCAAGTATTTGACTATGAGTTTTCTGAGGAGACTCTCCTTGCCTCCACCAAGAGCAAAGGCCAGGACAAACTTTTCCATGCCATCTTCTCCCAGTGCCAGATTTTTTTCTAATTCCTTGTTTCTCTAAATTCCTTTCGTAGAGGCTCAGGTTTAAAATGGGCTCTCTGATCTTATTCCTTGCTCTGAAAAGCAGAGTTTTTGTCCAGTACCCCCCCCCCCAACCATACTCCCCTACCCTCCACCCCAGCTAAACCCTAGGTGTCTGGGGTAAGTGGATGCCCTCCAGGCAGCGGATAGCTTCAGCTGGTGATTGCCCTGCATTGTCTCTTCCCCCAACAATTTCCCTTTTTTTCCTTTTTGCAAAGTCACCCATGTACTGTATTATAGAGGGTGGAGCCCTTTTGTATTGGAGGATTTCAGTATTTCTGGGTTACTTTATTTCTGGAAATCCTGTATTCATATGTGATCATGCAGTTTTATAGTTATCTTTTAACTATCTCCTATTAGAATTTTGAGCAGAAGGAATGAGATGTTTGACGGAGAATTCCTCCAGGAAATGATGTTAAACCTGAGACCTGACAGATGAGAAAGAGGGGGCCAGGTGAGAAGCCTGGAGGAGGCAGTGGTTTGGAAAGGGGGAAGAGTATTCCAAGCAGAGGAAGCACTTGCTTGAAGTGTTTGTGGCAGAAAGGGAAGGCTCAAGAGCTGGGACAATGGCCGAGGGTCCGGGATGAATCAGAGGGGAGGACCTACTCCATCCTGCCTGATCAGGACCTCTGGGTTGGAGCAATGCAGTGCAATGTAAATCTTTGGTGTGATTTCACTACCTAGCCTCCCTTGTCTTGACAGCAGTTACTAGATGTACAAAGAACTTTCCTGCGTCTCTTCAACACCCGAGGGTTATTCTGACTGTACCAGTCAGGAAATTGCTGCAGGAAAACCTAAACTGTCCACAAGTTTGTGGACAAGCTTGGATTCATGCTTGAAGGATGGGATTATCCTGTAAATTTAGTTAGAGCAAGTGGGCTGGTCTGGGTGGTAAATACCACACCCTCGATTCCTTTGTTCAAATGTCTCACCTTCCTTTTCTTGTGCCGTTTGGGAGGCATTTTCCTTGTCAGGTAACGCCAGACCCGAAGCAGCTAAGGGAGCTTGGGTGGCTTCCCCTTGGGGGGCAGCTGCCGGGAAGCCAGCCAAGTTGCCTTTTGGTCTTCTGAGGGGAAGCCAGGGTGCAGGTTGGGGCGAGGGGCCGAGGGGAGGGAGCGCTCAGCCCTCTTCATGTGCCTGCCAATAGCCTCGTACACCCCTGCCACCAACCATCTCTTTAGAATTAAAAATGCAAGTCGAACAACTCCATTAAAAATCATATACTTGTTGGCCAGTAGACTTTGAAAAAAGTCACTCAACTAAAACCTGAGTACTACGCCTCCTTTTAGAGGGTGTGTTCATTTCCTAGGGCTGCCGTAACACAGTGCCACACACTGGGTGACTTAAACAACAGCAGTGTCCTCTCCCACAGTTCTGGAGGTTAGAAGTCCAAAACCAAGCTGTTGGCAGGGTTGGCTCCCTCTGAGGGCTCTCAGGGAGGCCTTGTCCCCTGCCTTTCCCCTCCTAGCGTCTCGTGTTGCCAGCAATCCTCGGCATCCCTTGGCTTATAACGTAGCACTCCAATCTCTGCCTCTGTCTTCACGAGGCATCTCCTTGTGTCTCTGCCTTCACATGAGAATCTTCCTATAAGGAACCCAGTCATACTGGATGAAGGGCCCACTCTAACCCAGTATGACTTCATTTTAGCTTAACTACCCCTGCAATGATTCTAGTTCCAAATAAAGTCCCATTCTGAAGTACTGGGGTGGGAACATAGGACTTCAGCATATCTTTTGGGGGACATAATTCAACCCATGACAGAGGGAGACAACATAAGTAAAAGATCTATGATATCTGTGCTGAAAAGTTCACTCCTCAGCATTCTGGCTAAATGTCACCTGCTATGTTTAGCCTCAGAATTTTAGGCTTCTGTGTCTGAGGATATAACAGTCTTACTCTTCAAAAAGCAAAAGAAATTTTCCAAGTTTCCTCACTAAGGGATTCATGCAGAGTCTGGGTTTGCCAGCATCAGAGTCCACCTGACTTCTGTCCTTGCTGAGGACCTTGCCCAGAGACACTAGGACCGGCTCACCCAGGACTCTGGCAAGGAGATTTGAACTCACAAGGGAGGGAGGAGAAAAAAATGGAATCATTTTGGAATTGATATCAGAGTATGACGTGAGATGGGGATCTTAGTTTATACTTATTCCAAATGGTTACTCAGTTATCCTTCTACTCCTCATTGAGAATACAAGCACAGGATGTTGATTTGAAGCGCCCCTCCCCTTACACGCTAAAGCTTTATGTATATTTGTGTCTTTCCATCCAGAATTACAACATGCATCTCTATTTCTTCAAGTGTCCGCTAGAAAGTGCTGAAGTTTTGTTCATCTACATCCTGTATGTTTATTATTTTGTTTATTTCTCAATCTTGTTTGTTACTACTATTGTTGTTACTGAAAGAAGACTTTCTCCCATCATATTTACTAATTACCTTCTTTTAGAATAAAAAGAAAAAGCTAGTGATTTTTCTCACGTATATTTTGTAACCAGCTATTTTGCTAAAGCCTAATGAGCTCTAATAATTTTTCAGACATTCTAGTGACACTATTCTCCAAATATGATCTGTGCTTTCCAGCTTCAAGGTCTTTGATTCTGCTGTTATTGTCTGAATTTCCATCCATCTCCCCAAAGGCTACTCTTCATCAAGATTCGCTTTCTCTGGGAAACCTCTTTCAACCTTTGGAAGAGTTCATTTCCCTCTCCCTGAACTTCCATACAACTTTGTACACGCCTTTTTTATAACTATAGCATACTGCATTCTAACAATCGGCTTATAAAACTGCTTTCCCGCAGGACGCTCGAAAAAGCTCACATTCCTTCTCTAGGCTAAGAGTCAAGCTGGGGAAGTTCTGTTTGGATGATAGAGGAACGATGCTCTCTTATTCATCTATGCATCCCTTCTTCTGCAGTGTGGTACCCAGTATAGAAGATGGAGTGTGCGAGTGAGTGAGAGCGAGCGAGCGAGGACACTAAGATATGAATGAGTAGACAAGGGGGTGCGCTAGGAGGGGAAGAACTGGAACCAGAACTCAGACTGGAACTATGGCTTTTCCGCCCCCACATGCTGCCTCCCCAGACACTGGACTCCAGTTTAGGGACCTCTCTAGGGCTCTCTCTTGGCACCTCATATGGGGACATGATCAACTTGCAAAAGAAGTGGGATGCTATTCTGTGCCCTGTACCCTTCCCAATTACTATTCCGCAGCCCAGGCCCAGCGAGGGTTTCCTTGATGGGTCCTTGAGAAGAATCATGCCACCTAGAGGCCAATGGCGGAACTCCTCTTCCCACAACCGGTCCATGGCTTGAATTCTAATTCCTTCAGCCCATATCGAGAGAGACCCTCCAGGGCGGTGCTAGGGTTGGAGGGGGAGGCTTCGGGTTAGAGGCTGCCTTGAGAGTTATGGGGTCACACTTGCTGCGGTAGAAGCTGGCTCTAATCCTGGAGAAGAGGCTCCTTCCTCTGCTTCCCACCGTGAATTCTTAATTCGGCCAGAACAGAGTGGGAGAAAAGGCTCATCATGCAGGGATCCAGCCAGCTCGCTGCTCTCTGATCCTCCCTCTCACGGAGAAAGCCTCAGCGCAGCCCGGGAATGCCAGGCGGAGGAAACAAGGCCGCTTTATTTTGCATAATGCCTTCGGACAAACGGTCCCTGGAAGGCGGCGGGGGAGGCTGCTGTCGGGCCAGGAATGCGCACACCTGTACTTGGGCAGGCTCCTTTGAATTCCTGCTGCTCCGCGGTCTCCTGGGGCCTTGCCGCTGGCGGCGGGTGGGAGTTTGGCAGCCTGTGCCCTCGGGAGGAGCGCTCCACCCAGACCTCCAGTCGAGCGGCCACCAGGGGAGAGATGGCGCTCCAACCTGTTTGTAAAGTACCCCCCCCCCCAAAAGAGCCTTTCTCTTGTCTCCCCCACTCCCAGCCCACCTGCAGTTCCCACCTCTCCCCCACCCTAGACCCACTGGAAACAAAGCTTTCTCCAAAGAAAGAAATAGTTCCTTGACAGACTTCCTCGGGGGATTTCAGACCTGGAACAGACCCTAGAGTGCATGCAGCCAGGCCCTTTTATCCTGTCAGCCTGAATCTTGCTCATAGTTTTTCTTGCTTCCAAGTTCTTCATCTGACCAATGAGGAAGCTAAAGCCCAGAGAAGTCACACGACGTTCCTAGTTCTGCAGCTGATGGTGGCAGAGCAGCGCTAGTGTTTACTTCTCATAACTTGTTCTGTTAGAATTATTTCATCACATAGCTCTGCTTGACCTTATCAGATTAGTACTGCTCATGAATCAATATTTCAGAAACGTCACCTGAAAGGCCCTCCTATGTGATGGCCTTTGATGTTCTCTGACTGAACCTGGCCTAGTCCTCAAGAGGCAGCCCCAGCCTCACCTGGAAGGAGAAGCTGTGAATTCTCTGTGTCATGCCTGGGTCAGCTGCCACTCCAGAGGGGAGGAAGTGAGGGCTAGACGGTGGGCTTGTCAACCCCAAGGCAGGCCAGCCTGCAGCCAGAAGGCCGCCTGAGTAGGAGTGAGAGAGGCCTGTTATGTGAAGTTGTTCAGGCTTTACTTCTACCAGTTGCTTTCCTTTAGATCTACACAGAAGATCCTTCTCTCCGTGAAGTGAGAACAAAGGGAGTTTTCTTCTCTTGGGTCAGGGCAAGCAGAGGAGAGCGCTGGCCCTCAGAGACCAAGAGTCCCAGGCTGAGCCCGTCACAGTCCAAGGAGAGAGAGAGCCAGGGAGGGCTACAGGCCCCTTTGGCCCTCGGCCACCTCTCCTGAAAGGGGAGAGGGTATCTCCCCTCCACTGGGTCTGTCTGTAGGTAGAACAGAAAGAGCCGAGGCTGCATTCCCGAATAAGGGCTGGGGCACAATGAGAGACTAAATGAGGAGGAGCAGCAAAGAGAGAGGGAAGGAGGGGAGGGGGATACAGGAGGGCCGTGGACCCTCACCAGGCCTCTCATTAGAGGAGCATGTCCTTGAGCCCGAGAACCCTGTGCAAGATGTGGCGAGCAGATTGGTGATGATGGAGTTGATCATGAGGGGGACCAGGAGGGATCCCCCAGCTGAAGCAGGGGAGGGAGGGACTTGCTCATGGTGGAGCATAGGCATCCCTCTGGGACGGTAGAGAAGCCTGAGCTACAGTTCCACCCAGGCCCCCGGCCTGCACAGCCAGGCGCGTGTCTTCCGGGGGAAGGATATAAACGGATGAGGCATTTCAGCTAGAAAATGACCCTAGACTTTCCTCATCTCTGAAAGGCTTCTGAGTGAACAGCAATGTGACAAACCACAAGCACTCCAAGGATGCAAACGGAAGTGAGCAAAGTGATCACTGTGTTTCCAGAACAAGAAACCCTTCCCTATATCTTCTGGGCCCAGTTGGGTACTGGGCGAGGGGGTAGCTGTGAGGCTTTACTGCTCTCATGAGGAGCAGAGGGTTCACAGAGCACCAGGGGTTGCAATCGAAATTGTGTCCAAAGCAAGTCATACGATTGCGCACAGTGGCAGGTTATATTTTCCAAAAATAACCACAGCAGTGTTTTCAGTTTCACATCCCTTCTAGAATCTTGTCTGTCTCCAGTCAAGAGATGATGACTATTTCCCCTCGTCTTGAACCAGGGCTGGCTTTCGTGACTGCCTAACTCATAGGCAGAAGTAATGATCCCTGACTTCCAAGGCTTGGTCATTAAAGGTGGTACAGCTTCCACCTGGCTTTCTCTCTTGGGACTTAGGAGCCCTGAGCTGATATTTAAAAAGTCCAGTTATCCTGAAACCTCATCTGGAAAGACTATATATCTATATCTACATCTATCTATATCCATCTCTATTTCTTTCTATCTGTCCATCCATCTGTCTATCATCTATCTGTCCATCCATCTATCTATTGAGAGATGCTCACGGAGCCCTGGGTGTTTGAATCTTCCCTGCCCAGGTGCTAGATGTGGGAGTGGGCGACCTTCAGATAATTCCAGCCCCCATCCCTCAGCCACTCCAGCTGATGCCAAATGGAGCAGAGTCGAGCCCGCATTGCCAAACCCTGTCCAGACTGTGAACTCATGAGCAAAAATGTCATTTCAAGCTACTAAGTATTGGAATGGCTTGTTGTACAGTATCAGATAATTGGAAAATACACTTGTGTCTTCACCTCACTTAGTGCTGTCAATAACCACAAGAGGCGTGCATCACTGTTCCTAATTTATAGACAGGAAAACCAAGGCTCAGCGTGGGGTAGTCACAAGATGTTATGGACAGAATTGTGTCCCCCCCAAATTCATATGCTGAAGCCCTAACCCCCAACATGACTGCATTTGAAGAGAGGGCCTTTAGGGAGATAATTGAGGTTCAATGAGGTCATAAGGAGGGGGCTCTAATCTGATAGGATTGGCGTCCTTTTAGAGATCTCTCTCCATGTGCACGCAGAGAAGAGGCCACGTGACGACCCAGCAGGGAAGTTACCGTCTACAAGCCAGGAACAGATGTTTTACCAAAACTAACCTTGACATCACCTTGATCTTGGACTTCTGGTCTCCAGAACCGTGAGAAAATAAGTTTCTGCTGTTTAAGCCACTCGGTCTGTGGCATTCTGTTATGGCAGCCCGAGCAGACTAATATAAAAGATAAGAGGCATGGCCATGATTCATACTGAAATTCTATGACTCCAAAATCTGCAGCACATTCATCACGCTGCCTAAATGTTGAAACAAGACTGTTTGTGAGTGACAGTCCCCCTTGGTCTAGACTCACAAGTCAGGGTCATTTTCTAAGGGTCAGGCAGAACCAGAGCAAGGTGACTTTCAATTCAGGATTTGCCTGACTACTGGTAGAACTCAAATACTGAGCCAAGCCCAGGTCAAGGCCAGAAACAGCTATTACAGGCAGGTTCCAGAAGCCAGGGGAGGCATTCGTTCTGACCTAGGCAGGACAGGCCTGGGGGAGATCTTGGTGATTTTACGGACTCTTGCGCTAGATCAGGAAATGGGGCCATAACCAGGATTTTTTCTTTCCTCTCCTCCCTCTCTTTGACGAGTATTTATTGAATGTCAGTGATCTGCCAGGTACTATCCCAGGCACTGGGAATAGAGTGGCAAACAAGCCAGACAAGGCTCCTGATCTCATTGATCTTACATTCTATGGGAACAGAAAGTAAATGAGTAAACACAGAAGCAAATAAAGAGCTTCTAATTGTGGTAAGTGCTGTGAAGAAAATTAACAGCTGACCTGATAGAGAATGCCTTAGGGGAGGGGCATCAAGAAGTGACCTTGGAGCTGGAATGTAAAGCATGAGAAGTAGCTGCCATGTGAAGAGTGGCAGGTGCAGAGGAAGTGGAGGTGCAAAGGCCCTGAGGTGGGAAATAGCTGGGCCCATTCAAGAGATGCATAAAGAGGGAGTTGCTGAGATCAGAGCACAGTGACAAGGTGAGGAGAGGGAAGAAGGAAAGTTGGTGAGATAGGCCAACTTTACAGGCCTTGTAGGTCCCAACAAGAAGTTTCATTTTAATAAATTAAAGGTAGAAGTTTCATAATTGTGCTGAATAAGGAAAATAAATGCACAGAGGTTCCCAGGAAGGACATAGAGTTGAGGTGAACTGTGGAGACACCGTTCTTGATGAAAAGTGTGCTCTTCTTTCTTCTGAGGGTCAGGACAGGGCCTGGCTAGAGCCCTTTGTCTCTGTCTGTCTGCTCATCTAGAACCCTCTCTCCTGGGTCCCCATGCTGAAGACGTGGGGAAGAAACAACCATTTGTTTGCTTCCAAAATTGATTCCCAGGGCAAAGGGACATCAGAGCACTGAGTGCCCACTGCTGGCAGTGGGGACGGATAGCCCAGGAAGAGAGTAGAGGGAACCGCAATGCTTGTATTCATTTTCTATTGCTGAAATTACAACCAGCTTAGTACCTTAAAACAATACATGTGTATTATCGTATGGTTCTGGAAGTTAGAAGTTGGAGGTGGGTCTTGTTGGGTAAGATCAAGGGGTTAGCAGGGCTGAGCTCCTTTCTAGAGGTTCTTAGGGAGAATTCGTTTTCCTGACTTTTCCAGCTTCTAGAGGCTGCCTACACTCCTTGGCTCATGGCCCCCTCCCCCATCTTCAGAGCCAGCGATGGCAGGTTGAGTCCTTGTCACACTGCCAGTTCTCTGGTTCTTCTGTCATCACGTCTCCCACTGACCACAGCCAGGAAAGGTCTCTGCTTTTAAGGACTCACGTGATTAGATTGGGTCTTAGTCTGTTCAGGCTGCTATGACAAAATACCACAGACTGGGTGACTTATAAAGAACAGAAATTTATTTCTGACAGCTCTGGAGGCTGGAAATCTGAGGTCAGGGTGCCAGTATGGTAGGGTTCTGATGAAGGCTCTCTTTGGGTTGAAGACTCCTCATTGTATCCTCACATGGCAGAAGGGGTTAGGGAGCATTCTGGGTGTCGTTTATAAGGAGACTAATCTCAGTCACGGGGGGCAGAACCCTCACGAACTAATCACTTCCCAAAGGCCCCACCTCCTAATACCACCACTTTGGCAGTTTGGTTTCAACATATAAACTTTGGAGGGACACAAACATTCAGACCGTAGCAGCCCATCTGGATAATCCAGTCTAATCTCTCCATCGCAATGTCCTTAACTTAACCACATCTGCAAAGTCCCTTTTGCCATGTAAAGTAACATACTCACAGCTTCCAAAGATTTAGATGTGGGCAACTTTGGGGATTGCTATTCTGTCTACCGCAATGTTAGCTAAGGGCTAAAAGAAGGATAAAAGTGGATGGGTCTAGGGTTCCTCAGGTTAGCACGTCTGGAGATTCTCTTTCATAAATCCTCTTCATGGGCTCTTTTGTCGGAAGTTTGTGCTTATTCAGGGATACAGATCTGAACAATAAAAACAGTCATCATTTATTGGGAGCCCATCAGGTCCCAGCTGCCTTCCTGTAAGTACTCGTACTTACTACTTATAGTAATAGTAGTTTGTATGTATTGGGTACTCATTACATGCTAAGCATTGCGAGAAGTGCTGTACGTGTGTGATGAGAAGGAAAAGCACCTATGTGTTAGCATTCCCATTTTTTTCCTCTCCCTCCACCAGCCGAGTAAACTTTTGCTTTGCCCTCTTATCTTCCCCCACCTTCCCTGCCATTTAGGGAACATGGCCTTTGCAAACTATGTTCTCTGTTTTTTGTTTGTTTTTTGTTTGTTTTTGAGGAAGATTAGCCCTGAACTAACTACTTCCAATCCTCCTCCTTTTTTTGCTGAGGAAGACTGGCCCTGAGCTAACATCCGTGCCCATCTTCCTCTACTTTACACGTGGGACACCTGCCACAGCATGGCTTGCCAAGTGGTGCCATGTCCGCACCCGGGATCCAAACTGGCGAACCCTGGGCCACAAAGAAGCGCAACGTGTGCACTTAACCACTGCGCCACAGGGTTGGCCCCTACATTCTCAAGCTTTTGTGGTTCAAAATCAGAAGAATGGATAAAGAGAAACTGCACTGTTGCCTTGGAGCATCCCTTCACTACCATTTCAGAAATGCCCTTCATGGCTCCCCCATGTTGGATCTCCTGGGTGCCAGTTTGTTAAGCTATTGTTGCCCAAATTCCAACGTACCCTTTGTGAGCTGGGCATGAGATTCTGCAAACCACATTTTTGCTTTGCCAGCTGGCTCTCTATTAAGCTTTGCCCACAAGGGTGCCAGAGGGAGCCTGGAAGGCTGGAGGCAGGAGAAGGGATCTGCTCTTTCCTGTTTGCTCCTTATTTCTGTCAGCATCATACAGCAGCATATTCTCACCCTGGCAGCCACAGTTGGTTCCAGCAGTGAGGGTTGGTTTCAGTTTGCACTTTTCTCCCACATTCTCAGAATCAACCTCACTGTGCCCATTCAGAGACACCAGCAACTGTCAGATGGTGCATCTTCCTCGGAAACTTCAGTCCCATCCCCTTGTGGTGTCTCATCTAAGATCTTGAGGCACCAGCACCAGGCCAGTAGTGCCCTTTTCTCAGACATCTGAGTCCCTGCTTCAAATTTGCAAGTTCTGATAATCTCAGCCTCTTCCTTTCATTATTTCAATCCCAGGTGGTTACTGCTTCCTGAGCTACTACTTTCATGATGCCTCAGTACGTCCTTTTTGCCTTTTCAGTTCTCCAATATTTGGTTAGCAGCTCTTTATATTAAATTCTTCCTGCTAATATAGCTGGTATGGTTTCTATTTCCTCACTGTACCCTGACTGATACATGAATTAATACCAGGGGCGGTTCCAGGAAACATATTTTCAAGGGTGTGATATTGTTTTCATCTTGTCCTTGAACTTGAATGCAATGCTGAAGTCCCTGCCAATGAGAAATGAGATAACAGTATTCATGGCATGTAGTGACAATGAAAATAATCCAACTATCACCTGTGGTTATTATTATTAAGTGCCCATTGACATTTATAACATGATATTTATGGCAGTAATGATGGCTACAAGGACTGTGGGGTAGGATGTTTGGCATATACTGGAATTCTTACAGAAGGAAAATGATAAGTTTAGGTCTATAAATTCCCAGCTCAAGTTAGTCAGAGAACTAGAAAGTTTCTATGGCAGCCTTGAAAGAATATTCTTTCCTGTAGACACAGGACTGACTTCCCTGAAAACTGGTGCAAATTTGAATAGCGTGGTTTGCAGAATCACCATGTAAGCGTAAGTCAGAGTCTTACCAAATCTTTTATGTGGATGCTAGGCTATTGATGGAGAAAGAGTAGGACTCTGAGCTTTAGAAGGGGGCTATCTGCGTAGAGTAAGGTGAACCGAGACTCTTGAACCTCTAAGTCATTCTGAGCCTCCCTTGCCAGTCGGAGCAACCTGCCCTCTCATGGCTGATGACAATGGCTTCTCCTTGCTTGAAGATTCCGTAACACTCTCAAGACCCATCTCAACCATTCTTTATTTCCTCCACCCATGGTTGCAGTCAGATCTCTGCATGCTCCATGGGGAACAAGGAAATGTTTGACTCATGAGCTTATAAATCAAAAAAATTGCAAGATTTTGCTAATTTAAATCAGCAGAAACATGGGGTATATGTGTGGGAATGGATTCTGAGGAATGCAATTTAGATCAGGCCAAATTTGATATGAAGATACTTACCAGAGATTTTGCATTTAATGTGTTAGCTTACCAGAGATTTTGCATTTAATGTGTTAGCTTGTATAGCTAGAAGTGGTTCTAACAGTTCAGTTAGTTAGTTCATTGAATTTTTTTTTTTTTTTTTAAAGATTTTATTTTTTCCTTTTTCTCCCCAAAGCCCCCCGGTACATAGTTGTGTATTCTTCGTTATGGGTTCTTCTAGTTGTGGCATGTGGGACGCTGCCTCAGCGTGGTCTGATGAGCAGTGCCATGTCCGCGCCCAGGATCCAAACTAACGAAACACTGGGCCGCCTGCAGCGGAGCGCGCGAACTTAACCACTCAGCCACGGGGCCAGCCCCTAGTTCATTGAATTTTGGATTCAACACAAGCTTTTTCAATGAGTTTGAAAAGCCAGAACTTCCGTGGCATGATGCAGAGGAAGGAATACAAAGAGGATGAAAACGTCGCAGTAGTTTTCTTATGACTGACCTGCATGTTCTTTTCCCCGACGACATCCTCCTAGAAAGCCAAGAGGACAGTACTTTCACTATGAAATTGAGAAATATGTTCGCGAGAGGAACACCAGGATTCTTCAGAACTCTGAGGTAGGCACGAGACAGGAACTTGCTGCCATGGAGATTTCAGGACAATGAGGAGATTTGGGTCTAGCTGATGCTGAGTGACAGCATTTCACTACCAGAGATAAGGTAGGGTCAATTATAGCAATGGGAAGCAGGGAGCGGTAATCAGAGTATTTTGACCCCTGGTGTTCTTTTTGGCTAACTGATCACAGTATCTGTATTAGTCTGGGTTCCCCAGAGGAACAGAATCACTTGTGTTTAATTGTGATGACGCACCTACTGAAACCTTCCCCCAAAGAGACTTGCTGCCATTTGTTAGAGTGATTGTAACCTCGAGAAAAAGGAGTTACCCAGAGCTTTCAAGGATTACTAGATACTTCCTCTGAATTTATGTTAATTCCTGGAGACTCAAAATGCTACTGTGCCACCAATGAAATGGAGGCTAATGGTGGTCCGGTGACATATGGAGTCTTAGGTCAATTTCGATCACAGTGGGCCCAATAGGTCCACAGACCAACTGTGTAGATATTTCCCCATTTCATGAGTCTAGTCGGATAGACATATTAGTAACTGGAAGAATGCCAGCCTTGGCTGTCTGATCCATGGGGTAAGGAGCGTTATAGTTGGAAGGATCAAATGGAAGCCCCTGGAACTTCCCCTCACTAGCAGGATAGTAAACATAAAACCGATGTCATATCCCTGAGGGAACTGCAGAGATGAATGTCACCATCAAAGACTTAAAAGATGCAGGTGGTAAAACCCCATTTTAAATAAATAAAGTTTGCCCATGCAGAAGGCAGATGGGTGTTGGAGAATGACTGTGAATTACCATAAATTTTATCAGGTAGTGCTTCCAATTGCAGCTGCTATTCGCATATAGTAACTTTACCATAAAAAAAAAATCAACACGGCTCCTGGTAGCTGGTGTGTAGCTACTGACCTAGCAAGTACTTTTTTCTCCATACAATTTGTAAGGACCGTCAGAAGCAGTTTGCTTTTACCTGGCAGCGCCATCAGCATACCTTCACGATGTTGCCTCAGGGACCCATCAGTTTTCTTGCTTTCTGCCTTAATATAGGGTAGATCATCTGGACCTTTCCCACGTCATCGTGTTGGTCTGTTACACTGATAACATTATGCTGATCTGATCTGATGAACCGCGAGTAGCAAGTAATTTAGATGCCTTAATAAGAATTATGTGAGTACTTTAGATGTCTTAACACAACTTATGCAAATCAGACAGTGGGAAATAAATTCCATGAAAATTTAGGGCTTCTCACTCCTGTGAAGTTTCTAGGTATCCAATGGCCTGGAGCACATCCCCAAGGAGAAAGGCAAGTGACGGTTCTTTGTCCCATGTACTAAACAGATACAATGCTTTGTAGGCCTTTTGGGGTTTTAGAGAGAACACCTACCACATTTGAATGTGTTATTTAGATCTATCTACCAAGTAACACATAGGCTACTAATTTTGAATGATGGTCAAAGCAAGAGAAGGCTTTGTAGCAAGTCCAGTTTACTAGGCAAACTGCTCATCCTTTTGGGGCTTTTGACCTTCAGACTCTTTCAACATTAATTCCTGCAGCATATCCATCCATCTACTTCATGGGAAGTTCCTTATGACCTGTTAACTGAGAAGAAAAAAACTGTGGCCTCGTTTATAGATTTTGCTACACAATATACCAACTGAAAATAGAAGGCTACAGCATTATATCTCCTCTCAGGAGTGACCCTGAAGGACTCTGTCAAAGGACAATCCTCTTAGTGGGCGGTATTTTTTTTTCTTTTTTTGAGGAAGATTAGCCCTGAGCTAACTACTGCCAATCTTCCTCTTTTTGCTGAGGAAGACTGGCCCTGAGCTAACATCCGTGCCCATCTTCCTCTACTTTATATGTGGGACGCCTACCACAGCATGGTTTTTGCCAAGCGGTGCCATATCCACACCTGGGATCCGAACCAGCAAACCCCGGGCCGCCGAGAAGCAGAACGTGCAAACATAACCACTGCGCCACCAGGCCAGCCCCATGTGGGCAGTATTTTGAATGCTACATTTGGCTGTCCACTTTGTCTTGACTTAAAGATGGCCAGAAGCACAGATCTACGTTGATTCATGAGAAGTTACTAATAGTTTGGCAAGATGGTTGGGATCTTGGAAAGAAAAGGATTGAAAGATTGGTGATAAGGAGTTCTGGGGAAGAAGTTTGTGGATGACTTCTCAGAATGCGCACAGCATGTGTCAACATTTGTGTCCTTTGTGAATGCACACCACAAATAGTCACTGCAGAGGAGGCTTGCAATAATCAAGAGGACAAAATGACGTGCTTTGTGAATGCCAACCAGTCTCTTTCCCAGCCACCCTAGTACTTACTCAGTTGCCCCATAAACAAAGGGTCCGTGGTGGCAGGAACGGAAGCTATGCATAATCTCAACAACGTGGACTTTCTGTCACCAAGGCTCACCTGGCTACTGCTGCTGCTAAATACCAGCTTGCTATAACAGGGGTACACTGAGCTCTCATAAGGTCCTGTTCCCTGGGGAGTTCAAGATTGGTGTAAGATTGATTATATTGGACCCCTTTCATCATGAAGGGGTCAGAGATTTATCGTCATTGGAATAGATACATTTTATGATGTTAATGTTCCTTCCTTTCCAGCATCACCATCTGTGGAGGTAAAGAATGCTATATTCACTCTCGTGGTATTCTGCCCCAATTCTAACCAATAAACTCATTTCAGAGCAAAAGAAGTATGTCAGTAAGCTCATGTCCATTGGATGAATTAGCTCGTTTAACCGTGAATCTCATCACCCTGCAGCAGCGGGCCTAATAGAAAGATGGACTAACCTACTGAAGCCTCAATTCCAATACCAGTTGAGAGACAACACTCTAAACAGATAGGATTCTATCTTACAGAATGAGGTGTGTGCTTTGAATTAGAGATCAATTTATGTTTCTTTCTCTCTCATAGACAGAATACATGGGTCTGGAAATCAAGAGGCAGAAATGGAAGTGAGTCCTTTGATTATTACATCAAATAACCGACTTGTAGAATTTTTGCTTTCCATTCCCAGTGTTTTGAACTCTTTGATTTTGAAGTCTTGATTCCAAAGAAAAAGAACACTTCTACCAAAGGACACATTCGTAGTTCCGCTGAACTAGTAGATAAAACTGCCACCTGGACATTTGGGCTTTTCTTGACAGACAAGGAAAGGTGCTACTATTCTTCGAGTAGATAGGCAGATTGATCTTAATACCAGGGAGAAATTGAGTTGCTGCTATACAACAGGAACATGAAGGACCATGTCTGGAACCTAAGAGATTCCCTAGGGTGTCTCTAAGTAGTTCTATGTCCAATAGTAAACGTCAATGGAAAACTTTAGCAACCAAAAAAAGGCAAGGACACTGAAGATTCAGACCTTCCAAGAATGAAAGTTTGTGTCACTCCACCATCAGCTGAGGTCCTGGCTAAAGGCAAAGGAATCACAGAATGGGGTAGTGGAGAAGGAAGTTCACAAATATCAACTACAGCTTCATGACCATTTACAGAGTGAAGTCTGTAACAGCTATGCATACTCGCTTCTTCACTTGCATGTATATGTACTTATTAACTATTTTCCTCTTCTCTCTCCTCTTTTCCCTTATTATTTCATATAAATTTTGTTAGAGGTTAATTTCACAATTTAGTGATTAGATAATAGAATATTCAGATAAGATTCTGAATGAGTTTGAGAAGTAATCAACACAGCCCAGAGATGAATACAATGACTGTTGGGACTGGCATCTCTTTATTTTGGGTGCTGAGAACATCTTTGTTTGTATGTGGATAGTTGTTGTGAGGAAGGAGATAGGGTGTTGCTTTGTTTTTGTGTGAGTGTTCATCTATGTATAGAAGAGTGCCCAAAGGGGTGGACTGTGCCAATTAATAAGTTATTGTCCCTCAGCTCTTTCTATAGTTCACTTCTGATGTTGGCACTAGGACTTTACAAACCACATTTCTGCTTTGCCTGCTGGCTCCCTGTTAGGTTCTGCCAATATTCTAGAGCTTGCCTTCAGGGCTGGAGTGGGAGAAGGGAGTTGCTCCTTCCTGTTGGCTTCCGATGCCTGTGAGCATCCCACCAGGGGTGCTTCTTCATCTCAGCAGCAGCAGTTCCTTCCTCCACCAGGGACTGAATCTAGTTTGCAGTTTGTCCAACTCTTGAAGAGCAAGTCACCACAGAGATACCAGCTCTCGCCAGGCGGGAACATCTCCTCAACGGCCTGAGTATTAACTCTGTGAGGCCTCTTCTCTAAGTTTCTAAGTTTCAAATATTCCAGCCTTTCCATTTTGTTCCCTGAACCATAAAGGTGGTAGCTGCTTACTGTAGTTGCTATGTCTATGATATCTTAGTGCTAGCTTTTTACACTTTCTCTAACCTATTTAACATTATATCTAGTTAATGTTTCTTTGTTTTATATTCTATTTAAATAATGGATATGGGTTTTGTCTCCTGACCAGCCCTTGACAGATACAGACCTATTGGCCTGTTTGAAATTTTGGAGTAAACCAGAGCTGGATCCCAAATTTGTATCTCTTCTCTGTCTATACTGTCACTATAGGTAAGATAGTCCATGGCTTTAAATCTTATTTATATACCAATGACTCCCAAATTCATACCTCTTGCTCTGGCCTCTCACTAGAATTATAGACCTAAATTTTACTATCTACTTGTTATCTCTACTTGGCAATTTAGTAAGCATCTCAAACTTAATGTGGTCAAAAAGAAACTCATGATTCTCTCTCTGTCTATACCACCTACTCAAGTCTACTCTTCCCAAAGTTTTCTCTGTTACAGTAAGTTACACAACCATCCAGCCAGTTCCTCAAGTGAAAAAACAGAAAGCAATTTTCTTTCTTCCCTTTACTCTCCACATTCAATCCATCAGCAAGTCCTAAAATGTCTCCAAAATGTACCTTGATCTCTAAAATATTTCCACCTCTCACCATGTCCTTCACCACCACTCTGGTCCAAGCCACCATCCTCTCTAAACTGGACATGTGCAATAGCCTTCTAAAAATGGATCCCGTACACTCCATCCTCTGTCCAGTATCCAGAACGATCTTTTAGAAACACAAATCAGCTTTCAGTTCCTCTAAAGCTTTACCAACATACATATCATGAAATAAACATGCCTTATGCTAGTCTACAAGGCCTTACCAAATCAGGCCCCTGATCTCTCCCTGAACTACCTTATGCCACTCCCTCCCGGCCTTTCCTTTTGAGGCTGCTACATTTGTGAAAGTCCTGGCACTGCCTAGGAAGGAGGATGAGCCTAAATAGGGGGAGTTGCCTAGACAAAATAGGGGGAGTTGCCTAGCTTGACATCTCATGGGCTAGTAACCATTAGTCTCAGCCACAGTGAACTGAGCACAGACTCCCATTCCCATCCTGACCTGCACTCGTCTTTAAGACGACTGGTTCCTGGAGATCAGCGCCCCTCCATTCATCCCACAGCACCTCATTACAGACTCTCAATAGCTGACACATCTCTTTCTACCAATTCCCAGGGAATTACAACACAGAGAAAACCGAGAAGCTGCTTGCCTATGTCCTGTGTCATGCTCCAGCTCCCCTAACTTCTGCCATTGAAGCTCTTGTTGGAGTAGATGAACTAAACTCTCTGAGTGTGAGTGTATTTGGCTCTGGCTATTGCAATTTGAAACCTTAGTTTGCAGCAAAAGATCAGGGCAAAAGAGAGCCTGTGGGTTTCTTTTTTCTGTCGAGAATTATCCTCTTTGGTAATTGTGGTTGTTCAGGTGAACTTAATAATGAGATAATAACTAGATATATCCGTTTCACTTTGTATTGGAGATACCAGCGAGGAGATCTATGTCAGTTGATCTGTCAATCAATCAGGAATCATTAGCGAAGTTAAGAAAAAGAAAAACCTTCAAGCTCTGCTTCAAAACCATGATATCAGAATTTCCTGGACTGGAGATATTTTTGTGTGAAATTAAGTTTTAAAAGCTTCATGAGCGATCTAATGCACATCCTGGATAGGATCAGATGCTCCACAAAGGCTTCCTGGGAGTGATTTCAACGTCCCTGCCCTCAAAGATGCCATGTGAAACTCCAATTGGAATCATAGACTTAACAGCTCCCATCACATCTTTCCATTTGAAGGTTGAGGAAAAGAGGCCAAGAGAGGTAAGCAACTGCCATCCGCTGCTCACACAGCTTCCTGGTGGCAGAGCCAGGGCCTCAACCCAGGCCTCTGAATGAAAGGTACAGAGGGAAGACAGAATTTACCATGGCACAATTATTCCTTAACCAGAGCGAGAGAGGCTGAACTTCCAGCAATAAGGCAGATTCTGAAGCAGACTTTAAAGGAGGAAACGTATATGGATAATTTGAAGGCAGGACAGGCCCAGGGAAGGTCAGTGTGGAAGGATGGGGCAAGGGCAACCCCCCTTCCCACCCTTAGCCCTCATCCCACCCTCCTCCTGCCTCAACAGCTATCCTGGATTTTCCCAGTGAAGGTAAACTCTACCTGGCAGGCTTGCGGGAAAGATGGGTGGGTAACATCTGGTGAAGGATAAAAATAGAAAATATTATTGGGGTTTTTGAGGCTGCTCACTTGAAAGAAGAGCATCAATCATTCCTTTGCCCAGAGCCCTCATCTGTTCTTTATGCCTCTGCCTGTGGGTATGTAGCAGGTGAGGATAGAGAAGGCGGTGGCGAGGAAATGTCTCCTCAGTGGAAATCCCCTCTGGGTCATGCAGGCATTTGAGGGAGATGGGTGTTGTACTCATAGTATCTATATGGGGGAAATGTCTCTGGAGAGTATCAGAGAAACAGACATGAATGAGACAGTGAGGGGATAAAGACGGAGACACCTGCTGACACAAGGACAGAAACAGAAAGTCCTACAAGGAAGGAATAAATAAGGAAAAGGAGAGGAAAGGAAAGGGACGGGGCCTATCACGCTCCAAGTCCATCCTATATGCCTCCCTGAAGTTTTTGTGGCCCTTGGGTTTTCTAGATACTCTGACATTGCTTCCGTATCTCCTGGGGCTTAGAGTCTCTTGGCGTCCAGGTCTTAAGCTTCCTCCCAGGGTTTTGATTGAGAATTTGAGAAGGGATCGGAAGGAGGCACCAGGGACTTCTGGTAGTCCTGAGTTGTCTACGCATAAACAGTGGGTACCTCAAAGATCCCCTTATACCTTGACTTCTCCCCCAAGGCTGGAAACCTGGCTTTCTCATTCACCTTTGACTTCTAGCCCCATCCTCCAGAGAGCAGCCGGGCTGATGAGATTTTATTTTAATGTGCCTCCCCTCTTAGTCAGCACAAAGGCGTCTATTCTGTTCAACTGATATCCCGCTCCTCTCCCCACAGTCAACATTTCTTTAGCCTTAATCCCTTAAAACCCCCTTAAACAACTCAAAAGCAATAAAGAGATAGTTCTTGGTTACATTTCTCCCTTTTGCTTTGTTCTTCCTAAACCTGTTCTCAGATTGCAGGCCAGAAGGTCTTTGTGTGAATGTTGACTCATCTCGTTCATTCTAATGAGATCACCGACAGCATAAACTGGGCGGCTGGCTGCTCCTGGCCTGGGTGTTGGGTAACAGAGCTGTCTGGCTACGGACTGAGCTTCCTGGAGGAGAAGAGAGGGAGGGGACCTTCTGTGCCTGGGACTTTAAACATCAGTTACTCCCAAGGGCCTAAAGGTGTGATCTTTGGGCACTGCAGGAATGTTTATCTCGAAGTGACTGGATCTCTTCTGTCCACTCCTACAGTCCCCAGACACCCACCCCTGTAATGAGACTGGCAATCTGTCTCCCATCTCACTCCCTGGGGCTCATATAACATCCTCATGTGGAAATACACATGCTACTCATTAAACTATTAACTTTAATTTGGTTTCTTAGCACAAAGGTGTTTGATAGAAATTAGCTAGGAAAAATAGATTTTAATGAAGAAAATAAATAAGGCTTTGGACTATAGCTGAGGAGGACAAGCCTTGGTCAGGTAGAGGAATAGAAAATCCACCAAAAAAAAAAATGGGGCTGGCCTGGTGGCGCAGCGGTTAAGTGCGCACGTTCCTCTTTAGCGGCCCGGGGCTTGCTGGTTCGGATCCCAGGTGCAGACATGGCACGGCTTGGCACGCCATGCTGTGGTCCGCGTCCCACATATAAAGTAGAGGAAGACGGGCATGGACGTTAGCTCAGGGCCAGTCTTCCTCAGCAAAAAGAGGAGGATTGGCAGCAGTTAGCTCAGGGCTAATCTTCCTCAAAAAAAAAAAAAAAAGAAAGAAATCCTGATATAAAAGTATGTTATTTAATTTCCCAAAATATGAATTTTCCTAGCTATTTTATTGTTATTGATTTTTAATTTAACTCCGTTGTGGTCAGAGAACATAGTTTATACGCTTTAATTTTTTAAATTTATTGAGACATTATATGGCCCAACATATGGTCTATTCTGGTGACATACCATGTGCACTTGAAAAGAATGTGTGTTCTGCAGTCAATGGGTGTAATGTTCTATAAATACCAGTTAGGTCAAGATGCTTGATAGAGTTGCTCATTTTGTCTGTGTGTTTGCTCATTTTATTTGTCTCATCTATTAATTGCTGCGTTAACATCTCTATATATGATAATGGATATATGATAATGGATAATTTCTCCCTTTAATTTTGGCAAATTGTGCTTCACGTATTCTGAAACTCTGCTATGAGGTGCACACACGTTTATTATTGTTAAGTTTTCCTAATGAATTGACCTCTTTGTTATTATGAAATGTTTCTCTTTATCTCTGGTTTAGTGCTTTCTGTCTTGAAATACATTTTATCTGATATTGCTAGAGTCACTTCAGCTTTATTCTGCTTGCTGTTTGAACGGTATACACTTTCTAACCCATTGATTTTCAGTCTTGTGAGTCTTTTGACGAAAGCATATAGCTGATGTCTTAGCTTGGGCTCCCATGACAAAATACCACAGACGGCGGGGCTTAAACAATGGCAGTTTATCTTCTCATAGCTCTGGAGGCTGGAAGTCCAAGATCAAGATGCTGACCAGTGCAGGTGGGGACTCTTTCCGGCTTGCAGATGGCTACCTTCTTGCTGTGTCCTCGCATGGTGGAAAGAGAGAGCGAATTCTCTGGTGTCTCCCCTTATAAGGACACTAACCCTATTGGATCAGGGTTCCAACCTTATGACCTCATTTAACCTTGATTTCTTTCTTACCCCAAACACAGTCATACTGTATGGGAGGTTAGGGCTTCAAAATACAAATTTTTTGAGGGGACAAAATTTAGTCCATAGCAATTGGGTCTTGCTTTTTTATCCATTTTGACAATTTCTACCCTTAAATTGAAGTTTCAGTTAATTAACTTTTAATGTAATTGTTGATATATTTGGGCTTTGGTTTATCTTTTTATTTTATTTTATTTTTTTCCTTTTTCTCCCCAAAGCCCACCGGTACATAGTTGTATGTTCTTTGTTGTGGGTCCTTCTAGTTGTGGCATGTGGGACGCTGCCTCAGCATGGTCTGATGAGCAGTGCCGTGTCCGCGCCCAGGATTCAAATCAATGAAACACTGGGCCACCTGCAGCGGAGTGCACGAACTTAACCACTCAGCCACGGGGCCAGCCCCTTTGGTTTATCATTTTATAATTCATTTTCTATGTCTCTCTGGTTTTTGCTTTTCTCTTCCTCCTTTCCTGTCCTTCTTCTTCTTTCCCTCTTTTTTTTCTTTTTGCATTACTTGCATATGTCTTTGAATTCTATTTTAATGTTTTGTTGGTTTTTAAGATATACCTTTGTTTTAAGATTGGCACCTGAGCTAACATCTGTTGCCAATCTTTCTTTTCCCCTTCTCCCCAAAGCCCCCCAGTACATAATTGTATATTCTGGTTATGAGTGTTATGTATGTTGTATTATGTGGGACGCCACCTCAGCATGGCCTGATGAGTGGTGCCATGTCTGTGCCCAGGATCAGAACCAGCAAAACCCCAGGCTGCCGCAGCGGAGCACAGGAACCCAACCACTCGACCACGGGGCCAGCCCCTAAGATATGCTTCTTTGCACTAGTTGTTCTGGGATTGTACTATAATTTTTATCTTTTCACAGTCCAGTTACAGTTACTGTTTTTCTATTTCATGAAAAATACGGAATCTTATAACCATATAGGTTCCTCGTCTCTTTCCTTTATATTATAGCTTCTATATGTACATATTATAAATTCCACAAGAAAATGTTACAATTTTTGCTTTTAACAATCATACGTTTTATAAATAAATTGGGAAAAAAAGCGATAAACCCACATCTTTTTAGTTACCTGGATATTTACCATTTCCAATGTTTTCTATTCATTTCTAAGGATGTTTGTTTACATCTGATAATATTTTCATCTGGCATGAAGAATTCCTTTACCATTTTTTGCAGGGAGGGTCTACTGGTGAAGAAGTCTATATTTTACCTGAATTCTTGAAGGATGTTTTTGCCAGATAGAAAATTCTAGTTTGGCAGTTTTTTCTTTAAGTACTTTAAAGATAGTTTTCACTCTCTTTTGGTCTTCATAGTTTCTGATGATGAGTCCACTGTAATCGTTGTTCCACTATATATAATTTATCATTTTTCAAAATTTGGTCTTTATCTGAGGTTTTCAACAGTTTGACTATGACGTGCCTTGATGTCACCTTTTTCATGTTTATTCTCTGCTTAGTGTTCACTGAGCAACTTAAATCTGTAAATTTATGTTCTTCGTAAAATTTTGGAAATTTTTACCTATTATTTCTTCAAATATTTTTTATGCCCCATTTTTTCCTCCCAGCAATACAGCTGAATGTATATTAAACCATTTGATATTATCTGTTACCTAAAGCTCTATTCAATTCTTTCAATCTTTTTTCCTCTATGTTTCTCATATCAGATAATGTCTATTGATCTGTCTTCAAGTTCACTTACCACTTCCTCTCAATTTGGCTAAGTCTATCAGGAACTTTTAAATTTTAGATATTTTATATATCTAAATACATATATGTATATATATATATATATATTTTGTTTTTGCTGAAGAAGATTTGCCCTGAGCTAACATCTGTTGCCAATCTTCTTTTTGTATGTGAGCTGCTGCCACAGCATGGCCGCTGACAGGCAGGTGTTATAGGTCCACATCCCAGAACCAAACCTGGGCAACCAAAGTGGAGAGCGGTGAACTTAACCACTAGGTCACTGGGGCTGGCTTTAGATATTGTATATTTTGATTCTAGAATTTTCATTTTGTCCTTTTATGCCTTATGTTTCTCTGCTGGGATTTCCTATCTTTTCGTTTGCTGTGAGCGTATTTTGCCATACTTCATTAAGGATAGTAATAATAGCTGCTTTAAAATTCTTAATACTCCCCTATAGGGAACAACCCTTAACAAATGATTGGTGGAAATGGTGTATGATACTCCAGTTCTCTTGCCTCCCAAGGGCATGACTGTGAGGCATATGTTTGATACTGGCTATCAGAGCTTGTCCAGGGTCATTGAGTTCCAGTTGCCCACAGTGGCAGTTAACCTAATGATGCACATTTATTGCTTGTCTTCTTGCCTCTGTTTCACTGCCTTACTCCACAACTGGTGTTTCCTTCATGAACAAAGTAAACTATTGGCTCTTGAATCTTTATCTTAGGGTCCACTTCTAGGAGAACTCAAACTAAGACAGAAGTTTTGGTTAAAGAACATTGTCTGTAATCCTTGCTATACAAAGTATAGTCTGCAGACCAGAAGCATCAGACATCACCTGGGGGCTTAATCGAAAAGCAGAATGCCAGGCACCACCACAATCCTCCTGAATTATAATCTGCATTTTAACAAGATCTTTGGGTGATTTGTGCGCCTGCTAGTTTGAAAAGCAGCGATCCATATGACGCCCATTCTTTCATATTTGCTGAAACTTGGTTTATGACTACAGGAGACATTTTTATAAATGTTTCATTTGTGCTTGAAAAAGAATGTATATTCTTTAAGAGTTGGGTATAGATTCCATATTTGTCCTTCATCCAAGCTTGTTAATTGTGTTGTTCAAAGCTTCTGTATTTTTTGCTGATTTTTTTTGTCTGCCTGATCTACCATGTACTGAGAGATGTGTATTGAAACCTCCCAATATAAAATGGATTTGTCAATTTCTACCTTTAGTTCTATCAATGTTTATTATGTGTATTTTGGAGCATTAAGTGCTTATAAGTGTATTGTTTTATGCTCTGGGTGAATTGAACCTTCTGTCATTAAGTAGTGATGATCTCTACTCTTCGTGATACTTTTTGTCTTAAATCACATTGTGATATTAATGTAGCCACACTTGATCTCTTTAGGATAGTGTTTGCTATATCTTTTCAATTCCTTTTACTTTCAGCTTTTGTTTTTAAGCTTGAAGTTTGAGCCATAAGCATCATATCACTGATCTGGAAATTATTCCAAACTTTTGCTATTTTTGAAGTTTGCTGTTATGCTTATAATTTCCAAGAATATTTCTCATTTCTTTTGTTTTCAGTATTACACTCATTCCTTTCAAGATTGGTTGCTCCATTTGTTCATCTTGATCCTCCTTCTGTTTCATATTGTTGGCTGTTATCAAGTATCTAGTGACCCTTGGTTGTCTGTTCATATTCTAAATGAAGGACTCTTGACAAGTCTTTGTAACTATGACTAATTCCTCTGCCATTGTTCAAGTCTGCTTCCCCAACACCTCCGCCTTGAGTGGGGAGGCTGAGTAGGCAGCGTCTATAGAGCTGTGTATGGGAGCAGCAAGCTGGCAGGTAATTAGGAGCTCTCACAACTGTCAAAGAAAGGACAGTTTTACTCTGCAGGAGGAACACTGTGGTTTATTTCATTCCTGGGAAGAGTCAAGTATCTCTCAACTTCTGCACATGCATCCCAGATGTGCAGAGTCCCCAGCTTTGCTCGGCTTCTCCCAGCACTAACACCAGATCTCAGAGCCTCCCTCGGCAGTTCCTCCAGTTCACTCAGGAGCTGTTCTAAGGGTTTTACACACAGATGATGCCCCCTTTGGCTGCTCTGAGCAGGAGAGAGGGCTGCACAGGTGACCTTTAACTAGTTACCCCAGCGATCACCCCTGGACAGCCCACTTGGTCTCTGTAATTTGAGACTAAGAGCTGGAGTTTCCTTAGGAGTCCTTGAAAGGAGGATTCTTCACTGTATCTGTGTCAGACATGTTTTCTCCAAGAGCCTAATCACATTGATTTTCTAATTTCCACCAATCTCTTAAAATTTTTGTGCTGTTGATGGCACCATGTCTTGTTGTCCAGAGCTGTTATAAATTTATTATCTTAAAATTATGCATTCTATTATTTCACTTAAACACATATGCTTAGTCCATCATGTTGAACTAGATATTTTATTGCTTTCTAAGTTTAGATTTGTAGATTCCAAGTGAATTTACTCCTACAGTAAATTCTCCATGCCATTTCTCCACCTCAATGAAATATAACTCTTAATTTAAAGAACTATTTTGATTTCAATAACCCTATCAAATTATTTTATTAACCCTATGTTAAAAAGATGTTTCCTTTAGAATAAACAGTGGGAGGGAAATAAGTATCCAAGTTCCCTTTTTAATGAACTAGAATAATTATTCCTATTTACAGACTTAATTTTGAATATTTCATTGCAATTCAATTGATAATATATCCTTTCTCATCTTCCAGCATTTTACTTTTTGAATTGTAAGTATTCTTTTTTGTTTGTTTGTTTGTTTGTTTGCTTTTCTCATCTAATCAGAATAAAGGCTTTGATTTCCTTTTCCTTTTCCCAAAGGTAGAGGAGATGAGGGAAATCATCATCACTTTCTCTACATTATGACACTTGTGAAACTTAAAAATTTTCCTAAATCACAATGTCTCCATAATTTAGCTTGTGGAGGAAGGATTACCAATTTGGATTTTTGCCTTCCATTGCTAAAGTTAATGAAAGCTGAAATTTATATCTAATAACTGTACATTTTATAGGCTAATCAATACTCTGGAAATTTTCTTAGAAAACTTCAACTCCCCACCTTGTTCCTAGGGTCTGTTAAAAGATCATATTCTTTCAGCTAGAACACAAACTCTGGGGGAAAACTTGAGTTTTGCAAAAAGAGACTTCAAGTGGTTCTAAGACAGGCAGAAATATGCAAGTATCCCAAAGCACACACTCCTGTCTAGGCTGCCCACGGTGAGTGGCCTTCAAAAGCAGAACCTGGTGATTCTGGGCCCTTAGCTGAGTTTCCTGGGGAGTGGTTCATGTCAGTTCCTTCTTCCACCCAGAGAACCTTGCTGGCAGTTCACAGGGCACTGGAGATTTATTATCTGAATTATTTCCACCAGCTTCTTCAGTGTCATTCCAAGAGATAAGAAAAGTCAGAGAGAGACCTGTTCCACTGCTTCTCTTGGTCTGGGGTGTGCATCGATGTGTGCAGAGAAAGAGAGATTATCTTCTCAGACTCTCAGGAGCGGGAGGGGCAGTGCGATGCCTGTCACAAGCCACCTTTTTCTCTTACTGTAAAGTAACAAAAACAAACAGCATCCTAACCTTTCTGCTGAGGAAGAGGGAAGCTGTTTACAGATAAACAGAGGCCTGCCGCCTCTTAGGATCCCAGTAACAAAATTCAGTCAGAAGATTGAAAACACAATTGTGTTTACAGATCAGCAGCGACATGCCAATGTCATGTTGGTGGCGGAAGGCAAAGGTCATGTTTACTGCAAGCAGAGGTGCCTGGAGCTGCCACGGGGGCTGCCGGCAGGGGATCTTGAGGAGGAGGGCTGCCGCAGCTGTGAACCTACAGTTGCCTGATGCGGACAGCCTCAAACCTCTAACCACACGGCTAGGCTCATGGAAGCGGAGCCCTGAGACTGCTGTGCGTCAGAGCATCAAAGCACCTCGGGGGCTGGAATGGGCTCCCTTGGCCCTACGAGCTGGCTCTGATTTTTCAGTCCTTAGAAACTTTGCTTCTGGCCAGAGAAGACCCCTCTCTGAAAAACGGGCCATGGCAGCAGAGGGTCACAAATGCTATAAAAAGAGCATCCACTCCAAATACATATAACTGAGATTGCCACAAGACAAAAGCTCCCTCCCCAAAAACAGGTACTGACCGCCCCGTGGGGCAGTCCCTTTAAAGGCAGAATGGCCTGGTGGCTGCAAGTTCTGCAGTGAGAAAGACCTACACCATCCGGGTTCCACCACATACTTTTAGTGTGACCTTGAGCAGTTACTTAAGCTCTCATAGCCTGAGTTTTGCCATCTATAAAATAATAATAAAATTGCTTGTCTCTTAGGATTAGTAAGAGGATTAACAGAAATAATAAACGGAGAGTGCTTTTCACAGTTCCTGGTGGTAAGCACTCAATAAACGGTAGCTATTTTTCTTACATGGAAATTTTGGGGAAAAGCCTTGCATCGAAGAGAATGAGATATAAATTGGTGATTTATAAGGAGTTCTAGAAGCTCAGGGAACTAGGCCAGCTGCTCTGTGCTTTGGCTTCTCAGCTGGAGGGCTACACGAAGCTGCAGCATCGAGGTAGGATGACCATCTCATCTCAATTTACCTTGGATTTTCCCAGTTTTAGTAATTCCAGTCTCGTGTCCTGGGAAACTCCTTGGGCCCAGGCAAACCTGGACGGTTGGTCACCCTAGAGGCCAAAGGGAATTCAATTCAGAGATGATTATAAGTAAAGCGTCTCATGGAATCTCTGCTCCTAGGCTGACACACCGTGTCTTAAAGCCCAGACTTTTGGTGGAAGGGGCCTAACAAGGGATAATGGTCCTTGGCTTCAGTCCTCGTTAACGGCTTTAATTGGAGCTGAGGTTATCTGGCAGGGCAACTTCCACTCAGCCTGCTGGGCAAATCCCCTCCCCACTGCGCCCAGTCATCAGGCAGATTTGGGGGGGTGGTGGCAGGGACACAGCTTTCCTTCGCTCTTCTCAGGGGAGAATCCATGCGGAATGTTCGGGTGACATTGCCGACAATCTGCCTTCTGGGGCAGACCCCTAGGATGAAGCGGGGTCTTCCCTGACCCTGACCCACCTGAGTAGTGAGCAGCTGTTGCAGCCCGCCCTGGAGCCACATCTGTGGCCCCTCCAGGACCTCATCCTCAGCATCAGGGAGAGGCTAGAATGGAGACTTCACAAGGTCAGCTAGCCTACTGCATCCAGGCCAAGTGCTGCAGCTTGTGGTGTCTGACTGGCTGTCAGACACTTGGGGATAGCACAGACAGCCTGTCCTGATTTGCAGGAGCCACATATCAGCATCCCCAGGATCCTTACAGTCCTTCCAATTTCCTCCCTGAGCTCCAGACAAAAGTAAAGAGTGCTGACTAATATCAATATCTGGGGTGCATGCCATATACTTGCACCAATTGAAAGACGTGGTTTAGGACTTGGAATACTTAATTTTAGTTTGTTGATGTGTATGAACATCCTATTTCTATAGTGCCTACTGCATAACAATACATAAGCATGCAGTATGAGGAGGCAAATGCTCTCGTTGGGTATATAAGTGTATTAATTTTCTATTGCTGCTGTAACAAATTACCATAAAATTTAGTGGCTTAAAACAACACAAATTTATTATCTTACCATTCTGGAGGTTGGAAGTCCCAAATGGTTGGTGGGGCTGCGTTCCCTTCTGGAGGTTCTCAGGGAGAATCCATGTCCCTGACTTTTCGAGCTTCTAGAGGCTGCCGTATTCCTTGGCTCAGGGCTCTCTTCCCCCGACCTCTGCACCTCTGCTTCCGTCCTCACATCTCCTTCTCTGCCTCTGATGAGGACGTTTGTGGGGGCCGTTATTCTGCCTACCACAGTGAGAAATGCGCCCAGCAAATGAAAACAGGATTGAAACAAAAAAACAACCCACTAACTGGGAAAAAATATTTGCAAGTCATATATCTGACAAAGGCTTAATATCCTTAATATATAAAGAACTCTTGCAACTCAACCACAAAACATCAAACAACCCAATCAAAAAATGGGCTGGAGACATGAACAGACATTTCTCCAAAGAAGATATGACGTATGGCCAATAGGCACATGAAAAGATGCTCATCATCGCTGATCATCAGGGAAATGCAAATCAAAACTACACTAAGATATCACCTTACACCCGTTAGAATGACAAAAATATCTAAAACTAATAGCAACAAATGTTGGAGAGGTTGCGGAGAAAAAGGAACCCTCATACACTGCTGGTGGGAATGCAAACTGGTGCAGCCACTATGGAAAACAGTATGGAGATTCCTCAAAAAACTAAAAATAGAACTACCATACGATCCAGCCATCCCACTACTGGGTATTTATCCAAAGAGCCTGAAGTCAGCAATCCCAAAAGTCCTGTGCACCCCAATGTTTATTGCAGCACTGTTTACAATAGCCAAGACGTGGAAGCAACCTAAGTGCCCATCAACAGACGAATGGATAAAGAAGATGTGGTACATATATACAATGGAATACTACTCAGCTGCAAAACAGAACAAAATCATTCCATTTGCAATAACATGGATGGACCTTGAGAGAATTATGTTAAGTGAAATAAACCAGCGAGAGAAAGATAATCTGGGTATGACTCCACTCATATGAGGAATTTAAAACTATGGACCAAGAATAGTTTAGTGGATACCAGGGGAAAGGTGGGGTGGGGGGTGGGCACAAAGGGTGAAGTGGTGCACCTACAACAATGACTGACAAACATTAATGTACAATTGAAATTTCACAAGATTGTAACCTATCAATAACTCAATAAAAAAATAATAATAATAATAATAAAAAGAGAAATGCGCCCAGGATGAGAGGCTGAAGTGGTTGTCCCTCTCTTAGGAGGGAGTGCAATGTTGCCTCTCTGCCCTTGGATGAATGCTGCCACACATGAGGGCAGGGTGGGTACCACGCGGGACAGTGCTGACCCGGCAGTGTTCTCGCCACATGGACAGACCACAGAGAAAGGAGGGGTGTCTGGGACCGGAGCTTCACTCCTCCTTGGACTGTTCAGGCCTTGAGGGAAAAAACTATGTCCATTTACACATAAATATAAATTTACATATGCAGAAAAATTTCCTGAGAGGCTAATCTGCCAGGATAAAAAAAATGAGTAAGGGGCCGGGCTGGTGGCGCCGCAGTGAAGTGCGCATGTTCCACTTCGGTTGGCCCGGGGGTTCGCTGGTTTGGATCCCGGGTGTGGACATGGCACTGCTTGGCAAGCCATGCTGTAGTAGGCGTCCCACATATAAAGTGAAGGAAGATGGGCATGGATGTTAGCTCAGGGCCAGTCTTCCTCAGCAAAAAGAGGAGGATTGGCAGCAGTTAGCTCTGGGCTAATCTTCCTCCAAAAAAAAAAAAAAGAGTAAGGAATAATCCTTGCCTTGAAATATGCCTTGTAAAGCAGATAGACATATAACCGATGGTATTGGTGTCATCATCTCCACAGGGTGAAGTGTGATTAAGCCTGTATGAGTCCACAAACAATAATTAATATATATATTTTTAATACTTATCAAGCACCTACTGTGTGCCCATCTCATGTGAGACTCTGGGGATGCTTTCGTGAACCAGGTAGGCGTGGACCTCCTACCTTCTCTCACAGAGAGCGGAGGCCAGGCCATAAAAGGCAGCTGATCCAGCCTAGGTGATGAGGAAAGGCTCTGCTTCTGAGATGACGCCAGGCCAAGTGTACAAGGACGGGACAAGAATTAGTCTGCTAGTAATCTAAGAAATGCAAATTCTAGTAAGAACAAGACACTATTTCACACCCATCAGATGGGGCAAATGTTAAAAAGCCTGACCACACTAAGTATTGCTGAGGATGTGAGAACACAGGAACTCACATACGCTGCTGGTGGGAATGTATATTGAAAAGCAGTTAGACAGTATCAACCACATAGGCCAGCAACTCCTCACCTAGGTATGAGCCATAGACAACAGTTCTCAAAGTTCTCTCCCTGACACCCTTTCAGGGTTCCATGAGGCCAAAGCTGTTTTCACAATAATATTAAAATGTTATTTTGGTTTTTTTGTTTTCATTACCTCCTGAGTGTACAGTGGAGTTTTCTAAACGCTAAATGATATGTAATATCACAACAGATTGAATGCAGAAGCTGATAGGAAGAATCCAGCTTCTTTCATGAAGCCAGACATTAGAGATTTACAAAAGTATAAAACAATTCCACTCTTCTCTCTAATTTTTTCTGTTTGTTTTGAAAAAGAAAATATAGTTGTTTATCTTATGCATGTTATTTTTGAAATATTAAAGTAACATTATTATTCAGAACATTCTTAAGTAAATATTTTAAATTTTCTCAATTTTGATTTCTAATATGGCAAACATTGATAGGTATAATACGCATAAATAAAAGCTCTTTGGGGTCCTCAATGATTTTGAAGAATATAAGGGGTCCTGAGACCAAAAGGTTTGAGAATCGCTGTCCTAGGGAATTTTTCACACCTGTGCACATGAAGGCACACACGAGGATGTTCATTTCAGCACTGTTTTTGATAGCAAGAAATAGGAAACTACCTCAATGACTATCTGTTTGGGACTTGAATAAATGCTCGATGATACATTCATAAAATAGCACACCATACCACAGTTAAAGTGAACGGCCCAGATGTATGTGAATCAACCCTCAAAATCTCAAAATCAATGTTGAAAGAATGAAAATCAAGTATTAAATGAATATGTTTAGTATTATTCCATTTATATAAAATACAAAGACATACAAAGCCATTCTACGTATTGTTTTTGGTACATACAATCACAATTAAATTACAAAGTAAAAATGGCTAAGACAGAATTAACACTGACGGTACCAAGTGCTGGCGAGGTGTGGAGCAAGCAGAACTCTTGTATGCTCGTGGAGGGACTGCCAAATGGGACAGCTGCTCTGGAAAACAGTCTGGCAGTCTCTTACAAACTGAAACATGCACCTGTCATATGAGCCATTCCACTCCTGGGTATTTATTCAAGAGAAATGAAAGTGGTGGTGTTCATACAAAGACCCAGACACAAATGTTTATAGCAGCACTGTTCATAACCCGTGCAAACTGGAAAGATCCCAAAACTCCTTTAGCAGATGAATGGATAAACAAATAGTGAGTGGTATATCCGTACAAAGGAATACCAGTCATCAATAAGAAGGGACAAATTATTAATACATGTAACAACTTGGATGAATCCCAAAAGTATAACACTGAGTGAAGGAAGCCAGTCTCAAAATGTCACATACTATATGATTCCATTAAACGATACTTTTGAAAAGACTACTACGGTGATGAAGAACAGATAGGGGGTGGCCAGGAGTTAGGGCGGCAGGAAGGTATGACGATAAAGGGATAGCAGGGGAATATTTTTGGAAATGATGGGAACATTCTATATTCTATATTCTGATGAATCAGTACTTGTGCTAAAATTCATAGAACTGTACACAAAAAGATAAATTTCGTATTTTTTAAAATTTTAAATAAACTTTTTATTTTAAAATAGTTTTAAATTTACAGAAAAGTTGTAAACATTGTACAGAAAGTTTGCATATACCCCACACTCATTTTCCCTATTGTTAACATCTTACATTAGAATAGTACATTTGTCACAACTAATGAACCAATATTGATACATTGTTATTAACTAAAAGCCATACTTTATTCAGGTTTCCTTAGTTTTCACCTGTGTCCTTTTTCTTTCTCCCCCCACCCCAAAGCCCCAGTACATAGTTGCATATCTTAGTTGTAGGTCCTTCTAGTTCTTTGACGTGGGGTGCCGCCACAGCGTGACTTGAGGAGCGGTGCATAGGTCCACACCCAGGATCCAAACCTGCAAACCTGGGGCTGCCGAAGTGGGGCGAGTGAACTTAACCACTTGGCCACAGGGCCAGCCCCGCCCTATGTCCTTTTCCTATCCCCAGATCCTCTCCAGGATACTGCCTTATATTTTTGTTGTCATGTCTCCTTAGGCTCTTCTACCGTGACAGTTTCTCCTACTTCCCTTGTTTTTGATGACCTTGACAAGTTTGAGAAGTACTGGTTGGCTATTTTGTAGAATGTCCCTCAATTGGGGTTTGCTGTTTTTCTCATAATTAAACTGAGATTTGGGGTTTTGGGGAGGAAGACCACAAAGAAAGTGCCTTTCTCATCCCATCCTATCAGGGTTCATACCATCACCATGACTCACACTGTTGATGATAACTTAGATCACTTGGCTGAGGCAGCATTTGTCAGGTTTCTCCACTGTGATGTTATCCACCCCCCCACCCCGCTTTCTGTACTGCACACTTAAAAGTAAGTAATTACATGCAGCTCTCACTTAGAAAGTGTGCCTTTACACTCCACTTCCTTGAGGGATGAACAACTACATAAATTATTTGGAATTCTTCTGCACAGAAGATTTATCTATTCTCCCCTGCTTATTTACTTAATCATTTGTTTATATTAGTATGGACTAATGGGTATTTTATACTGTGATTATAATTCAATACTACATTCTTTATTTTTTTGCTCTAATTATTCCAGCTTTGGCCATCGGGAGCACTTTCTATGGCTTCCATGTCCCTTTGACGTGCCCATTGTTGTATATGAGTGTGTTTAGCACTTGTTTACTTTCTGGCCCTACAAGATGCTTTAGGCTCATCTTGTATATTTCCTGCCCCAGCCCCAGAATCAACCATTTCTCCAAGAAGCCCATGTTCCTTTTATTGAGTGAAAGCTTTAGAAAGAAAGATCTGGACACTAGGTGTGCTTACTGCTACTGGGGTGTCATTACTTCTAGGTCCTCTCAGCTGACAGAGCAAGGAAATATATGTGTGTACACTAACCCATGTATATACTCATATCTATAAGTATTTTTCTATGTGTCCATTTGTATCTATATTAAGCTAAATATGAGTTCTTACTGATGTCTCAAACTCTAATTCAGTACCACATGGATCATTCTAGCCTTCCTCCCTCACTTGTCTGTAACCTCCTACCAGTGAGAAACCTGGCTCTCAGCATCTGCTATCCATTGACTTAATCGTTCAATTCCAGGCTATGCATATAGTGGTTTCAGAATTGTTGACTCATGAGAAAGAGCTTTACCAACTAGGGTACAGTGCTTACGAACAGTTCCTTTTGCCTTCAGTCTTATAGCCTCTGCTGATTTTCAAAATTGCTTGGGTCAGCACTTTTTTCCTCACTCTGGTCAGGGAGGTTATTTCCTACGTTCAAACATTTCATACATAGATTATTTTGTCACGGTCTGCATTCCCTCTTATCATCCCCTAGTCTCCTCAATGATTTTTGTTTCATTTGTGTTCATTAAAGTGCACTCTTTATGCTGTAAAGTTCTATAGGCTCTGAAAAAGGGATACTGTCATTTATCCACCATTACAGTATTGTGAAGAATAATACTGGCCTAAAATTTGCCCCGTGTTTCACCTGCTCAATCTTCCCCTCTCCCCAAACCCTAGGCAACCGCTGATCCGTTTGCTATCTCTACAGTTTTGCCTTTTCTAGAATGCCATTTAAATGGAGCCTTTTCAAACAGATTTCTTTCACCAAGCAATATGCATTTACTTTGAACGTACTATTACATGGCTTGAAGGCTCATTCCTTTTAGTGGCTGAATAATATTCCATTGTACGGGAGTACAACACTTTGTTTATCCATTCGTATTTTGAAGGACAACTTGGTTGCATCCAGTTTTTGATGATTTTTAATAAAGCTGCTTGAAACACCCATAAGCAGGATTTTGCATGGATGTAAGTTTTCAAATTAGTTTGGTAAATACCTAGGAGCTCAACTATTGGATCTTGTCCTGATTTATTTTTTGTCTCATTTGAATTCTTCCTTCAAAGTGCTTTCAGAGTCATTCCTTCTGTAAATATTTTTCTTGTGTTTTCAAATTTAAATACAGGATTGGATAGGATTGGATATGATAGGATATGATTGGATATAAAATTCCAGGTTTGACCTCTTTTTTAAAAAACATTTTAAAAACATTATTCCATTGTCTTTTGCTCCTAGTGTCGCTATTTAGACGTTGGATGTCAATTTGATTCGTGATTGCTTTTTTGTTTTGTCTTTCTGTGATCACCTTCCTCTTGAAAACTTTGAGCATTTAATTTTTGTTTTGATATTTACATATTTCACTATAATGTATATAGGGTTTTTTACAGTTTTAGTTAAATAAACAAAGGAATGATGTATGGGTATCACACCTACTCTCAGCCCCTCACCTGGTCCTTTGAACACAGCCAGTCTTTCCACAAGTTAACTAGGTCATTGTAACTTAACTAGGCCATTAAAACAATCTGGGCAATAGCATCTGTGCCAGGTGTTCCATCAGGATGGCCTTGCTGCTTGTTCCAAAAACGCACCTCTGCGGCCCCATCACCCAGCCCTGCACACTCACGTTCAGTACCTTTCTTGTCCTCTCTTCATTTTTCACAACTTTATCTTCATAATAACTTTATCTTAATTGACATATAATTCATGTACTGTAAAATTCGCCCCTTTAGAATATAAAATTCAGTGGTTTTAGTATATTCCCAAGCTTGTACAACCATCACCACTATCTAATTCCAGAACATTTTCATCGCCCCAAAAGGAAACCCCACACCCACTGGCAGTCACTCTCCTTTTGCCCACCCTCCAGCCCTGGCAACCACTAATCTGTTTTCTGCCCCTATAGATTTGCCTCTTCTGAACATGTCATGTATAGGTGCACCTCGGAGATATTTCAGGTTCAGTTCCAGACCACTGAAATAAAGCAAATATTACAATCAAGTGAGTGACACGAATTCTTTGGTTTTTTCAGTGAATATAAAAGTTGTTTACACAATACTGTAGTATATTAAGTGTGCGATACAATATGTCTAAAAAAACAATGCATACACTTTAATTAAAAAATATTTTATTGCTAAAAATGCTAACGATCAAATGAGCCTTCAGCAAGTTGTAATCTTTTTGCTGGTGGAGGGGCTTACTTCGATGCTGATGGCTGCTGACTGATCAGCGTGGTGGTTGCTGAAGGTTAGGACGGTTGTGTCAATTTCTTAAAAAAAGAGAGCAGTGAAGTTGGCTGCATCAATTGATTCTGCCTTTCATGAATGATTTCTCTGTAGTATGCGATGCTGTTTGATAGCATTGTACCTACAGTAGAACTTCTTTCAAAATTGGAGTTAGTCCTCTCAGACACTGCTGCTGCTTTCTCAAGTAAGTTTATATAATATTCTAAATCCTTTGTTGTCATTGCAACAATCTTCACAGTATCTTCATCAGGAGATTCCATCTCAAAACCGCTTTCTTTGCTCATCCCTAAGAAGCAACTCCTTGTCCATTAAAGTTTTATCATGAAATTGCAGCAATTCAGTCACATCTTCAGCCTCCACTTCTAATTCTAGTTCTCTTGCTATTTCTATCACAGCTGCAGTTACTGCCTCCACCGAATTCTTGAACCCCTCAAAGTCTTCCATGAAAGTTGAAATCAATTCTTCTAAACTCTTGTTAATATTAATATTGTGACCTCTTCCCATGAATCACAAATGTTCTCAATGGCATCTAGAATGGTGAATCCTTTCCAAAAGGTTTTCAACTGACTTTGCCCAGATCCATCAGAGATCTATAGCCTTATGAAATATATTTCTTATGTAATAAGACTTGAAAGTCGAAATTGCTCCTTGATCCATGGACTGCAGAACGGATGTTGTGTTAGCAGGCATGAAAACAACAGTTATCTCCTTGTGCATCACCATCAGAGCTCTTGAGTGACCAGGTGCGTTGTCAATGAGTGGTAATATTCTGAAAGGAATCTTTTTTTCTGAGCAGTAGTTCTCAACAGTGGGCTTAGAATATTCAGTAAACTATTTTGTAAACAGATGTGCTGTCATCCAGGCTTTGTTGTTCCGTTTATAGAGCACAAGCCGAGTAGATTTAGCATAATTCTTAAGGGCCCTAGGATTTTCATAATGGTAAATGAGCATTGGCTCCAACTTAAAGTCATCAGCTGCCTTAGCTCCTAACAGTTTTGAAGCTTTGAAGCCAGGCGTTGACTTCTCCTCTCTAGCTATGAAAGTCCTAGATGGCATCTTCTTCCAACAGAAGGCTGTTTTGCCTACACTGAAGATCTGGTGTTCAGAGTAGCCACCTTTGTTAATTATCTAGCTATTCTGGATAGCTTGCTGCAGCTTCTGCATCAGCACTTGCCGCTTCACCTTGCACTTTTATGTTATGGAGACGGCTTTTTTCCTTAAACCTCATGAACCAACCTCTGCCAACTTCAAACTTTTCTTCTGCAGCTTCCTCACCTCTCTCAGTCTTCAGAGCATTGAAGAGAGTTACGGCGTTACTCTGGATTAAGCTTTCGCTTAAAGGGATTTTGTGGCTGGTTTGATCTTCTATCCAGATCACTAAAACTTTCTCCATATCACCAAAAAGGCTGTTTCATTTTCTTATCACTCATGTATTCACTGGCATAACACTCTTAATTTCCTTCAAGAACTTTTCCTTTGCATTCACAACTTGGCTAACTGGCACAAGAGGCCTAGCTTTTGACCTGTCTTGGTTTTCAACATGCCTACCTCGCTAAGCTTAATTATTTCTAGCTTTTGATTTAAAGTGAGAGATGTGCAACCCTTCCTTTCACTTGGACACTTAGAGGCCATTGTAGGGTTATTAATTGGTCTAATTTCAATATTGTTGTGCCTCAGGGAATAGGGAGGCTGGAGGAGAGGGAGAGAGATTGGAGTATGGCCAGTGGGTGGAGCAGTCAGAACACACATAATATTAACTTCACCATCTTATATGGGCATAGTTCATGCCACCCCAAAACAATTACAATAATAGCATCAAAGACCACTGACCATGGGCCAGCCCTGGCGGCCTAGTGGTTGAGTTCAGTATACTCTCCTTTGGTGGCCCGGGTGTGGTTCCCTGACGTGGACCTACACTACTTGTCTATGGCTAGGATGTGGCAGTGGCTCACAATACAAAAAGAGGAAGATTGGCAACAGATGTTAGCTCAGGGTGAATCTTCCTCAGCAAAAATTTAATTAATTAAAAAAAAGATTGCTGACCACAGATCATCATGACAAATATAACAACAATGAAAAAGTTTGAAATATTGTGAGAATTACCAAAATGTGACACAGAGACAGGAAGTAAGCAAATCATCTTGGAAAAATAGCACCAATAAACTTGCTTTATGCAGAGTTGCCACAAACTTTCAATTTGCAAAAAATAAAACATCTGCTAAGCACGATAAAGTGAAGCAGAATAAAACAGGATATGCGTATAAATGAAATCATACAACATATGGCCTTTAGTGGATGGCTTCTTTCATTTAGCATCATGTTTTCAAAGTTCATCCATGTTGTAGCATGTATCAGCACGTCATTCCTTTTTGTGTGAATAATATCCCATTGTATGGATATGCCACATTTTGTTTACTGATTCATCAGTTGATGGACATTTGAGTTGCTTCCACCTTTTGGCTGTTACATATAATGCTACTATGAACATTTGTGTATAAGCTTCTGTTTGGACATATATTTTCAATTCTCTTGGATATATACCTAGAAGCAGAATTGCTGATCATAAAGTAATTCTATGCTCAACATTCCGAGGAATTGCCAAAACATTTTCCAAAGTGGTTGCACCACTTTGAATCCCCATCAGGAAGAAATGAGAGTTCCTATTTCTCTGCATCCTTGCTGGCAACTGACATTTTTAGATTTATGGATTTTAGACATTCTAATAGGTGTGTAGTGGTATCTCACTGTTGTTTTAATTTGAATTTCCCTAATGACAAATGATGTTTAATGTCTTTTCTTGTGCTTATTTTCCATCTGTGTATCTTCTTTAATGAAGTGTCTTCTCAGATCTCTCTCATTTTTAATTGAGGCGTTTGCTTTCTTATTATTAAGTTTTGAGAGTTCTTTGTATATTTTGTATACAAGTCTTTTATAAGACGTGATGTACATACTATATGATAATTTAAAAAATAAAATTGGAAAAATATTTAAGCCATGAGAGGAAGGAAAAAAAAAGGGGGGAGGGCATGTTCTCTGGAGCCAGCAATGCTGAGTTCTGCTTTTGACTTGGCTCCTTGCTAGTGATACAACCTCATGGAGTCTCAGATTCCCCCTCTGAAAAATGGAGATTAAAAAATATCTATCTTTGAGGGCAGTTGTGAGAACTAAGTTATATGATCTGTAGAAATTGCTGGTGCTTCGTAAAGGTTCAATAAATGACAGTTTAAGTCGACTTACCTCACCGAGGTTTACCTGGTCAGCAATTGGTGGAACCAGAAAGCAAGCCTCGGGTTTTCTGCTTTCAAAACCTGTGCCTTTCTCCACTGTTCCCACTAGAGGGCAGCATTAGAAGTCAGGAGCCCTGGGTGCCAATTTTACTTCTGCTGCCTGAAAGCGGGGTGACAGTGGAAAGGTGACTTCATCTCTCCGAGCCTCAGTTTCCTCATCTGTAGAGTGAGGGTTAGATGAACCAATGTATTTAAAAAAGAGTCTAGCACTGTCTCTGGCACATTGTAGATGGAATATATTTCACTTATATTCATTTTTAAAAGATACACCATGTGCGTCAAGAAGACACTGAACTAAGAATCAGGAGTCCTGGGCTCTTGTCCTGTCTCCGCCTCACCTTGCTGGGTGACCTTGGGCAAGTCTTGACCTCTTAGGACTTTGGAGCCTTCATCTAGATTAAAGCATTAGCATTACTGGGGGGAGGGGCTTTTAAAGTACTTTTTTTTTTCTGCTTTATCTCCCCAACCCCCCCCCCCGCCCCTCGCCCCGCCCCCCCGTACACAGTTGTATATCTTAGTTACACGTCCTTCTAGTTGTAGGATGTGGGACGCCGCCTCAACGTGGCCTGATGAGTGGTGCCATGTCCACGCCCAGGATCCGAACCCTGGGCCGCCGCAGTGCAGCGCATGGACTTAATCACTTGGCCACAGAGCCGGCCCCTAAAATACTTTTTAAAATTAAGAAATATATATATATGGGGTAAACACCAAATTTACGATAGCAGATGCTACTAGAAAGGAAGAAAAAGGAATGAGATAGAAGGAGGACACATAAAGAAGTTCAATTGTATTTATGATGCTTTATTGCTTAAAGAAAATTTGAAGTAAATATGGCAAAATGTTTAGCTTTGATAAATCCACGTGGTAGAATATGGTGGATGTTATTCTGTATCCTTCTAAAAGAGAGAGAAGAGTTTGCCTGGTGAAAAGGAGATTGAGGGTAGAAGTATTTGATAAGGACATTCCAGGTACAAGGAAGTGAGCAGAGACATAAGGAAGATAAGGAGTATGGAGTTTTCCAAGCTACTGTGCATATGTAAAGTCCAAGGGAGGGAGTGGTTGAGATAAGCGAGAGTCAGGTCAAGGAGGACCTTGTTTGCCAGGCTGGGTGGTGTGACTTTATCTTTTCTATGGTGGGCATAAGGGAGGGTGGTCACCAAAGAGTCGTATGAAATGTGATTTTGCATTTTGAAATCATTCATTTGTTTGTTCTTTATTCATTCTTTCATTGACCAACTGTCTTTCAAATGCCATGCCCCTCATTGTCCTGGGCACTCCAGAGAAAGTGCTGAAGATTAACACAGTCCTTTCCTTGATGGAATTAGTCTCGGGAAAGTAGACACTGAAGCTATTGATTTTCAAGTTAATAATTGAAAATGTGATGCATTACTCCAGTAGGGTGTAGAGGCCAGAGGCAAGCACACCAATTAGGGCTTGTTATAAGACTCTGGGGAGGGGAGATTTAGAGGGCCTGGACCTGGGCAATGGCAGGGAAGATGGAGAGGAAAGAGAGCATTAAGAATGGTTTAGGAGGTGATGATTGGTTGGATGAGTAAGAGAGAAGGGAGTGATCTGATGATCACCATTGATGTCTTTAGCCAGAATGCCTGGGTGGCCAGTGGTGTCATTCTTGGTAAAAGAGAATAATGTTTTCTGTGTCCTTTCTATCTCTTGCATCCATGGTCCTCAAAATTGTTCAGCATCTAGAAGTCCTTGTGTTTTTTGCAGAACACAGTGAATTATTGATATTTGTACTTTGAAAGCAAAATATATAATTTTGTGATCAATCAGGCACCACTTTATATTAATTTCTAGCATAAGCAAATTCTAACAGGCCCTTCAGATTGAAACAGAAATTCCAGAAGAAAAAGTTAAAATTGAAAAGTTTATTCACTAATTTTTTCCCCCTGAAGATGAGAAGATAACTGTGCTTATGCTACCTGAGCTCCAGAAAACCTTGGTCTGGTCTGAGGATGCCAGGATTCTGTGGGAGCACAGTTAGGGGACCTCCACCTTTTATGGGGAACCAGGGTCCTTCCTGGTGGTGTTTCCAGAAAGCTGCACAGGTATTCCCTTTCCCCTCCCTAGTGGCAGAGGAAAAGGTAACGACAGGGAGAAGGAATGTCCAGTAAAGGTTTTTGGTGCTAAAGCTGGCAGAGGGAGTATCCGTCTAATCCTGAAGCTTCTGGTGACATCCATCCTGGGGGAGCTTTGGAATCAAGAACTGAGTGGCAGTGAAGAGTTGGTGATGTTAAGAAGGAGGCTCAAATGTGGAGAAGAGAAGAAAGACAAACAACTCAGTGTTTAAAATGGGCAAAGGATTCGAACAGATATTTCTCCAAAAAAGATAATCAGGGCCCGGGCCGGTGGCATATTGGTTAAGTGCACATGCTCTGCTTCCGCAGCCCAGGGTTCGCCAGTTCAGATCCTGGGCACAGACCTATGCATCGCTCATCAAGCCATGCTGAGGCAGCATCCCGCATACAAACTAGAGGAGGATTGGCACAGATCTTGGCTCAGGGACAATCTTCCTAAAGCGAAAAGAGGAAGATTGGCAACAGATGTTAGTGCAGGGCCAATCTTCCTCAAACACACAAAAAAGATAATGAAAAGGCCAATCAGCACAAGAAAACATGCTCAACATCATTAGTCTCAGGGAAATGCAAATCACAATAAGACACCATTTCACACCCCCTAGGATGACTACAATCAAACAGAAGGACAATAATAAATGTAGTCAAGGATGTGGAGAAATTAGATTCCTCATACCCTGCCGGTGGGAATGCAAAGTAGTGCCGCCACTATGGAAAACATTTGGCAGTTCCTTAAAATGTTGAACCTTATGACCCAGCAATTCCAATCTTAGAGAATTGAAAATATACGTCCGTATAAAAGCTTGTAAATGAATGTTCATAGCAGCATTATTCAACTAGTCAAAAAGTGGAAGCAACCAAAATGTTCATCAATTCATGATCAGATAAACAAAATGTGGCATACCCACACAGTGGAACATTATTTGGCCATGAAAAGGAATGGAGTGCTGATACATGCTATAACACGGATGAACCTTGATAACATGCTATGTGAAAGAAACGATTTACTAAAAATCACATATTGTAAAATTCCGTTTATACAAAATGGCTGGAAGAAGCAAATCCACAGAGACAGAAAACAGATTGGTGGTTGCCAGGGGCTGGGGGATGGGCAAAGGAGAGTGCTTGTCGGCGTGGGGATTTTTGGGGGCTGATGACTGTGTTCTGGAATTAGATAGTGATGATGGTTGCACAACCTTGGGAATATACTAGAAACCACTGAACTGTACACTCTAAAGGAGTGAATTTTTTAGTATGTGAATCACATGTCAATAAAGCTAAAGTTATTAAAAAGATAAAGTGAGGACAAGAAATATTGAAAGGCAGTACGCAGGGCCGGGAAATCGGGGCAGCAGCATGCACTTTTGGAGCAAACAGTGAGGCCATCCCGACGGAACACTGAGCAGAGGTGCTGTTGCTCAGATTGCTTCAATGGCCTGGTTAAGGATAACCTGTGGAGTGGCTGGCTGTGTTCAAAAGGCCAGAGGAGGGGCTGAGGGCAGGTGTGACGTCCGTACATCATTCCTTTGTTCATTCGACAACAGCTACAAAAAGGTTGCATATATTATAGTGAAATACAGGAATATGAAGACAAAGATAAAATGCTGAAAATTTTCAAGAGGAAGGTGATTACGACAAAAAAAAAAAAAAAGCAACCAAGAGTCACATGGACATCCAGCTTCTGAGCAGCAACACCAGAAGCAAGAAGACAGTAGAATGGTGTCATTTTGTCACTTAACTGTGAAAATACAATAAAAATAAAAATATTTATGGAAGATATGCTGCCCAAATACCCGCTTTGAAAGCACTGTTAGAGGAAGAATTCAAATGAGTTAAAAAGTTAATTCAAAAGGCTCTTTTAAATATCTGAGAATAAAGTTTATCAAGTATCTTAGCAAAAGTTATTATCTAAAAAAAGAAAGCAAATAAGAGATAAAAGAAGAAAATATCCATTATGACTGAGAACTAAAATTATAAACAATTTTGGATGTTGAGGTTGTGGAAGAGAAGCCAATGGGACATGGGAGTGTGCTCAAGCATTGTTGTTCTATGGGGAAGATATGAACAGTGACAAGTTTAAGAAATCAATAGTGACAAATAAACTTGTGCATGGTCCTTAGGTCAAGAGCAACCATTATAACAACATAAAGAAAATCGGAAAGTTTTTAAACCAACAGAAGAAAACAATCTATCCAGTGAAAAATGAAAATGGAAAAGAAAGAAGCAAAGAATAAAAAAGATGAATGATTACATATGCAACAGAAAAAATCTTTTAAAGTACCATGAACAATGATGATTTTGCAGGTAATTTCTGCCAGACTTTCAAGAAACAGTTAATTCCTATCTCTAAGGAAAGAAAAATAAATAAGAAAGGTGAGAACTAAAAGAGAAGAGAGTAAACTGCCATTATTTTCAGATAATAAAATCATCTATACAGAAAAAATAACAGAAACTATTAGAACTAATAATAGAGGTCAGCAATGTTGTTGGATTCAAGATCAACTTACAGAAAGTCAATGGCATCTCTCTACACCAGCAATAACCAACGAGAAAAAATAAAAATAAAATATTCACAATAGCAACAAAAATTTTTTAGAGGACATAGGAAGTAATTGAACCTTCTTAAATTACTCTCTAATGAAGATCTCTAATGAAGAACTTCAAAAATGATCCGAATTTTGAAGAAATATTTCATGCTGTTAGATGAGTTGACTTAATGTTATAAAGACGTCAACTTTCCCCCAATTAATCTATATATTCAATGCAATTCCAACCCAAATACAAGTAGTATATGAAAAATACTGGTCCTCAAGCAGCTATGTTAACTTCAAAAAAGGAGATTCTTTAGGGGGCACCTTGCACTTCTCAATATTAAAATACTCCACAAATATGCTGCTGGCACAAAAGCAGGCAAAAAGATCAGAGGATCAGTGTAGCGATCTCTAGACAGACCGGGATATATATAGGAACTTGGTAAATGATAAAGATGATGCCGCTAATCAATGAGGGAGTTGGATTGCTTGGTAAATAGCATTAGGAAAACTGCTCACTATATGGAAAAACTAAAACAGGATCCTTACATAAAACAGGAACTCCAGATGGATTAAAAACTGGAATGCAGAAAGTAAAGCTCTTTTTTTTTTTTAAAGGTTGGCACCTGAGCTAACATAAATTGCAAATCTTCTTTTCTTTTTCTTCTTCTTCTCCCCCAAACCCCCAGTAC
This sequence comes from Equus przewalskii, assembly GCF_037783145.1. Lineage (NCBI taxonomy): Eukaryota > Metazoa > Chordata > Mammalia > Perissodactyla > Equidae > Equus > Equus przewalskii. The sequence goes on from NC_091844.1 coordinate 16,963,892, forward strand.
ACAGCTGTATATTCTAGTGGTGAACGCCTCTGCTTGTGGTATGTGGGACGCCACCTCAGCATGGCCTGATGAGCAATGCCATGTCTGCGCCCAGGATCCGAACCTGTGAAACCCTGGGCTGCCGAAGCAATCGCGTGAACTTAACCACTCGGCTACGGGGCCAGCCCCAAAAGTAAAACTCTTTGTGGCATAAAATTGAAGAAAGATTTTTTTAAAACAAAACAGCAAAGCACAAACCCTTAGACAAAAAAAAGTAAATTTGATTATACTATCATTAAAAGCTTTATATTCAACAACGGAAACGAGGGACAAAATAACAGCAAGTGACAGGTTGGACAAATGTGTTTTCAATGTCCAAAATGACCAAGACACTTTGTATACTAAAGTATACAAAGAATTCTGCAAATCAACAAGAGAAGCACATGAACCGTAATAGAAAGACATGCAAAGGCCACGAACAGGTGTTTTATAGAAAAGCAAATGCAGAAGGCTAATAAGCATATGAATAGATGCTAAACTAATAGTGATAAGAGAAGTCAAATAAAAAGAATAATTACCTGAAAATATCTTTTAGCTATTAGACTGGCAAAAATTAAACATTTGTATAATACCAGGTGTTAGTGGGAGTGGGGGATTTGGGAATTGTCATGTACCACTGGTGGGAGTATAGACTGATGCAGCCACTCTAAAGACCTAGCAACTCTGCACCTGGACTTGTATTCCAGAAAAATTCTCACATGCTTATGGGATTGCCTGTGGCAGAAGAGAGTTGGAAGCAATCTGGGTAGCCATCACTGAAGAGCTGGATTAGCAAAATGTGTTGGATGTACACCATGGAGCAGTTAGGAGCAATAGTCCAGACAGAAACATAGCAACAGGGCTACATCTTAAAAACATAATGCTGGGAAAAAAAAAAAACAGAAAGAAATATATATAATTTAAAAAAAACACATTGACAAAAAAAAAACCCTGACATTATACAATAATATATACAAAAGAAGGATACATATGCAACACATCAGAATAGTTGCATATGGGGTAAGGAAAATGGAACTGTGCAATAGAGAGAAAAGTGCATGAATAAAGGAGTGGATGGATGGATGGATGGATGGATGGATGGACAGATGGATGGATGGATAAATAGGTGGATGGATGGATGGATGAGTGGATGGATGGATGGATGGTTGGATGGATGGGTGGATAGAAAGATGGATGGATGGACAGAAGGATAGATGCATGAATGGCTGGCTGGCTGGCTGGCTGGCTGGGTGGATTGATGGACTTCTCAAACAAGAGAGGGACTTTACAAGGATTTCCAATAACAGTATGGTTCAACTGAGGAACATGATTACCTCAACTCTCTGCATCTAAAGTTCCATCTCAAAAACAAACTCCCAGTTATTTGAAGATGAATTATAGCAAAATTGATGAGTTTTCACCAAGAAAGCATTTCCAGAGCAAAGTCCATTAAAACAATTTGCCTTCTTGGTGAGTATTTATACATCACAGAAGACAGTTGTTGAGTCTTAGTTTGTGTAAGACACTGTTCCAGGCACCTTAGATACATCCGTGAACAAAACAAAGATCTCTGCCCTCAAGAGCTTATATTGGGGTGGGGAAGAAAGACAATAAGTATATCAATTATACAGTATAATACATCATAAGTGCTCTTTACAAAGCAGTACAGGGGGCCGGCCCAGTGGTGTAGTGGTTAAGTTCACCCACCCCGCTTAGGCAGCCCGGGGTTCACAGGTTCAGATCTCCAGTGAAGATCTACACTCCACTCATCAAGCCATGCTGTGTCAGCATCCCGCATACAAAATAGAGGAAGATTGGCACAGACGTTAGCTCAGTGACAATCTTCCTCAAGCAAAAAGAGGAAGATTGGCAAAGATGTCAGCCCAGGGCCAATCTTCCTCACACACACAAAAAGGAGTACAGGGTAAGATGGATCAGGAAGGTATGGGGCAGTTTTCTGTTTTTTGTATTAAAATAGAGACGTCACTGTGGGCCTCACTGAGAAGGTGACTTAAAGGAATTGAGGGAGGAAGTCAAGCAGAGGCAAGAGTTTCCGGGAACAGGAGAGAGCCAGAGCAGAGATCCTGAGGCATCAGCATGCTAGGAGGCTAGTGGGCTGGAGCCAAGTGAGGAAAGAGAAGAGTAGTGGGTGATGAAATCAGAGGAGTGAGAAGAGGTTGTGTTTGATTATGTGGGACCTGAGAGGCAATTATTAGGACTCTGGACAGTGGTTTTTTCTCTGAATGAAAAGAAGAACCCTTGCAGGTTTTGAGCATTCTGGTCACTGTGTTAAGATCGTACCTGGAGGGGGGCGGGGGTGCTGAAATAGTGAGACCAGTTAGAGGCCGTCATAGGAATCCAGGGGAGATGCAGTGGAAGCCTGCACCACAGTGAGGGAATGGAGGTGGTCAGAAGCTGTTAGATCCTGGATACATCTATTTGTTTGCTAATTTTGTTTTGAGATTTTTTCTCTACATATATTGATTTATTATCATTTTTGTTTTATAAAAATTGGATAATTTTGTATGCATCTTGCTTTTTGCACTTATCAATAAATTGTGGAAACTCCACCAAATCACCTAGTATAAAGTTAATTATTTTAATGGCAATGGGATACCACAAGAGATCTTGTCAAGATGGTAGTGGCGTAAGCAGACTCTGAGCTCATCTCCTCCCATGAACACAACCAGGTTATGACTATTTTTCGAAAAACTACCCTGGATAGAAAACTGAAAAGTGGATAAAAAGAACCCCCACAACAAGGGACAGTCCTGACTAAGACAGAAGGGGCAGAAATTCCTGCTGGAGAGAAAAAAGTCACCTTTGGGAGCAGCGGAATTTCTCAGCCGGCCAGGTGGGAGCCACTCTAAGGTACAGCCCTCCCTGGAGGAGTGAGGTTCAGAGCAGGGGCCAATACTGCTATAAGCATCCTTCAGACTCAGCACAACTGAGATGAGGGTCTTACTATCTGGCTTCGCTGGCTATTAACTGCAGCAGGGAATACCCCTAGAAAAGCTATCAGACAAAAACCAAAAAGACCCAGGTCTTAAAGGGCCCACGCACAAACTCACCTGTCTCAGCAACCTAAAGTCACCAGAAAGAAGGCTGACAGTCTTTTGGTGAAAAGAGACTCAACTGCTGGGTTCTGGGGGCATATCAGTGAGAGGAGGGACCTCTCTGAAGACTAAGACATTGGTGGGGGCCATTGTTCTGACCTGGTCCAGGTGTGCTGACACAGACCCCGGCAGAGCCATTGAGGTTCTTCCCCTGGCCTGTTAGCCCAGGAGGCTGCCACACCCACTAGAGTGCAGATTTAATCCAGTTCAGCCAGGGCAGGCAGCCCACCCTAGGGACCAGCCATGCCCAACAGCAAGCCCTCAGGCTACTTGTTGGCCTGCATTGACTGGGTGCCTTGATCCTCTACAGGCAGGTGAGTGTGTCTGCCTCTGTGGGGCAGGGCCTGTGTGAGGACCAGGTGAACTGTGGGGGCATTGGTGGAGTGGGGGGGGGGGTGCCTCTGCAGTGGGGCATCAGAGTACTCTCCAGGGGGTTGGGAAGTGTGCATGGACCAGGACTGTGTTGACAGTGTGTGTGGTCCTGTGGAGGGATGAGTCTTATCAGCAGCAGAAGACCTGTGCTTCACAAATAGCCATAAAAAGGATCAGGCCCACCTTCCAAAGCCTGAAACAATTGAGTGCTTCCATGCCTAGGGCCAGCCCCACTCAGCTGCATTCCTAAGAGAACTGACAATAGCCTTGTAGACCTGAGGCCTATAGCAACTGTAAGCCCCTGAGCCTAGCAACCAGCTACACTGGGTACCTACCCAATTAACAGGAAAACTGCAACAGGAATGTGCGGCTAGACCTTGTAGCCAACAGTGCTGAGGCTCCCCAAGCCAGATTTACAAACAGCTGGCCAAGGAAGGAAAGACTAGACTCCCTGGGTATCTACATTAAGAGCAACCCTGCCTCAGCAGAAGGACACAAATAGCCCACAAAGGGGTCACTCCTGGATCTTTTGGATGGGTAACGAGAGGATAGCACACTGCTGGGCCTCAAAAGGCATCTCTTACATAAGGACACTTCTCCAAGATCAGGAGACATAGCTGACTCCCCTAATACATAGAAATAAGCACAGCGAAAGAGGCATAATGAAGAGACAAAGGAATACATTCCAAGCAAGGGAACAGGACAAAACCCCAGAAAAAGGACTAAATGAAACAGAAATAAGTGACCTACCTGACAAAGAGTTCAAACAAAATCTCATGAGGATGCTCACAGATGTTAGGAGAAGACTGGATGAACACAGTGAGTTCATCAACAAAGAACTGGAAAATATAAAAGTGAACCAGTCAGAAATGAAGAATTCAATACTGGAAATGAAAAATTCACTAGAGGGACTCAATAGCAGAGTAGAGGATACAGAAGAACAGATCAGCGAGCTAGATGAAGACTAGAGGAAATCACACAAGCAGAACAGAAACAAGAAAAAGAATTAAACAGAATGAGAACAGTCTAAGGGAACTCTTGGACGATATCAAACACACTAACATTCATATTATAGATGTCCCAGAAGGAGAAGAGAGAGACAAAGGGGCAGAAAATTTATTTGAAGAAATAATAGACGAAAATTTCCTAATCTAAGCAAGGAAACAGACATTCAAGTACAGGAAGCACAGAGAGCTCCAAACAAGATAAGCCCACAAAGGCCCACACCAAGACACGTTATAATTTAAATGTCCAAAATTAAAGATAAAGAGAGAATCCTAAAAGCAGCAAGAGAAAGACAACAAGTGACACACAAAGGAAAGCCCATAAGGCTATCAGCGGACTTCTCAGCTGAGACCCTATAGGTGAGAAGAGAGCGGCGTGACATATTTAAAGTGCTGAAGGAAAAAACCTACAGTCAAGAATACTCTATCCATCAAGGCTGTCATTCAGAATGGAAGGAGAGACAAAGAGCTTCCCAGACAAGCAAAAATTAAAGGAGTTTATCACTAAGAAACCAGTTCTACAAGAAATGCTGAAGGGACTTATTTAAGTGAGAAAGCAATGACCACAAATAGGGATTAAAAAAAATTATCAAAAAAAAAAAATAACCCCCCCAAAAAAACCAGGCAATAAAATCACTGGTAAAGTTAAAAATATAGTAAAGGTAGCAGATCAACCTGTGAAGATAAGATGAAGGTTAAAGGACAAAATTATTAAAATTACCTATTTCAATGGTAAGAGGGTAACGGATAGACACACACGAAACAAGAGATTATATATGATTTCAAAAACATAAAATGTGGGAGGAGGGGAGTGAAAAAGTAGAGCTTTTAGAAAGAGGTTAAGCTAAGGATTCTATCAACTGGATATAGACTGTTATATACATAAAATATTATATAGGATCCTCATGATAATCACAAATCAGAAACCTATAATAAGTAAGCAAATAAGTAAGACAAAAGAAATCAAACATATTACTAAAGAAAGCCATCAAACCAGAAGGGAAGAGAGCAAGAGAAAAAGATAGGAACAGAGAAGAACTACTAAAACACCCAGAAAAAAAGTAACAAAATGGCAATAAATACATATTTATCAATAGCTACTTTAAATATCAATGGACTAAATGCTCCAATCAAAAGGCATAAGGTAGCCAACTGGATAAAAAACAAGACCCATGTATATCCTATATACAAGAGACACACTTGAGACCTAGACACTCACAAACTGAAAGTGAAAGGATGGAAAAAGATATTTCACGCAAATGGCAAAGAAAAGAAAGTGGGGGTAGCAAAACTTATATCAGACAAAATAGAGTTTAAGACAAAAACTGGAACAAGAGACAAAGAAGGGCACTACATAATGATGAAGGAAAAAATCCAACAAGAAGATATAACACTTGTAAGTATCTATGCACCCAACATAGGAGCACCTAAATATATAAAGCAATTATTAACAGACATACAGGAGAAATAGACAGTAACACAATAATAGTAGGGGACTTTAACACTCCACTTACACCAATGGATAGATCATCCAAACAGAAGTTCAATAAGGAAACACTGGCCTTAAACGACACATTTAACAAGATGGACTTAGTGGATATATATAGAAGATTCCATCCAAAAACCACAGAATACACATTCTTTTCAAATGCACATGGATCATTCTCCAGGATTGATCACATATTAGGCCACAAAACAAGTCTCAATAAATTTAAGAAGATCGAAATAATATCATGCATCTTTTCTGACCACAAAGGTGAAACTAGAAATCAACTACAGGAAGAAAACCAGAAAAGCCACGAAAATGTAGAGATTAAACAAAATGCTACTGAACAACGATTGGGTCAATGAAGAAATCAAAGAAGAAATCAAAAAATTCCTGGAGACAAATGAAAATGAAAATACGACCTGCCAAAATCTATGGGATACAGCAAAAGTGGTTCTAAGAGGGAAGCTTATGGCAATTCAGGCCTACCTCAACAAAGAAAAATCCCAAGTAAACAATATAACAGCACATCTAAGGGTATTGGAAAAAGAAGAACAAACAAATCCCCAAATCAGCAGAAGGAAGGAAATAATAAAAATCAGAGCAAAAATAAATGAAATAGAGACTAAAAAAAAAAACAGAAAAAATTAATGAAACCAAAAGCTGGTTCTTTGAAAATATAAACAAAATCCACAAATCCTTAGCTAGACTCATCAAGAAAAAAAGGGAGAAAGCTCAAATAAATAAAATCAGAAATGAAAGAGGAGAAATTACAACGGACACCTCAGAAATACAAAAGATAATAAGAGAATACTATGAAAAGCTATATGCCAACAAATTGGACAATCTAGAAGAAATGGATAAATTCTTAGAAACATACAGCCTTCCAAAATTGGACCAAGAAGAAGTAGAGATTTTGAATAGACCAGTAAGGAGATCAAAACAGCAATCAAAGACCTCCCGAAAAATACAAGTCCAGGACCAGATGGCTTCCCTGGTGAACTACCAAACATTCACAGAAGACTTAATACCCATCCTTCTCAAACTCTTCCAAAAAATTGAACAGGAGGGGAGGCTTCCTAACTCATTCTACGAAGCCAACATTATCTTGATACCAAAACCAGACAAGGACAACACAAAAGAAGAAAATAACGGGCCAATATCACTGATGAACATTGATGCAAAAATCCACAGCAAAATACTAGCAAATCAAACACAACAATACATTAAAAAGATCATATGTCATGATCAAGTGGGTTTCATTCCAGGGATGCAGGGATAGTTCAATATCTGCAAATCTAGCAACGTGATACACCACATTAACAAAATGAAGAATAAAAATCACATCATCATTTCAATAGATGCAGAGAAAGCATTTGACAAGATACAGCATCCATTTAAGATGAAAAGGAGAAAAACTGAAAGCCATCCTTCTAAGAACAGGAACCAGACAAGGATGCCCACTGTCACCACACTTATTTAACATTATATTGGAAGTCCTAGCCAGAGCAATCAGGCAAGAAAAAGAAATAAAAGGGATCCATATTGGAAAACAAGAACTGAAACTGTCACTCTTTGCAGATGACATGATTTTATATATAGAAAACCCTAAAGAATCCACTAAAAACATTTAGAAATAATAAAGGAATACAGTCAAGTCGCAGGGTACAAAATCAACATGCAAAAATTGGTTGCATTTCTATACACTAACAATGAAGTAGCAGAAAGAGAAATTAAGAATACAATCCCATTTAAAATTGCAACAAAAAGAATAAAATACCTAGGAATAAACTTAACCAAAGAGGTGAAAGATCTGTACACTGAAAACTATAAAACGTTGAAAGAAATTGAAGAAGACACAAAGAAATGGAAAGATAGTCCGTGCTCTTGGATTGGAAGAATTAACATAGTTAAAATGACCATACTTCCTAAAGCAATCTACAGATTCAATGCAATCCCTATCAAAGTTCCAACAACACTTTTCACAGAAATAGAACAAAGAATCCTAAAATTTATATGGAACAACAAAAGACCCCAAATAGCCAAAGGATTCCTGAGAAAAAAGAGCAAAGCTGGAGGTATCACACCCCCTGATTTCAAAATATACTACAAAGCCACAGTAAGCAAAACAGCATGGTACTGGTACAATAACAGACACACAGATCAATGGAGCAGAATCGAGAACCCAGAAATAAACCCACACATTTATGGACAGCTAATATTCGACAAGGGAGCCAAGAGCATACAATAGAGAAATGAGAGTCTCTTCAATAAATGGTGTTGGGGAAACTGGACAGCCACATGCAAAAGAATGAAAGTAGACCATTCCCTTACACTATGCACAAAAATCAACTCAAAATAGATTAAAGACTTGAATGTAAGACCCGAAACCATGAAACTTCTAGAAGAAAACATAGGCCGTATGCTCTTTGACATAGGTCTTAGCAGCATATTTTCAAGTACCATGTCTGACTGGGCAAGGGAAACAAAAGAAAAAATGAACAAATGGGACTACATCAAACTAAAAAGCTTCTGCACAGCAAAGGAAGCCACCAACAAAACGAAAAGACAACCTAACAACTGGGAGAAGATATTTGCAAACCATCTCTCAGATAAGGGGTTAATAGCCAAAATATACAAAGAACTCATACATCTCAACAACAAAAAAACCAACAACCCAATTAAAAAATGGGCAAAAGATCTGAAGAGAGATTTCTCCAAAGAAGATATATGGATGGCCAACAGGCATATGAAAAGATGCTCAACATCATTAGCTATGAGGGAAATGCAAATCAAAACTACAATGAGGTATCACCTCACTCTGGTCAGAATGGCTATAATTAGCAAGACAGGAAACAACAAGTGTTAGAGAGGATGTGGAGAGAAGGGAACCCTCGTACACTACTGGTGGGAGTGCAAACTGGTGCAGCCGCTGTAGAAAGCAGTATGGAGTATCCTCAGAAAATTAAGAATAGATCTACCATACGATCCAGCTATCTCACTGCTGGGTATTTATCCAAAGAACATGAAAACACAAATGCATAAAGATACATGCACCCCTATGTTCATTGCAGCATTATTCACAATAGCTAAGACTTGGAAGCAACCTGGGTGCCCATCAAGGGACGAATGGGTAAAGAAGATGTGATATATATACACAACGGAATACTACTCAGCCATAAGAAATGATGAAATCTGGCCATTTGTGACAACATGGATGGACCTTGAGGGTATTATATGAAGCGAAATAAGTCAGAGAGAGAAAGTCAGATACTGTATAATCGACTAATAAGTAGAAGATAAAAACAAAGACAAACAAACACATAGCAATGAGATTGTATTAGTAGTTACCATAGGGGAAGGAGAGAGAGGGAGGGCAAAAGGGATGATTAGGCTCACCTGTGAGGCGATGGACTATAATTAGTTTTGGGGTGATGAACATGATGTAATCTACACAGAATGCGAAATATATTATGATGTACATCTGAAAGCTATATAATGTTATAATCCAATGTTACTGCAATAAAATAAAATAAAAATAGAGTATAGAAGTGCAAAAACAAATGGGATACCACACGGTATATGGACAGAAATGTATTCAACTATATCTATATTGATAGGTATTCATTTCCACTATTTTTGCCTATGAAAACAAAGCTAAAGTAAATATCCATGTATATGTATTATTATTCACCACTGCTTTTACTTATATTGGAGAGATTTCAAAGGAATGGGACTGCTGGGATCAATGGTACATGCAATTAAAAACATTATATTATGGAAAATTTCAGACATACACAGAGTAGAGATAATAGCATAACATAATGAACCTCCACGTGCCCATCATCCTGCTTCAACAATTACCAGAACATGAGCAATCTTGTTTCATTTAAATGCCCTCTTCCCTCTCCTTCTCTCTACCCCTAGCACACACTGGATTATTCCAAAGCAGTCTGGATGTATTTTTAAAGCAGAGACAAGAGTTCCTGAAAGACAGGATGAGGCGTGTAAGAGAAAAAAAAGAGGAAAAAAAAAAGAAAAAAAAGAGAAGTTGACAATGGTTCGAATATTGTTGGACTGGGCACCTGAAAGACTGGAGTGGCCACCAACTGAGATGGAGAAGACCGGGGATGGGGACGGTTTTAGAGGGAAGATCAGTTTTGGGCAGGTTGAGTTTGTGATTTATTAGGCAGCTAAGTGCAAAGGTCTAGGTATCAGTAAGGTGAATGGATCCGGAATTTGGGAGAGAGTAAATGTCTGGAGACATAAATTTGGGAGTCACCGACATGTCCTATCCACAGGCTTGGATGATATCATCAGGAAGAGGGTGTAGACAGATACAAGAAGACTAGTCCCTGGGGCCCTCTGTGGTAGGCAAAATAATGACCCCCAAAGATGTCCAAACCCCAGAGCCTGTGAATATGTTATCTTACGTGGCAACAGGGACTTTGCAATGTGATCGAAGTTAAGGACCTTTACGTGGACAGATTATCCTAGAGTATCCAGATGGGCTCAATATAATCACACGGATCCTTAAAAATGAACCTTCTTGGCTGTAGTCAGAGGTATTTGTGATGATGGAATGAGAGTCGGAGAGATGCAACATTGCTGACTTTGAGGAAGGGGGCCAAAAGCCAAGGGATGAGGGCAACGTCTAGGAGCTGGAAAAGGCAAGGAAATGGATCCTCCCTGGAGCCTCCAGAAAGGAACACAGCCCTGCCGACACCTTGATTGTATCTCCCTCAGACCCAGTGGGGATTTTTTTTCACCTCCAGAAGTGTAAGATAATAAATTTGTATTGTTGAAGCCACCCAAGTTCGTAGTAATTTGTTACAGCAGCAATAGAAAATGAACACACTGTCCTACATGAAGGGGTAGAGGAGAAGTGGAAACAGCTGAGGGGACTGAGAAGCTGCCAATGAGATAAGGGGAAAACTAAGAGAATGTGACACCTTGGGATCCAAGGAGGAGGCAGCAGGAGGCTGGACCATATGTTGCTAATCAGTCAAACAGGATGAGGACAGAGATTCCACCACTGGATTTAGGAATGTGGAGGGTAATTCTTTGACAAGTTTTCTGCCAATGGGAACAGAGAAATGGGATGATATTTAAGAGATGTTTGCAGTCGTTGTTGTTTAAAATGGGAGAAATAACAGTACAGCAGTCCCCTCTTATCCACAGTTTCACTGTCTGCAGTTTCAGTTACCCATGATCAACCGCAGTCTGAAAATATTAAATTTAAAATTCCCAAAATAAACAATTCATAAATTTTAAATTGTGCACTACTCTGAGCAGCGTGATGAAATCTCACGCCATCCCAGTCTGTCCTGCCCAGGACGTGAATCATCCCCATTGTCCAGCGTATCCACACTGTGTACACTAACCGCCCGTTAGTCACTTAGCTGCCATCTGGGTTATCGGATAGACTGTTAAGGTGTTGCAGTGCTTGTGCTCAAGTAACCTTTATTTTACTTAATAATGGCCCCAAAGCACAAGAGTAGTGATACTGGTGATTCGGAGATGCAAAACACTTCATCTCATCATGTAGGCATTGTATCATCTCACATCATCACAAGAAGAAAGGTGAGTACGGTACAATAACATATTTTGAGACAGACCATGTTCACGTAACTTTTATTACAGTATATTGTTATAATTAGTCTATTTTATTCTTAGTTATCTTTGTTAATCTCTCAGTGTGCCTGACATGTTAACTAAACTTTATCATAGATATGTATGGTTCCGTACTATCCGTGGCTTCAGGCACCCACTGGGGGTCTTGGAACACATCCCCTGTGGATAAGGGGGGTCTACTGTGTGTTTGGAAGCTGGTAGGAGTAGTATGGAGAAAATGAGAAATGAAGAAAGAGGGGAGACTAATGGAGGGCTGTCCTTGAGGAGCAGGGCAGGCTCTAGAGCACAATTATAATCAACTTTTCAGGAAAGAGAACAGCGACTGGTGGGAAAGCGGGGTATGTGGGTGTTGTTGCTGGTCGTTGGGTGGCTATGGTGGCGGGAGTCTATGACCTTCTCCTCTGTTTGCCCCATTTCCTCCGTGAGGTGGAAGATGGGGTGTAGGGCTAGGAGATTTGCAGCTAGAGAAGACGTGCAACAGTCCTCTAGGAGAGCGGGACACTGAATGGACTCCAGAAGCAAGGTATGATCGCCAGGCAGCATTCAAGACCCACTTAGGGTTCAATTTTTCCAAAGGAAAATAAAAAAAATAGAAATCATTACTAAAAATCAATTTGCAAAGGCAGGTTTCTCCAGATGCTAACTACCTAATTCCAGGGCACATTTGCCTGACGGAGGCTGTGAGCACTTGGTCTTGGACTCCCTCTTAGTAAGTTTTGGCCTCTCATCATGGGGCCTCTGGGCTCTGTGTTGTTAACCTGCCTCCCTGGAGCTAGTCTGATGAATATCCTGTTCTGTTCAAGGCCAGATGAAACGAATTTTTCTGTTTCCAGTTGCACCACACCCTTGAGGGACCTCCCACTGAGTTCTGGTTTCTGGTCTAGACAAGATACTTCATTTTTTCACTCATTTGCATAGCAGAGATTATCGACATCAGCCAGATCTCAATGAGTGCACAAACCTGTCTCAGCCCAGGTTCTCAGCCTCAGCCCTGCTCCAGTCTCCTCTCCCAGGTGGCATCTTTCTCTTCTGTGGAGAAGTGCATCCCGCAAAAGTCTCATATATGAGTAACAATGGTACATCTCCTATAGAAATGAGACAGTGGTCACCACGAGCTGTTCTTTCACACACCTTGAGCTGTCAGGGGAAAAGTGAGCACAACCAAGGAGGGAGGCAGGGAGGAAGTGCTCATTAAAAAGATGAGCTCAAAGACAAAACTTTCCTAATCTAGTCAGGTCAAATTCTGGCTATATATAGGACTGGGGAGGGGAGGCTATTAAGAAGGAGATGACCTAGAACGGTCACCATCTAATTAGGAAGATTTTTTGTATATGCACATGAAATAGTCTGCACTTTGCGTGGAAGATTCCAGGATTCCCTGCTTTGGGCCTCTGCTCCTTTGAGAGTCAACTGTTTGCTGTTGCAACTAGAGGACAGCTCCTTTCCTACCTCCACGATCCCACTCACTCTGTCCCTCTACCTAGAAAGCCCTGCTTCCTTAATCTCCAACAATCAAATCCTTTTCAGGTGTCAAGCCTCTCTTCAAAAATTACCTCCTCTATCAAGACAGCCCTGGTTTCTTCAGCCAAAAGTTTTCTAAATTTCTCCATGAACTCTTAAAGCAGTGTATCACAACCTTTTTTTTTTTTTTTCATTATCACCCTGCTAAGGAGACTTTTTTAGACACTTTTTTCCCTAGTCGCCCCCTTACCGCAATGAAATTGTGATACTCCAGGGTAAGGGTGTCCAGGAGAAGGCTGGGTCTCCAGGACTTTGAAGCCATGGGAATAAGAAGGAAGCAACACAAGTCATCTAACTAAAGAATTGGCATATCTGATTTCTCCCACTGGTTTGACGGAGGTTCTGCCGACAGGATTCCAGCTTCTTTGATTCCTTCTTTGACCAGAAGACCATTCGCTGACACAGACACCAAAACCTGGCTCAGACATTGGATTGCAGGCACAATAGAACCACGAAAAAACCACACAGAACATAGAAGGGCTCCATTTTAGAAAATGATTATGAATATGTCAAATTTTGAATCAGAAAAACTATGGATAGATTACAAAACACTATTCATGCTACAAAGTGCCTTGGAGTGTGCCTTTAGATAGTAGTACAGTATGGGGTAATGAAAATAGAATTTGATTTATAAAAAATATACACAAAGTTGAAGGAATATACATGTTCTACTAAGCATGGTGCATTAACATAGCATCTATCTGAATACACTATCAAAAAATTGTTTTTAACAATGTATTTCTTGTTTGTTTTTCAAATTACAAAATAATGCAGATTAATTGTAGAAATCTTGAAAATATATACAACTCCCCCAAATTAAAAATCACATAAATTCACAATGCAAATATTTCACTGTTGATAATAGATTATACCCTTCCAATCTTTTTTAAATGTATGTTTATTTTTTTCCAAGATTGAGATCAAGCATCATATATAGTTTTGTAATCAATTGATTTACACTTAAAAAGAGAGGATGACCATCTCCCAATACCATTAAGTATCCATCTACATCACACCTTTTCATGGCTGCATGGGATTCTATCCTGTGGATGGACCATGAATTATTACTCAATCTCTTATTAATGTTTCCAGTTTTATTTTTTGCTATTATAAACAGTGTACAGTGAGCATCTTTGCAGAAAGCTGTGCTCACACTCATTTCCTTAGGACAATTCCTTAGGTTATTTTCTTAGGACAAATTCCTAAAAGTGAAATTTCTGATTCAAAGCGTATAAAACATGTAAAGACTCAAAAGACAGGGTTGGGAGGCATTAGAGCATCTCAAGTCATGGAGGAGAGGGTGGGATGTTTATGTTACATCATAAATATTTTGTATGACATGAGGTGAGTTGAAGCATGGTACTGACTAGATTATGGCTTTGAGGGTCTCACAATCAGGCTCCCATTAGACATGGTTAATTGAAAAGAGCTTTCGACATTTCTATACATTTGTGATTTTTAAAAGTCAACGTTATTGAGGTATATTTTACATACAATAATGTACACCCATTTTAAGGGTTCAGTTCTATGATTTTTGACAACCACAATCAAGATACAGAATAAATAATGCAGCTTCACCAAAAATTTTCCTCACACCCAGTCCCAGTCAATCCCCACTAACCACTGACCTGCTTTCTGTCACTAAAGATGAGGTTCATCTTTCCTAGGGTTTCGTATAAATAGAACCATGTAGTACGCACTTTTTCAAGTCTGACATCTTTCCTCAGCACAATGTTTCTGATTCATCCACGTCATTGTGTGTATCAACAGTTCATTCCTTCTTATTACCGAGAAGGATTCCATTATATGGATGACACAATTTGTTATCCAAACACCTACTGATGGACATTTGAGTTATTTCCAACTTAGGAGTATTATGAATAAAACTGCTATGAACATTCTTGTGCAAGTCTTTGAGGGGATGTATTCCTTCATTTCTCTTGGGACAATACCTAGTAGTAGAAATGTTGGACCATAGAATATGTATACATTTAACTTTACAAAGAATAGACACTGTTTTCTAAAGTGAACGTACCATTTTACATTCCTACCAGCAAAACACAAGAGTGTTAATTACTCTATATTCTGCCAACATTTGGTATGTAAATTTTATTTTAGCCTTGGTAGTATGTAGTAGTGGCATCTAATTTTACTTTCATTTCTCTAATTATTAATGATATTGAACACTTTATTATGTGTTAATTGGTCATTCATGACATCTTTAAAGTGCCTGTTGGAAACTTTCATCCATTTTTAATTGGGTTGTTTGTCTTATTATTAAATTTAAAATTCTTGACGTAAATTCTTTGTCAGATATGGAGATATCAAACATTATCTTCTAGTATATGGCTTGCCTTTGGGTTTTTTAAAAGCATTTTTTGCATAGCAGGAGATTTAAAGTTTGATGGTTTGTTTAATCAATTTTTTTTATTAGGGTTGACACTTTTTATGCACTATCAAAGAAATCTTTGCCCACCCCACGGTTACAAAGATATTTCTTTACGTTTTCTTCCAGAATTTTTACAGTTTTAGCTTTTATGTTTAAATCTGTGGTCCATTTTGAGTTATTTTGTGTGGTTTGAAATAGGATCAATGTTTCTTTTTCACTATATGGCTATCCAGTTCTAATAATATTTATCGAAGACTATACTTTCCTCGTTGAATTACTTTAGCTCCTTTACCAAAACTCAATTGACCATGTACGTGTGGAGCTGTTGCTGGGCTCTCTGTTCATATTCCCTTGATGTACATGGTTAAACTCATGTTCATACCACATTGTCTTGACTACCCTTCCCTTATGGCTATTTTAGCTTCACTAATAAAGTGTTGCCCTTCTAGGATCTCTACTGAATACCCTGGGTGATCAACGAGGACTCTTCAGTATAGCTGATTGGAATTTAAGCCACTCTCAGCCCTGTAATGAGCTCTGGGAACTTCAGCTCATCCTGTCCTTCTACATCCAGCCTAACGGAGATTCACCCTACACATCCATGTCTTTAGTATTCACTGAGGATATTCACAGCCTTACAGACTTTATGTTTTTTAGTTCTTAACCCCTCAAAGGGACATCCTTAGCAGATTTCCAGAGTTCTTTTGATGCCTAGCCCCCTCTATTCTGGAACTGTCTCATAATTTGTAGCCATGTCAGCCTCTTCGTACTCCACTCTGTCCTCCCAACTCAACAGTACTGCAGGGCTCTGCTTGGGAACTGTCTCTCGCCTGTGGTCCAGAATGTTTCTCCTGGCAGAAACCAGACATGATTGTAGGACTTAAATCATTTGTTTCTCTTCTCTCAGAGATCACAGTCCTGCGCTGTTGTCCAATGTCTGGAAACAGTCATTTCTTAAATTTTTTCCAGTTTCCTAGTTGCTTAAGGCAGAAGGGTAACACCATTATGGAGTTAAATCCATGAAATGGAAATTCTTTTTTTTGTTGTTGTTGGTGGTGAGGAAGATTTGCCCTAAGCTAACATCTGTTGCCAATCTTCCTCTTTTTTTGCTTAAGGAAGACCAGCCCTGAGCTAACAGCCATGCCAATCTTCCTCCACTTTGCACGTGGGATGCCTCCACAGCATGGCTGACGAGTGGAGTAGGTCGGTGCCTGGGACCTGAACCCACGGACCCGGGCTGCCGAAGCAGAACGCATGGAACTTCAACCACTTGGCCCCTGGAAATTCTTTATTAAACATTAAACGTTAAGATCCTCACTTCCACACACTAGAGAAGAGCATAGCACTTACTGGTCACTTATGATTTTTGTAACATTAAAAAAAGTACCTTTACTGAAACTGTCAATAACATAATTAGTAACTAATAGTAGTAGTAAAATATTTAATAAATATGACCATCTACTGGCTCCGTATTTCACAATGCAGCACTCACAAGTTGTAAAATATATTTTCTTATTGATTATTCAGATCAGGAACTTCTATTTAATTAGCTTTCAGGCATTTTACTCTTTTCCTAAGTTCTCTATTCATCTGGTATGTATTCAGTAATTTCTAGTTCCTAAAACTTGTAAAACTGGTTAAGGAAATTTAAAATTATTTAAGAAAATAAATGTTCATAAATTCATTCAATAGACACTTTGGGTTCATTTGTTCTTCTCTGTAGCCAATTTTAAGGTTTATCCTCATCCTTATTTATGTATCTTTATTATTTTAAATATGTAAGCCATTAGCATAGTTGCAAAAGTCAAAACTATGCAAAATATATGCTTCCTCTCCTATTCCTTCTACCACATTCCCACTCACTCTTGATTTCTTCTTCCTATATTTATTTTTTCACTTTTTATTTTGAAAAAAAAATTAGACATAAAAAAGTTGCAAAAGTAGTATATTGAGTTGCCATATAGCCTTCACCCAGCTTCGTCAAAGATTAGCAGGTATAGAAATAGTGCACAACTCTCAGAACTAGGAAATTGACAAAATATTGTTAGCTTATCTATAGACCTTATTCAAATTTCACCTATTGCCCGCCTCAGGTCCCTTTTCTGGCATATTGTTGGGTTTTGTGAATGTTAAACCCACCTTGCATTCCTGAGATAAATTCTACTTGGTGGTGATATTTACAGTTTTTTGTATTGCTGTATTAGATTTGCTATACAAATTCATGAGAGAGATTCATTTGTAAGTTTCTTTCCTTGTAATGTCTTTGTCAGGTTTTAGTAACAGGGTCATGCTTGTCTCATAAAATAAATTGGGAAGTGTCCCCTTGTCCTCTGTTTCAATTACCTATTGCTTTGTAGTGAACCATCCCAAAATCTAGTGGCTAAAAACAGCAATGACTTATTACCGTAACGATTCTGTGGGTCAGAAATTTGGGGCTAAAGTGATTTCCAGCATGGTGACAGGCTTTCCAGAATGAAACTAAAAGTAGTCCAACCTCGTAAAGACTAGATCCGGAACTGGTACAGTGTCATTTCTGCTATAATATATCAGTCAAAGCAGAAGTCAAAAGTCCAGTCTGAATTTACAGGTACTGGAAATAGATTTCACCTCTTGATGGGAGCAGTGACACAGAATTAGTGCCCACATTTAATTCATCTGATACTCTATTTTCTGAAAGATTTTGTGCAAGATTGGTAATATTTCTTCTTTGAATGCTGATAGGAATTCACCTATGAAAACATTTGTGCCTAGAGAGTGGTTTTTTGTGGAAAGGTTTTTTGATAATAAGTTCAAAAGGCTATTTAGAGTGTCTATTTCCTCTTAAGTCAGTTTCAAGTTTTTTTTTAGGAAAAAAGTGGGTTTTTTCCCTAAAGATTGGCACCTGAACTAACAACTGTTGCCAATCTTCTTTTTTTTCCTGCTTTTTCTCCCCAAATCCCCCTGGTACATAGTTGTATATTTTAGTTGTGGGTCCTTCTAGTTGTGGCCAGAAATTTCTGGTTTTTAAAATTGTTAAATTTACTGATATAAAGTTGTTCATAATATTATCATTTTATTGTGCTAAGAATCTATAATAATATCTTCAATTGCAAATTGATGTTTTCAATTTTTGTTTCTTTTTTCTTCTTGATCAATCTAGCTAGGATTTATCAATTTTATCAATAATTTTATTAATATTTCCAAAGAACTAACCTTTGGCTTTGTTAATTTTCGCTATTGTCTGTCTTCTATTTCAATTATTTCTGCTCTGATCTTTGTAATTTGCTGCTTTCTATTTACTTTGGATTTAATTTCTCTTCTTTTTGTAGTTTCTTAGGGTGCAAACTTAGATCATTGTTTTTTAACTACACTCCTTTAGGTGCATCCAACAAATTTTGATATTTCGTGATTACATTTTCACTCATTTCATAATATTTTCTAAATTCTCCCGTGATTTCTTCCTTAATCTATAAGTTGTTTAAGTGTATTGTTTAATTTCCACATATTTACAGCTTTTATACATGTTTTATTGTTAATGATTTCTAATTTAATTTCATGTAGTCACAGACACATTCTTTTTTTTTTCAAAGATTGGCACCAGAGCTAACAACTGTTGCCAATCTTTTTTATTTTCTTCCTTCTGCTTTGTCTCCCCAAATCCCCCTGTACATAGTTGTATATCTTAGTTGCAAGTCCTTCTAGTTGTGGCATGTGGGACGCCACCTCAATGTGGCCTGACGAGCCGGGCTGTGTCCGTGCCCAGGATCTGAACCCTGGGCTGCCACAGCGGAGCACACAAACTTAACCACTCGGCCATGGAGCCGGCCCCAGACATATTTTGTAATATTTCAATCTTTTGAAATTTATGGAAACATTTTTATGGCCTATTGTATGTTCTATGTTGTTGAATGTTCCATGTGGACTTGAAAAGAAGGGTCTATTTTGCTGTAGTGGATAAAGTGTTCTATAAATTTCAATTAGGGCAAGTTAGTTGATAGTGTTGTTCACATCTTCTATATCTTTAACAACGTATTGTCTAGTTGTTCTATTAACTATTTAGAGGGGATGTTAAAATCTTGAACTATGATTATGGATTTATCTATTTCTCCCTTTAGTTCTATCAGTTTTACTTTGTTCTTAGCTCAGTTACCAGAGGCACACACATTTATGATGGTTACGTTTTCTTGATAAGTTGACCGCTTTATCATTATTAAATGTCCTTCTTTTTTGCTAATATTGAAGTCTTGTATTTAAGTCTATTTTTCCAATATTAATATAACCATATCAGTTTTTATATGCTTACTGATTGTATGATATATCTTCTTCATTCTTTTACTTTCACCTTATCTGTGCTTTTACATTTTAAGAGTGTCACTTGTAGACCATATATAGTTGGGTCTGCTTTTTTATCCGTTCTGACAATATCTGGGTTTCAATTGGTATGTTTAGTCCATTTATATTTAATATAGCTATGAATATTGTTAGGCTTAAGTCTATCATTTTTCTATTTGTCTTCTATTAATTCCTTCTGTGTTTGTTTCTCTGTTCCTCCTTTTCTACCTTCTTTTTGATTAGTCACTTTTCTTTAGTATCTCATTTTAAGTCTGCTGGCTTTTTAGCTATACTTATTGATTTTCTTAGTAGTTCCTCTAGAGATTACAATGTGCATCCTTAACACAGTCTGCTGATACTTAATATGGTACGATGTCATGAAAAGTGTTAAAATTTTGTAACAAGAAAATTTTATCTATCTCTTCTTATCCTTTATGCAACTGATGCCATATATTTTCCATTTCCATGTTTTAAATCTCATGATACAATTTTATAATGTTTGCATGAAATCATTTTAGAGAAACCAAAAGAAGGGAAAGAAATAGTCTTTTGTATTGACCCACATATTTAACATTTCTATGTTCTTCTTTCCTTCCCATATATCTGAAATTCATCTGATGTCATTTCTCTTCAGCCAAAAGAACTTCCTTTAGCATTTCTCTTAATGTAGTTTTGCTGGTGATAAATTCTCTCATCTTTCATTTATCTGAAAATGCCATTACTTCACCCTCATATTTAAAGGGTACTTTCATTAATATAGAATTTGGGATTTACAGGTTTGCTTTTTCCCTCTTCTATCTTAAGGATATCATTCCATTGCTTTCTAGCCTCCTTTTTTTTTTTTTATGAGGAGCCATCATCAGTTATATCATTGACCAATGTTTTCTTCCTCTACATAGCTGATTTCAAGATGCTCTCTGAATTTTTGGCTTTCAGAAGTCTTACTGTGATACACTTGATTTTGTTTGTTTGTTAAAATCCTGCTTGGAGTTCGCTGATCTTCTTGTGTCTGTAAGTTGGTTCTTTTTTTTAACCAAATTTAGGGAAGGGGTTCAGCCATTATTTATTCAAATCTTTTTTCTACCCCATTCTCTCTTGTCTCTCCTTCTGGGACTCTAATTACACATGTGTTGGCTGTTTGATGTTGACCCAAGGTCATATGATATTGTCCCAAGGTCAATTTTTTAAAGTATTTCCCCTGTTCTTCAGATTAGATCATTTGTATTGATTCGTCTTTCATTTACCCTTTCTTCTCTCATCACCAATTTGCTATTAATTCTAACCAACCAATTTCTTTTATTTCAGATATTGCGAGTTTCAGTTCTAGAATGTCCACTTGGTTCTTAATTAAAGTTTCCATTTCTCTTCTGAGCTTCTCTCTCTGTTCACTCATTATGATCATCTTTTCCTTAATGTTCTTGAACGTGTTTTTAAGTATCTGCTTTAAAGTCCTTGTCTGTTAATTCTAATACCTATGTGTCATCTCATGGTCTGTTTGTATTGGCTGATTTTTTTTAACTATGAGTCACACACTCTTGTTTTGTCACATGTCTAGTAGTTGTTTTATTGTATACCAGACATTGTGGATGAGACATTGTAGAGACTCTGGATTCTGCTATCTTCCTTTGAAGTTTGTTGATATTTGTTCTAGCAGGCACTTAAGTTACTAGATAATCAACTTAAATTGTGAAGGTTTGGTTTTACACTTATTTAGGTATGTAGGAAGCCCAGGTTTTTTACCAAGTCTCTCTAATTTGATAAGATTCAGAGCCCAAACTCCTTCTCCTCTATGGTGGGTAGCAGTTCAAATCTCTGCTCAGTCCTTTCAAACTTTTCAGCTTTTTCTTTCTAGTAGGCTTGTTGGAGTCTTCCCTACATATGTGCAGCTCAGGGATCACACAAAGATTGGAAGGGATTTATATGCAGATTCGGGGGCTCCTTTATGCTGTGGCTCTCTTCTTTATGGGATCCTCTCTGTTTCCAGATACTCTGGCAGCTCTGAACACCATCCTCTGATACGCCAAGCCAATAAGATCACGGCTTTCTACCTTGAGTCACACAGAATGGGCTTGCTCTTAAGGAAAAATCATATAATGTAAATCTCGCATAATATGCTTCCCTTCTTTTTCATTAGTCAAATCTCTGCCAGTTTCTGCTTGCTTTTGGCCATTTTCCCATGCCTCCAAATCCTGTGTAATTGTCCAGAATTTATAATTACAATCTCTGGAAAGGTTAGGCTGATACAAGATAACCCACCATAATAGGAACTGGAGCCACTTCTTGTCTTCTTTTTATAAAAGAAAATCTGATTATAAAATTAATGCTTAATCATTGAAGAAAAGTTGGAGGACACTGAAAAACATAAAGAACAAAATGAAGTAATCCCAACTATCTGGAGCTAGCCACTGAAAACAGAGGATTTTTGGTGAAAATCCTCCCAGTCTTTTTGCCATTTGTGTATCTCTCTATCTACCTATCTGTCTCTCTAACAACCATATCCATTTCCCTTATCTTGTGGCACCACTGCTTTCTTGGTTTTCTTCCTATTTTCTCCAGCCATTGTTCTTCATAGGTTTCGTTTTCTGTGTCCATTCTTACGACACTCCTTGTAACTTATTAGTAGGGATTTACAGATACTGTAAAGTATGTCAGTATCTTCAGTCCTTGGCACATAAGCATTCAATGAACATGTGCAGAATGACTAAACTTTCCTAAGCAAGATAGAGATTTTCTTTAACCTACAATTATGCATTCTGTGGTAACCACTACAGCTATTTACAAATGTTTGGTTCTCTCTTCCTTTAGCACGTGGTAGGATTATACTTCCCTACCTGTTGAATTCAAATGGGACCACATGATTTGCTTTGGGCAATGATATGTGAACAGAATAGGTGTGTCACATGTGGGCAGAAGCCTTCAGAACCAATGCACACTTTTTTCTCCTGCCGAGGTGATTAGCAAGGTTCCATTTAGAGCCTCCGCCATCAAGCTGGGTCCTGGATTAAGAACAATGATAATAAGGAGCAGAGCCCCCACCTACCCACGATGGACGTGAAACACAAGCAGGAAGTAAACCTTTCTTTTTCACAGAAGGGGTTGGTAAACTATGCCTGGGGGCTGGCTACATTTGTAAATAAAGTTTTATTGGAATAGAGCCACCGTCATTCATTCACGTAATGGCTGTTTTCACGCTACAAAGGCAGGGTTGAATAATTGTTACAGAGACCCTGTGGCCTGCAAGCCTAAAATATTTAGTGTTTGGCCCTTTAAGAAAAGTTTGCTCGTTCCTCGTTTAAGCCTCTGCAGTTTGGGACTTAGAATTACTGCAGCATAAACTAGGCAATCCTAACCGATACACATTCTAAATATCCAAATGAGTATCAGACACAGGCTGGAGGGAGGAGAAGCCCACAGCAAAGCCAGATGCCGTGACCCTAGTAGCTAAATTTGATTTTCTCTCTCTCTTTTTTTTTTTTTTTTGAGGAAGATTAGCCCTAAGCTAACATCTGCTACCAATCCTCCTCTTTTTGCTGAGGAAGACTGGCCCTGAGCTTACATCTGTGCCCATCTTCCTCTATATGTCGCACGCCTGCCACAGCATGGCTTGACAAGCAGTGCATAGGTCTGTACCTGGGATCTGAATCGGTGAACCCCAGGCCGCCAAAGCAGAATGTGTGAACATAACTGCTGTGCCACCAGGCCTGCCGGTAAGTTTTCTTTTCTTAAGCTTTTAAAACCCAACATGTTCCTTTTTCACATATTTTTTAAAACTCACACCATTCTTAATGTTTAAAATGTAAATCATTTGTTCTTTACTAAAAACAAATTGAAACTATGATAATTTCTGAAGACAGTTTTATTTTGATCTTCTTTGTTGTTTTGTTTGTCTGTGCTTTCTTTTGCAGGATATCAGGGTGAGCAGTAATTCTCCCTTCAGGTGAATAATAGAACCCAGTGAGTTGCTTTCAACATCAGCTTTGCAATCAGCGACATCCTTCCTCCCAGATTCTGATAACCACCCTCCAGGCCCTGTGAAGGATCGTGGCTCCATAGGACCTACAGCATCACTACAGACCAGGAAAAACTTGACGGCAGAAGCCAGAAGGGTTCTATCCAGGGCTCCAATAGAAATGTATTTCTCTTGTTCAGAGTCCAAAGGGAAGGCTGCAAGGACTGACAAGTCCGAAGGATGGAACCTCAGGGTGAGGGTTTTGAGAAGAAAAGGATCTTCAGACTAAAGGGGAGGGATGACAGGGAGTGCCTGGAAGGGTTTGCTTGGCCCTTTATACCTGAGCCAAGCTGCCTGAACAAGGAGAGACTATTCTCATGAGAACCCTCAGTAACTGCCATCTGTACCTGCCTGGATGGACGCACATGGCTTCTGGTGCCCTCTGGAGCCCAGCCCAGCTCCTTTGCTCCCCTCTCTTCTCCCAGGACTCCTCTCCTATTTCTACCCATAGCCTACCCTACCTCCTAGGATTCCTTAGATTGACACTCCCACCCCCTCACTCCCCCACCGCAGGAAACAAACCACATGAAACAAGCACAAGGGCCGTTTACATTTTGCTGGAGCGTAAACGCTCCAGGACTGTGCTGCCCCAACTCCAGGTTCCAGCTCCACCTTGACTAGTACCTAACCATGCCACCTTGGCCTCACTGCCTTCACCTGTAAAATTAGAAGTTGGATGATACAATCTGTAAAGTCCCTTTTACCTCTCAAGGTGTTTCTGCAAATCACTGCAGGGAAATAGGGACCACTGAAAACACACAAACAAATCAAGGAAAGTTATAGGCTTTTAGGAAACCAGAATATCCTCATAAAAGTTTTGTCTGAGTTATGGTGAAATGAAAATGGGACCAATCTTTTCTCCAACTCCTTTTCTTGACACAGGGAAGCTCCCATGATAAAGGAAACTATCATTTGTGTGTCAATTGGTGGACTCACAGACAAACAGGCGAGCTGCATGCTGCTTTCAGATCTAAGGAGTCTGAGCGGCAATTTGGGTCCCAGATATCAATTTCTCCAAGATATTCCCATGATTAGTGAGCATACCAGGACAAACTTTTGGAAATGAGGATAGGCCTGAACATTTGGAGCATTTGGCCAGTAAGTGTGCTCTTATTCTATTCCTTGAAAAGAAAAAAGGAGGAGAAAAGAAATACTATTTTATTCAGGGCCAAGGAAGCTCACCCAGCCTCCCCCTCCATGAGCACCCTGGCCTCTGGATCCCAGCTGCCCGCGGAGGCTAAGTCACTCTATCCAAAGCCAGATAACAAAGGGGTCAAGTGCAGACTCCCGAGTCAGCCAGCTTGAGTTTGAGTCTCCTCCCACCACTTACCTACAGCGCTATAGGCAAATAATTAACTCCGTCTCAGCCTTAGTTTCCTCGTCTGCACAATGCTTGCCTATTTTATAGGGCTGTTAAGGTTATAGGAGAGAAAGCAAGTCATGCCGCCAGGACAGTGTCTAGGGAATAGCAAGCGCTCAGCAGACACCAGCAACTGTTGTTATACTGAATCTCAGCGGATTAGATAGATCCTATGGCAGAAGACCCCTCAGACCTCAGTCTGCCCCCTGCTCCTCTCCCCTCCTTCCTTTTCACAGGATTCACCATTCCTTGATACCCTCCAGGTGAATGTGCTTTTGGACTTGGGTGCTGAGGACCAAATAAAGCGGAAGAGCTGCTTGTGGAACCTGAAGAAGCCAGAGGGAACCTGGGGCCCTGGGCCTTCTGACCCGGAAACCCTCCCTTTTCAACCTCGGTTGGTGGGCGGGGCCAAAGTGAAAACACCAGGTCCGACGGGAGCCTCCCTTCTGGGGCAAGGGGAGAATGGAGAGCGCTCACAGCCAGCTCTGCCAATGACTTAGGCAAGAGCTTGGTACACGGTGGGGCTCAAGATGTATTTGCTTCCCCTTTCTACTGGTGGTGGCCCCAGAAGCCATGTGAGAAGGTGCCAGGTCCCCAGTAACAACACTCATCTCCCTCCCCACTTCTCTTCTCCCTCCCCTGAAGAAAGTTCCTTATTAGGGAGTACCTGGGGCTTCCCTCTGACCCAGACATCCCAGCCACTCCCGAACCACCTGGGGAGCGAGTCTCACCAAAGCCCGCTCGGGGCCCCTTCCAGGTGCAAAGCCGGTAATGGGGCCGGCCTGGGGGCAGGCGGCAGCTGCGGATCGGCAGGCAGGGCCGGCGAGCAGCCCGAGCCGCTGAAATCCGGCCGGGGCTGCGGGCCGGACATCAAAGGCTCGGGGCCGGGAGAGCCAGGGTCGCGGCGCCCGGCGGGAGCGGAGGGGACAAAAAGATCGACACGTTTCTGGTTCTCTCCAGGATAAGAGGAAATTCCCCTTTTAAGGACGGTGATCGCTTTCCTCTCCCCGGAGAGCCGCGGTCCTTACATGCTCCGCCCCTGCAGGAGGCTGCCGGGTGCCCGGGGCGGCGGGGCGCGCGGGCGGTCCCCACGGAGCTGCTCCGCACCCGGCCTCGATTGCTCAAAACTCTCCAAACGACAGAAGGGGTTTAAAGGAAGATAAATAATGACGGCGGCGTGACAGCTGTGAGCGCAGGGATGCAAATCTCCGCGAAGACGCTGGCACCAGGAGCCTGCGGCGGCCCGGGTGCAAAGGATTCCTGGAGGAGGCGCGGGGGCTCCGAGAAGGGTTGAAGTTCTCAGCCCCTGACCCGACCCCGAGCTCTGAGGCCGGACAGAGGGGCGGGCATTTGCCCCTGGGAGTGCCAGAGGCCTGCAGGCCTCGGCCGGCTCGGGGCAGGGCTGTCTGCTCCATGGGGGGCGCTGCCCTCTCCCTGGGCGGGGTGGGCTGGGGAGCTGGGTTTTGGAAAGGGCGGAGTTGGGGGCGCTGAGGGAGAGAGCTCAAGACATTCCTGAAGCCAACCTCCAGAAAATGGTGACTGAGAAAAGTGAGGATGGGAGCCAAAGAATGGCTAAGAAGAAGAAAGAGGAGAAAAACGCAGAGGGAATAAGGGCAATGGGAAAAGAGGGTCAGAATCAAGGGGAACAGGTAACTGCTAGGTCAGCGCCAGGATGATAAGTTTTCAAATAGAAGTTGGTTGGGTGTAAAACAGTGGTTCTCAAAGTGCATCCTTGGGCCAGCTGCATCAGCATCACCTGGAAACTGAGGAATGCAAACCTAGTGACTCAGAGACTCCGGGAGTGGGGCCCAGCCCTCTACACTTCAAGTCCTCCAGGTGATTCTGATGGAGGCTCAAGTTCAAGAACCACTGGTACAAAGGAAGGGGCACTGGCCTGGGGGCTGGGAAACTGGGTCCTTCGGGTTTCCCATCAGTAAAAAGGAAGGGTTGGACCAGATCAGGGGACTCTGGTGGATGGAGCTAGGTGGGTGACAGAGCCTGAGTTGGGCCAGGTAGGTAATGTCCCACGCCAGGGGGCCTGAGCCCTGTGGCAGCCACTTGTTGCCTGGCCTGAATTTGGAACAAGTGTAGCCATATTATTTGGTTTTGCAAGAGAAGCTGGAAACCTGGATCTTTTAAATGTGAAATCTCCTGTTTTTTAAATGTTGGCAACTAATTGAACATTTTAAAAACATTGTTTGGGTCTTCACTGCAGGCCCAGCAAAACGCATCTGCAGCCTGGCTTTGCCCTGTGGCTCGCAGTTTATATTTTTGAGTCTTCAGGATCTCAGCGTATTCTGAAGGAGTCTGTGAGACTGACAAAATGCGGCTGCTGCCCTGAAAGAGAAAAGCAGAGCTTCCTGGACGTCTAAGAAAATATCATTAGGAGAGAAGGTTGTTAGAACATCTCAGAGTCACACAAAAATATTATTGTTCCTTTAACTCCCTCCTTGGTGCTCTCTGTCATCTTCTTAATCAGGGAGCCCATTGTTCTCATTGTAATTGAGACCTAAAAAATGCTGACCCACAGAAACACTAAGCAGCTTGCTCAAAGCCATCTGCCAGAGCCAGCCTGTGTACTGCCATCTCGCCAACCACAGCTTTCTTGTCAAGGCCCACTCTAAAAAGCACCTAGGGTTTATCAAGTGTTTTTCCTTCGTGCCAGACGTTGTTCCAAGTGCTTTTTACATGTATTAACTCTTTTAAACCTACAACTCCTCTATGAAATGGGTACAGTTATTGTCTCCCATTTTAAGGATGAGGAAACAGAGGTTGAGTGACTTGCCCAAAGTCACCCAGCTTGTTTGCATAAGTGGCAGAGCTGGGATTTGAACTCGGGCAGCCTGGCTGACTCCAGAGCCCACCACACTTTACTGCCTACTCTGCTCTCCGTATTAAAGCCTCCTCCTGTCCCACCCACATAGGGTCACTAGGAATGTGGGAGCTCAGAAGGACATAAAGGGCCCGTGCTGATGGAGCCGAGGAGGCCCAGCGCACGTGGAACTATGACCCAACCAGGTCGGCCCCTCTGCACCATGCCCGCTAATGTAGCCAGTCAGGCTTAAGGTGTCACAGAGTTTGACAGCTTTAACAAAGGAGGTGTCATCCGGAGAAGATGAAAGAGCAGAGCTGTTTATTTGAGGATTAGAGCCTTAAGAAGTGTCTGTAACTCTGCAGGCTGTATTTCTGCATCTTACCCTCCCTGTTCCTGAGAGAGTTCTCAGGGCTTTAGAGGTAAGAATGCCCCATAGTCTAGTTTAATGTTACAAGGCTTTCTAGGCAGAGGAACTATCTCCCCACCACAGCTCTTGTTGTTAAGAGCTCCAGATGGAAAGAGCACTGAAAAAGGAGTTGGAAGTCCTGGGTCCTAGCCCCAGCCTCATAAATAATTGACTGTGGGACCTGGGGAAACAAATTTTACCTTTCTGGGTTCCAGATGCTTCTTCTCCTGTATTATCCAATATAGTAGCTGCTTGCCACATGTAGCTAAATTAAAAATTCAGTTTCTCACTTGCGCAAGCTACATTTCCTGTGCTCAACAACCGCATGTGGCTAGTGGCTGTCATATTGGGTGGGGCCAATGTAGGACATCTCTATTCTTGCAGAAAGTTCTATTGCGTGGTGCTTATTGGGACTGGATTAGATAATCCTAAAGCCCTTTGAACACTTAAACTCTACATTTTCTTTGTTTCTGATACGTGAGCAGTCACTGCTTACATCTGTGAGACATTCCCTGGGGATGGCTAACTTCTGACAGTGATGTGGGGCGCCTTGAATTCCCCTTGTGGCCAAGAGCAGCTTCTAAAGAGACGTCCAGTCAGAATTAGTGATGCAGCTTTGACGGTGAACAATCCTGCTTTGTGGATCCTATTGGCCCATAAAGGAAGTGAACATTGGATCTAATTATTTGGGGTAAAAGTAAGAATAATAGAGGATGCAATTTCGAGAACTCTAGCAGTCTGCCCCTGGCCGGGAGTAGGGATGAAAATATTGAAAGGGCACCATCAATAATAGTAAAAGCTAACATTTATCTAGCATGAGCACACGCCACACATTGTTGTAAGCACTCATGCTTGAACCCTCATAGCAGTGCTGAGGCGGTGCTGCTGTCACCCCATTTTACAGAGGAGGAAGCTGAGGTACAGAGAGGTTCAGTAGTGCCCACTGCCATATGGCTGGGATTAGGGTTGAAGGATAAAATACGTCACTGAAATTCAATTTGTACTGGGCATCTTGTATTTTTATTTGCTAAATTGGTAATCCTAGCTGAGACACAAGTCCAGGCATTCGGGCTCCAGGGTCTGTACCCTTCGTGCCTCTGTTTGCTGCCTCTTGAAAGAGTAAGGTAATTTTGGATGCTCTGTTCGATGACACCAGGAAGCACCTCCTCGGAACTGTGCAGCTCCCCTCCTCAGTGCCGCCCACAAGTCCTCATACTCAAATGCAGGAACTTCAGCCAGAGCACGGGAGTGCACATTTTATACAAACTGACAAATTACAGACGCCAGGTAACAGGACCCAGCTTTTCTGTCCTAAAGCATAAGCCCTACTTATACCTAGTCAAGTGGACTCCATTATTCCCAGAATTCCAGGACACTCCCCTCCCCTCCCCCGTCCATGGAAGCCCCTTCAACACTTTAGCTTTATCACAAGACACAAATATTGGGCCACTACATGAGAATACCTGGGGCTTAGGTTTAAAAATAGTTTCATAAGCCAACTACAGATATACTAGAATTGAATTCCCATGGGTTGGGGCTAGGGGCATCTATAGTTTTAATAAGCTGCCCAGGTAGTTCTGTTGGGTACCCAGGTTTGATAACCACAGTTCAGTGGTGCTGCCTGGAGCCCCTGCCGGGTCTCAGGAACTTTTCCCTTCTCTCAAGAGCTAACCTACATCACATTCCATGGGCCCCAGCTCCCCATGCCTACTGTCTACCTTGTCACCCTAAATCCTTTCTAGTCTCTTCCCCCTTGCCTATTTCCTCCATTCATCTCTTGTTTAATCTTCCTACCCCAGAGCTGGATCCTCCCCAGGCTTTCTCTTCTAGCATTGTCCTGGCTCCTATGTAGTCAAATTTCTGGCCCATCACTATGTCATTATTCTCACACACATTCTTGCACCATATCTACCATCATAGAATCTTAGTAGGTTAGATTTGTGGATGAGACCTTGGAGAAGACCCTCATTTTACAGATGGAAAAAAAAAGTCTTCAAGAGGTGAAGTAACCCTCCCAAGATGCGGAGAGAGCTTGAAGGGGAGCTGTCTGCAGAACCTGGCTTCCGGAGGCCCAGGCAGATGCACATAAGATTTCTTGTATTTACAGGGACAAAAGCTACAGTTCCGAGCTGGAACTGATCACAAACAAAAGATATTTGGTATATTTTCACCTCTGCTCCAGGGGTGGTTTTAACAATTGGAAATCTATTGATGAGTGATCAGCCCAAATCAACTGGCCACAGCCTAGGAATTCTTCGAGTCTCTAAAATGTGAGATAAGTAGGCCTGTCAACCATTTAATTAACTGTGTGTAATTTGCAGAAACTCTGACTCCACCACCAACGATCTGCACTGACAAGTGAGACAGGTGGGCAGTGGGGTGGGGAAGCTGGGTGTCCTTCAACTCAGATACTAGACATACACCCTTATTTTTCTTCAAACACCTCCCATCTATTAGTAATTCAGTCTAATTTGGCAAGAACTTTTCAAATATCCACTATATCCCCAGCACTTTTAGGTGCCACGTGTACAAGAAAACAAACATGTGCATCATATGAGAGAGAAAAGAGAGTAGGAGATGAAACAGTTAGGGTGTATGCTTCCCCACTGGTCTCTAAAT